>NC_054470.1:160903133-161516883 GCF_017639515.1 Carcharodon carcharias
TACCATCAAGCCAGGAGATCAACCCTGGTTCAATGAAAAGTGCAGGAGGGCATTCCAGGAGTAGCACCCAGCATACCTAAAAATGAGATGTCAGCCTGGTGAAGCTATAACACAGGACTACTTACCTGCCAAATAAAAAGCAGCAAGTGATAACCAGAGCTAAGCAATCCCACAACCAACAGACTAGATCTAAGCTCTGCAGTCCTGCCACATCCAGTCGTGAGTGGTTGCGGACAATTAAACAACTCGCTGGAGGAGATGGCTCCACAAATATCCCCATCCTCAATGATGGGGGAGCCCAGTCCGTCATTATAAAAATATAAAGCTGAAGCATTTGCTATAATCTTCAGCCAGAAGTGCCGAGTGGATGATCCATCTTGGCCTCCTTTGGGGGTCCTTAGCCTCACAAATGCCAGTGTCAAGCCAATTCAATTCACTCCACGTGATATCAAGAAATGGCTGAAAGCACTGGATACTGCAAAGGCTATGGGCCCTGACCATATTCCGGAAATAGTACTGAAGACTTGTGCTCCAGAACTTGTGCCCCTAGCCAAGCTGTTCCAGTCCAGCTACAACACTGTCATCTACCCGACTATGTGGAAAATTGTCGAGGTGTGTCCTGTACACAAAAAGCAGGACAAATCTGACCCAGCTAATTATCACCCCATCAATTTGCTCTCAATCATCATTAAAGTAATGGAAGGGGTCATCAAAAGTGCTATCAAGTGGCACTTGCTTAGCAATAACCTGCTCACTGACACTCAGTTTGGGTTCTGCTAGCGCCACTCAGCTCCTGACCTCATTACAGCCTTGGTTCAAAAACGAACAAAAAAGCTAAACTCCTGAGGACATCAAGGAGCCCTAGCAAAACTGGAGCCAATGGGAATCGGGGAAAGCTCTCCACGGTTGGAGTCATACATAGCACAAAGGAAGATGGTTGTGGTTGCTGGAGGTCAGTCATCTCTGCTCCAGGACATCACTGCAGGAGTTCTGCAGGATAGTGTCCTTGGCCCAAACATCTTCAACTGCTTCATCAATGACCTTCCTTCCGTCATAAGGTCAGAAGTGGGGATATTCGCTGATGATTGCACAATGTTCAGCACCATTCTCAACTCCTCAGATGTTGAAGCAGCCCATGTCCAAATGCAGCAAGACCTGGACAATATCCAGGCTTGGGCTGACGAGTGACAAGTAACATTCATGCCACACAAGTGCGAGGCATTGATAATCTCCAACAAGAGAGAATCCATCGCCCCTTGATATTCAATGGCATTACCTTCACTGAATCCCCCACTATCAATATCCTGTGGGTTACCATTGATCAGAAACTGAACTGGACTAGCCACATAAATACTGTGGCTACAAGAGCATGTCAGAGCTATGAATCCTGTGATGACTAGCTCATTTCCTGGCTCCCCAAAGCCTGTCCACCATCTACAAGACACAAGTCAGGAGTGTGATGGAATACTCCCCATTTGTCTGATGAGTGCAGCTCCCACAATACTCAAGAAGCTTGATACTGTCCAGGACAAAGCAGCCCGCTTGATTGGCACAACATCCACAAACATTCACTCCCTCCGCCACTGACATACAGTAGCAGCAGTATATACCATCAATCCGATGCACTACATGAATTCACCAAGGCTCCTTAGACAGCACGTTCCAAACCCACGACCACTACCATCTAGAAGGACAAGGGCAGCAGATAGATGGGAACACCACCACCTGCAAGTTCCCCTCCAACTCACTCACCTTCCTGACTTGGAAATATATCGCAGTTCCTTCCTTGTGGCTGGGTCAAAATCCTGGAACTCCCTTCTTACCGGCATTGTGAGTGTACCTACACCATGTAAACTGCAGTGGTTCAAGAAGGCAGCTCACCACACCTTCTCAAGGGCAACTAGGGACAGGCAATAGGGAGTGCAATCTATGGTTGGGTGGAGATGCAGGTCAACTCTGATGGACAACTCAAAGAGAACCCCAGCAGGAAGCATTGAAAATGCTCGGGACTGTGAAATGAATGATGGGACGAAGGCTCCACATGCGTAGGAGAATGTTTGCACAAGGCTGGCAAAGGCCCTGCCACACACATTTCTCCCTCCAGATTCACTCCTGGTCCAGCTGCCTGCAGCTGAACTGCTAGTAGGGGAGGGGTGGTTTGCAGGGGGAGCACTCGTGAACTCTGTAAATGAAGCTGAAAGGCACCATTACACATTATTCAGTGAAAGTGAATGTATTTTCACATTATAAAGTGACAAAATGCCCATGCAACCACTTGCGACCAAAATTTCTTAACTTTTCTAGGCCTGCCACTTCTTCTAGGTGCTGCCCTGACATCCACAGCAGGGGTGTAGACAGCCTGTGCCATGGTTGATCTTGTTGCCTCTAATGACTTTGGCATGCATCCTCTAGAGCCTAGGCCTTGAGGGCCCCAGCTTGCTTTCTCCTCTTATGAGCCAGCTGCTTCCTCTGTGGTCACAGAGGATGAGATTGAGTGGGTCAGTGGCAAAGGGGACTCAGAGTGCAGACAGTCTCCGAGATTCCTGTGTCGATGACCCAGGGATGTCCAGCTGCTACTCCTCCTCCCTTCTCCCGGCCTGATTCCTTGAGGGGAAGGAGCACCTGGAGGGACATCGAGGTGCCCCATTTCCCTCTCACGTTGCCACTATAGGAACTCAGTCATGGCTCCCGCGATGGAGTGCTGCTCTGCGCCCATCTCCGCATTCTGCTGGACCAGGATCTCCATGGCATCCACCATCCTTCCCATGAAGACCTCCATTCGTGCACACGTGGGCATCACTTCATCAGAGAGCACACTCCTCCAACCCATGTGCCCCTCTGTTGAGGGCTTCCTACAGCTCTGCGTGATGTTCCCCCGCCTTCTGCTGACTCTCCATGATGAGTTGGAAGGCCAAATACAGAAGTTCATCATCTGACTCTGATCTGACAGATGCCTTTTCCACAACAGTCCTCTGAATGCCGGAGAGCTCTGCCGAACCTGCCTTCTCCTGTTGCAGATATGTGTGGTGACCATCAGATTATGAACCCAAACCTGCTGCACACCTAGGTCCCACCAAGGTGTGTGTCTCTGCACTGGTGGAGGGTGTGGGTAAGCACTGTGATGGGTCTTCCAGGCTGCATATTTCTAGCTCTTCAATGGATGAAGTGTCCTCTTTGCTGAAGGTGAGAACCTGGATGGATCTGAGGGACTGGCTGGCTGAGGGTGTTGGTCGCTTGGCAGAGCTCCTTGTGAACCATAGTATAGATAATTAGTGCATGGCAGCAAAGTCAAAAACAGGAGAGAGAGCACTCACAATTGTGTTGAGAGAGGGATGATCTGGTGCAGGATTCTCATGTGGGTGTTCACCACTGACCTCACCATCACTGCAGGCATGGCCCATGTCCTCACCAGCCAGCGCGATAGTCCACTCCTCAAAGCGAGCGCGAGGCCAAATCTCAGCCACTCCACCCCCAGTCTGGGACCTCTCCCTCCTGTTGTGTGCCAGCAGCCCCTGCATGAAAACAGATGGAGAGAGTGTGAGAAGGATGCATGCCACGGCAGGCGATAAGGAATGCTTCTGTGGCGAGTGGAGCCATGAATGGGATGAGGACACCAGAGGATATGAGCCTGATGGAGATGTGAGGGTGTGTGTGAGAGTTAGTTGTGTTGTCCCTTGAGATGTGAGATCCCTGTGGATGTGTGATGGGTTTGGGCGTGTGTATTGAGAGTGATAAGGTGGTTGACGCTCCCTGATGGAATGGATGAGATCATTCATCCTCTTCCTGCACTGGATGGCTGATCTCCTCTGTGCCCTTTTGGCGCTGACCACCTCTGCCACCACATCCCAGGCCAGAAGTAACTCTGGTGGACTTCCTTTGGCCAGAGCAGAAGTAGAGGACATCGCTGCAGGTCTCAACAGCTTGCAAAAGGTGCTCCAGTGAGATGTGAATAAATCTGGGGGCTGCCGTCTTCTTTGCTTTTGGGGCCATCTGTTGTATGGAGCAGTGCTGGTCTGTAGACATGATGTAGGCCTCAGTCTGGTGCACTTTAAATATGGTGCCCCAAGCATGGAAGCGCTGAAGTCACAGCGTGGTGGGTAAGCCTGACCCTGCCTACTAGTGACCCGGCAATACTGTGAATGTGAGATGTGCCAAGAAGTGGACACTACAGAGCAAAAACCCACTATTGCAGCCAGTGGGAAAAACATTGTTTATCAGGCCCCCTACCACACTTAGGACCATTCCATCTTATGAGCTTTTTGAGGTATTGAAATGGCATGATAAACTTGTTTTGCATTGTAGATATTGAAAAATATATTGTTGTGAGAAGCAGGGTCTTCAGACTTGCTGATCAAGATAACACATTAACAACTGTGAACCATTCAGTCTTTGTGCTCTGGCCTTTTAATAGTTGTCAGACAGAAACACCTGAGGGCTCCAAAGCTTCTCACTGACAGTGAAGATCTATGTTTTTCAATTATTCCACTTCGTTGCTCAGGGGTCATTTGATCTTTCTACCCTGTGAGATTACAGATAAAATAGAATCCAATTATACCCCTTGTATGAAATAATTAGATTGAATAATATCATGCACCCAGGCAAGAGAAAGTCTTCTACTTCTACAGAATGGAAAAGATCTTGTGCAGTTTAAATGGGTTGCAAATATTAATCTTCCCCTCAAATATTAATTTACTGTCACTGTGTCCATATGGTACAATGTGCAAAACATGTTAATGAGGGCTGAGACAGTCACCAAAATCAATGTCATCAGCTGCACAGTCTTAATAATACCCACTGGGATATTTCCTGTCAAATTAATAATATTGCATGATGCTGTTAAAGTAAAATTTGTACTCTGTTTGTTTAATATTCGCAGTGAGATCACTTACAGGGTGCACACAAACTAACACTATGTTATATCATTGTTGTTCTTAATATTAATGACCCATGCTGCATATATATTGGACGATATTTGTAACTTGATGCCAACAATGGACACTATCAATTTACTAGGGCCTTTCTGTGATTGTTTGGTGAATTGATTGGTGAATCTGGAAAGGGGATAATATATCATGCATGACAGAAGGAGAGGGTTAAAGGGGTGGTGGAGGATGGGAGGGTGGGGAGTGGAATAAGGGGCCCATAAACAGGAGAAGCATCAGGGCCCATGATTTCTCTTCCTGGCCCTCACTTTGTAACTGGATCTCTCCAGATATGATACCGAATAGGGGTTTGTGCATTGTTTAAGCATTGTTCCACCTCTTCCGACTTCATTTTAATTCTACAGAGGTCATCAATTTGCTGAATCATTCCGTGCCAGGCAGCCATTCGCTCAGTAATTGGCCTTGTTTGTACCTACATATGGCTTCTTCATCTTCTTTGCCGAAGGATTTACTCTCCATCCTATTCCCCAACATACTATAGATTATTGTGTTAAAGTATCTTCATTTCTGATCCTTGATGTGATTAACTTTTCTTATTGTAACCATTGTTTCCTATAAATTCTCTTTGTTGTGCGTGGCCCGTTTATTTCAATGCATAGTACCTTTAAATAATTTGTGCAGGTGCACGCATGGGTGGTATCTTACAGAGAATAACTTGTTAGCAGCTTCTGTAGTTTCTTCCAGATTGTTGCGTGGCCACACACATATGCACCTTAGTAGGGACATTAATTGCAATTATTATATAGTTATGTGGCATAATTTACCACTGGCAATATATCATACTGTTGTGAGAATCGGGGAGGTTCCCATGTAAACATGTTGGTAAACAATCTATGGCTTTATCACAAAATCAACTGGAACGCCTTTTTAGCATCATCTTGTCTTAGATTTTAATTCTTGATTTCTATTCCTTTAGTAGAGCTAGAGGTTCATGTATGAAAACAAAGGCACCATATTTTCTAAGCCCCAATTTTAACCCAACTTGCTTGACAGGGAAGGAACAGGTGAGTAGTTAAAGTCAGAAAACTTGACAAACAGCCATGTTCTGGCCAGAAATTCTCAGCTGCCATTTTTATTCTGCAGCCATCTAAAGGTTTATACACACTTACCAGAAATAACCATATGAGCATATGAATTAGGAGCAGGATTAGGCCACTAGACCCCTCAAGCCTGTCCTGCCATTCAATAAGATCATGGCTGATCTGATTGTAACCTCAACTACGCATTCCCAACTTCAACTCCACATTCCCACCTACCCTGATCATCTTTCACTCCCTTGCTTATCAATAATCTGTCTTCCACTGCCTTAAAAATATTCAAAGAGTCTCGTTACACTGCCTTTTGGGGAAGAGAGTTCCAAAGACTCACTTACTTTCTGAGAGAGAAAAATTCTTCTCATCTCTGTCTTAAGTGGATGACACCTTATTTTAAAACAGTAACACCTAGTTCTAAATTGTCCTGCAAGAGGAAATATCCTTTCCACATCCACCCTGTCAAGACCCCTCAGGATTATATATGTTTCAATAAAGCCGCCTCTTACTATTCTAAACTACAGCAGATACAAGCCTAGCCTGTCCAACCTTTCCTCATAAGACAACCCTTGCATTCCAGGTACTATAGTCATAGAGTCATAGAGGTCTACAGCACAGAAAAGGGCCCTTCGGCCCATTGAGTCTGCACCGGTCAAACAAGTACCTAACTATTCTAATCTCATTTTCCAGCACTAGGCACAACTACCCTCTGAGAGAAGAAATTCCTTCACATCTCTGTTTTAAATGAGTGTCACCTTATTATGTAACTATGTCCTCTAGTCCGAGATTCCCCCACTAGTGGAAACATCTTCTCAACATCTATCCTGTCAAGCCCCCTTAGAATCTTGTACGTTTCAATATAATCACCCCTTATTCTTCTAAACACTAATGAATAAAGGCATAACCTGTTTAGCTGTTCTTGATAAGTCAACCCCTTCATCCCAGGAATCAGCCTAGTGAATCTCTTTTGAACTGCCTCTAATGCCAGTAAACCCTTTCTTAAATACGGGGACCAAAACTGTACACATTACTCCAGGTGTGGCCTCACCAACACCCCGTACAGTTATAACAAGACTTCTCTATTTTTAAACTCCAAACCCCCAGCAACACAGGCCAAAATTCCATTTGTCTTCTTAATTACTTGCTGCACCTGCATGCTAACTTTTTATGTTTCACGCACAACAACTCCCAGATCCTTCTGTGCTGTACTTTTTTTAAGTCACTCTCCATTTAAATAATAGTCTGCCTTTTGATTCTTCCGACCAAAGTACATGACCTCATACTTTCCTGCATTAAACACTATTTGCCAAGTTTTTGCCCACTCACTCAACCTGTCTATATCCCCTTGCAGATTCCTTATGTCCTCATCACAACATGCCTTCCCACCTATTTTTGTATCATCAGCAAACTTGGATACATTACACTCTGCACCCTCCTCCAACTCATTAATATAGATAGTAAATAACTGAGACCCTAGGACTGATCCTTGTGGCACTCCCCTAGTTACGTCTCTCCAACCTGAAAAAGACCCATTAATCCCAAATCTCTATATCTTCTGTGTGTTAACAAATCCTCAATCCATGCCAATACATTATCCCCAATACCCTGAGTTCCTAACTTGTGCAATAACCTTTTATGTGGCTCCTTATCAAACGCCTTCCAGAAATCCAAATACACTACTTATACCAATTCCCCTTTATCAACTCTGCTTGTTATATCTTCAAACAACTCTAACAAATTTGGCAAACATGATTTCCCTTTCACAAAACCGTATTGACTCCATTTGAATACGTTAAGCTTTTCTAAATATTGTGCTATTTCTTTCTTAATAGTGGACTTGAGCATGTTCCCAACAACAGATGTTAGGCTAACTGGCCTATAGTTTCCTACTTTTTGTCTCTCTCCCTTCTTGAACAGGGGCGTCACATTAGCAGTTTTCCAATCCACTGGGACCCAGAATCCAGTGAGTTCTGAAATATTTCAACCAATGCCTCCACTATCTCTGCAGCCCCTTCCTTTAAAACCCTTGGATGTAGGCCACCAGGTCCTGGTGACTTGTCTGCCTTTAGTCTCATTAGTTTCTCAAGTACTTCATCCATTGTGATAGAGACTGTTATAAGATCCTCTGTCCCATTAGCTCTTTGCTTAGTTGATATCTGACCTGTAGTTTCCTGCTTTCTGTCTCCCTCCCTTTTTGAATAAAGGAGTTACTTTCACTATTTTCCAATCTGATGGAACCCTCCCTGAATCTAGGGAATTTTGGAAAATTAAACCAATGCATCAACTATCTCACTAGCCATTTCTTTTAAAACCCTAGGATGGAGCCCATCAGGACCTGAGGACTTGTCAGCCCACAGCGCCAACAATTTGCTCAGTATCATTTTCCTGGTGATTGTAATTTTCTTGAGTTCCTCCCTCCCTTCCATTTCCTGAGTTATAGCTATTTCTGGGATGTTACTTGTGTACTTTATACAGAGATCAATGCGAAATACTTTTTCAACTCATCTGTCATCTCCTTATTTTCCATTATTAATTCCCCAGATTTACTTTCTATAGGACCAATGTCCGCTTTGTTAACCCTTCTTTTTTAAAATATCTATAGAAACTCGTACCATCTGTCTTTATATTTCTAGCTAGCTTTCTTTTGCACTCTAATTTTTCTCTCCTTATTAATCTTATAGTCATTCTTTGCTGCTTTTTATATTCCATCTAATCTTTTGACCTGCCACCCATCTTTGTGCAATTATATGGTTTTTCTTTAAATTTGATACTACCTTTAATCTACCTAGTTAACCACAGTCGGTGGGTCCTCTCCTTGGAATTTTTCTTTCTCCATTCTTGGAATGTATCTATTCTGTGTATTCTGAACTTAGGTCATCCCTTGCTATTGTGCTAATACCATCATTAATTAACAGAGTCACGCCTCCACCTTTTCCCAGCTTCCTGTCCTTCCTAAATGTCATGTACCCTTCAATATTCAGATCCCAATCCATGTCATCCTGCAGCCATATCTCTGTAATAGCGATCAGATCTTTCTTATTTATTTATATTTATGCTTTTAGCTCATCTGTTTTGCTTCAAGTGCCAAATGCATTCAGATACAGAGCCTTTGGTTTTTTTCTTTTTAATATTTTTGTAACCTCTGGCCTTATCTGCTGATTTACTCTTGGATTTGTACTCTCTGTCCCTCCCTGTCACAGCCTGTTTACTATTTCCCAGATTGATAACTTTCTCTTTTGCCTGATTGATTTACCACACCTTCCCAAATTTGATCCCTTACCCCATTATTTAATTTAAAACCCTCACTGCTTCCCCAGTTTTGCAGCTCGCTAGAACCCACGTTCCAGCATGCTTCAGGTGTCAACCATCTCAATGGTAAAGCTCCCACTTTCCCCAGCACTGGTGCCAGTGCCTCACAAACTTGAACCCACTTCTAACACACTCGTGTTTGAGCCACACACTCATTTCTTTAATTTATTTGTCCTATGCCAATCTGCACCTTTATGGTCCTGTCTCTTAATTTGGTGCCTAGTTCCTCATACCGCCTATGCAGAACCTCTTTCTTTGTCCTGGCTACATCATTGGTACCTACATGGACCACAATGACTGGATCCTCCCACTCCCACTCCCACTGCAAGTTCCTCTCCAGCCCTGAGCAGATGCTCCGACCCTGGCACCGGGCTGGCAACATAGCAGTCTGGACTGTCACTCTTTGCTGCAGAGAACAGTGTTGATCCCCTTTATTATATTGTCACTTATTACAACTACATTCCTTTTTGCTCCCCCGCTTGAATGGCTGCCTTTACCATGGTGCCATGCCCAATGTGCTCATCCACCCTACAGACCTCGCTTTCGCGCACACAGGTTGCAAGCACTCAAACCAGTTTGACGGTTGCAAGGGCTCCTCCAGAACTATCTGCTCAGTCCTTTTACCTGCCTCACTTACGGTCACATCCTTCTGTTCCTCACTGCTGACCAAAACAGGTGATCCTATTCTAAGGGGTGTAACCGTCTTCAGGCACAAAGTGTTCAGGTATCTCTCCCTCTCCCTGATATTGCAGTGTCTGCAGTTCAGCTATTGCAGTGTCTGCAGTTTGGCTTGCTGATCAATAAACTTGATCCAGAATTCCTCTAGCTGCTTACACTTTCTGCAGTCGTGTTTGTCCTAGATTGCATTGTTGTTCAGAAAACCCACATCCTGCCACATTCCACAGCTGCAACATAACACTAGTCCTGCCATTGTTACTTATGTTATTTAGTTAATTCAATTACTTTCTCAATTAACTTTGAATAATTTCTATGCAGACTACAATTTATGGTGCTTATTAATGCTGGTTCCACCTACAACCTAGAATTATACATTTCTTAATTACACATCTATGTGCTTAAGGTATTTATTTAAAGTTTTAGTTCTTTTTATTTATAGATCTTCCCTAATTCTGGAATATTGGCCTGTATTGCTAGGGGTTGGAGTTTAAAAATAGGGAAGTCTTGTCATAACCGTACAGGTTGTTGGTGAGGCCACACCTGGAGTACTGTGTACAGTTTTGGTCCCCATATTTAAGAAAGGATATACTAGCATTAGAGGCAGTTCAAAAGAGATTCACTAGGCTGATTCCTAGGATGAAGGGATTGACTTATCAAGAACGGCTAAACAAGTTAGGCCTTTGTTCATTAGAGTTTAGAAGAATAAGGAGTGATCATATTGAAACATACAAGATTCTGAGGGGGCTTGACAGGATAGATGTTGAGAAAATGTTTCCACTAATGGGGGAATCTTGGACTAGGGGACATAATTACATAATAAGGGGACACTCATTTAAAACAGAGATGTGACGGAATTTCTTCTCTCAGAGGATAGTGAATGTCTGGAATTCTCTAACCCAGAGAGTTGTGGAGGCTAGATCACTGAAAATATTTAAAGAGGAGGTAGGTAGATTTTTGAAATATCAGGGAGTTGAGGACTACAAGGAGCTGGCACACAAGGAGAGTTGAGGCCTGGGGTAGATCAGCCATGATCTTATTGAATGGCAGGGTAGGCTTGAGGGGCCGAATGGCCTACTCCAGCTCCTTATTTTCTTAATTCCAGTGTCCTAACACACTGTTCCTTACACTAAGCACTTACCGGCCAATCAACTTACTAGCTTCCTGTGATGTCACAGTTTTTTTCATTCAGATTATTCAAACTGAGGTCACACTGGCTCACAGCAGCTGAAGTAGTGTTGTGCTCTGCTACTCTTGACTGTCTCCCGCAGGTCCGCTCCAACTCCCAGGTAGGTTAGCAGTCATGCCAGGCTTCAAGCTCTATGGTATAATTTTTGCAGGTGAACATCATGGCAGACCCTAAGGAAATTGGAGTTGAGGCCACAATCAGACCAGCCTTAATTGAATGGTGGATCGGACTCGAGGGGCCAAATGGCCTACCCCTATTTCTAATTCTTGTATTCTTGTTCTACCTGCTTGGTCGTACCACAAAAACTGCCAGCTGCTCTAACTCAGTCATCACCTACTGCCTTCAGGCCAGCACCTTTTTAAGAGAGCTAAGAGCAGGTCTCTTCATCGACAGGCCAGTGAGTTGAGGGTTCCCAGTTACCTAGTTATAGTGACCTGAATCCTACGCCACAAGGCACAAACCTGGTGAACATTGCATGGGAAGCAGAGAGCACTGCTCCTGAAAGCCATTGTATCAGCTTTAAAATTTCCGATCTGGAATGCAACTCAGGAAGAGCTACATGGAACATATTCTGCAAAGCCCTTCATCTACCGTCTTAATCATTCAGAACAATGCAGCTTCTGGGGATGCACATGTATTCAAGAAGCAAGTGTCTAGATCCCTTAGAGAATATTATTGCTCAGAGAAGGTCAGCTAAAGATAGCCCAGCTTCCATTGAAAGGAAGTCCTGGTTAATAATCAAATTACACATTGTTTGTTTCTGAGCCCACAGTCAATTGAACTACTTGGCAATCACAAAAAATTATGCAACAATCATTGACCATTCTGCATGCCTCCTGAAGGCAAGAACACAAAAAGAGAAGGAAAAGCATAATCTTGGATTCCAGGTTACAAAAGAGAGGCCAAATTTGTGATGATAATTGCTTTGGGTAGAATCTTCCTGGTCCCTCATGGGTGGGCCTAAAGCTGGACCAGGAGGAAATTCGCAAAACTTGGCATTGGTCAGCGAGCTGACACATTCTTGCCTTCGGGCAATCTTTCCAGTGGTGGGCCAGCACCAGCGGAAGCTACATGCCGAGCAGCAGCGATTAGCCAATCTGCATGATTAACTTTCCATTGTGGACTAATTGGTCTAGGGGTCTGTGAAGCCTCCTAGATTAACCTCACCAGCACCCCACTCCCAACCTGAGCCATCAGCCATCAGCTGTGGCAGCTGGCCATCCTATGGATGGGTTTCTCTCCACAAGGATGATTTGGCAGATTTGGCCACTGATTATTTTATTAAATTGAATGCTTCTTCAATGAGTGCCTCAAAAGGGAGGCATCCTCACAGTCCCAAGCATACAGTGGCAGCACCAACCTTGGCAATGGAGCTCTAATCTTTCCAAGAACCTGCCCACCATCCTTTATTGGATACTGGACCTGGAGGTGACCTCCAGGAACATCCCCCAGGAAGGTGCACTGACAGCTAGAGTCAGGTTGGAACCCAGAAATGGCATCTACCTGCGATTATTTTGGCCACAAGATTTCATCCTATGTTTCAGTATTTTGGTAGTTCAGGGGCATATCAAAAATGCTGGTCAATATGGTGCCCAAATAAAAGTACATATCACTCCCACCTATGGGTACTGTCCTTAACTGAATTAAGTGCATGAGTTTTCATTTCCTCTCCAACTTAGATCCCAAACCAAGCTTTGAGCTTCCGTGGTCAAATACCGACATTGAATGATGGAGGCAACGCAAACATCCTCAACAGGTTTCTTCTCAAGGAGATCCATGATCAGATCACTCATCTTTGACTCAATTATTGCAGCGGCTTGTTCAGGAGTGGTCTTGGAGAGCCATCCACACCAGCCTCCTGCCAAGGACATGTTCAATGGAATTTGGAGTGCAATCTATTTGCCCCACAGAAACAGGATCGCACTTTTCTGAAAATCTCTTCCTGCCTGTGAGCCAGAAACTTCACCATGTGGCTGACCTAATCATTAAAAGCCGCCTTTTGTTTTGGATGGGAGTGTATATTTTTTATGAGGGAGAGCCTTCAACCATTACACTCCTCAAGTAGATTTGATTGCTGGGGCTGAGATCATCTTAGTAATCAGCAACATAACCTACCTTGCTGTAGCTTTTGGTTCCAAGTAGCAATATTCAGGAATTCTGGTGTTGGCTGCAGAAAAGAGTGCACAAGAATCACCAGAAAGATCAAAAGGAAACAACTAGCCCATTCTCTTAGCAAATGTCTAACAAATAACTGTGAAATATGGAAATCATGTGTTGAAAGTAGATTCATTCTGCAAAGAAAAAATACATTGACAAGGGTCTGCAGTTGTTTTGAGCTTTGACTCCACACATCAACTCAGAGATATTCAATCCCATCAATATTTGAGTGAAAATGTTCGTGCTGATAATTTTAATGGAAAAGTAATAGAAATGAAAGAACTTGTATTTATACAGCTCATTTCACAACCTCAGGACATTCCAAACAGCCAATGAAGAACTTCTTGAAAGATAAGGTTGGATTTTAAGGAGTGTCATGGTCCCTGCTCACCACAGCTAAAAAAATCAGGGGGAAGCCTGCCAAGGCAAACAACAGCTGGTCTGTAGATATTTAATGACCGATTGGCTGTTAATAGACTGGATGCAGGTTTTCCGTCTCATCAGGAATAGGAAATCCCGCCTTAGAGAGTTGCCGGCCTATCAGAGGCCGACAGCTGCCTAGTACCAGCAGCGCCACTGGGACTGGTGACTAGTACTGGTACTGCAGCCAGGGAACAAGGAGGCATGTGGTGAAGGACCCTTTCAAGGTGAGTGTTTCGGGGTGTTCAGTTTGACCTCAACAGAAGTGGGGGGCTGGGGCTTGAGAGACCATGGGGGACAGAACTTGGGAGTGGGGTCCTCCGATGGGCTCAGAAGGCTATTAGGGTCACACCCTACCCCACCCCACCCCACCCACCACCAAGCCCATGCAAGAAAGCCTGGGGCGTGGGCCTCACCCACCGCTGGTTAAATCTCAGTGGCTGTTGGATGAGGCAGCTCACCACCACCTTCTCAAGGGCAATTAGGGATGGGCAATAAATGCTAGCCAAGCCAGTGAAACCCACATCCCATATATGAATAAAAAAAAGTCCCTTAAGTGGACAATAATTGCCCTTTTAAGGGCCTCAATAAGTCCACTGGCAGGCAGGTTGCCAGCTCCATGGCTGGTACAATGGCAATGAGGATAGGAGCAGGCAGGCCGACAACAGACAGGCCAGCTGCTGGACTCCACGTGACCCCACTGCCTTCAAACCCACTGACGAGGGAGTGTAAAATCCAGCCCATAGTCAGTGTTGTAATGCAGGAAATGTGGCAGCCAATTTGCACGCACCGAGCTTCTGCATACAGCAATGAAACAATAGCAGATTACTTGTTTTGTCATAAGAATGTTGGTTTTGAGGAATAAATATTGCCCTGGACATCAGGGAGAACTCTTCCGCTCTTCTTCGAAAAGTTCCCCGCGAAAAAGAGAGGGAAGAAAGGCTTGGGGTTGAATGTCTCATCTGTAACACGGCACTTCTGAGAAGTGTGACAATCCCTCAGTATTGCACTGAAGTCTCAGCCTTGATTATATATTTATAGCAATCAGTACAAAATAGGAAATCCCATTTCCCTTCATGCTACTTTATTAAATAATTGATCATTTTGAGGAACCAATTAAAAATTAAAAGGCCAAAACGATGCAGCCTTTCATCCTGCTGCAAATGAATCCATCAGCATATGAGGGGACAGGACTCGGGGCCTTATGTCATGAGATGTGAAACACATGATCAGCCATGATCATATTGAATGGCGGAGCGGTCTCAACAGACTATACTCCTGCTCCTATTTCTTCTGTTCTTGTGCTCCTGCTCTCCTGTTTCCATAAAATTGACCCAGGATAGGTGAGATCAGGTTTACCTTCCAGCCAAAATTGGCCCACCTGAGTGCCCAGATTGCGATTGTGTCCTAAACCCCAAAATGTATATTATTTTTGTGAATCATAATTTTAAACCAGTCTTCCCAAAAGTGGGCCACATATAATTTCTTTCTGGGGCTGAGACAATGCTCTGAAACCAGCTACTTGTGTTGGGCTTTGCAGAAAGAAAATAAACTCCCTCAGACTGCTCCATCAGTGGCAGAACTCCTTGGCAGGTGCACCTCAGTAATTACATCAGAATGTGACTCCTTTTGGAGTATTTTGGGAAGCATAACTTGACATAAAACTTTTCTACCTTATTGGGTAGATTTTCTGATTATGTTCTGATCAGGTGGGCAGTTTTAAATTGAACCAACCCAACTGTTAATGTGCTCATTCTGTCTAATTTTATGGGGTTGGCTTCATCACACTGTCTGGGTAAGCTCAAAGACCCTGTTAGGCGTGACTGCCTTTAGTGGGTGAAAATAGAGGTTTGGGCCACTTAAAAGTAATTGGCCACTTATGGGGATAAAAGAAAGTCATAGCAATTACAAAGCCGACAAATATATTTTGTGCACAGTTTAGCCTTTTCTAGAGTTGCCTGGACGACAAAGCTGTTTGGCAAATCTCAATTGCTGGCAGAATGAATATGGGGAAGGATTTTCACTGAGTATGAGGGATGCTGCACAAAGAACTGGGAGAGACAAAAAGTGTGAGAATAATGAGTAGCTCATAAATAGGAAGGATCAAACATGGAGGAAACGTGATGTAAACTAGGATGGATTTAGAGTGTGGAAATGCCTGGAGGTGGTAAGAAAGGTTGGTGAACTGCAGTCACAAATTGTGGGATGATGGGATTGTGATATCGTGTCATTAACGAAGACCTGGATCAAGCAAGAGGAACTCAATGTTCCTGGCTAGTAGGCATTCAGGAGAGGGATAGGAAGGAAGGCATGGCAGTCTTAGACAATATACTATCACAGCACTGGAAAGGAATGGTGCACTTAAGGGTACAATAATGTATTTGGTTAGAATGAAGGAAATTAGAGGAGGTATTATGCTGCTGGATGTTTGTTATAGGTCACTAACTAGTGAGAGGGAGATAAAGGAGCAGATTTGGAGACAAATTTCAGAAAAATATAAGAACTGACAAATTGTGATAATGTGGTATATAATGATCCCTATACAGACAGGGAAAATAACAATGTAAAGGGAAAAGAATGGGAGGAATTTCAGGAATGTATACAAGTGGATCATGTTTCAGTGAGGGAGCATTTAAGAAAGAGTGATCATTAGATTTAAGGTAGTTGTGGAAGTGTTACCATTCCAGAAGGGATCCCTTTTGTTATGATCTCCAGTATTTTTTAAAGGTAGAAGAAATCCAAAATCCCAGTTATTTACTAAAAGCCACAAGATTCAATGGTTTAAAATACAAGAGTCAACAAAGCGATCACTAAATACTATTTTAGTTAATCACCTATACTCTAAAACCCAAAGTTAACATTAATTAAACATGGATTAACAGGCAAATTGTGGTCTATTCTTAGCTATAAATGACACATTAAATGGCAGATACAATAAAGACAGGTCTTACAAATGGACTCAGCAGTTTACTCAGTATTTAGATCATCAAACTCAGTCACAAGCTGTCTTCCTTATGAAGAATTTCAGATCCACTTCTTCTAAGATGTAGCCTGATCTCCAGCCAACCGTAGTGTACAGCCAACCCACGTTCCACAGAATAAATGCAGAACATTCAAGCCCAAGGCCAAATCCATCTCATAGAAGTAGGTCTAAGGAAATGGGCTGGGAGGAGGGATGGGTGGGTGGGGGTAAAACATACTGTGACACTAAGAGTGGTAATTGCGTTGGCCAGTTGTATTGGTTAATAGGTGCCTAGACTGTAACCAAGTCCTTGAATCCACTCACGAGTCAGCGACAGAAAGAGAACCTTTGGAGGCTGGTTCTCAGTCATGTCTTTCTTTCAATGTTCCTGCAGAGAGGAAACCTTCAGGAAGATGGACACAGCCTCAGAGTAAAGGGACGACCTTTTAGAATAGAGATGAGGAGAAACTTCTTTAGCCAGAGAGTGGTGAATCTATGGAATTCATTGCCACAGAAGGCTGTGGAGGCCAGGTCATTGAGCGTATTTAAGATCGAGATAGATAGGTTCTTGATTGGTAAGGGGATCAAAGGTTATGGGGAGAAGGCGGGGGAATGGGGTTGAGAAACTTATCAGCCGTGATTGAATGGCGGAGCAGACTCGATGGGCCGAATGGCCTAATTTCTGCTCCTATGTCTTATGGTCTTATGGTCTAACAGTGACAGGCTCACCAATGGAAGCTGCTATGTCCAGATTCCCACATGTGCAGGGTGCCATCAGCTGCACTCACGTGGCTATAAGAGCACCCTGGCAATGGGCACTCCAGTACATCAACAAGAAAAGCTTCCATTCACTCAATGTGCAGCTGGTTTGTAAACACCAGAAACACATCATGCAAGTTTGTGCAAGATACCCGGGAAGCTGCCAAGACTCCTACATCTTGAGCAGATCTCAGATCCCAGACATCTTTGATGTCACAACAACCAGGATTGGCTCCTCAGTGACAAAGGCTACCTGCAAAGGACGTGGCTGATGATGCCTGTTCAACGGCCACAAACTCCAGCTGAGAAGATACAACGATGCTCATTCCAATGCATGAATGTTAGTAGAGCAGACCATTGACATACTGAAGATGCAATTCCAATACCTCAGCAGATCAGGTGGAGCACTCCAGTCCACAAAGGGTTTCACGGATCATCGTGGCTTGCTGCACCCTGCACAACCAGATGCTGCAAAGCGGGGGAGGACCTGCCAGATGTCACGATAGAGGGGCTGCATGTCTCCTCCAATGAGGACATCGAGAGGATGAAGGTGTGAGGTTGAAGAAGTTGAGGCTGCAGGGGAAGAAGCCACAGCGTAGACCAGGCGCGGCAGGCATGCACATGAGGCTCTCATAGCCACCAGATTCCAGGAGGATAATGATGAGTCAGACCAGTGTCCTCCATGATGGGCCCTCATCACAACCAGTGTCTTCTCAACCATTCTCTTCTGATATTGAGTATTTACACATTCTGCTCACTCATGTCCTCATCTTTTGAAGCATGATGAAGCCTCAAGGGCATGTCTTGC
Organism: Carcharodon carcharias; assembly: GCF_017639515.1. NCBI lineage: Eukaryota > Metazoa > Chordata > Chondrichthyes > Lamniformes > Lamnidae > Carcharodon > Carcharodon carcharias. The sequence goes on from NC_054470.1 coordinate 160,921,387, forward strand.
TGAGATGAGGTAGCAATCACAGGAGGTTGTTCCAGTATCACCGACAGAAGGTGCTGCCTTTTCAGTCGTCTCTCCAGAATCCCAGTTGCTAAGGTAGACGACAAGAGGCAGGAGTTGCACTGCAGTCCTCAGTGGACTCATGGCGGCGCACCTTCAGTCTAACAAAGCTCCTCAAGGAGATCCATCTCCAGCTACTGAGAAACTCCTTATGTGTCACCTCAATGGTGATACTGCTGGGCAAGACTTGGACCAAGGCAGGCGAGGACATTCATCAGATCTTAATGCTTGTTCAAAGCAGTCAGTCCTCCGTGTTACTTTAGACCCCATTACATTAAGACCCTCCACTCCAGTTAGCCTGACCTTTCAATGGACATAGATCACCTCAGGATGACCATCTTCACACATTTGCCTGACAGATATGAAAAAGCTTCTTTTCCACACCATCAGTTTCCCATAATGGTCAACCCTGGCCCTTGCAACCCCGAAAATGCAGACACACCACGGACCCCTCAAGGTTCTGCTTCATTGATAATGAAGAGCACACATCAGTTGCATTATATCCTCGCTCCTAGCCCATTTCTGCTCTCTTCCCATCAAGCTAACATATGAGCATTGAGACCGTGCTCAACGGCTCCATTGACCACAACACATCTCCATATGGAGATAGCATTGTTGAACTTGGTGAGTGTTTAGGGGAGGGGAGGCTAAGCAGAATGAATGGGCCAGCGCTACATCCCTTTTTGACAATAGCCTTGCGGGTGCTATGTAGACACTTCCAAGGTGGAAAATGGTTAAAGCTGTAGCTTTGAGCACCAGGCCAAAACTGTCACGAGGCACAGAGCACCAGCACAGTGAGGTGGGAAGGTGCACATGCTTATTGGTCAGCTTAACAGATGTAAACTCATAGAGTCGACAATGTGCAAGGCTGGCGAGAGTGCACATGGGTTTATAGATTGCAAACCCTCACAGATGACAGAGAACATGGAGTTCAAGGAAAGATCACCCTTCTCCATACACTCTACATCTCTTCTTCTACATGACACCTTCACATTTCCACATTGCAGATGCATCAGGGGACTACATGAGCCTCCATCTTACAGAGCCAAGAATGAACTTCACTTGAACCTGCAATGCATGTCAATGAGATGCCTTGCACAAGCAAACTTTACATTGAGGGTGAGGCATCACTGATGTCAGGAATGGACTGGGAAGGGACACACAGTGTTGAGATGGCCGCACATAACATAGACCAGAGGCACATGATGCGAAATCTGTGATAAGTGGTCGAGCACAACACAACTCAGCATACAGAGGAGGCATACACAAGAGGAAATGTGCAATGATGCAATTCTACTTACATTGGTGGAAAGCATATACATATGGTGAACAACCATACCACCGTTGTGCTCCTAATATTTCCTGATCTTCCTAACCTTACTGTTACATCTTGGTGCATTCCGACATCCACAGTGGAGATGAAGTCAGCCATGCTGATTGCTACGCCCTGTTGTTGGGGATGGCTTTGGCAGGTGTCCTCTGGAGGGCTAAGATCTGGATGGCCCCAACCTGCTTTGGGTCTGCTGTTTTGGGGCAGATGCACCCTCCTCAACCTGTGGAGCTGGAGCTGATGGGGTCACTGGCAGAGGGAATTGGGATTGGCTGGACACTCTCAGAGTCACCTGGGTGGATGGCCCTGGGATCCAGCTGCTGCTCCTCATCCCTATGGGTGCCCAAAGGCCCCGGGCTGACTCCGTGAGGAGACCAAGCACCTGGAATGAGATCTAGATGCCCTGACCCACTCTCATTTAACCACTGGTGGATGCCGCCAATGCCTATAGCGATGGAGTGCAACTACCACAGCAGCACAGGAGCAATGTCCTGGACCAAGGTCTCCATGGTGGCTGCCATCCTACCAGTGTTGACCTCAATGCGTTGGCATGCTGGCGCTATTATCTCAGATTGAACGCGGACCATCGTATGTTACAATCTGTGGAATGTAGCTGACAATCTTGCCTGATATTCCCACGTCTGTCACTGTAGCTCCAACATGTGAGTTAGGACCAAGTCCACAGGCTCATTGTCTGATTGGGATTCAGCAGAATCCTGGCCTCCAGCAGTCGTCTGAGTGCCAGTGACCTCAGATATCCCTGCCTCCACTTGCTGTGGACCAGATTCTGTGCTGTGCTCACAGGATTGTGACACTGAGCCAGCTCTGGATCTAGGTCCCATTGCGGTGTGTGTCTCTGCACTGGTGGAGGGTGTGGATGGATGCTATGATGTGTCTTCCATAGTGGGTGCTCAATATCCTCACCTAAGGTGTCTTTGGGGCTGGGTATGAGGGACTGGCTTCTGGTTTCCTTGGGCACTTGGCTGTAGTGCCTGTAAAAGAGAGTAGAGATAATTCATACATGGCAACAGACTCTAAGACATAACATTGCGCTCATGCTCTCGCTGTCTGAAGGATCAGCTGGTGCAGGATCCTCACTTGGGGTGTGCGCCGATGACCTCACTGACGCTGCATATACAGTCCTGTTCCTCTCTGGCCAAGCATATGGCCTGCTTCTCATACTGGGTGAGGACCCAGATCTCTGGCATCCTGCCGCTAGTCTGGGACTTCTCTTATTGCGGGTGAGCTTGGCTTATATGAAGACAGATGGAGAGAGTGTCAGCAGGAAGCATGCCAAGACAGATGATAAGGATGTCTGCCTTGTGTGAGTGCTGAGTGGAGCTGCGTACGGGATAAGGACGAGACCTGGACAGGATGTGAGCCCAGTTGGAGGTGTCAGGGTGTGTGTGAGAAAGTGAGTGGTGACGTCCCTTGTGCTGGTAGCGTGTGAGACCCCTTGGACTGCCATGAATGTGTGAGGGGCTTGTGAGAGTTTGAGCTGACAGGGATGAGATAGGTGACTTACACTGGCTGTGCAGATGAGATCATTCATCCTCTTGCAGCACTGTATCGCTGTTCTCCTGTGGGCTGAGTTGACAGTCACTGCCATGGACACCTCCTCCCAAACCGGGCCAGTGACCTTCTTGGACTTCTGCTGGCCATCCCAAGGGTAAAGAAGATCACAGCAGGCCTCGACAGCGTCCACAGAACCATAGAACCATAGAAATGTTACGGTGCAGAAAAAGGCCATTCAGCCTGCAGTGTCTGTATTGGTCAAAAAAAGAGAAAAAAAGAAGCTAGCTGCTCATTTTTAATCCCACTTTCCAGCACCTGGTCCATAGTCTTGCAGGTTACAGTGCTTCAGGTGCAGACCCAGGTACCTTTTAAATGAGTTGAGCCTCAACCGCCAATTTAGGCAGTGAATTCCAGATGTCCACCACCCTCTGGGTGAAAAAGATTTTCCTTATGCGTCCAGATGGTGACCCAATGAGACATTACTAAACTTGGGGGGCTGCACTCTTCCTTTTTTGGGGGCCATCTCTCATCCGGAGCCATCCTGGGCTGCAGACATTGAAAGATCATTGTGCGGGTGCATTTTAAATATGGTGCTGGGAGCAAGGATCCACTGAGGTCACAGCTGGAAAGGTGAATCACAGGCCACCCGCCGGTAAAACAGTGTGTTTCCAGCCGATGCATGTTTAATGAGGCGAGAGGTGGACAATTGGGCGCGAAACCACGCCATTACAGTCAGCAGGGAAAAAGCTGCTTTTCCTGGGAGCCACTGCACTTATTCCGTGGAGCGGAAAATCCCGGCCTGTGTATTTGTTTACTCAGCTTCTGGATCTGGACTCTTCTTCAGCCTGTTTGTACCTGCACCATTGGACTCATCAACTTCTATTGAGCTTGGAGGGCACTGTCTCCTTTTATATAGTTTCAACCAGAAGTTTTGGTTTCCAGCCTTCAGTTTCAGTCTTATCTTCCTTGGCAAATGGGGGAGTCAGTTTCCTTTCTTAGTTTCCCTTTTCCTTTTCCATTAGGGCCTGTCTCAAAAATTACAAGCTTTGTCCACAGAATTCATCATGAAAAGCACAAGAAAAAATGAAATAGGATAAAATCAAATAGTAGGATATCCTGATCTCTTCATGTTAAAACTTTCTATTGCAGTGCCAGATCTTAAAGGGGCACTTTTGCCCAGTAAACTGCCTTGGAAACCCAAGTGTTCTGACTGGTGTGAGCCATGGCACAGTTGGCAGCACCTTGGCTGCTGAGTAGGAAGGTTGTGGGCTCAGGTCCCACTCTAAGGGCAGGATTTTGCAGTTTGGGTGGGGACCACAATGTCTGTGTCAAATGCAAGATCTGACCCCATACTGTGTTGGGAACTGTCACCCAAAAGTGATTTTGCCTTCATTGAACAATTTGTGGTTAGAGGGTGCGCTCATCATCCAAATAAGGACAACGGGCTGGCTCTTGAAGTTGTGGGGTGGGGGGGCGGGGTGGTTTGTTGTGGGGCCTATAGGAAGCCTACCAGCACAGAATGAGCTGCAGCCTGCCATTGCAGGTAAAGGCAAGAGAGAGTACCTTCATCTTGAGGCACCCTCTCAGCAACTTCAAAAATCTGAAATTAAAAATGGGCACAGCAGCTGAACTACCTTTGTGGAGGTTAAACCGCTACACAGGGCAGCTTGTGAACACAGCTGTAGCCAGATAGACTGGATGAGCCTTAGAATCTGCCTGGAGCACTAGTCCACTGGTCTTCCAGCAAGTAGTCACCTGCAGACAATTGTCGCACTCCCAACATTGCGGGACTCTGCAGTCCAATTGGAAAATTCCAGTTGATTTCTGATAATTACCTTAAATAGTTATTCTGGCCCCTGGTCCAGCTCCAGGGTTATAGCTTGGGGGCAGGATGTTGCCAGCAAACACGCACATTGACCGATGGGGCAAAATTACCCATTCCCACCCCCTTAATCAGGGGAAAGTCCCACCCTAGGATTCCAGCACAAAAATCCAGGTAACACTCCAGTGTAGTTCTGAAGGAGTACTGCGCTATCAGAGATGCTGCATTTCAGATGAAACATTAAACTCAGGCAGATACAAAAAGATCCCATGGCCCTATTTCAAAGAAGAGCAGAGGAGTTATCCCCAGTCTCTTGGCCAATATTTAACCTTCAGACAACATCACAAAAACAGATTGTCTGGTCATTGTCACATTGCTGTTTGTGGAACCTTCTGTGCACAAATTGGCAACTGGGTTGCCTGCATGAGCACAGTGACTACACTTCAAAAGTACTTTATTGGCTGTAAAACACTTTTGAGATGCCCTGTTATCATGAAAAGTGCTATATAAATGCAAGCCTTTATTTCGAAGCTGAAAATACTCAATTGGAGGAGGGTTTTCTCAGTGACTTGAAAGGGCATCTGACCAGGTGGATTGGAATCAAAGATCAGCAGGTAACTGAGAAACCAAAGGCTTTCGAAGATAGGATAGGTCAGAAACAGACTAAATACATTCCATGAGGGAGAAAAAAGAACATCCAATGCAAAAGTTCCCTGGGTAACTAAAGATGTAGAGAATAAAATGAAACAGAAAAAGGAGAGTTATCATGAATGTCAGGCTCTCAATAATGTAGAAAAACCAAGTTGAATACAGAGGAGAACTGAGAAATAAAATGAGGGGCAAAGAGAGAGTGTATGAGAATAGATTAGCAGGTGACATAAAAGGGAGTCCAAAGGTCATTTGTAAACATATAAATAGTAAGCAGGTTGCCAAAGGAAGGGTGAGATTGAATGGGGAACAAAAAAAAAGAGATCTCCTTGTGGAGGTAGAGGTCGTGGCTAAGGTACTAAATGAATACTTTGCTTCTGTTTGTACTAAAGGAGAGGATACTGCCAATATCACAGTAAATGACAGGGAGTAGAGAAATTGGATACGATTAAAATAGATTAACGTACTTAAAAAGTTGGCAGTGCTCAAAGTTGAAAAGTCACCTGGTCTGAATGAGGTTGCTGAGAGAAATAAGGGTGGAAACATTGGGAGCTGTGCCAGAGGACTGGTGAATTACAAAGGTGATAGCCCTATACAAGAAATGGTTAAGCCTGCCAACTACTGGCCAATTAGTCCATCAGTGGTGGGGAAACATTTAGAGACATCATAATGATGCAAGACAAAATTGATTGTCACTTAGGAACGAATGAGTTAATAAATAACAGCCAGCGTAGGTTTGTTATAATTGTTAGCAAACTTGAAGCCCGCAGGATTAAAGGAACAGTGGCTACACAGATATGAAATAGACTATGGGACAGAAAGCAGAGCATAATTTAAAAAATTGCAGATGACATGTGTGCAGGAAGGTAGGATTAGAAAGGGCACTTGGTGTCCTCAGGCTGGCATGGACAAGATGGGCCAAATGGCCTCCTTCTGTGCTGTAACTTTTCTATGGTTCTATGGACATGAAAATTGGAAATATAGGTAAAATATGAGGAAGCTAGTAACAGCCTTCAGGAAGATATAAACAAGTTAGTGAAATGAGCAACACATGGCAGATGCAGTTTAACATGGAGAAGCATGGACTGGTGCACATTAGGAAGAATGAGGCAAGGCAATATAAACAAAATGGTAAATTTTAAAGCAGGGTGCATATACACAAATTTTTGAAGGTGGCAAGACGTGCAGAAAAGGTTGTTAAAAAATCATATGGGATCCTTGGCTTTATAAACAAAATCATTGAGAACAAAATTATGCTAATCCTTATATTTCTCTGGTTGGGTCCTGGCTAGGGTTTTGTTTCCAATTTTGAGCTCACACTTTAAGGAGGTCAAAGCCTTTGAGAAGGTGTAGAGAAGATTTATCAAACTGCTGCCAGGGAGTGGATCTTCAGTTATGTGTACAGACCAGAAAGAAGCTGGTGTTGTGCTCCTTATAGCAGAGAAGGTTAAGAGATTTAATTGAGGGGTTTTAAATCATGAAGGGTTTTGAAATTGTTTTCACTGGCAGGAAAATCAGTAATGAGAGGACACAGATTGTAGGTATTTGATAAGAGATCCAGAGACAAGTTGAGGAGAACTTTTATGCAGCAATTGTTGTGATCTGTAGAATGTGCTGCCTGAAAGGGTAGTAGAAGTAGATTCAATAATAACATTTCAAAGGAAACTGGAGAAATACTTAAAGGGGAAAAATATAGGGGGATTATGATGAAAGGACAGGAAAATGGAAATGAGAAATGGGTCTTTCAAAGAGTCGGCATGGGCTGAATGGCTTCCTTCTGATCTATACCATTCTATGATTTTAACACAGGAACTTGTGATCAAGTGGTGGAGTGTTAAAACATTCCAACTCCTTATCTGATGATTGATGAAAGGGTTTAAGATGATGTGGTGTTGAGCAGAGATTTCCCACTTCTACCCCATGGTGCCCTCCCCATAGGGTACCATTACAGCATACATGGAAAGTAAGCAAGTGATTGGATTTGCTTTTCTATTTTGTCATTCAGATCCTTAAAACATTGGAAAGCACATCAGAGCCAGTAAGTTATATTTGAAGTGCAGTCACATGATTACCAGCAAATAGAAGTGATTTTCTATGGTACACTGTCTGTGAGCACCACTATGCAGTGTCAGCTCACAAATTGTCACATCAGGAGTGCCGCAGATCAAAATTTTCTCCCACTGTTCCAAATTTGATCCTTCAATAATCTGGCATTTGCAGTTGGAAGCGCTACTTGCAAGGAGTGCCAGTAGGGAAAATTTATTTCCTGCGAATGCTGGGCCATGGCATCATCCCTAATTTGTTCATGTTTAGAATCAAATCCCACTCTCTTTGATATTCTGCTCCTTGAATTTGATATTCAGTTTCCAGGAGAACAACTCAACACAGTGCTGTTTCTTTGGGTAAGGGATGTGCAAGAATAATTATGATGGAAAACTGGTGAGTGCGTTGTAACACAAGACTCATCACTATGGTGAATAATTTCACCAGGTTTATGACCACAGACATGAATATAATTACAATACACAATAATAATGATTACATTATGAAAGTCATTCTTTCACCATGAGACTCTTTTGATGTTGTGCAAACATGATGCAGTGCTACATAAATGCAAGTTATTTTTCTGACTAACATCAAAATTTGAAAACAACAGTCTAGTTGTTCAGGCCACAGTAAATACTTTGACAGTGCAAAATTTCCCCATGGACAACACATATTTGTGAAACAAGATGTTCCTGACTTTTTCAAGAACTGAGGATGGCTGAAAATTTCCCAATGCCCACTTAACCTTGAATTGTTGTTTGTCAAGCTTGGATTGGATAATTACTGAAGAGAAAAAATTGTAGGGCTAAGGGAAAAGGCAGGGAAATGGGACTAGCTGACTTGCACTTGCAGGGAACCAGCACAGTTATGACTGGCCGAACAGCCTCCTTCTGTGCATTAACCATTCCATAATTCTATGATCCATTTGCCTAGCAGAGACCCACAGCTGGTTTGCAGGCTGCTGGGACTACACTGTTACTCAATGCAGCTCTTTGGTCTTTCCACACGATTGACAGATTTTTAGCTGTTGAATGCATCAAGGGAAATGGGGATAGTGCGGAAAATGGTGTTGAGGTAGAAGATCAACCATGATCTGGTTGAATGGTGGAGCAGGCTCGAGGGGCTGAATAGCCTACTTATTCCCTATGTTCCTGTGATTGCAGAGCTGCAGCAAGCCTCAATTTTTGTGAGAGCTGAGTTTTCACTAGAGCAGAATTAGTGCTTAGTGGAGAGGAGCATAATAACTTGACATACTGGATAGGCATCTACTAGAAACAGATAACTTTATTACAGAGAGCTTTTTAGAGGCTACATGCTTAAACCAGGTCCTTGAAAGGAAAACTCCACCGCCTGGATTACCTGCACTTAGGGCTCATTGGTCAGAGCCGCCAACAACAACCACGTGAGTCCTGGTAGGCAGTAGGAAAGACTATACCTTCAATTACTACATTTCCTCCCCCTTTAGTTCTTTTATGGTTTCTATTTACAGAGAACATTTGCATATCCCACAACATATACATATATACAACTCAGATGATTAAAGTTTAAGTCTCTGAGGTGGTTTCTTTATTCGGTTAGAGCGGTGTAGCTCTATCACTTGAGGTTCTTCCACTGGATCGACATGATCAGGAACTGCAGCACAGATACATCATTAGAAAGTGGCAGTTCAGTGTTTGGCAACTCTACAGGGACATCAAGCATGTCTAGTTCGATTTGTCACCTCAGGGATTAACGGTTCAACATTAATAACAGGCGGGATAGCTGGTTGTTGGAATGTCTCTCTATTCCGAAGATGATCCACATGTTTTTGAACAATTTGATCTTTTGCTTCCACCTGGAAGGACAAGGGACCAGTTTCTGAGACAATTGTACCAGGAACCCAAAAAAGTCCATTTACAAAATTCCGCACGAAAACTGTATCTCCTACCGTGAATCTTAAAGCTTTGCTATGAAATTGTGCTTCAATTTTTGATTACCCTGACTCTTCTCTACCTTCCACCCTAAGTTTGGAAACAACAGATTTAACCTTGTACTTATGCAGCGTTTCATCGATAATTCAGACGGTATTGAACCCGTGGTTGAAAGAGGCATCGTATGATAATTGAGAAGAAAGCCGGAAAGTCGAGTTTCTAGAGTACCTTCTGATAACCTCTTCATCCCAAATATGAAAGTTTGCACAGCTCTTTCAGCTAAACCATTTGATGAGGGATAATATGGGGCAGTTTTAATATGCCTGATTTCATTTAAACTCATGAATCTCTGAAACGCTGTATTGGTAAAGACTGTACTGTTATCCGAAAAGATGATTTCTGGTAGGCCAAGTATACTAAAACATTGACGCAGCTTCTCAATGGTTGCGCTCGATGTCGGTCTGACTTCATACACATCCATCCATTTAGAATGCATTTTTACAATCAACAAAAACACAGCACCTAAGAATAATCAATAAGTAGTCTAACCCATGATCGACCAGGCCACTCCCATGGATGCAGTGGAGCTGAAACAGGTTGTTGCTGACAATGGAGACAGTGCTTGACCATGCTTTCAATGTCTTTGTCAATGCTGGCTACCAGACATAGCTTTGCACAAGCCTGGATACGCACTGTGAAGCTCTGTTCAAGAGTGGTTCTGTTCTTTGCAAAGGGACGACAACTCTTGATCCCCACAAGAAGATTCCATCTCGGCAACTTAACTCTGTTTTACGGACATGGTATGGCCTCATCTCTTCAGACACTGGTGGATTTGACCACCCTTGCAATACAAGGTCTCTGACTTTCGACAAAATTGGATCTCTGTCCAATTTCTAATTTGCTTCATGCACACAGGTGCAGAATCCAAGAAATTCAGTACAAGCACAATTTCTTGTGGCACTGGAACAGGAGGTGACTGAGTGCCTTTGTATTTGCAATATGCCAAGCCAGAATGGTGCATAAAGGTATACTCATATGCAGATAATATGAAAGCCCAATGTTGAACTTTTGCTGATGCTGTTAGTGGAATGGCCTTATCCTGACTGAATAAACCCATTAATGGTGAAATGTTGTCCATGCAGATACTAGTGGAATTTCTTCACTCTGAATATCACCGATAATCCTTCCTTTTCTAGTTGGGAATTACCCTTCTTAGCTGTGGAGAGGGTTCTGGAGACATAGCCAATTGGCCTTTCTGATCTGATTCCTGTCTTTTCTTTTTCTTGACAGAGCTTCACAGTGCGCATCCAGGCTGCAGATTTTTGTCTCATCCTTCATTTTGATTTCACAGTTGGCCAGGTTTCTCTCTGATGAAATTTTAACTTGGTTCAGTTCAGTAGTTGAGCTACCCATGGCTTCATTATCCATTCGTATTTTGGAAAATCTACAACTTTTCCTTCTAAAGCCTCTTTTGTTTTATTAAGCTGATTCTTCAGCTCTTCAGTCTCTTTCTTGTATTTTTTGGCTTCCTTCTGGAACATTGAACATTGTTGAGTCTTCCCTGCCAACTGTTCCTTCAGTTGGTTCAGCGTAGCACTAAATTCATTTTGTTTCTCTTCATGATTTTCCAGAGGAACCAACTCTGAATTGAGGGATCCTTACAGCATCTGAAGGTCCTTCAATTCTCCCAACTCATTCCAAAATACACGTCGTACGTCCTTAGCAGTTCACTTCTAAAGTGAATTTTTTTTTTATATGGCATCACTGGCTAGGCCAGCATTTATTGCCTATCCCTAATTGCCCTTGTTCAGAGGGCATTTAAGAGTCAACCACATTGCTGTGGACCAGGTAAGGCCAGCAGATTTCCTTCCCTAAAGGGTATCAGTGAACCAGATGGGTTTTTACAACAATCAGTAATGGTTTCATGGTCATCATTAGACTTTTAATTCCAGATTTTTATTGCATTCAAATTTCACCATCTGTTATAGTGGGATTTGAACCCAGGTCCTCAGAGCATTACCCTGGGTTCCTGGAATACTAGTCCAGTGACAATACCACTATGCCACCACCTCCCCATCAAATATTTCAGACCAGTTGAGCTTGATTTTTGTAACCAATCTTGGCGCAGAAGCCTAGGCCCTTCACCTGTCACAATGATCACTGGAAGCTGGGCTGTCTGTTGCCAAAAGGACACAGGTACTGTGGCGATGCCCTTTACTGGTATGGATTCTCCAATGTATTTCTTCAATTGAGACATTGTTCACCCCAGATTCAGTGGCTGGGCACCTTCATTTAGGTATTTAAATGTGTGCTCTCCCACCACTGTGGTTGGGGCTCCCGTTTCCACCTGCATTATTTGTGGCTTCCCATTAACTTGGATTGTGACAGTAAAAGGTTCAGTTTTTACAGCTGTGACATTGTACAGGGAATAGATGTCAGTATTGGCAGCTTCAGGTTCTGTTGTATTATTCAATTCAATCATATTGGTTTGCTGCCTTCTGGGCTGTTTCGATTTCACCCTGCGTTGCTTTATTATGTGACTTTTCTTATGACAGTAATGGCATTCTGCCTCCTTGAATCTGCAGGTGGCCAGTACGTGGTCAACCCCACATCTATAACAAATTAACTTTGGAGTCGCTGCTGAATTGTTTGTACTCGGCCTTTTCATTTCTCTAACAGCGGACCTTGCCTTCCACTTCGCTGCTGTATCTCTGGTTTTCGGGCCACGCCTGGCGGTAGGTTCCCGCCCTACCTGAAGAACAGCACCATGTTGTACGTGTCGTAAAGCCTGCGAGTCTCTTGCAGCGCTTTCCATGGCTAATGTTATTTCCATGGCGCGCTTCAAATCGATATTGACTTCTGCGAGTGAACGACGCTGAATGGCGTCGTCATGAACTCCACAACCTAATCTGTCCCACAGCAGATCATTGAATGTGTCTCCAAAATCGCAGTACTCCGTCAACTGCTTCAACTTCACTTTATAGGGTGCGATGGACTCTCCCGGGGCCCTTTCTCTGGAATTGAACTTAAACCACTGCATTATTAGGGATGGCTTCAGTTGAAAATGCATTTTCACAAGGCCTACTAATTCATTAAAGCATTTAGAATTAGGAGTGTTCAGGGCTGTCAGGCTGCAGAGAAGGTTGTATGTCTTGCTACCACATGCGTACAAAAGGATTGCTTTCTGCTTCTCCTCCATGGTAATTTCGTTCACTGCAAAATAAAAACCAAGGCCCTCTACATATTGGCTCCAGTCTTTCATAGTTGCGTTGTAAGGATCGATTCTGGAGAAGAGTGGCATGGCTAGTGAGTACTCATTTCTTTTTTCTTAAGAATTGATATGCTCACATTAACAAGGAAAGTGCAACATTGGAGCTATTTTATCCTTGTCGCCAAATGTAATGACTTGATGTAATGGACAGACTTCTATCAGAAACAGATAACTTTATTACAGAGAGCTTTTTAAAAGCTTCATGCTTGAATGTGGTTATTAAGACACAGCCGATAGTAAATGCTGAGCTGTTCAAATCCCAGAGGGAAGCTTGAAACAACTGTCAAAACCAATTTTGCAATTTGTACATTTCGAGACGCAAGCTTTGAATTCAGTAGTAATATTCCACTGAGTCTCATGAGGTTTTTATAAAACTATAAAAAACATTTATTAATACAAGAAAGATTGTAAGCACATACATATGTCTACAAAAATTACTACTGTAATAGCTAGAAAAATCCCCTAATTTATCTGACTCCCAGTCACACCACTGTTAAGGCAACAGTAAAACACATACGGCAGAATTTTGCCATCGGCGAGCATGGGGTCGGGGCCTGCTCGCCGATGTGTAAAATGACGCAGGATGACATCCGGCGGAACACCTAACGTCATCCTGCCCCATTTAAATTTTCAGGAAGGCGGGGGCGCACCAAAATTGAGGCCATTGACAGGATCATTTAAACAATTAAAGGACCTGCCCGTCCAACATTAAGGTTGGTGGGCAGGCCAGGAGCCCTGGCGGCAACTAGAAAATACATGGAACCTCATCCACGCGCAGGATGAGGTTTCATGAAGGGTTTATAAATTAAATAAAATTTTCCATTAAAGTTCATTGACATGTCCTAGCTCATGTGACACTGTCACATGAGGGGACATGTCTTAAATTTTTTTTTCTTTATTAAAATTTTTAACATTTAAAACTTATCTCCCTGAGGCACCTCAGTGCGCATGCACGAAAGAGTGCACTCCAACTCAGGGAACCCATCCCCCAGGGAGTGCACAGCACTTCCAAGTGCATGCCATGCTGGGCGGGCCTTAATTGGCCCACCACATAAGATGGCGGCGTGGACCCAATCAGGGGTGCTGATCGGGTCCACGCCCACCTGCAACCTGCACAACCCCGCCAACGAGGGGAAAATTCTCTCCTTAGAATCCCTCTCCTTTTTACCAACAGCCTTCTCTTCCTTTATACACATTTTCCTCTTTGAATGCAAATTTTCATTGTATCACTATGTCTTTTGAACTTTACCTTTTCTAAAAAGACCCTTTCATAATACCCATTTTATTAGTAATCCTTGGGAAAAATAAACAAACACACTGTTTCTGAGCTTCACCTGGTTAGGTGTAATATTTCACACCCTCTCTTTGAATTTGAAATGCAAATTGCTCCCATGTTTACCTAATTAACATTTCAAACCTACTTCTCTTCTATACATCAAAGCCTCTAGACCAGCTGGCTTTAATCCAATTAAGACATGCGCACGCACACGTACACACACATGGAACTGCATCTTCTGGTTGGCGAGCAGGGGGCGGGGCCCACTTGCTGACGTGTAAAATGACGCAGGGTGACATCAGGTGGGTGCCCCGACGTCACCCCGCGTCATTTACATTTTCAGGTCGGCTAGCGCATAGCCAACTCGGCTGCGCACCTGCCGATCTGTCAGCAGCCACTTAAGGCCATTAGTAAAGTAATTGAATCAATCAACAGACCTGCCCGTCCAACCTTAAGATTGGCAGGCAGGCCAGGAGCCCAGGCGGGCTTCCAGAAAACATGACCCCTCATCCATGGGGCGGGATGAGGTTTCATGAGGGTATCAAAATTTGTATTAAACGTCCAAATAAAAGAAATTGACATGTCCCAGCTCATGTGACTGTGGCGCATGACAGGGCATGTCAGTAATTTTTTTTCCAATCTTTATTCAATATTTCAAATCGAAGCCGATCTCTCCGAAGCAGCACTTTGCCTCAGGGGGATCTGTGCGCTCTCTCTCGTGCACATGTGCGAAAGAATGCAGTCCCGTCTCAGGGAATTCCCCCCCCCCCACCCCCCACCCAACCTGCACAGGGAACGCATAGCACTTCCTGGTGGATGTCTCGCTGGATGGGCCTTAATTGGCTCTCCCACGTAAAATGGTGGCACGGCCCAATCGGGAACCCGCCCACCCTTGCCCGCTCCCACACATCCCTCTACTACGGGGGGGAAAATGTTGCCCATAGACACAGACACCACTAAACTCTATTTTAAAATAATTTCCATTAACATCATACACACTATTATATCTTCTTGACACAGGTCCTTGACAAGAAACTCCACCACCCCCCTGATCCTGCCCTTGGGGCTCATTGGTCAGAGCCTCCAAGAACAATCACATGACCCCTATAGGCAGTGGGAAAGACTATACCTTCAATTACTACAGGAGCATTGACACTTACAAATGAGAGTAGCATGTGTATAACATTTTTTTGTACAGCAGGGTGCAACTGGCAATGTAGTGAGCATGCAGTGGGGCCAAGAGACCAGTGGCGTCAGGGGAGTAATAACAAGCAAAGTTGGGAGTGAAACATGCTAATTTTACTGTAGATCAAGACCTAAAATCAGTTTAGATTGAAAAATAATGCATGTAAACCTTAATAGTTGGTGACGTTTAAGGCTTTAATAATGCTGAAACTTGTTCAGATGCAAGCTGGAGTTAAATTTGATTTATTTTTAGAAAGCAAGGTGTAACTTTCAAGGTCAGCTCAGTGCACTGGTTAATTGGAAGAAACTATATCCTGCCACCACTTTAATGGAATAGGGAGTAACCCTTTGTGGTTTGGCACAGCAGTACAAACATTTCGGAGCAAAAAGTTGGGAATTTAAAGATTACAGGGTGTATGTGGGCAAATCTAAAAAAAAAATCTTTATCAGACATATAACTTTCATTTTTGAGGGGACCCATTTGAACTACTAATTGTAAATGGAGTAAAGTAAGACTCTGCCTTGTCACCTATCTTATTGGAAACCTTTAAAAGTGAAAAGTTGGGTGGCATAGAAAAGGATGGCCTTGGTATGTCTGTTTCAGGCACTTCTGAAGAATTCTTGTGCTCCTTTTTATAGACTATATTGTGTTTGTGGATTCACCTGGGAACCTGAAGGCCAATTTTGTGATTGCACAGCTGGGGGCCTTGTCATGGGGCCTTTGACCACCAAGAGGACATATGACGAAATCAGGTGGACACTTCCTACAAATTTCGATTCAGTTAATGGGCTCGGGATCATTGGGAGCATGCCTGTGATTTTCCAGTGTGATCTCCCAGCAGACGAGGCTCCATGCTTGGAGCACAATATGAAAATTGACCCTCTAATGCACTTACCATTTGTTCTTTCTCATTTTCTTCAACATAAGCTCCAATGTAGATTTATGGTGTTGTCCAACAACAAATATATATATTTTTTATTTATACAGTGCTTTAAATGATGAAAACACCCAAATGCTTCACAGAAATAAAATCAATTAAAGTCAATACTGAAGCAAAAAGGGCAATGTTAGAAGGGGTGACTACGAGGTGGATTTTAAGGAAGGTCTAAAAGGAGGAAAGGGAGTTGAAGGATGGAAGGGTTCAGGGAGGGAATTCCAGAACTGAGGGCCTAGGTGGCTGAAGGCACAGCCATCAATGATGAGGCATAAGAACATAGGAAATAGGAGCAGGAATAGACCACATGGCCCATGGAGTCTGCTGCACCATTTAGAACAATCAGGCTGATCTTGGGCTGCAACTCCATTTTCCTGCCCACTCCCCTTATCCCTTAATTCCCTGAGAAACCAAACTTCTGTCTATCTCAGCCATAAATGGAGCATCTACAACACTCTGGCAAAGGAAGTTTGGGATACACAAAATATATTTCCAAACAATTTTCCTCCATGATGTACAATGCTTCTGCTTTGGTTGTGTCAGCATCACCAACTAACAGCAGTGTCCCTCCAACATTTATGGATGTGATCAACAATGTGTTAATAACCAGTTAATCTGCTTGAGGGATAGTATATTGGTCAGGACACCAGGGATAAGGTGCTTAATTGGGGGAAGGCTAATTATAACAATATTAGGCAGGAACTGAGGAATCTAGACTGGAGGTGGATGTTTGAGGGCAAATCAACAACTGACATGTGGGGGGCTTTTAAACGTCAGCTGATAAGAATTCAGGACCGGCATGTTCCTGATAGGATGAAGGATAAGCACAGCAAGTTTCAGGAACCTTGGATAACGAAGGATATTGTGAGATTAGTCAAAAAGAAAAGGGAAGCATTCATAAGGGCTAGAAGGCTGGGAACAGATGAAGCCCGTGGAGAATACAAAGAAAGTAGGAAGAAACTTAAGCAAGGAGTCAGGAGGGCTAAAAGGGGTCATGAAAAGTCACTGGCAACCAGGATTAAGGAAAATCCCAAGGCCTTTTATACATATGTAAAAAGCAAGAGGGTAGCCAGGGAAAGGGTAGGCCCACTCAGGGACAGAGGTGGGAATCTGTGTGTGGAACCAGAAGAAATGAGAGAGATACTAAATGAATACTTCTCATCAGTATTCACCAAAGAGAAGGACTTAGCAGTTGATTTGTCTAGGGAAGAGTGTGTAGATAGCCTGGATCATGTTGAGATCAAAAAAGAGGTGTTAGGCATCATGAAGAATATTAAGGTGGATAAGTCCCCAGGGCCAGATGAGATCTACCCCAGAGTACTGACGGAGGCAAGGGAGGAGATTGCTGGGGCCTTGACAGAAATCTTTGTATCCTCACTGGCTATGGTGAGGTCCCAGAGGACTGGAGAATGGCCAATTTTGTTCCATTGTTTAAGAAGGGTAGCAGGGATAATCCATGAAATTACAGGCCAGTGAGCTTTATGTCAGTGGTAGGGAAGTTATTGGAGAAGATTCTTACAGGATTTACTACTATTTGGAAGCAAATGGGCGTATAAGTGAGAGGCAGCATGGTTTTGTGAAGGGGAGGTCGTGTCTCACTAACTTGATTGAGTTTTTGGAGGAAGTGACAAAGATAATCAATGATGGAAGGGCAGTGGATGTTATATACATGGATTTCAGTAAGGCCTTTGACAAGATCCCTCATGGCAGACTGGTACAGAAGGTAAAGTCACACGAGATCAGAGGTGAGCTGGCAGGATGGATACAGAATTGGCTTGGTCATAGAAGACAGAGTGTAGCAGTGGAAAGGTGCTTTTCTGAATGGAGAGCTGACTAGTGGAGTTCCGCAGGGATCAGTGCTGGGACCTTTGCTGTTTGTGGTATACATAAATGATTTGGAGGAAAATGTAATTGGGCTAATTAGTAAGTTTGCAGACAACACTAAGGTTGAAGGGGTTGCAGATAGTGAAGAGGATTGTCAATGGGTTATAGATCGGTTGGAGACTTGGGCGGAGAAATGGCAGATGGAGTTTAATCCGGACAAATGCGAGGTAATGCATTTTGGAAGGTCTAATACAGGCAGGAATTATACAGTAAATGGCAGAACCCTTAAGTGCATTGACAGGCAGAGGGATCTGGGTGTACTGGTCCACAAGTCACTGAAAGTGGCAACGCAGGTGGATAAGGTAGTCAGGAAGGCATATGGCATGCTTGCCTTCATTGGCTGGGGTATTGAGTATAAAAGCTGGGAAGTCATGCTGCAGCTGTATAGAACCTTGGTTAGGCCACACTTGGAATATTGCATGCAATTCTGGTCACCACATTACCAGAAGGATATGGAGGTGTTGGAGAGGGTGCAGGGGTGGTTTACCAGGATGCTGCCTGGTCTGGAGGTTATTAGCTATGAGGAGAGATTGGAGAAACTCAGATTGTTCTCACTAGAGCGACGGAGATTGAGGGGCGACTTGATAGAAGTTTACAAAATTATGAATGGCATGGACAGAGTAGATAGTCAGAAGCTTTTTCCCAGGGCGGAAGAGTCAGTTACTAGGGGACATAGATTTAAGACGAGAGGAGAAAACTATAAAGGTGATGTGTAGGGCAAGTTTTTTATGCAGAGGGTAGTGAGTGTCTGGAATTCACTGCCAGAGGAGGTGGTGGAAGCAGGTACAATAGTGATGTTTAAGAGGCAGTTTGACAAATACATGAATAACATGGGAATAGAGGGATACGGACCCCGGAAGTGCAAAATGTTTTAGTTAATGGGTAATATGATCGGCGCAGGCTTGGAGGACCGAAGGACCTGTTCCTGTGCTGTACTTTTCTTTGTTCTTTGCTCTTCTTTGAAATAGTGCCCTGGGATCTTTCACACCATCTGAACAGGCAGTTGTGACCTCAGTTTAACATCTCATCTGAGAGATAGCACCTCTGACAATGCAGTGCTCCCTCAGTACTGCATTGGACTGTCAACCTTGATTTTTGTGCTCTAGCCCTGGAATGGGACTTGAAGCTGAATCCTGCTAAACAGGATTTGGCAAGTTGTGAAAACTACCATAGGGAAGGAGAGGCTGCTCCAGCCTATAGCAATCTGTCACCGGACATCCTAGTAGGTGGAGCCAGCCTCACTGTGGGTACATCTCTATCAAAGAACCATAAGGAACTGCATTAAACAATTGGTGATGAATAAACTTGGTGCTTGGCATAAGACTTGAATGTTTATAATGTTGAGCTGGCTAGCACACTGCAAGGATATCACATAGTTCTTTCCAATGTGTTGAAAATATATGCTCACTGTATAACTAATGCAGAAACTCAGATTCAAGGAAGCAGCTGCTAAGTGATGTTACCTGGAAGCCAGTATGAAGATACAGTTGCCTGTCAATGTTGGGTTGCAAAGAGACAAAAGAGCTGCTGCTGAAGCTCTGGCCTCCAACTGATGAAATCATGGGTGATGGGTGTGTACATGCTGCAGTACAGGGATTGTGGCACTGCCCTCACACATTTTATGGTGAATTATGCTGCTTGTCATCTTGTTCATGCAAAGCCCTTGTAGCTGAGGCCTGATTTTAACCTATTTCCCTGATTTAAAGAAAGGACACAGGGAATTAAAATCATGACAGCAACAACTGATCCTTAAAGGCTTTGTGCCATGCACCATAGTAATGGGTGCAATTAGACCAGAGTGCAAATTCAATGTCAGGCTCTGATAGCTTCAATCAGGCTCCAGTGCTATTTTGACTATTTTTCAGTGAGGTTGGCGCCTGGTACTGGACTTGCAACCATTCAGGCGAGAGTAGGGCCTAACTTAACCTAAATGAAATACAAACAGAAAATGCTGGAAGTACTCAGCAAGTCTGGCAGCAACTGCAGAGAGAGAGAGATAGAATTAATAGGCAGAATTTCCACGGGCCATCGACTTAAAACCTTAAGCTGAATTTTCCCAGACCTGCCGAGGTGGCCCGGACCTAAGGAAATTTGGAAAGATGTGCATTGGGTAAGCTCCCTGATTCGTTGCTGCACCCGAGTGCTTTTTCCAGTGGTGACTGAGTGGCAACCTGCCTGGCAGCAGCCAGAATCCAATTAAGGATGGGACTGAGCCACTTATCCCCAATTTTCCATGCCACAGGAGATTTTCCCGACGGTACCTGGACTCCCCTTCAGAGGGGTGGTTCACCCAAAAAACAAATGAGAGGAGGTTTGAGGAATGGGCAGGTGAAACTGTATTGAAAACATTATATGCAGACATACCCTTAATTAACTTGGTTTTCTTTATTTCTTGACTTGGAATTTTTAAAACAGTGGGAAAATCATCATGTTATGCTTAAGAATATGAGAATATCGGCGTCTTTTACATGAACTAGTACCTGATGCTGGTTTAAAGGAATATTCCTAGCACCATTCGGTATTGATAATAATGTCAGACAGTTTCCCTTTAAATATTGCATCCCTGGACTGGAAATGCCCCTCCTCTTCCGGTGCTTTGTGACAGCTCCTTGCCTGGATAACAAAATGACCAGTGGGAATGCATAAAGGTTTTCGGAAGACTTTAAGATAATTCATTTTTAAATTGACCTAATCCTGAAGCAGCATTTCAGTTCAATGCATTATTCATTTAGCATGTTTGATATAATTATGACAATTTACCCAAGTAGGCTTTTCTCATGTGCATTCTTATGTGCATTTAGATAAATAGCAAAGTCCATATTTTAATACAATTATGTATTTGCCACGGGGCACTACTTTAGTCAAATACTTGCCTTTAACATAAATAAAAGAATTAGTGTTCTGCCTAATCTTTACAATCTACCCAGCTGTCATTATTCTGTCAGTTGGATTTGTGTGAAAGCCCAATTAGCCTCTGGAGCCTGAAGAACAGCAGGGATCACGACTGTGATAGCGTGCCATGGAGAAATTGAAAGATGCATCTGTCTGCACCAGGACTGCTATGATATTGTCAGGTAACTGAGGTAAAGCACCTAGATGTTGCTAACGGGAAGTTAGGATGGCCTCTGAGACCAGGTCAAAGGTCAAGGACTAGTCTGACGTCACAAATAGTAAATTACAAACACAGCTTCTGACAGGAGTATCGTGGTGAAGTAAGGAGAGCAGATGATTATTCACATGAATCATAGACGTTTTCGAGAGACATTTTCTCCCTCTTGTGGATTATTACCACTATCATCTCTGCTGAGGAGAAAAGCAGAAGATCCAAGTGAATCAGTTTCAAAGGTTCACTGATTTTGAATGGCGGTAACATATTAATTTTCTGGATGATATCGCTGCACAGTCTTGTATGAAACCCTATCAGTGATCGATAGAAGGAGCATGAGAAAGCCTTTGGGCTTACACAGAATATTAACGATGTAGACAAAGGATGTTAATTGAGGGCTCTAGAGGAGCTAGGAGAAAAAAGTGACAGAGACAGCAGGAAAGCAAGAGGTGGCGAGAAAGGATAATTGATTTTAGAGGGAAGACAGGAAAGCGACAAAAGATTAAAGGGGAGAGTTAGGATAGAAAAAGAGAGCAACAATAGGGAAAAGCGGTACAATAGGGAGAGGAGGAGAGTGTGGGATATTGACTGGGAGAAAGTGTGGCAAAGAGGGGGAGAAAAAAAGAGTCCAGCCAACAGCTGGAGTTAAGCAGAGAGTGATGGGCTGTGCTCCTAGTATCCACGTCTCTCAAAGTGGAGTGATTTACTGCAGAGATTCAGATGAATCAAACTCTCCACATCAGACCACCACCATCTCCCAAGGTGCAGCAACAGTCCATGGCTTCTTCATCAAGACAGACGCTGCTGAATCGCTGCCCTCTGTGCTGGCATACCAGAGTCGGGCAACACGTACTTCCTCACGTCGAGAGAAGAAGGAAAACAGCAACTGCACTGAAGCTGAGACCCAAACCAGCCACACCAGTGTTAAGGTAACAGGCTTTGTTTATTCCATTCGGCTTTGTGTATTCCTGTCACAGGCACAAATGAGTCAGTTTGGTGTGATGTGTTCTTCCCTATCTTATCAGTAGGGATGATGAATGCCCCGTCAAAAGAGAAAAAATGTTTGAATTTTCATTTTTTTGTGCATGGGTTAATGACTTACAGTAACAATTAAATTCTTCACACCTAGTGGTATATACGATAGGGACACATCCAATCTATTTTTAGCTAACATTGCTTTCCTAAAAGGTTAGAAAATGGGCTGATTTTTGACAGCTAAGGATATTAATAGCTTTTGCAACATCCTGCCACTGCATAGTTAAATTGAAAAGTGGGTATTTTTTGCCTGGATGAAACTTGAGGGGAAATTTGAACTCAGAAATCGAGGAATACGGGAATTAAAGTGGAACAGGTCAATTTCCAGTCCCACCCCGCAGTTCAGTGCTATTTCTCTGGTGGCTTAGTCATTTGCCGAATTGGATGGCGTTTCGTAAGTTTATGCAAATCGGAATCCTTTGACGTGCTTTGGATTTCCACAGGTGTTCTCCTGCTCATCCACCATAACTTTGGCAGAACATCCATTGACACCCCGAATATAGTTTATGAAAAGGATGATTTGAAGGGGAAGATTTGCAAATATTGCCCCAGCAATGAATGAAGTGCAGAGGAGTTTCTCAAGACATCGATATATCAGCAAATGGAAGGTCTCCTGCAGTTCAGCTGATAAACGAGCAGAGGGTTGCCTGGGAATACAGCTGTTACGGACAGGAGAGAGGTTTAATTTAAACAGCACTAATTTCTCCTCTCACCATTTATCTGTAACAGAAAGGTGTTCTGATTTATTTCCCTTTTTATAAGGAGTGGCGTATTTCCCAACCTCTCGATTTTGATGCGATACAATTTTCTATTGATAACCCCACAGCAAACTTGAGATTGGATGAACTCAAAGGGTTAGTTTATTTGCACACTCTCAAAAAGCAAAAGAGGATTTGTAATATCCTCCTCACATTCAGATAATAAAAAGAGGAATAGAGAAAAGAAAGATTTACAGTACTGAGACCACAGAGAAAAAAATTATTGTTTCACGTGGGTTCTAGAATCCTGAAACAAAGTCCAATGGGGTGTTCCTTCACAGAAGTTGGTGAACTGAATGCCGATGCTGGATAATTCACTTTTCCAGCGGTGTTGACTTAACACACCAAGATGGGCATGCAGAGATGAATCAGTCTTGTAGGAATGGTACAGGCTTCCAGCAGAAGCAGGGTAGATGGAGCCAGGTGTTCAACCTGGGCAGAGCTCCTTTTCTGTGAGGCTGTCAGTTAGATGGTAAACAACAGACTCAGCTATGTAGTTCAGCAAAGCAATATTACTTGTTCCACAAGCCAGAGGCCCATGTTACATGACTTCCTGTCTCTCTACCCTGCCTTTGATAAAGGATGTGTATCCATCATCTGGGTTCAACCATTAGGAATTGAAAGGAAGGTTGCAAGGCCTTTCTCTTTGCAAACGATCCATCTCCTTCTGGCCAACTTGGATTACTAAATGCACATGGCCTTTGTATAATTTTCTTTGAAGTCGGGCTGTACAGTCCACAGGGGAGCTTTTAGTGACTCCTCAGAGATAATGAGGTGTGAGTTTTCCTAAAACTGCCAGGTGGCTTCCTTTGTTCAGGGGTCACACCATTGGCATCAGGCATCACGGCAGACAGGGGGTTGGGGAGGGGGGCAATAATATGGCGAGAAGGCCAAAAAATCGCTCTCACACCATTGTGAAACCAGTTGCGATTGTCTGTTCCACCCATTAATGGCAGGCCGCATTTCCTTCTGCCGCACATCGGGAACGCCATTTTAATACTTTGCATCGAATTATAAGCCCTGCTCCCCTGAATCATCCCCCCACGCTAGATCATCTTGGAAATCACGCCAACGTGTTTCACAACTGTACATAAGCACCGTGCACCTGGCGAGCTGCATTTTGTTTGGGACTTCGAGGTTTGTTTGCCTACCTTGCTTCAGGCTGCGCTAGCAGTCATTAGCACCAGGCTTCGCAGGCAGCACCACATCACTTTTAGGGTGTTCATAGGCAGGTTTCTACCTGTGGGGGTGGCTTTTCAACGGTTGTAGGGCTAGGGCTTGCTTGGGGAAGGGGGAGAAGCAAGGGAAGAGGCTCCAGGGCGAGGGCTGCAGTGGGAAAGAAGGGCTGGGGGGTGGGGGTCCTAGGGCATGTGTGAGGGCACATGTTGATTTGTGAAAGTGGCCTCAAGATGGTGAGTGCTGAGGAGGCAGTCTCCAGAGGAGATGAGGCCAGATGGAGATGTGAGGGTGCGTGTGAGAGAGTGAGTGGTGATGTCCCTTGAGCTGGCAGTGAGTGTGATGCCAGTGAATGTGTGATGGCCTTGTGAGTGTGAGAGTTAAAGTGGGAAGAAGGCTGCCTTACCCTGGCATCATGGATAAGATTCTGCACTGAATGGCCGACCCCTTGTGTGCAGCATTGGCACTGACCACCCCTGCTGCCGCCTCCCAAGCCAGAGTGGTGAGACTGGGCCTCCTGCGGCCAGAGCGGGGGCAGAGGACATCGCAGTGGGCCTCCACAGATTCCAGGAAGGGTCCCAGGAAATTGGAGAGGGAAGGTAGCACTGGATTGGGGGACTGCATCCTTCTTAGCTCTTGGGGTCATGTCTTCGCTGGAGCAGTCCTGGGCTGCAAGCATTGAGAAGTGTGCGTGTGGCTGCAGTTTAAATTTGGCACCCTGCATGAGGAAGCAGCGGGGTAACAGAGCAGTGGGCAAATTGGAGGCCACCCGCCAGCGAGATGGCGCGTTTCCTGTGGCTCCATAATTAATGAGGCAGGAATGGGACGATATGGTGCAAAAACCCGCCAATGTGGCCGGAAGGTAAAACGACTTTTTCCCTGCCGCTACCGCAAATCTGGGATGATTCTGCTCGTAGTTTCAGCTGTTTTAAAGGTCTTTGTTCAGTTTTTTAAAATTTTAGAAATAGCAATGAGCATATCTATATATATGTATATTTTATAAAAATATACAGTGTGAGGTCTTAGGCTGGGATTTTCCAGCCCCGTCGTGGTGGGAGCCATCGCGGGACAATCGGTTTTCAGCGGGACCAGACGATCCTGGTGGTGGACTGGGCTGGAAAATCCCAGTCTTATTCCCTGCCACAGCAGATGTAGAATGCATGAGCAACAACAGGTACTGCCCTACGTAGTTTAATGGTTGTAGCGATGGATTAACAACTCAGATGACATGGGGACCTGTTTGATGTTCATTCCATTTATTCGAGGACAACATGGAGGTGGTGAGGGGTACAGATGAGAATGATGAGGCTGCGGCCTTGGCATGAAAAACATAGGGCAGAATTTTCTGCTTGCCGGTCGGGGGGGCCCGACCCAATCTCCGGCGGGCGGGGAGCTGATCCCCGCCAAAAAAGCGAGCCCTGCTGCCATTTTAGGTGGGCGGGCCAATTAAGGCCCGCCCAGCGTGATGTCCGGCGGGAAGCGCTATGTGCTCCCTGTGCAGGTGGGGGATGGGGGGCGGATTCCCCAAAAACGAGAATGCGCTCTTTCCCGCATGTGCACGAAAGAGTGCACATCTCCCGGAGGCTAAGTGCTGCCTTAGCGAGATCGCCGACACTTTTAAGAAGATTAAAAATAGAAAAAATAATCCTTACCATGTCCCCCTCATGTGACAATGTCACATGAGATGGGGCATGTTCATAAATTACAGTAAAACTTTAATAAACTTTTTAAATCCCTGAATGAAACTTCATTCTGCCAGTGAATGAGGTTTCATGTTTTTTTGTTTGCAGATTTAAGTTTTCCTATCGACCCTTCCTGATCGGTAATGTGGTCAAAACTGACTGAGCTAGCGCTGATTATGTTTTCATCCAAATATTATTTTTTGATCTGGAAAAAATAATTAAAATAGCTTCTCAGACAGAAATACTGACCCTGAAATTCTGAAAGCCTTTCCTAGTCTCCCACAGTGACTCAACAAAACCACCATGAAAACACTAATGTATGCAGCTCTGTTTATGGTTTTCCCCACGGGACTCTGCTAGTCTCCCACAGGATTCACAGCAGGAGAATGGGAAAATCACTATGGAATTTCTGGGTCGCTATTTGAAGGATATTAAGTGTTTCAAAATGACATAGGTTGCTGAGCACAGTGAAATTTGGGGGTCGACTTGTATCACATTGATGGTAATGTATAGACAAAACTTGGTGGGCGCACAGAATGGTTATGTGCCTCCATATGTTCTTTCCTTATTATACAAAGCTTGATTGGTGTATTACACTTACACATTGTTATACTCCAGAAAGCCAGGTGGTGAAGGGTAGGACTGAAGCCAATCTTCATGCACTTTTATAAGCATTTATTTACAGAGATGCAGATTACAAGCATACACCTCCTAATCCAACAACCACAGTTTTAGTTTGTGCTTATTCATGAAGGCACAAGTTGACCTACAGTCAATGCCCGTTACCTCATAAGCAAATCTGTTGTCAAATGAGCCAAGCTAACAATTAAACACAATTAATATACAATTAACTAGCTTTCCTTCAACCAATAATTAATTAAAGAGATATAGGAACAGGGCAGACAGTAGGATTTCAACTACTGCTCTTGTGGAGAATAAACACTGTCATGGAATGATTGAAAGAAACACTGGGCAGAATTTTCCCTCCATTGGGGGGGAAGTTGATGGGCGGGCACATGGAGGCGCGCTTCCGATCAGCGCCCCAGATCAGAGGCATGGTGCCATTTTACGTGGGCGCTCCCTGTGCGGGCGGGGGGGAATCTCTAAAGTCAAGAGTGCACTCTTTTGCACATGCCCATGAAAGAGCGCACTCATCTCCCTGAGGCTAAGTGGGAGATCGCCTCTACTGTCAACAATATTAAAAATAGAAAGAAAAATGCCCTTGCATGTCCCCTCATGAGACACTGTCACCTGAATTGAGACATGTTCATAATTTACATAACAAGTTTATTAAAATTTTTAAAACCCTACATGAAACCTCATCCCGCCGGTGGATGAGGTTTCATGTTTTTTCTAGTTGCTGCCGGGGCTCCTGGGCGACCTGCCAACCTTAAGGTTGGACGGGCAGGTCCACTAATTGCTCTGTCAATGGCCTCAATTGTCCATTGAAAGGTCGGCGGGCACGCAACTGATTTTGCTGTGCCCCCGCCTTCCTGAAAATTTAAATGGGGCGGAGTGATGTCAGGAGTTCCGCCCAACATCATTTTGCGCATTGGCGAACGTAAAATCCTGCCCACTGTTTCCATGTTGTAATTCCTATGCAAGTCTGTGGAAAAAGTATGGAGAAATCATAAACAAAGACAGAAAGAGAAAAGTTGTGAAAGCTGGAAATCTTGAAGTAGACTGTTGAGTGCCTGCTTCTCACCTGAAGACCAGATGACTAGCAGTTGAAAGTGGGAACTTTCAAACAGGCTTTTAAACAGACACCCAGGTGGGAGGCTGTTTAATTATACAGATCATGGTCCTGCATCGTTTAAAGATTAATGGATGAAGCCTATACCCATTTATTGCCGGCTGTTCAACACAATGTTACTGAGGCCTGAACCTTAAAGTGGTTCAGACTTCCCAACTGCTGTGTGGGCACTATGGGTGCATTTCTGATATTACGGCTGTTCTGTGACCAAACTGAAAGCCAGATTACCCTAATGAAAGAAAAACTATACGGTGGGGAAGTCACCTTTACAATTATTATTTTTATTAATCTGTCCTGACCACAACCCTGGCTTAGACCCAGGTACATTTGTTCTCAACAGCCAAACTAGCCCAGGATATATGATGGATTCCTGAATGCAACCCAGACGTTTACGTTTACGGGAAGTGTGGGAGTGGGTGCGGGCGGGTGGGCTTCCGATTGGCACCCCCAGTTGGAGGCTCACCTCCATTTTGCGTGGGCCGGCTAATTAAGGCCCACCCAGCGTGACGTCCACCAGGAAGCGCTATGCGCTCCCTGTGGGCGGAGGGGGTGGGGGGAGGTGGGGGAGGTGGGGTGGGGGTTTGGTGTTGGTGGTGGTGGTGGTGGGATTCCCTCAGCTGGGAGTGCGAGCGCACAGATCTCCTGAGGCAAAATGCTGCCTCAAGGAAATCGGCTCACATTTTAAACTTTAAATAAAGCTGAGAAAAAAATTTCCCTGCCATGTCCATAACTTTTATTTTAAAATATGGTGAGATTTTTAAATCCTCACGAAACCTCATCCCGCCTGTGGATGAGGTTTCATGCTTTTTCAGAAGCCTGCCAAGGCTCCCGGCCTGCCCACCAACCGTAAGATTAGACAGGCAGATGCATTAATGACTTCAACTACTTTGTGGTCTAACTAGTGCCTTGTATAGTTTTAGTACGACTTCCCTATTTTTATACTCCATTCCCTTTGAAATAGAGGCCAACATTCCATTTGCCTTCCCTGTTACCTGTTGAACTTGTGTGTTAGCTTTTTGGGACTCATGCACACTGGGAATCTGCTTGAACAGCCATGGATTTTTCATCCCAGTGTCTTTTGGATGAGACATTTAACATTGGTTCTGTCTTTGCCAGCGCTTAGGATTGAGAACGCGACCCTGAAGGGAAACTGTGCGATAGGCAGTGAGAATGCTAAGTTTGAGTGTAAAGATGGCAGGGCAGACTATGTGCCAGTACTGCGGTATGCTGGAGTTGAGCTGGAGTACAAGTTAGAGACAGGGAAAGGGTGGAATACTTTACCCTAAACTGTCACACTCCTGAGGAAAACACAGGTTCCGGAAGGGGAGGGTGTGTAACTGTCACAGGGCTGGGGAGCAGAAACTTGGGAGAGGTTAAAAGGGAGGTCCCGTAGACATTGGTCCTGTCCAACAAGTACAACATACTTGCTATCTGTGAGGACGAAGAAAGACAGTGGAGCGGACAGTCTCAACGCACATCGAGACACTGTGGCTTAAAAGTCTGTGGGAGATGGGCAACAGCAGAATAGAGTCATGGTAGTGATAGGGAATTCTAAATTAAGGGGGATAAATATTGTCCTCTAAAGCTGCAAAAGAGAATCACAAAGGATGTGATCCCTAAAGGTGCCATGGTAATAGATATCTCAAGGTGGCTAGACAGGAATTTGGAAAGAGAGCAGGAAAATCCAGTTGTTGAGGTCCATCTCAAAACACATTACATAGATAGAACAGCTGAGGGAGTATCTAGAGATAAGAGCTAAATTTAAAAGCATTATCTCTGCATTATCACCTGTGCCACATGCAAATTGACACAGGAGCAGACAGATTGGGAGAGTTAACGCATGATTAAAAGGGCTGGTGTGGGAAGAAGGGACTCCATTGCATGGGACATTGACACCAGCACTGGGACAAGGAGGAGCTGATCCAACGGGATGAATTCCACATGAATCGGAATGGGACCAGAAATCTAATGGAAAGAGTAAATAGGGAGTTGGCAACATTTTTAAACTAGTAAGGTAAGGGGCAGAATCTGAAATAAAAACAGCAAATGCTGGAAATACTCAGCAGGTCAGGCAACATTCACTGAGAGAGAAAGAGAGTTAATGTTTCAGGCCACCATAACGCCAGCATCTGCAATATTTTGGTTTTGTAAGGAGAAGGACTATGAGAAATAAAACAAACTTAAATATAAGTATAACAAGAAAGGAGAGCATAGGACAGCCTCAACTAAGAAAGAATATAAGTAGCCAGGGAATAAATAGAGTTATGAACCAAAAGTGTAAAAAGATGGTTAAAAGTAAAATAAGAGGAATTTCTATTAAAAATGAATTACACTGTCTGTACAGCAATGTATACTGTCAGTAATAAAACTGGGGACAGCAAGCAATAACACATTGCAAAGGACCAGATATTAGTCAGGATTACTGAGCCATGGCTACAAAAAAAAACAGGATTGGGAATTAAACCTTGCAGATTATAACACCTTCAGAAAAGATGGAGAGGGGAAAATAGAAGGTGGAATAGCAGAGTGTAATAGAGATAATGTAATGAAAATAGAACAAAATGACACAGCTATTAGTAAGACAGAAATAGACTCCATGTGGACATAAAGATAATAAAGGATCAATCACACTAAGAAGGGTAGTCTACAGACTACGTAATAGTGGAACTGAGGTGGAGGGAGAAATATGCAAACAAATAAGGGAAATTAATTTTAAAAATTGAATAATAATCATGGAGAATTTCAACAAACCTAAAACTAATTAGCCAGAAGAGGTAGGTAAAGGGGAAAAGGAAGTGGAGTTCCTGCAATGTATACAGGATTCCTTCCTAATACAGTATATAAGAAACCCGTGACAAAGGAGGATTCAAACTGGATCTAGTAATGGGGTATGAGCCAGAGCAAATAAAAGAATTAAAAGTAGGGGAACATCTAGGCAATAGCGACCATAATATTATACAATTTAAGATCATAGTAATTGAGAAGGACATAAATATGTTGAAGAGCAGGATATTAGATTGGAGATAAACTGATTTTGATGGGCTAAGAATAGAAATAGGGAAAATAAAGTGGGCAACAAAATGTGGCAAACAATGATATAGAACTCCAATGGGAAATATTTAAAATGGTGTTCAACAGAGTCCTAGAAAAATATATCCTGCTAAAACACAGTAACAAACTAAAAGCTGAAGAAGCACCATGGATGATTAAAGGCAGAAGGGGAAAAGTGAGGGTAAGGAAAAAGGCATACACTAAGAATGTGGACAGCATAGGAGCGTATGCATGAGAGAATATGAAGAGGTTAGCAGAAAAGAAAATTATAAAGGCAAAGAAGAATTATGAAAATCAATTATCAAGGAATATGATGTAGTTGTTTGATAGTACAGAACTTGAATAGAGAGATATGTTGCCAAAGTGTTTCATCTTGCACTCATCAGAACAAATGCAAGAGTACCAAATTTCAAATGATCACAACAATTTATACTACAGGAGAAAAGGATGCTGATTTATATTATGTTGCCTTAACCAATCAGAGTCGACTCATCAACCAATCAGCACCCTTTTCATTTGAAGTGTAAATTGTTGCAATTGTTTGAAATTTGACATTCTTGCATTTGTCCTGATGAATGCAAGATGTGAAGGTTCAGCAACATGTCTCTCTTTTTAGCAATGAACATGAAATAGTTAAATTTTCTACAGCCACATATATAAAAAATGGAAAGTTGGGATAGTATGGACAGGATAAAATCACAGGGACCAGTAGGAAATAGCAGAAATATTAGATTATTACTTTCATTCAGAATTTACCGGGGAGACAGATCAGGTGGACATGGCATCAGAAGACGAGCTTAGAAATGATATAATCCAAATATAATAAAAAGTGCCATTTCCGGTGCAGATTGATTACAATCTATGCATTTTAAAAGAATCTACAAAAAAGATAGCAGAGGCACATATTTAATACTTCATTTCAAAAAAGGTTTAGTGCTGGAGGACTAGCAAATAACTAATATATTTAAGAAGGGAGATAGAGCATGTACATGGAACTATTGACCAATCAGCTTAACATTTGTGGGAAAAACAATATCCTTACTAAAGGAGAAAATAGAAAAAAACATCTCGAAACCAAAAATGCAATACTGAGTAGTCAGCATGGATTTCAAAATGGAAAGTCTTGCTTGAACTACTTCATTGAACACTTTAAAGAAATAAAATGTACTTCTTTAAATAAATAAAAGAGGTGCCCATCAGTATCCAACTACACAATGCACAATTACCCCTTGAAATTACTAAAGAATGCCGTTATTTAGGAATTCACATCCAAAATAATTTAAAGTGTAATGTACAAAGTCACTAAGCAGCCTCCACAGCATCCAAGGTTTGTGACGTGGAACTTCCACTACTCTTCAACTACAGTAAAGGAAATACTGAACCACTTACTTTGTTTCAAACAATTACTCATGAGATACCAGTGTCTCCCAGTTGGTCACATCACTAGGCTGGCACAGTCTTCAGAACCAAAGAAAGGCCAACAGTTGACATGCTTCTGTAAAATTTTGAATGGATGATTGAATATTTCTAAGCAGTACATGAAGCCCAAAAGTGACCAAGCTCAAAGAATTCATAACCAACAGCTCCAATTGTATGCTTCCTTTGCTAACTCCTTTTTCCCAAGATCAACTGTGGACTTGAACAACCTTCCACAAACTTTAATCTCCATGGCCTCTAAGGACTCATATAAGGAAGATCTGCTGAATTTTTTAAAATTAATACGACCATTGACTGCACTCATTGTGCACCTCCTGTGAAAATTCCCTCGTGGAAGACTATGGAGGGAAACCTTATCAAGTACCAGAGCGAGTAGACCAGGGTAATGCAGGAGACATGGCTTACCTAGATTTCCAAAAGATCTTCAATAATGTCTTATAATGGATTAATGAATAAGATTAGATCACGCAGAGACAGGAGGCAAGGAGCAGAATAGTTAACTAGTTGGTTGCAAGAGAGAAAGCAGAGAGTAAGGTTTAAATATAGCTAGTCAAAGTGGCAGGAGGTGGAAGTTAGGTGACGTATGGAACATTGCTGGGATGACTGTTGTTCACAGTTTATATTAACGACTTAAAATTTGGAACCAGAAACACCATTCCTAAATTTATGAATGACACCAAACTGAAAGGAGTAGTTAGTGCTAAGGAAGACTACCAGACGAGATTTATACACTAACAGAATAGGCATATAATTGGCAAAGAATTGCAATACAGTTAAATGTGAGGTATTACATTTTAGTAAGAAAAATAAAGAGGTCAAATATTATTTGGGAAATAAGAATCCAGATTGGGTATAGGAACAAAAGGATCTGGAAGTACAAATATACATTTCAATAAAAGTAGTGATAGAAATAAATATGGTCAGAAAAATAGCAAACCAAGCACTGGATTTATCTGTAGAGAGATAGAATTGAAAAGTACAGAAGTTATGCTAAATTTGTATTGGATCTTAGTTAAAGCACACCTAGAGTACTGTCTTTCGTTCTGGTTTCCATATTATGGAAAGGAGATAGAGGCATTGGAAAGGGTGCAAAAAAGATTTACAAAGAAGATGCCAGAAATGCAAAGATATACCTATCTAGAAATAATGAACAGGCTGTGTCTGTTTTCTCTTGAAAAGTGAAGGCTGAGGAGTGACCTAATAGAGGTATTTAAAATTCGTGGATTGCGGACGTCACTGGCTCATCCCATATGGGTAATAAATGGGCAACATAAGGAGCTATGAGGGTAATAGGGGACATGGATTGACATGAGTTGGCATGTTTGATGTTTGGGGATGGGTGGGGAGGCATGGATTGACATGGAGGGTAAAAGGTGGCCATTGAAGGCCTTCTAACCAGCCCATCTTGGCATTCTGTAGTGCCTACGGCCGCCTCTGATCTGTGTCCAGAACAGTTGGGCCTGACTCCATTTTGCACCTGCCCTCCCCCCTCAAATCAAAGATCCTGCCATTCAGGGCACTTTTTCCTGAGGTGGACCTACAGAGCTGTAAAATTTTCTGATTCAAGCTACCCAACTTAGGAGCAAAAATCCTGGCCAGGGTGTTTTCATGTGTGTGGAAGAGCAAAACTAGAATTCATCAATATAAGTAATTACTCGCTAAGTAATCAAATGGGAAATTCAGCAGAAATTTCTTTACCCAAATTGCGGAACTTCCTATTGTAGGGAATGGCTGAGGCAAATAGTATAGAGGCATTTAGGAAAAGACTAGATTAGCTTATGAGAGAGAAGAGAATAGAGGGTTATGCTGATAGGGTTAAGTGATGAATACAGAAGGAGGCTCGAGTGGAGCATAAATGCCAGCTTGGATTGGTTGTGCTGAATATCCTGTTTCCATGCTACATATCCTCGCCAGAAATATCTTGCTGTGTGAAAAATAGCTGCATTTTTCCTGTATAATATTTCTGAAATATGTAATAATGTACACATGAGGACCAACTGTTCAGTTTTTCTGACATGGGGTAAAGTTATGAGTTCATCCTCCCAATGCAAAGGCTCACCATCCAGGAACACTTATCAGGAGTTCACTGCTGCCATCATTTCCTATACATTCTTTTTTACATGTGGAATTAAAATTAATGAGTGCAGGTAAGTAATGAGTGAGGCCTCATGCCAAGATTTGTGAAATGGCCCTTAATATAAATAAACGGTTATTATTATGGGTTTTGTGCCCAGAAGAAACAAATATGCTGCCATACAATTGAGTGGCCTTGTAAGCACAAGAGCCATGTTTATCTAGTCAGATTATCGGGCTGCTTTGGACGTCTCCCCTACTGATGGATGGAATCTTGTTCAGACCTTGCCTGATGGCCTCTTCTCAGGAAGGCCCGCTGAACCTTGAGCCAATCAAGCCCCTGGAAGCAAGACACTGGGGTTGGGAGAGAGGTGTGGGGAGTCCCACCTGGCAAGAGCTGCTGGCCAATCAGAGGTTGGTAGCTCTTGTGCTCAGCAGTGCCACAGCGGAGGCTGTGGCTGCTGCCGGAATAATACCCACCAGAGTGACCCAGGACACAGGTAAATAATGTGGGATGGGGGAGGGGAGGGCGGTTGGGCTGGGTGGGCGGTGGTGGGTTGAAGATTGGGGATCACTGGGAAAGGGGGCAGGGGTGTCAGAAGCAAAATCAGTTGGCTGGCTCTCAGCGGATTACCTCATTTCCGATGTCCAGTCCCTCGAGCAGGCACTGGATGCCTTTGATTGAGGGAACCCACCCCCCACTTAAATGTCTCGATTGGTTGTGGGGTGTGTAGGTCGACTGTGGGCATTCTTGCACAGGACTTCATTCTGGCGGAGGCAAGAAAGTGACGGAGTTCAGGTAGGCCACCATCCTGCCCATTCCTGCTGCCAAGCTCGCCACAAGCCTGATATTTGTAGAATATTTGTAGGAATGACACTCCCTCTATGGTGTTTTTCAGGTGTCTCATTACTCTTGTATGACTGTCCAAATGTCAAAGCTCCATCTCTGTATAATCACCACCATATCATTCAGGAAATTTAAAACTGTTTTGAAGGATTACATTAATTGCTTTTGTTAATTAGCAAGTGCCCCTCTGTATGTAGCCTCCATCTCATTACAGCCTTGGTTCAAACATGGACAAAAGAGCTGAACGTCAGAGGTGAGGTGAGAGTGACTGACCTTGACATCAAGGCAGCATTTGCCCTAGTGTGGCATCAAGGAGCCCTAGCAAAACTGGAGACAATGGGAATTGGAAAGAAAACTCCTCCACTGGTTGGAGTCGTACCTAGCGCAAAGGAAAATGTTTGTGGTTATTGGAGGTCAATCATCTCAGTTTCTGGACATCACTGCAGGAGTTCCCCAGGGTAGTGTCCTAGGCCCAACCATGTTCAGCCGCTTCATTATTAACCTTCTCTCCATTATAAGGTCAGAAGTGGAGATGTTTGCTGATGATTGCACAATGTTCAGCACCATTCACAACTCCTCAGGTACTAAAGCAGTCCATGTCCAAATGCAGGAAGACCTGGACAATGTCCAGGCTTGGCCTGACAACTGGCAAGTAACATTCACGCCACATAAGTGCCAGGCAATGACCATCTCCAACAAGAGGGAATCTAACCATTGCCCCTTGACATTCAATGGCAGTACCATCATTGAATCCCCCATTATCAACATCCTGGGGGTTACCATTGACCAGAAACTGAACTGGACTAGCCATATAAACATAGTGGCTTCAAGAGCAGGTCAGAGGCTAGGAATCCTGCAGCAAGTAACTCACCTCCTGACTCCCCAAAATCTGTCCACCATCTATAAGGCACAAGTCAGGAGTGTATTGGAATACCCTCCACTTGCCTGGATGAGTGCAGCTCCAACAACACTCAAGACGCTTGACACCATCCAGGAGAAAGCAGCCTGCTTGATTGGCACTCCATCCACAAACATTCACTCCCTCCACCATCGACACACAGTGGCAACAGTGTGTACCATTTTCAGGATGCATTGCAGGAACTCAACAAGCCTGCTTAGACAGCACCTCCAAACCCACTACCACTATCTCGAAGTACAAGGGCAGCAGACACATGGGAACACTGCCACCTGCAAGTTACCCTCCAAGACACTCACCTGACTTGGAAATATATCGCCATTCCTTCCCTGTTGCTGGGTCAAAGTCCCGGAACTCCCTCCCTAACAGCACTGTGGGTGCACTTACACCACATAGACTGCAGCGGTTCAGCTCACCACCACCTTCCTTCTCAAGGGCAATCAGGGATGGGCAAAAATTCTGGCCTAGCCAGCAACACCCACATCTCATGAATGAATTTTTTAAAAAGGTGTAAATCAGTGGGCTCTTTAGCGAAGAAATTCCAGGTCCTAGCACTCCCTTCATGTACTGCAGTCATTGCTCCTCTTTTGCAACTTCAACTTGCTCCTCCTCAGTTGTACAATATGCTTCACCAGGAGCTCACTCTGGAAGCACTGCTTGTGGATATATCTTTTTTTTCATCTGAGCTGATGGCCGTTTGGTCAGGAGTATGTGACAGGTGATGTGCCTGCTTCCAAGCTTGTCCTCAGCCCTGGGCATATTTTGTTGGGAAGCCCTTCACACTAAGAGATAAAAAACATATTTTAACATGTCATATGATGCAAATGGTTCCAATTGCAATGAGGACAATATATTGTATCGCCATGCTGCTGCTGGCACATCTTGTGTCAGATAATCAGTATTTTTGAACGGACAGTGAGAATAATAAACGTCAACTCTTTTCTTCTCCGCCGATGCTGCCAGACCTGCTGAGTTTTTCCAGGTAATTCTGTTTTTGTAGTGAGAATAATGTCTTGTTGGGCAGGGCCAAACTGTCCCTAGCTCACATCTTGGTTGGCTTTCACCTCTATGATTTCCAGAGGTCTCTCTGATTGACAGATCAGATGGCACAAGGTGGTAGGGGTAATGTCTGTGCAATTTTTTTCTCTCTCTGTTTGTGGGCAGATTCTCTGCTAAAAGCTGACGAAACATGTCCTTTCACCATTTGGGCCTAACATTAATGCCATAGCTTACATTCCACCTTGCCTGAAGGGATGACTACACAGCATGCAAGTAATTTGACATGGCATTTTGACTTGGTGGCATAACATAAACAAGGGTGTGACATCACCTTTCTCTGCACCAGGCACAAAATTGAAGCTAGCATTGAAGACATGCAAATGTTGCTGCCTAAGATATTAAGGGTTATTTATGCCAGTGTTTGTTATGCATTTTTGCTGATGTTGGTGACAAAGTACATGTGGCATTTGTACAGGCATAGATTTGTTAGCCCATGGGCTGCCATCCCTTGGTACTCTTCCTTACCCAGAGAATCCTTCCTCTTGTGTTCCTATGACTGTGGGCACAGTGAGTAGGATTGACCTATATTTTCAGGAATTTAGAAGAATTAGAGATGATCTAATTGAAAGGTAAAAAATTTCTTAGATTTCTTGGTGGGGTAGATGCTGAGAAGCTTTTATGTTGAGTGGAGAGTTTTGAACTAGAGAGTATAGTTTCAGGCTAAGGGAATGGCCATTTAAGGCTGAGATAGAGAATGTTTAGTTGTGTGGTCAGGGTTTAGACATGGTTCTTTGAGGCTTGTCGATCCTCCCAAAGTAAGTTGCTCAAGGCAGTAGTTTCTTCAAACCATTATTCTTTATTTACAGCTACTATGTACAGATTGGGACCTCTGCACGAGGTTGGAACTTCTCCTCCTTTCAGATCTCTATCACTTAGCCATGTGATGTTACACCATTGTCACATCAACATCCTGTATGTTTCTGATGTTAACACTTTACATCTCCCTCCCCCCACCACCAATCCCATTCATATTTACATCCTCCTACATCCCCCCCACACCCCCCCACCAAAGTCTCAGACTTTGCAGGGTGTGTCTCTGAGATGCCCTGATCTTGTTCTGATCTCCTTCTGATCTCGAGGATATTCCATATTCTCCCTTCTTTCGGTGTGAGTGTTCTTCTCCTGGGTGGTTGTAGATCTTTGTCTTACTTATTCTTTTTCTTCAGGACCTGAGTAGTAAGCCCAAGTTTCTATTGGCTTTCTTTCCAAGAATATTAAGGCACTGCAATTTCTCCTTATATCCCAGTCTGTCTCAATCCTGTACGATCTCAGTTGTGAGATTCTTTCGACAATTGTACCTTCCCTCTGTTGGTCTGAGACCCATACTCCCTCCCTGGGCTTCAGCATTGGTAACTCATGTGATTGGTCCCTGCGGTTAAGTTTGAGCCTTTGTTTCGCTGTTCTTCCTAATACTGTTTTACCCTTTTGTGGTCGTTCATGGTGATATTGGGTTTAAATTTTTGTGTCCAAGATGGAATGCGTGTTCTCAATCTCCTTCCCATTAGTAACCCTGATGGTGAGAAACCATTTTGTAGTAGTGAGGATTGATAACTCAGAACAGCTAGACTAATGTTTTCATTTTTCTTCAGCAAATTTTAATGGTTCATACACCTCTCTCAGTTTCTCCCATATGCTTGAGGATAGCAAGGTGAACTAGTTACATTAACAAACCATATTCCTTTGCAAAATTTTGGAATAACTCATTAGCAAGTTCCAGCCCACTGTTTGACGTTACAATGCCCCAAATGCCATATGTTGCATAAATTCTCTTAGTGATAGAATGACTGCTTCCACTGTGATGCTGTGCAATCTGTTTACTTAACTCCACTATAAGTAGTAATCAATGGCAATACGGAATGTTTTTCCCTTAAATTCAAATAAGTCCATTCCCGGGGCACCCATGGCTTTGATGAAAAAATAAAAAATAATAGTGGTTCTTTTTGTTCTTGACCATTTACTGTACACATAAGAAAGTTGGAGATAATTTCTTCTATAGAACGAGTAATGCCTGGCTACCAGACTGATTAGTGGACTCCTGCATGACATTTTGCTATTTCTAAATGACCTCGGTGAAGTTTTTGAAGAATATCAAGCCAAAGCGCTCTCAGTATGTCTTCTCTCTTTGAAGGCTAGTAAATTACCAATGATGGTAAGGTGTTTGTGATTGATTAAGGATGTGTATGCTTCAACCTCCTTGATGAAGTGTAAATCCTGATGGTATCCACAACAGTGTGTCTGTAGTTATTTGATACTTCCCTTGAACATACTCTGTTATGGAGTCATATCTCATTAACCTCAATCGGAACCTCTGGATTTTGGGCACCATCTTTGCAATTTCTTTCATGTTCAAGAGAGTGAAGAGTTTCTCATGGCCTGTTTTAATTTTGAACTGCAATCCCATAGAATAGTCTGAGAATTTTTTGCACACCCACGCTACTGCCAACGCTTCTTTTTCAATTGTGGTGAATCTTTGTTTTATTTCAGTTAGTGACCTTGAGGCATAATAGACTGGTCTGCACTTGCCGTTTCTCTGCACTTGAAATAATACTGGCCCCAGACGTGTAGACGATGTATCTGCTGCTGCTATGGTTGATAGTTCCGGGTCGTAATGTGCCAAGATTTTAAAAGAATTAAAAGTTATTTAATCTTTTCAAAAGCATTTTACTGGTCCACATTCCAGCACCACTGTTGACCTGTCTCAAAGGCTTATTGACCTTAGCCAAGTTTGGTAGGAACTTGCCTACTTTGTTGACCATCCCGAGGAATCTTTGAAGTTCAGTAACGTTCCTGGGTTGTGGAAACTCTCTGATTACTTTTGTTTTGTGTGGATCAACTGTGAATCTAGCAGCTTGTGCTATTTGACCTAGAAATTTGATTGTAGGTTTGGTGAACTCACATTTTTCATTCAGTGTTAGGCCTGCATCCTGTAAGAATCTCAAGATTGCTCTTAGCCTGTAGTCATGTTCTTCTCTTGTGAAACCTTGTACAAATATGTCATCCATATAGCATACTATTCCTTCCATGCCTTCTAAAGTGTGAGACATTGTTCTCTGCAAATTTTCTGGAATGGACACAATTCCAAAGGGTAATCTATTGAAACAATAATGACAAAGTGGCATCAGCAATCTGGATTCTTTGTCCAGAGGCAACTGCCAAAATCCATTGTTCACATTCAATTTGGTAAATTAAAGTACTCTTGGCTAGTTTGGCAAGACTCTCATCCACTGAGCGTGGATCTAATATTCCACTGATTTGCTTAGTTGAGTTAAATCCACACAGATTCTTACAGAAGCGTTTGGCTTTGGGACCGTGACCATTCCTGAACACCATTTTGTTGACATGGTGACCGGTGAGGTAACCCCTTTCTGCTGCATCTCAATTTCACCCTCGACTTTGTCCAAGAGTGGATGGGGGACTTTCCTCAGTGTAAACAGGCAAATTGGTTTAGCATCAACCTCATAGGATGAAATGGTACTCGACCTTTAGTTTTGCTAACCCTGTAAACAATTTCGGAAATTCATTTCTAAATGTAGTACTGTAAAGCTCATTAGCAACTTCATCCACTTTACAGATTAGCTTCAATTTTAAGCCTGCCTTTCTGCTTGGTAGAGAGCATTCTTGATTTCGAAAGACATGAAGAGGTTCGAGGATTTCACAGAATCATAGTCGCAGAATCCTTACGGTGCAAAAGGAGGCCATTCATCCCATTGAGTCTGCACTGGCTTGTTGAAAGAGCATTCTACCTAATCCCACTCCCCTGCCCCATCCCCGTAACCTTGCACATTCTTTCTTTTCAGATAGCCATCCAATTCTCTTTTGAATACCTCGATTGAACCTCCCTCCACCGCCCTTTTAGGAAGTTTGTTCCAGGCTCCAACCACCCTCTGGGTGAAAAAATCTTTCCTCACATCACTTATATTCCTTTTGCTCATTATTTTGAGTCTGTGCCCTCTAGTTCTTGATGTACTCTTGAATGGGAACAGTTTCTCACTCTTTACTCTGTCCATACCCCTCAGGATCTTGAATACCTCTATCAGGACTCCCCACAACCTTCTTTTCTCCTAGCAAAATAGTCTCAATCTCTCCAATTTATCCTCTTAGCTGCAGTTCTTCATCATGGGAATCATTCTTGTGAATCTCTTCTGTACTCTCTCCAATACCTTCACACTCTTCCACAAGTATGCTGCCCAGATTTGGACACAGTACTCCAGATGAGGCCTAACTAGTCTCTTATACAAATTTAACATGACCTCCTTACTCCCGTACTCTATGCCCCTACTAATAAAACCTAGCATATTATATGCATTATTAACTCCTCTCTCAACATGCCCTACCACCTTCAATGACTTATGTACATATACACCGAGGTCCCTTTGTTCATACACCTCCTTTAGAATTTGTCCCTTTATTTTATACTGTCTTTCCACATTCTTCCTGCAAAAATGAATCACCTCACACTTCTCTGCATTGAACATCATCTGCCATTTGTCTACCCAATCCACCAATATGTTTATGTCCTTTGGAAGCTTAAGACTATCTTCATCACAGTTGACAATGCGTCCAATCGTCGTATCATCTGCAAATTTTGAAACCATGCCCTGAACACCACAGTCTAGGTCATTAATATATCAGGAAGAGCAAGGGTCCCAACACTATCCATGGGGAACTCCACTACAGACCTTCCTCTGATCTGAAAAACAACTATTTATCACTACTCTCTGTTTCCTGTCACTTAGCTAATTTCTTATCCAAGTGCCTACTTTCCCTTATGTGCCATGAGCTAGAATTTTGCTCACAAGTCTATTGTGTGGCATTGTATCAAATGCCTTTTGAAAATCCATATACACCACCTCCTCTCTCACCTTGACCTGGGTAGCATCCTCTTCCTTTGTAAAGGCAGATGCAAAGTATTCGTTCAACACCTCCACTACTTTTCTTGCCTCCACATGCAAGTCTTCTCTTTTATCCCTAATTGGCCCTAATCTTTCTTTTACCACCCTTTTATTATTTACATGCTTATAGAAGGCCTTGGGATTCCTTTTTATGTTAGTTGCTAGTCTCTTTTAATGCTCCCTCCTTGCTTTTCTGATTAGTTTTCTCACTTCCCCTTGGGTCCTCCTATATTCAGCCTGATTCTCCATTGTATTTTCCACCTGACATCTGTCACGTGCATACTTCTTCCTTTTCATCTTCACCTCTATCTCTCACGTCATCCAGGGTGTTCTAGGTTTATTTGTCCTACCTTTCCCCTTCAAAGGAATATACCTTGATATTGCTTGCAATACTATCTCTTTGAAGGCAGCCCATTGTTCAGCCACCATCTTTTCCACCAACATTTGATTCCAACGCACTCAACTCAAATGCGTTCTCATCACATAAGTTGGCTTTTCCCCAATTAATTATCCCTGCTCTGGATTGCTCCTTGTCCGTCTCCATGGCCAACCTAAACCTTATGATACAACGGTCACTGTCCCCTAAATGGTGTCCCACTGATGTTTGATCCGCTTGGGCCAACTCATTCCCCAGAACCAGGTCCAACATACTGCTCCAGAAAATTATCTTGAACACACTCCAGGAACTCTTGTCCTTCTTGTTCCTTTGCACTATTCCTAACCCAGAGTACATTTGGATATTTGAAGTCCTCCATTATAATTGTTCTATAATTCTTGCACCTCTCTGTAATTTCTTTACAAATGTGTTTTTCTATATCCCTTCCAGTAGTTGGTGGTCTATATACTATACTGATCAATGTATTGCACCTTCTTCATTCCTTACCTCTAGCCAGAGAGATTCCACCCTTGACCCCTCTAGAACATCCTCTCTCTCCAGTATCATAATGCCATCTTTAATCAATACTGCCACTGCCGCTCACCCACTCCCCCCATTCCCTTTTCTTCCTTTCCTGTCTCTCCTTAATACCTTGTCCCCAGGAATATTTAATGCCCAGTCCTGCCCTTCTTTGGCCAGGTCTCTGTTATGACAATAATATCATAGTTCCATTTGTCAATCTGTGCCAGTAGTTCACCAATCTTATTAACCACACCTCATGCATTCATACACATGCACATTAATCCTGATTTAGGCTTTTTAACTTTCCGCCTTGCTCTGACCCCATCTAATGATTTACTATAGCCTACTCTAGTTCCATCAAACTCTCCAAATATTCTATTTACCTTGATACTACTCTCTGATATATCCTCCTTATCAGTCCATACTTCTCTACTTGCCACTGCCAGTTTTTCTCCTCTCCTCTCTGAATTTTCCCTCAGGTTCCCATCCCCCTGCCAGTCTAGTATAAACCCTCCCCAACAGCACTAGCAAAACTCCCTGCGAGAACATTAGTCCCAGTCCTGTTAAGTTGTGGCCCGTCCTTCTTGTACAAGTCCCACCTGGCCCAGGACTGGTCCCTATGCCTCAGAAATCTAAAACGCTCCCTTTTACTCCATTTCTCCAGCCACACATTAATCTGCTCAATCTTCCTATTCTTATGCTTACCAGCATGTGGCACTGGGAGTAATCCTGAGATTACTGCTCTGAGGTCCTGCTTTTCAGTTTCCTTCCTGAAACCTACTTTCAGGACTTTGTCCCTTTTCTTGTCCATGTCATTGGTCCCAATGTGTACCTTGACCTCTGGCTGCCCGTCCTTCCCCAGAAGAGTGTCCTGCAGCCACTCTGTGACATCCTTGACCCTGACATCAGGGAGGCAACATACCATCCTGGAGTCACGTCTACAGTCGCAGAAACGCCTGTCTGCTCCTTTAATTATGGAATCCCCTACCATTATAGTGCTTCCACTCTTCTACCACCCCTCCTGTGCAGCTGAGCCACCCATGGTGACACAAACCTGGCTCTTGCTGTAGTCCTCTGAGGAACCATCTTGCTCATCAGTATCCAAAATGGAAAAGCAGTTAGGCAGCGAGTTAGCCTCTGGAGAAATCCTTCATTACCTGCCTGTTTCTCTTGGATACTCTGGCGGCCACTCTCTGCCTGCCTGCATGCTTCTTAGCTGTGTTGGGACCACCTCTCTAAACATGCTATCCATATAATCCTCAGCCTTGCAGATGCACCACAGTGACTCCAGCCGTCACTCAAGTTCCGCAACCCGGAGCTCAAGTTTCTGCAGCTGGTGATACATCCTGCAGATATAGTCATTGAAGGCACTTTGTGCCTGCATGACTTCCCACATCCCACAGGATGCACACTCCACATGTTCAAGCTGCACTGACATACCTTAAACTTTATATTAATTGTTTACTCATCTGTCACTCACCAATCATCTCCTCCACTCCCTCTTGTGCTCTTTATGAAGTCTTGCTGCTCCCTACTTACGCTCTTTATGAACTTTTTCTGCTCTCTCCCTCTTGCGCCCATTTATAAAGTCTCACTGCTCTCTCCCTCTCATGCCGCTTTACAAAGTCTTGTTGCTCTCTCCCTTTCGTGCTCTTTATGAAGTCTCTCTATCTTATATTTCAACTTTGCCATGAGTTGACCTTTCACTTTCAATGCAATCCCGCCAGAACCCTGTAATTTGATAGATGAGTCTTGTAATGTAATCTGTTTGAGCCATTTGACTTCACCTGATAAAATAGAAACCCTTGCTCCTGTGCCTAATTTAAACTCTGTGGGGTGTCCATCGTCTTTGAGTTTAATACCCCAGTATTTATTTTCAGTGTCATTCACCTCACCTAGGAAGGTTATTTTCTTTGTTTGTGGCTTTTCCATTTCTTGTATGTGGCTTTGTTTTAAAATTGGCTGTGTTTGCTGCCAACACTGTGCATGCACTGTTTTACTCTGTGACATCATTGCAACGCCACAGTGAACTTAATCACAATTGTCAGGTAAACTCAATACATTTAAATGGATGCCTCGTCAAATAATTGGTTGAAAAAGAGCATTATGGAGATTGTATATTGTTCCACCTTACCGCATTTTAAAATGCAAACAGACATTAACCAACAAAAAATGATAGTGTCTTCAAAGTTTTCGCACAGTGACCAGGATCTTAATTTGACCTTCAGTCATTTTGCTTCAGATTTGATTGCACACTGGGCTCCTTTTAAAAAAAATGACACAAACTCAGTGTTGCTGCTCCCACCTAACATGAACA
This sequence comes from Carcharodon carcharias, assembly GCF_017639515.1. Classification (NCBI taxonomy): domain Eukaryota; kingdom Metazoa; phylum Chordata; class Chondrichthyes; order Lamniformes; family Lamnidae; genus Carcharodon; species Carcharodon carcharias. Next base: position 160,966,266 of record NC_054470.1, read on the forward strand.
TTCATCTTTTCAAAACAATCTGTGTTTAGGTGCTTACTAACTAACTTTCAGCTGAGGCCAGGGTGGGGTAGGGTGGGTGGGAGGGGCTTTAGCAAAACATTACCAAAGCGATCCTTCCATTGGTGTGTCTGAGTCATGGTGAATCCAGCAGCTGGCTGGATAAACATCAATATTGGGAACAATGTACAACACTACCAGGGATGCCAGCCTCTGAATTGTCTGTAAACCATTAAAGGCAATTCTAAAGAGGTCACAGGTGAGCAGAAAAGAATCCAGAGCTCTTCCAACCTCAAACTAAAGGCAGCAATGCCAATTACACACAACAAAAAAATAAGTTTTTATTCAGGACCACAGGTCAGAATCAGCTCTGCAATTAGGATCGCAACCCCATATCAAACCCATACACTGGGGTGCAGCATCACTGGTTTCCTGCGCATGCACGGACCAGGACATTTGTGCAGTGTATTGGCAGCCATCTTGCGTTGGCAGGAGACACAGTGTTTAAAATTTTCTCCCTCTTCTTACAGGTTGTCAGCATTTTTGAACAACAGTTTTGAAGTGGGCGATTTTTCCACAGATGTGGCACTCTGCTCCCCATTAGGCATTCTTCTCGCTCATGCACTTTGGTCCTGCCACACCTAAGACATTTCAAGATGATAGCTGGCGCACTATTCCCTGTTTTGGCAGATTTAGGCATTGGCCGAGTAGTGGATAGTGTAGAAGATAGCCATGATCTCCAAAACGATATAGATGGGTTGGTGGAGTGGGCAGAAAGTGGCAGGTGGATTTTAACATAGAGAAGTGTGAGGTCATACATTTAGGGAAGTCAAACAGTTACATGGATTACACAATAAATGGGAATATACTAAGAGGGGTGGATGAAGTGAGAGATCTTGGCATACAAGCACACAGGTCCCTGAAGGCAGCAGTTCAAGTAGACAAGGTTGTAAAGAAGGCATATGGAATGCTCTCCTTCACTGGCAGAGGTATAGAATATAAAAGTAAGGATATAATGTTGGAATTGTATAAAACACTGGTGAGGCCACAACTGGAGTATTGTGTGTAGTTCTGGTCACCACATTACAGGAAGGATGAAATAGCTCTGGAGAGAGTGCAGAGGAGGTTTACAAGAATGTTGCCAGGGTTAGAAAAATGTAGCTATGAGGAGAGATTTGATAGGTTGGGGTTATTTTCTTCAGAACAAAGAAGGTTGAGAGGTGACTTGATTGAGGTGTACAAAATTATAAGGGGAATAGATAGAGTGGACAGGATAAAATTGTTTCCCTTGGTGAAGAATTCTAGAACCAGGGGACATAGATTCAAGATTAATGGCAGAAGGTGTAGGGGGGGACATGAGGAAGAACTTTTTTACACAGAGGGTAGTGGGTGTCTGGAATTCACTGCCCAAGTTGGTGGTAGAGGCAGAAACTCTTTTAAAACGTACCTGGATCTGCACCTTAAGTGCTGTAAGCTGCAGGGCTATGGGTCGGGTGCAGGAAGGTGGGATTAGAAAGGGCGCCTGGGTGTCCTTGGGCTGGCATGGACAAGATGGGCCAAATGGCCTCCTTCTGTGCTGTAACTTTTCTATGGTTCTATGGTTTCTCTCTCATGGTCTACAAACTGAATGGTCTCACTTGATCTTCTCCATGTGACCTCCTTCTCCATGAATAAGCGCCTGATAGTGTTCTCTAAGCTCAGTTTGCCTCAAAACTTGTACTGCCTTTACTGGTGTTAAATTCTTTCTTGTCTGGAAGAGATCTGGCAATGCTGTGCCTGGGAGCCCTGCCACGACCCTGTCATGAATCAATTTATCCTTTAAGGTTCCATAATCACAGTTCCCTGCTAGGTCATTGATGAATGGATCCATGCTTTTACCTGGTCTTTGCTTTCTCTTGTTAAATTTAGCCCTTTCAATTACTAGATTCTGACAGATGCTGAAATATGAATCAAAAGCTTGCAGGACTTCTTCATAAGAAGTTGAAGTCTCATCAGCCTCTCCTGCCTTGATATCATGTCATCAACAATGGATCCAATTGCATAAAGTAGTGTACTGACCTGGTATTTTTGACCCCTTTTATGTAAGCCAGAAGCATGTATGTACCTTGTGGACTTCTTTCACTAGCTGTCCCATTTCAGGATCTGTTGTGAGCCTTCAACATTCCAAAATGGTTCTGGGATTGGTAATGTGAAATCCATGCTTCTACTGAGCCCTGGAATTATTGTTGCTTCACTGATGCTGTTTGTTGCTTTGGATCTGTGTACACTGCTGTACGGACAACAGGTCTGTGACCCAGCTTGCATCTGCTGCACCTGCGATGCTCTGACTTCATGGTGGATCTTGAATTGCATCCTAGGATATTAAAGGAAGTAGCTGCAGAGATAGTGGATGCACTAGTAGTAATCTTCCAAGAATCCTTAGATTCTGGAAAAGTCCCAGAGGATTGGAAAATTTCCAATGTACCCATATTCAAAAAGAGAGGGAGACAAAAACAGATACTATAGGCCAGTTAGCTTAACATCTGCCATTGGGAAAATATTAGAGTCTTTTGTAAAGGATGTAGTAGCAGAGCATTTAGAAATGCATAATATAATCAGGCAAAGTCAGCATGGCTTCATGAAGGGGAAATCAAGCCTGACAAATTTATTAGAATTCTTTGAGAAAGTAACAAGCAGGATAGATAAAGGGGAACCAGTGGATATTTGGATTTCCGAAAAGCATTCGATAAGGTACCACACATAAGGCTACTTAATAAGATAAGAGCCCATGGTGTTGAGGGTAGTATATTAGCATGGATAGAGGACTGGCTAACTAATAGAAGACAGACAGTTGGGATACGGGGGGAATTTTCAGGATGGCAACCTGTAACTAGTGGAGTGCCACAGGAATCAGTGCTAGTACCACAATTCTTTACAATATATTTTAATGACTTGGATGAGGGAAGTGAATGTACTCTTGCCATGTTAGTGGATGACACAAAAATTAGGTGGGAAGGCAAGTGGTCAGGATGATACAAAGAGCCTACAGAGGGATATAGACAGGTTAAGTGAGTGGGCAAAAACATAGCAGATGGAACATAATGTGGGAAAATGTGAGGTTATGCACTTTGGCAGGAAGAATAGAGGAGCTGAATATTATTTAATTGGAGAAAGACTGAAGAAAGCTGCAGGACTGAGGAATTTGGGGGTCCTTATGCATGAATCCCAAAAAGCTAACATACAAGTTCAGCAGGTAATAGGTCAAGCAAATGGAATATTGGCCTTTATTTCAAAGGGAATGGGGTATAAAAATAGGTAAGTATTGCTAAAACTGTACAAGGCACTAGTTAGGCCACACCTAGAATACTGTGAACAGTTTTGGTCCCCTTATGTAAGGAAAGATATACTGGCATTGGAGGCTGTCCAGCGAAGGTTTACTCGGTTGATCCAGGGTATGGAGGGATTTTCTTATGAGGAGGGGTTGAATAGGTTGGGTCTGCACTCATTGGAGTATAGAAGAATGAGAGGTAATCTTATTGAAACATGTAAGATGTAGTCTATCCAACAGATCGACAAGGTGCTGGTGTTGCCATGCACATGCTTCCCTTGTTCTTCTAGGTGATAGAGGTGGTGGGTTTGGAAGGTGCTGTTAAAGGAACCGTGGCGAGTTGGTGCAGTGCATTTTGTATATGGTACATACTGCATGGGTGGGGGAGGGAGTTAAAGTGCAAGGTGGTGGATGGGATGCCAAATTAGGCTGCTGCAGGCTGCTTTGTCCTGGATTGTGCAAAGCTTCTTGAATGTTCAGGCTGCACTGATCCAAGCAAGTGGATGGTATTCCATCACGCTCCTGACTTATGCCTTGTACATAGTGGACACCCTCTGGAGAGCCAGGGATTGAGTTACTTGCTGCAGAGTACCCATTCTCTGACCTGCTCTTGGTGCAGTTAAGTTTCTGGTCAATACTGGTCCCCAGGATATTGATAGTGGGGGACTTAGTGATGATAATGATAAAGAGGTTAAACTCTTTTTTGTTAGAGATAATGGTTGCTTTGCACTTGTGTTGTGTGAATGTTACTTGTTACTTATCAGTCAAGCTTGAATGTTGTCTCAATTTTGCTGCATGCAAGCACGGACTCCTTCAGCACCTGAGGATTTTTGGGATAGCGGGTGGGAAAGTGAAGTTCAGCCACGATCTTACTGAATGGCAGAGGAGGCTGGGTAAGCTGTACGGCTTAATCTCACTCCTGTTTCTTTTGTTTTTTATGAGATGGCTTCTACCCTCAGATGCATGCTGCTGGGCATGCTGCACATTTGGTCATAGCGGAGAGATATTCTTTGCCCTATTTATAGCTGGATGTTATGTTGGAAGAAGCGAGGAAGAACAGCACACATCAACTGGTAATTCAATCTTCACAGCAGTAGTCAGCCACAGTGTAGAGCATTGTTTCCCTTGTTTTCCATACTTCCCCATCACTTGTATCCAGAGTGCTTCATGGATTCATGGAGAATGCATGCCAGTGATAATTATTTAAATTAGCTGACCTTACTGAATCCAGTAATAAGAGCTCCCCATTTCCCTTGTACAGATTTCCTCGCTACCTGTGGTCCTTGGTCTAAGTTACAATCAGAGTCAAACTTTATTATGTCTTGTTTAGCTCTTTAAGGAATTATGGATTTAATATTGGGGGGAGAAATTGGAATCACAGGTACAGTACAGGGAGGGAAAGAGAGAAAGAGTTAAAGATTAGTGCTGAATTATTAGAGAATGATTGTTTTATAATGTTTTATTCATTCTGATGCCTCCAGGAAAACTGTCATGATGTGAGTAACACATGGTTTCACTAAAATGCATTAGGTGTTTTGCAAGTCAGGTGGTAAGGACTGGAATTCACGAGTTGCACTCTTGAAATAAAAATATTCAGAACATTGGCTACTTGTTTTTCAAAATTAATATGCTGCCTTAGGCCACCAAGATTTCAGTTCTGTTATGCTGATTCCACTAGGCAAGTCATAAACTCTCATTTTCACAGTTTAGAGAGCACGGAAAGCGTGACTTTTGGATCACCAATGATTTTAAGGGATAATGGGTTTTGATTTGAGATTCCAAACCCACCCTAACCCCAACCCATTTTTCTGAATTACAAACATACGAACATACAAATTAGGAGCAGGAAGGAGTAGGCCACTCGGCCCCTTGAACCTGCTCCGCCATTCAATAAGGTTATGGTTGATCTGATTGTAACCTCAACTCCAAATTCCCACCTACCCCCAATAACCTTTCACCTCCTTGCTTATCAAGAATCTATCTAGCTCTGCCTTAAAACTATTCAAAGACTCTGCTTCCACTGCCTTTTGAGGAAGAGAGTTCCAAAGACTCACAACCCTCAGAGAAAAAATTTCTCCTCATCTCCATTTTAAATGGGCGACTCCTTATTTTTAAACAGTGACCCCTAGTTCTAGATTCTCCCGCAAACAAAAACAGTTTTTCCACATCCACCCTGTCAAGATCTTATATGTTTCAATGAAGTCACCTCTTACTCTTCTAAACTCCAGTGGATACAAGCCTAGCCTATCCAACCCTTTCTCATAAGATAACCCTCCCATCCCAGGTATTAGTCTAGCAAATTTTCCCTGGATTGCTTCCAATGCATTCACATCCTTCCTTCAGAGGAGATCAATACTGTACACAGGACTCCAGATGTGGTCTCACCAATGCCCTGTATAATTGAAGCATTAGCTCTCTACATTTATATTCAATTCCCCTTGCAATAAATGATAAAATTCTATTAGCTTTACTAATTACTTGATGCAATTGCATACCAACTTTTTGCAATTCATGTACTAGGATGCTCAGATCCCTCTGCATCTCAGAGCTCTGCAATCCCTCACCATTTAGATCATGAAGAATCCTGCTTTGGACACCATGAAATCGGCTCCGTAGCCTTGAGTATCTAAACAGCAAGTCTTTATTAACAACTCATAACTGTATACATATATACAGTGGAAGGTACAGGTATGGTGCTGACTCCATCCTAGGTCTTTACACACCTCTGTCCATCTCTAGACTGTCCCTGGCTCTAGGCATGTGCCTTCTTATATCACTGTGTGGGTAGTGCTGCCCTTAGCCCCACATTGACTTTGTATGTAGCCCAGACCCTAAACTATACCTCCCCCAAGTCTTTATCCCATGGAGATAGAGTTACATTAGTTTATTTCAAGTCTTACATTGTTATAAGTCTTGTGAATTTACTTTATTGTTATAACCTTTATGCTATTCCAACATTATTGCTATTAAACTGATAGCATTAACAACATTCTCACTACCCCATCTCACCCCCCCCTCAAGTCTTTGAAGTTAGAGGTTCAGGCGATCTAGAGGCCTTGTAACCCTTGTGGAAACATTGCGTTCACTGTTCTGTCAGGGAAGTGGTAGGCTCTGGTGGTTCTGGTTCTTGTTGTTGGCTTGGAGGTTGGACTATCATTTGGTATGCTTTCATCCATTTCTTCCATTGCTTGATATTAAACCACACCTGGTTGGTCTGGCTGGCTTCGCAGTGCCTGGTTATTGTTACTCTTGGTTGTTTCTTGTGGGTGGATGAAAATTTTATTCATCTGCTTGGCAGTGCCTTTTCTTTCTTTTCCATTTGGGCCATCGGGAAGCTCTCTAAGGCTGAGGAAGGTAGTTCCTGTGGCAAGAAGAAGCTTGAGGAGCATGCTCACCTCTGTTTTTTGCTGATGGTGCGAGACTGCCATGAGATTCCAGCATCCCTTGTGGTTCTGGCATGCTGGCTGGAAGTTGCCGTGTGTGCACAGTAGTTGGTGAGACTATCAACTATACCATCATGGTAGTTGGAGGTAGAGGGTCCTCAGACTGATGATCCTTCTCTGATACCAATTCTACCAGAGGTACTATAGTAATCTTGTGTGAGTAAGTTGGTCTGACCATTGGGGACTTTCGAATGATGATGGACAAACCTGCTCCACAAAAAGAGAAGAGATCGCAGGTGAAAGCAGAGTCTGTGTTTGAGGACTCAGGACCGTGCTGTTCTGGATGGCTAACGACAGTGGTAGTCTTGATATCTTCTGCTGTCTGGAGGAGAGCTAGGGCTATGCAGGCATCCCTGCTCAGAAGAGAGAAAACATGATTCCGGACAACATACGTCAGCTCAAAGATCTTTTGTTGCCGTATCGCAGTGGTTCCAGGGTCATGCCGATGACCGGGAGTCAGACTTCCCTGCTCCATAAAGTGGTGTGTCTGTCATTTGAATCCAAAGGCATTGAAGCCATGGTTCCTGGTCCAACAGGACTGCCAAACTGACACCTGAATCTAGTTTAAAATTTGTTACATGACAATTTACCAGGATGTCAGCATTCCAAAATGAAGAGCTGCATTCTCTGATGTCACCCAAGAAGCATGGTTGTATGTCTTCAGGGTTTTAGTCTTGACCTTGTGGATTACCTTTGGGGTGTCTATGCAGTGTTGGGGCTTTGACTTGCACGGTTTACCTAAGTGTCCCTGTCGGTTGCAGTGGAAGCATTGGGCAGTGCTCATAGGACACTGCCCACTCCTGTGAGGGAGCTTCGCACTGCAGTGCTGGCAAGGTCGCTGTGCTGGGTGGTTCAGGAATTGCTTTCCTTGACTTGGATGGTCCCTGCATTTCCCTGATATGGTGGACTGAGTGTTGGTTTCTGCCCTAAGTAGTGTTGTCTCCCCTTAGGATCATCCTGTGTTGTTCATGTAGCTCAGATAATTTGACTAGCTGGATTGCCTTGTCTAGGGTAAGGTCATTTTTAGCTTGTAGGAAGTCAAAGAGTGAATCATCTGCAACACCCACCACAATTGTATCTTGGATAAGCTCAGACTTTAAATAGTTATATTCACATCCCTCTGCCAGCCTGTAGAGATCGTGTAGGAAGGAATTGAGAGGATCTCCAGGCAGTTGGACTCTCAATAAATTTGGCTCCCTCCAATATTTCATTGGATCTCAGGTTGAAATAAACACTGAAGGATTTTAAAACATCAATAAATTTGGCTGATGACTTGTCAATAGCTTGCCATGCAATGATGTCATCTGCAATTGGCCCAATCGAGTAAAGAAGTGTATTGACTTGTTCTGCCTCTGATTTTTTATTTCGACCTGTAGCAACGCTGTATCTTAAAAATCTTGTACCCCAAAGATTCCAATTCCAAGACTGCTCTGGGTCATGGGTGAATCCCAGCAGAGAAGCAAGTGTGGAATTGTGATCCATTTTGAAGATTTACAAAAGCGCGGGTACAGCTTTAGGAGATTACAGGCTTCAAGATAACGGCGCCATTCACTGCCGAAAGTAGACCTTCCTGTGCTTGCTGATTTTTGGCAAGCTTTCCAAAATGGCGGCAGCATGCTCCTGCCTGAAGGAGAAGGGTCCACAGTGGCTGCGTGGATCGGCTGCCAACTTAACTTAATCAGTGGTCTGGTGTTGTGAGTCAGGACGCGTAGAGACGAACCATAAGCTTGTTGTTTAGGAAATTGGACGGTCATGAGGTACCAACTATAGACAAAATTAATTATTAATTTAATTTCTTTTCTCTTTGCTGAATTTGGGAGCCTAGTGTTGAGACTCGGAGTTGAGGATCGGGATTAGCAACGGGTATCTTTCAAACGGTACTTCTGACTGTATGAATGAAAAGGGGTTTCTCAGGACTGGCTGGCCTGGAATTTAAAAACATTTATCTCACCCTTGCAGGCTGTGAGCTCTGCTTGCTGTAGCTGGACTTCCAAGGGAGAATTTCTCCCCGTCTGTAGCTTCAGGTCCGAATCCATTGAAGGTGTCCCTTTTCTTAGTTTTTCTGCATTTTTGTGAGGCTAAGGGTTTTTGATCCGGACGCTGCCAACATGAAGAATTCTGCTTCAGACGCCATGAAGTAGGCTTCGTAGTCCAGAGCATATTAACATTCCATCTTTATTAACAACTCATATCTATGTACATATATACCTTACAGGGTACAAGTATAGAGCTGATGCCATCCTAGGCCTTGACACAGCTCTGTCCATCTCTAGGCTGCCCCTGGCTCTGCGTCATGTGCTTTCTTACATCACTGTATGGGCAGTACTCTAATTAGTCCCACATTAACCCTGTATGTACCGGATCCTACTGCTACAGATAATATGCTTATTTTTTATTCTTATTGCCAAAATGGAAAATTTCACATTTTTCCACATTATACTCTATTTGCTAGATCTTTGCCTACTCAATCAACCTATCTTTGTCCATTTGTAGCCTTTTTATGCCCTCCTCACTACTTACTTTCCTACCTATCTTTGTATCATCAACAAATTTAGCAACCATACCTTTGGTCCCTTCAGCCATTCATTTATAAAAATTGTAAAAAGTTGAGGCCACGGCACTGATCCCTGTGACACATCGCTCATTACATCCTGCCAATCTGAAAATGACCAATTTATGCCTACCCTTGGTTTCCTGTTAGCTAGCCTATCTTCTATCCATGTCAGAATGTTACCCCCTACACCATGAGCTTTTATTTTCCACAATAACCTTTGATGCCAATGCCTTCTGGAAACCTAAGTGCAGTACATCAATCGGTTCCCCTTTATCCACAGGACATGTTACTTCTTCAAAGAACTGGTTAAATATGATTTCCCTCTCCCAAAACCATGTTGACTCTGTCTGATTACCTTGAACTTATCCAGTGCCCTGCTATAATATTTTTAATTGTAGCTTCTAACATTTTCCCTATGACAGATGTTGAGCTAACTGGCCTGTATTTTCCTGCTTTCTATCTCGCTACCTTTTTGAATGAAAGAGTTACATTTGATATTTTCCAATCCAATGGACGCTTCCCTGAATCTAGGGAATTTTGGAAAATTATAACTAATGCATCAACTATCTCACTAGCCATTTCTTTTAAAACCCTAGGATGAAGTCCGTCAGGATCCGAGGACTTGTCAACCTGCTGCTCCAAAACATTTGCTCATTACCACTTCCTGGTGATGGCAATTTTCTTGAGTTCCTCCCTCCCTTCTATTTCCTGATTTACAGCTATTTCTGGGCTGTTACCTCTATCCTGTATTGTGAAGACCGATGCAAGATACCTGTTCAATTCATCTGCCATCTCCTTATTTTCCATTAATTCCCCATCCTCACTTTCTATAGGACCAACGCTCATTTTGTTAACTCTTCTTTTTTAAATATCTATAGAAATTCTTACTATCTGTCTTTATATTTCTAGCTAACCTTCTCCCTTACTCTTAATTTTTTTTCCTCTTTATTAATCTTTTAGTTATTCTCTGCTGTTTTTTTGTATTCTGTCCAATTTTCTGATCTGCCACCCATCCTTGTGCAACTATGTGCTTTTTATTTAAGTTTGACGCTTTCTTTAACTTTTTCAGTTAACCATGGATGGTGGGTCTTCCTCTTGGAATTTTTCTTTCTTGTTAGAATGTGTCTATTCTGTATATTCTGAAATATCCCTTTAAATGTTTGCCACTGCATATCCATTGACCTATCCTTTAAACTAATTTGTGAGTTCATTTCAGCTAACCTTTGTTGCATGCCCTCATACTTGCCTTTATTTAAGTTTAAAATACTAGTCTTGGACAAACTCTTCTCTCCCTTAAATTGAATGTATAATTCAATCATATTATGATCACTGCTATCTCACTTTATGAGGTAATTAATTAATCCTATCTCGTTGCAAAATACCAGCTCTTGTATAGCCTGCTCTCTGGTTGGCTCCAGAACATGCTGTTCTAAGAAACTATCCTGAAAACATTCTATGAATTCATCAACCAGGCTACCTTTGCTGATTTTTTCCAGTTTACATGTAGATTAAAATCCCCTGTGATTATTGCCGTACCTTTCTCACAGGCTCCCATATTTCTTCCATTATGAAAGCAAAATACTGCGGTTGCTGGAAATCTGAAAAAAACAGAAAACAGTGGGAAAACTCAGCAGTTCTAACAGCATCTATGGAGAGAAAAACAGAGTTAACATTTCAATTCCGTATGACTCTTCTTCAGAGCTCTGAAGAAGTCATATGGACTCGAAACGTTAACTCTGTTTTTCTCTCCACAGATGCTGTTAGACCTGCTGAGTATTTCCAGCATTTTCTATTATTCTTCCTTTACACTCAGACCTATCATGTGAGTACTGCTAAGGAGCCTGTACACCACTCCCAAAAATGACTTCCCGCCTTTATCATTTATCATCTCTACCCAAACTGCTTCTATGTCCTGGTTTCCTGGACTTAGGTCATCCCTCTCTATAATGCTCATGGATTATTTTAGCATGCAAATGTACTCTAGGCAGGTTTCCCACTAGTGTTAAGGAAGAGAATGCGGCAGTGCTTCAGTGAGACCACTGCAGAATGACTCAAAAAGGCAACAAGGGATATTAAGGAGTTAAGACCAATGCTTACTGTACATAAGTCTCTAAGGACCAATTTAGACAGAAAGTCCCTCTCCCATGGCACCTTCCCATGCAACAGCAGAAGGTGCAACACCTGCCCATTTACTTCCCCACTCCTCACCGTCCAAGGGCCCAAACCCTCCTTTCAAGCGAAGCAGCACTTCACTTGCACTTCCCTCAATTTATCTACTGCATTCGTTGCTCCCAATGCGGTCTCCTCTACATTGGAGAGACCAAACGCAGACTGGGTGACCGCTTTGTGGAAGCATAACCCGGACCTCCTTGTCGCTTGCCATTTCAACACACCATCCTGCTCTCATGCCCACATGTCCATCCTTGGCCTGCTGCAATGTTCCAGTGAAGCTCAACACAAACTGGGGTAACAGCACCTCATCTTCCGAGTAGGCACTTTGCAGCTTTCCGGACGTAACATTGAGTTCAACAACTTCAGATCATGAACTCTCTCCTCCATCCCCACCCCCTTTCCGATCCCCTTTTTTCCAATAATTTATATTTTTTTCAATATATATATTTTTCTTTCCCACCTATTTCTATTATTTTTAAATGTATTTCCATTCACTGTTCTATCTCCACCTTTTAGCCCATTTCAATCCCTTCCCCCCCACCCCACTCCCACTAGGGCTATCTGTCACTTGCTCGTCCTGCTTTCTACCCTAAATGTCACCATTAGCACATTCCATAGCTAATATCACCACCGTCAACACCCCTTTGTCCTTTTGGCTATGACCATCTTTGTCAATCTCTTCTTTGCCTCCACCTATCACTGGCCCTCTATCCAGCTCTACCTGTCTCACCACCCTCAACTAGCTTATATTTCATCTCATTTCTATTTTTCCTTAGTTCTGATGAAGAGTCATACGGACTCAAAACGTTAACTGTATTCCTCTCCGCAGATGCTGTCAGACCTGCTGAGTTTTTCCAGCTATTTTTGTTTTTGGACAGAATGGAGGTCTTTACCCAGCCTTCTGCCTCTGTTTACAAAATCCTGGGCCTTGTTACCACTACTCTGTGCCTTCCATCACCTACCAACAGACAGTTTTGAGGAACAGTGGTAAGAGGGGAGGTAGACAGGAGAAAAGTGGGTTGGGAAGCCAGGACTTCCTCACCATAGGAAAGGAACAGCTGGAAAATCCAGTCTACTCCCACAATAAAAAAAGTGACCTCAGCCTAAAGCTGAGTCTTCCTTCCAGGTTCCACATGGAAAGTTGTGAGCTCCCCCTGCCCCTGACCCCACCCCTCCCCCTTCTCACCAAAACACTCCCTCCTCATTTCTCAACAGCAAGCAGCTCGGCGACGAATTTTCACCTGATCATCCCTTAATTTTAGCTGTTCAGCACCTTATTCCTGTGCAGAGTGGCTGGGAAGTGGACTGGTGGCATTTAAGTAAGGCCCTGCAGTTAAACTCAGTGCAGGCCTCCTGCTGCTGGTGGTGGGCAGTCCAGACACTTGTCCCAATCTTCGGGGAAATGTTGACAGCGAGGAAACTGAAAGAGCGAAAAAGAAAGTGAAAAATAAATAGAAACAAGCTGAGAGGAGTTGTTACATGATCAAGGTTTACTGAGGTACTGTAAATTAATTTTCTAACTTTTTTCCCTTTCCCTGGAATGAAAGCTGAGAGAAGCTGAGGATCTGGTCATGCCAGTGCCAATGGCAAATTATAGCCAGTCACTTCAGTGACTGAGTTATTCAACAATTATTTAAATTACTTTGTACACACACATCTGCAAGTGGTAATTCTCTGATGTGCTTTAGGTCGAAGTGTTGCATGCCATAAGTATTAGCCCCAAGTTATCCGCATGCATCACATGATTTATTGACATTTTAAATCAAAGGTCATAAAATTATGGTTAGCACATAACTGCCTTTCCATTGAGTACTGTCAGTGAGTTGGGTTGCCCACTGGCAGTAATCCTCTGTCCCTTGCTTTAATCTCACAGTTACAGTGCCAGTTAGGAAGTGACAGGACTTTGGCCCCCATATCAATTCTGTGCTATAATTTATGCTAATTATGCTAATGAAAAATGCTTACTTACCACGGAATGCACCTCATTGTAACACAAAAGTTTCAGAGTCCCACCCCTGGACAGTTTGTCCCTGGCTCCAACGCTGCCTGATGATTTAGTCACAGGGTAGAATTTTCCACTGGGCATGCAGGCATGCGCCCAACACACTGGGGTGTGAAATAGAGTGCGATATTTCGGTTGGCGGGCGCTGATGAGAGCTGGGAGTGCGCCCACTGACAATTAGACCTATTAAGACCATTAAAGTAGCGATTGATGGTGATTTTTCCGCTGCCCGTCCAACGATATGGTTGGCAGACGGGCTAATTGGCCAGGCGGCCTTCGCCTTTTTGAGGAAACCCTCATCCAAAGGCGGGATGAGGTTTCCAGGATTAATATAAAAAAAGATTAAAATGTTTGGTCAGAACTTTCAAGCATCAGCATGTTGAGGTGACTCATTCTGAGACGTGGCCATTTTTTCAGGATTTTAAATTCTGCTTTTATTGATTTTAAATCCTCCAGCTCCCTGAGGCAGCTCTCTGCCTTCAGGGAGCTTTCCTTCTGTGCTCCCCCGCACCCACCCTGACTTCAGCCCTTGCCCTCCTCCTGCCCCCCGCCCCGTAATTGGCCAGCCAGCGTGAAGTTGCAGTCGGGGGCCAATCACGGTCGGCGGTCTGTTCCCTGGTCATTCTCGGGCTCGTCAATCACAGCCACCCGCTGACCCGAAAATTCTACCCAGAGATTCATTGAAACATTACAGCGTAGAAGGAAGCCATTTGGCCCATCACATCCATTCCAGCTCTCTGTAGAGCAATTCAATCAAAACCATTCCACTACTGTATCTCTGTAGCCTGCAAGTTTATTTCTCTCAAGTGTCCATGCAATTTCCTTTTGAAATCATTGATCGTTTCTGCTTCCATCACCCTCGTGGGTTAGGTGGCAAGTTCCAGGTCATTACCATTCATTGTGTAAAAAACAGTTGTTCGTATATCCCTGCATCTCTTACCCAAAACCTTACATCTGTGTCCCCTAGAACAAAAGATCCTGTGGGGCTATCCAAAGAAGAGCACTGGGGACTTGTCTTGGTGAATTTCTAACCCTCAGTAATACAGAGTTTCTTGTCATTTATCTCATTGCTGTTTTGGGGAACTTTACCTTACATTAACTGGCTATCATGCCTACATTATAGCAGTCACCATAATTCACAAGTATGTGACAGGTACTATGCAGATGCAAATTCTTCCTTAAACACGAAGGTCTAGGGTAAACCTGATAACTTTTCAATGTCTAGGCCCCTATCCTTGATATTATACAGGATGGCATAAAATAGGCCAGTCTTATGTGCTCTAGTAACTAAATGTCTTTGGAAGGCATGTTGACCCACATTAGTGTATCACATGCCCAAACAACTGGTTCAGAGTGGCATTGACCAGCGCCTAGGAACAGGATTTATTTATGAATGTTGCATAGCACCAAGTGGAAAGAATAAACAAAGAAAGAAAATTAACAAAGTGACCAAACATAAATAAGAGAAAAAGGAAAGAATGCAGCTTAGAAGTGAACTGCGTCAACTTGAACATCTAAGTAAAGCCTCAAGGTCAAATTGCATCATTAGATTTGAGTTATCAATCTGCATAAATTGAGTTTTGGCATACTGAACCATTGCTTCAGATCTTTGGGCCAATTGAGGGATTTTGTGGAGTGTCCAGAGCGGGTTTCAAAAATAATTGTGAGGCAGTGCATGCTGAGAAAAACCACAATGGATTTCTTACCATACAAATAGTTAAGGAGCAGCTGGAGACCACTTTGTACAGTATCCATTAGAAACAAGAGGACTTCCTTTATGAATGTCACTTCCCCTTTGAATCAATGAAGGCCATTCAGCCCATCGTGCCTGTGCTGACTCTTTGAAGGATTCGATTAGTCCCCTCCCCCTACTCTTTGCCAATTGTCTTCTCGGTTCAACTGTGAACAATTTCCTTAGTGCACAATCGGATTAAAGGAAATTGTGCCTTACTTGGGTTTGGAGTTTCATTATCCTGGGAACAGGTGGCTCGGCAGGTGTGGTAGGATTGTCTCTTTCACTGTCTGCATGGTGACAAATCCCACTTCACAGAAATTTTGCTGAAAATCATGCGTTTCTGAGACTGCTTCGGTGCAAAACAATAATCCATTAAACAATCCATTTTTCGCATGAAGAAAAGAAAATTAAATTCTCCTGATGGGTCCAGGATTCTTTAGGGAAATACGACAAGTAGTTATGTAATACAAATATTTTGCCAATGCCAAGACAGTCAAATGCCTGTTTACTGATTTAAACATAAACAGAAAAAATGATTTGAAGTTTGTGCTGTAGGAGTCAATTTAGTTCGGCTCTTCCCCTCTAGGTTTCAATGTTCCAAAGCCTAATTTAACACTATTTATAAAACTTACAGACTTAAGCATAAATGACCATGTTGTTCACTTAAGTATCAACAAGGCTTTTCTGCAGTTGTGTGTGTTCTCTATTATGGACTTAACAAGAAATTTTTGTTCATTAGGTCTTTTTTATTAGATCACTCATTTTTTTGGAAAATTTCTACAAATTCAACGTCACACTGAAACACTTCCATTTATTAGAGGCAGATTGTAGCAGCAAAATTCTTGTAAATTTACAAGTTAGCCCAACAATGTCTAAACACCCATTATATGTAGTTCCAGTTTACTTCAGACGTACCTTTTTCTGTAATTGGGGAAAGGGTCAACAAATATTTTTGAATACATAGAAAATTGATGGACCATTATGCAGATCAGAAGGTGAGTAATGTAAGGCTATGGTGTCCTCACAAAATGGAATAACCACTGACTGTGAAACTCTAGGGTAACACTTTTGGAAGGAAACAATGCTGTTTGCCACATTCTGCACAATTTAGTAATCTTGAGAGGATTGGAGCCAGAGGAGACACTACCAGCTAAGGAAGAATTGGAAGGTGAGGGAGAACCACATGGGGAAGGGCCCGAAGGAACACATTACAGATTGGCAAGCCAGGGAGAATTGGACAGATCAGTGCTTTCCGTGATCTGCTTAGTCTTCTTATCTAATAAGTCACAAATAACCTCTCAACATTAACAATTTACCATTTACTTGATTTATTATCCAACACCATGGGTTGAATATGACACTGACAGTCCCTGGTGGAATGGCAAGACCTGTAAGGGGCCAGGAACCCTATTGCTGCTGGAACAGGCTTCTCTGTAGCTCTTTAACTGAGCCACAGAATTAACATGCCCCCTTCTTGATTTCCCAACCAGAGAAGGTAGGTGGGACAACATGTTGAATCTGTCAAAGGATGGATTTCTAGTTAAAAGGGCCCCGCAGAGGTCAGAATAATTAAACTGTACATTGAATCCTGAGGCTTCAACATCTACAGGAATGGAAACAAGACCTGAGAAGGCTGTTCCCTAGGTCTCGGACTCTTACCGGCTGCTTGTCCTTTGGGATCTAAGAAACATTTGCTAATGATGAGAGGAAGACCAAGCAAGCAGCTGTGGATGGAAGAGGCTGAGGAAGTCAACAGCAGGAGTATGGCCCCCTCCAACCTGGAATGCACCAGAAGATCCAGGACCTCAGGCAGGTGGAAAGCCTAAGTGTTTTTTTTTTCAATCATTCATGGGATGTGGGCATAACCACATAGCCAGCATATATTGCCCTTGTTTAGAAAGCATTTAAGAGTCAACCACATTGCTGTGGGCCTGGAGTCACATGTAGGCCAGACTAGATAAGGATGGCAAATTTCCTTCCCTAAAGGACATGAGTGAACCAGATGGGTTTTGCAACAATCAATAATGGTTTCATGATCATACTTTTAATTCCAGATCTTTATTGAATTCAAATTTCACCATCTGCTGTAGTGGGATTTGAACCCAGGTCCCCAAAGCATTACCCTGGGTCTCTGGGTTATCAGTTCAGTGACAACACCACTCTCAGGCAACCACCTCAGGCAACAACCCCCTCACTCTGACTTTCCCTACATTCTTCTGCACAACACTCCTTGGACAAACACAGCTTGCAGTTCCACTCATTCTCTCCTGACACCTCTCCACATCCCTCATCTAAACAGTCAAAACTCACTTTCATCTTTTTGCCATCCCACACCCCTGTATCACAGTCACCTTCCACAACCATAAAAGCAAAATACTGAGGATGCTGTAAATCTGAAATAAATGCAGAAAATGCTGGAAAAACTTAGCAGGTCTCGCAGCATCTGTGGAGAGAGAAACAGAGTTAACCTTTTGAGTCCGTATGTGTTGGAGGCACAAATTTGCATGCCCACACAGCCTGGTACCCACATGCAGGGGGCAAAATCCTGCACCATAGTCCAAAGTGGCTCATGTAGTAAAGGTGCTGACTTCAATTTCAAGGGTTAACTTATGAGGAAAGTTTACAAAAACTGGTGTTGTATTTTCTAGAATTTAAAAGGTTAAGGGATGATTCAGTCAAAGATTTCAAGATATCAAGAAGAACAAAAACAGTAGTTAGAGAGATATTATTTCATCTGGTTGGCAGTCTGCAACAAGGAGGCTTAGTCTAAAAATCAGACCTTTTGGGAGTGAAATTAGGAAACATTTCTACACACCAAGGGCAGAATTTTCTCGTTGGGCAGCAGGCGGATGTCCCTCCCAATCCACTGTAAAATCAGGCATGATGACGTCAGATCAGGTGCCCGATGTCATTACACCTAATTCCAGTATTACCGAAGGCAAGAGGGGTCAAAAGTGTGAAACCCCACTGCCTTCCAAATCAGGCCAATTATCAGCTCGGGGTGGCAATTCAATTTCCAATTCACTACTGCTTTTGGGAGTCTGTGGTCTGAATTTCACGCACCCCCACCCCCCTGCCGGCAGGGCAGGGGGGAACATGAAATCGAAGGAACAGGATTCCCTCTGGGTTCACGCCTGCCCTGGCCTCGCTATGATTTTACGCTGGGGCTGGCAAGGCATTGGACAGGAATCCCACCCTTGCACAATTGAGGCTACTTATGTGGAAAAGTAAAATGTCTAAGGCTGAGCCAGTGAATGGTTTAGCTGTAAGGGAGCTGAAGAGGGGCTTCAGCCAAGGAAGGATGTGAGGCTCAAGTGAAGAGGAGGGAAGAAGGAGGGAGAGGAGGACAACTGGCCAGGAGCACTAATAATCATTTTGCCAGCCACATTGGCATCATGGTGAAGGCCTCAGAGAGAAGCCAGGCAGAACCACCCAAGGAGAAGACATTACCTGAACAAAGGGTGTACAGGCAGTGCTCAAATTACCTTCAGATGATAGAGTGCCAGTGTTGATGAAGGTTGCATCCATCCAGGAAGGGTGTCATATCTATCTGTGAGACGTTTTCAGGGGAGATAATTATTAACTGTACGGGTGACCATCTAATGCCTGTGGCACTGAAGGCCGTGGTAGCCTAAATATCTCTGCTTCAGTATCCACTCAAGGATCAGAAGGAGATCTCTGTGGGATCTTGCAACCATCAGCCCATTGTTGCATCAAAGTAGTAACAGATGCATTGTTCAGTAGAATGAACCTGTCCATAAAGTTTACCACCAATAACGACAGCCAGGCCAAGAGATCAATAGGCTTTGGGGCCATTGCAGTATTCCCTAAAGTGCAAGGGGCCATCAGCTGGACACATGTGGCCATTAAGGCACCTATGGGCCAGCCAAGCATGTTTAGGAACTCAAAAGGTTTTCATTCCTTGAATGTGCAGATAGTTTGTGATCATCATCTATGCATCTTGTAAGTGTGTGCATGGTACTGTGGGAGTAGCCATGATGCCTTTACCCTCAGGCACTCCCAGGCGCTATGGCTGTTCACGTCCCCAATGCAGCTAGATGGCTGGTTAATAGGAGTCAAGGGCTGTCTGTTAAGGAGGTAGTCATGCTGCCCATCAGACATACATGCTCCGATTCAGAGGAGAGATACACATGAGATATGCCTCTAACAGGGCAACCATAGAGAGGACCATTGATCTGCTCAAAATGAGATTTTGCTGCCTCAACCAATCAGCTGAAGCCTTGCACCAGCTCATGTCTCCATCATTGTTGTTTGCTTTGCTCTGCACAACTTGGAATTGCAAAGGGAGAAGAACTAGCAAACGAGGACATGGAGGACCAACAGACATCCTCAGATGGTGACTGGAGTGACAACTCAGAAGAGGACCATCAGGGTGCAGAGGAGCATGTGGAACCATATGAGGGCCTGCAGAGAGTGGGTGCCAAGGGAGGCCCTGATAATGAGATAGTTCTGTTAAGGTTCAGAGGCTTCTCCCAACCAGCATTATGGAGACACCATTTGACTCTGTCCACTCCTAGGCTTGTATCAACATAGTTCGCATTGGAGGGTTTCTAATGACCATCTGGAATGGTCATGACATTGCCGCATTATCACTCAGGTGACCTCAAGATCTCTCATAAAGATGACACATTCATAAAAGATGACAATCATTTAATAAAGTGCATGATAACCCAACTTAGCAATTAGCCGTACACATCCTGTAATATCACCCGTGATGATCCTTCTATGTCTACAGTGACCTCTTCTTTTGTTTCTGTGCCATGGTGATTCCCCATCGCTGCCAGCTGAGCTGGAGGCAGGCTGCTAATCTTGACACCCTGTTGGCCTGGATGACCTTGGCAAGCATCCTCAGGTTGCCTGAGATCACGAGGGCCTTAGCACTGTGAGGGACTCCTGCACAGTGACAGGAATCTCTCTGTCGCCGCAACAGCCTGAGGCCCATTGCAGAGGGGACACTGTCATCATCAGGAGCGCTCTGAAAGGAGCCACAGATGCAGGCATCTGCTGCTCATCAGCCAACATGAGGTTCTATTGGCCCTCCATGCCTACCCACAATGAACCAGGGCCCTCGGGGAAACTCTGGGTGGCTTGTCCATCTTTTTGCATTGGCAATGCCTAACCGATGTCATTGACACTGCAAGATCTTGCAGATCTGAACGTATACCCAGGAACTCCTGATTGAACTGCTGGGTCAGGCTTTCCATGAAAATCGCCAGCCTCGCAATGGATGAAGTCTTGCATTCAGAGGAGAGGGAGATGGCAGTGCACATGGCCTGGATGGACTCTCCACTTTCCTTGCCAGGGTATGCATACTGCCAATTCTGCCAGATCTCCCCATACCTCCCTTCAGCAACTGCCACCTCATGGACAATTCTAGAGGCTTGTCATCTACCTGAGGTTCAACACGTTCCTGGTCTCCCACATTCCTCTTGGAATCAGTGGCCTGGACTGTGACAGCCGCTGGCAGTTGGTCCAGTGATTGTGGAGTGCTCCACCAAGTTGGTGCTACGGTCCATCTGACGTGCGCATACCCACCGAGGTGCTAGTATCTGAGCTGTAGGAAGGTGCAGAGCAAGGAATGGACAGTGCACCCTCTGAATTCCCCTTCTCTTCCTCTGAGGCTAATGCTGGTCCCTTAGGGGATAGTGTCTGCTGGGGCCAATTATTGACCTGCTGAAGGAACAATATGGGTGTCTGCTAATAATAATGAGGGGGAAGTCTGAGTAAAAGTAGCTGCACCTTGAACAGAGACCTGCAACATTTCACACTTGTTATAGAGGTGGGCATCTCCACCCATTGCAATACACACATCTATCCCATCCCCCATCCCAGCCAGCTTCCCTTGTCCCCATTGCTGATAAAAGGTGCCAAGGATACTCACTGTCATTTAAGGGTCTGGCACATAAAGGGTTAACATGGAACTGAGTACAGTGCTGCCCACACAGTGATGTAAAAGAACACATGACCCGCACCTGGGGGGTCGGTGTAGTACTGGATCTAGCCATTTTGTAGAAGCAGGCATGGAGACAGCTCCCTAATTGTACTTATGTATATAGTTTCCAATACTTAATAAATACTTACTGTTGAGCTACTTAAAATGGTGAATACCAAACTACACTCAACACCCTACAACACTCACCACACCTAGCATTAACTTTGGCCTTTTCTCTTGAAACCAATCTGGCCCCCTGATCTGTTGACTGGTCAGATGTTCTTCTCCATCTTCACCAGCACGGCCAAGTTTGGCACTCCCCCATCTGTCCTTGACCTTTCACGGTCATTTTGTCCCCTTTGTCTGCAAAGACAATGGGAGATTGATGAGATCCCTATCTGGATTGATCAACCCCTCATGTAGTGCCTTCAATCTCTGGTGCTTAAGTACTGCCATTACTCCAACAGGCTCACTTCTCCCTTTCATGCTAAGTCAAAACTTCCACTGTCCTTCGAAAGTTGTTCCACTCAGCCTGAATCTTCCAGCTTTGACTTTCACCAGCAAGGCCCACTTCAGTGATTCATTTTCCTTACCTTATCCCCAGACAAGCCATTTCCTAATAAAAAATCTATACTGTCAATAGGCAAATTATGAACCACCCCCATAAGTACAGGACGAGTATTTAAACAACACTTTAAATTAACTCTATACACATGAATGGGTAAACAATTTCCATCGATACCCTGTATCAATACATTTTTATTTAGTAAAGTTTCTGGAGAGAAATTCATAAGAACATAAGGAGCAAGAGTAGGCTATTGATACCTCAAACCTACTCTGCTATTCAATAAGATCATGGCTGATCAGGTTGTGGCCTTTACTCCATTTCTTTGATAACTCTTGACTCCCTTGTTGATCAAAAATCTGTCTAACTCAGCCTTGAATATGTTCAATGACCCAGCCTCCACTGCTCTCTATGGAAGAGAATTTTAAAGACTAATGACCGCTTGAAAGAATAAATTTTTCCTCACCTCAGTCTTAAATGGGAGACCACTTCTATTTATACTGCGTCCCATAAGTTCTAGATTCCCCCATGTGGGAAAACATCCTGTCAGCATCTCCCCTGTCAAGCCCCCTCAGAATCTTATTTGTTTCAATAAGATCACTCTCATTCTTCTAAATTCCAATGAGCATAGGCCTAGCCTGCTTAACCTTTCCTCATAAAACAACAATCTTTGTCAGATCTCAACACCAGTGACTGTGCTTATCCTGCATCTCTCAGAATAACAATTGGCATCTCAGCCTCACCAGAAGAGAATCGGGACACTTCACTTTTAAACAGAAAGCCTCCATAATTTCATGCACCCTGTCAACCTTAGTAACTACAGGAGAATCTACTGGTTTGTCATCAACTTTACCCACTGGGACAGTATTTTCTGGAAGAGCACTGGGTAATCTTCTGCAAAACAAATGCTACAGGTCTGCTTCTTAATTTCCAACATTCAGCCTTCACATGTCCTTTTTATGGCAAAGATAACATGTTGGTACCCTTGAATCAACCTTAACCTCCAGACTGTCTCTCTTAATATTCTGAGGAGAGTCTGCTTCTTCCACTAGGCCATTATCCTCAGTGTGATCAGATCTCTTGTCTCTCCTAGTTTCTCTGTGAGTTTCCAAACAAAGATTTGTTAGTAACATAAAAGCAAAATACTGCTAGCAATCTGAAACAAAAACAGAAAATGTTGGAAAAACTTGGCAGGCCTAACTGCACCTGTGGAGAGAAAATCACAGCTAACGTTTCGATTCCGTATTGACTCTTCTTCAGAGTCATACAGACTCAAAACGTTAACTCTGTTTTTCTCTCCACTTATGCTGCTAGACCTGCTGAATTTTTCCAGCATTTTCTGTTTTTGTTGGTAACATGCTTGTCTGACAAGTCATCATCTGCTATTGCTGCAGCCTTCCTTATCTTAGAAATTTTATGGTCTTCCAGATAGCACCTTATTCCCAGAGGGACATTTTCTAAAGGTTCCCATTAGCATCACCTCTTGAAGGTTTTCAAAGTCTGATTCAATCTTCATTGACCTACCCTACCTATTTCCTTTTCTCTAGCAATTTCCATAAAAGTCTGACTTTGTTTCTTTCTTAAATTTCTAAATTTCTGCCTGTAAGCCCCTGGCACTAACTCATGAGCATCGAAAACAGCAGCTTTCACCATATCATAGTCACGAGATTGTTCATCCGAAAGAGATAAGTATGCCTCCAAGCCTTTTCAATAAGCACGTTCTGCAGTAAAATAGTCCAATTTTCTTTAGGCCACTGCAGCTTTGTGGCAATTTTCTCAAATGACACAAAATACATTTCAACTCCTTCCTCACTTAATTTAGGAACTAAGTGAATACTCCTTGCCAAATCCCCAGGATTCAATTCTCTGTCATCCTGAAGTTTTCCCACCACCCCTATCATAGTGTTTGTGAGTTTTGTTTATAATGTGGATAATGGATGAGGTTGAGGCTGGTGAAGGAATGAGAAAGAGATGTGTGAGGGGGTGAACATTAGGGGGTGAGCGGTGTTGGATGAGAGGGGTTTTAAAGTGGCCAGAAAGTTCAACTATATGTAGATGAGAGCTGATTGTTTCAGAAGAACCGGGCCAAGGTTTTTCGGAAACAGAGGCCTGCTCTGGACTTGGCCCACCTCCATTTCTATGGCACGTCTGTCTCCAGGCTGCTTAGGGCCTGAGAATCGGGATTAGTCTCATTTCCCGATTTCTGCCTCCGACAAGAAAATCCAGCCCAATTTGAAGGCATAAAGCTTGTTCACATAGCGGATGTGTTAACAGGTGTAAAAGGAGCAAGATAAACTGAGGATGGGAGGTGAGGAATATAAAGGGAAGTGTTTGGAAAGCGTGAAGAAGTGTGTAGTGGGAGAAGTTGGTAATGTTTGTACAAATTGTAGTAGGTAGAAAGAGTATGGTGTTAGGGCCTGATATTCATAGAGAAGAGGAAGAGTGAATGTGCTTGTAATGAGGAAAGCGAGATGTTGTAATGTGTCCTTGTGATACAAAGCTGAATCAGATTGGACCTGGTGCTTGTCTTGCCAAATCCTCACCAGGTCTGAGTTAAAATCAGAACTGCTGGTCAACAGGAAAATTAATTTGAGATTTGATACTAATAAAGACAGGTAAAATGTACTTTTATGAGTGAATTCTGCAAAGACTAGTATCTGGATATGCACCTCAAGTGACATAACCTTAAATGCTGGAAGGTGGGATTAGGTTGGGTGGTTTGTTTCTTGGCTAACGCAGACAGTATCATAAACTTTCTATGATTCTAGTTTATTTCTTTGAAATTTGCATGTAATTTATTCTCTATATTACCAACAATAAGGAAGTATTGTCAATGAAAAGGTCTACAAAATAATATTCCTCCTTTGAAGTGTTGGTTTTTGATGGTAACATCTAATAGCATGGTTTATAAGTTTTCTTGGCTTTAAACTTGCACTATGCTGGAAATAAAGACCAGTCAGATGGAAGCAATGCAATCACTATTGAAGTCTTTTTGATGTCATACTAACTGCTGTTAGCAACGATACCTTGAAAGGAGTCCTTTGTGTCTGAAAAAAAGACTAGGAAAAATAGAAGCATGCAATCAGGGAGACAGCTAGGGCTGAATGTCTTGGGCTTCAAGTAATTCAATAAATTCTCATTTTAATCTAACAAGTGTAATAATTCTAGTTTAGTCAGGGACATTTATAATCTCCCTTCAGATGCAGTGAGAGAACAGTTGACCACTTCAGTGTTTGCTTTGGCTGAGCATACATACAACGTATAAACCTTTCTATAGATAGCAGTTGTTTTACTTAAAGAATGGTCTGGCTTATGTGGAATCATTCATTGAAAAGTGATGCAGAGCAGGGCTGTCTAATATTTATTTGGACCTCTCGAAAAATCATAACAGAGTCAAATAGAGTGCAATATTTCTACTGTTAAATGCCACACAGCTCCCATATGATACTTTAATATGAAACATACAAATGCTACCTTTTATAAAAGCAGAGCCTGTTCAACAGATTAAAGTTTTGGTGGGACTGTTCTTGGAGAGCAAATAAGTGAACATGTCCACTTGGCTTGTTCACTTGTCATTTCTCTTTCAGGTTCTAAATCGCTTGATGTGTACTTTCAGCCTTTCCTGTTTTGCTATCAGGTTTTTGGCATTCCAAGTTTTTCTTTCATATACTCTTCACAGTGCAAATACCTTTATTAATCATTGGGCACTTCTTTCATAGCCTCTGTTCTTTAAGAAGAAGAAAGAACTTACATTTTGCATACTCACATTGCACTCATATCCTCAGGACACGTCAACACACTTCCCAGCCAATGAATTATACCTGAAGAGCAATCACATGTTGCAAGCGCTTTGGATACGATAGATGAATATATTGGGTCAAGTCTTGTTGGGAAAAAAAGCTGTGTTAATGACATATGCCATTATTGGTGTGCACATTGGCAAGTTCAGAGGGTTGAGAGATACATTGAGTTGCAAATGCCCAGAACTAGCTATTTGGTTTATGCCTCTCCGGTGTTGGTTTCATACAGATGGCATCTCACTCATAGCTTCCCTGTTAATTTTATGAACTTGCTTAATTTTATGCATTAATTCCCCACAGAAACCTAATAAGTATTTTTTTTAACGACATGATCACTGTTAATGTAATGTGAATCATCCTCTCTGCCCCAGAATTGGAACATTTTAAAGCCTTCGATCTCATTCTTGGAGATTTAAAAAAATTCAAATTTAAAACGTTTACCCTACTTTTTCTTTCTCTTTTTTTCTCTCAATCATAATCTAGGCCTCGCCTGTCCTCAACTCCTTGTCCAATACACTGCTACTTAAAGAACACAAAACCTCTACCAGTTACTTGAAGAACTGCAGCCAATCTGCCCTTCCTACTGCTCACTGGCATTTGGCAAAGAGCAGAAAATGGCGTTTTAATTGATCTTCTGGAAAAATTCTTCCTACCTGTTGTTCCTCTGCAATCTTCCCCTACCCCTACCCCAACCCCCAAACCAACTCCCCCCTCCACCCCACCTCAGTGTGCTTCCCTTCATTTCACAAGCTCTTCGAGTGCAACTAGGAACTGTAGAAAGCCAAGGGAAGTATTAAAAGTACAGGGGTGATTAAAAATGGAAATTCAGAAAGCAAAGAGTGGATACGAAAATATATTGGCAGGTAAAATCAAAGGAAATCTTAAGATGTTTTATCAGCGCATTAAGAGCAAGAGAATGAAAAGATAGGGCCTATCAGAGATATATATGGTAACTTGTGGGTTGATGCAGAAGATGTGGGCAGGGTTCTCAATGAGTACTTTGTCTCTGTCTTCACTAAGGAGAGGGATGATGCAGACATTTTAGTTAAAGAGGAGGAGTGTGAAATATTAGATACAGTAAGCATAGTAAGAGAGGAAGTACTGGAGGGACTAGCATCCTTGAAGGTGGATCAATCACCAGGGCCAGATGGATTGTATCTCAGGCTGTTGAAGGAAGCCAGGGAGGAAACAGCAGATGCTCTGGGTATCATTTTCCAATCCTGACTAGATATAGGCGAGGTACCAGAGGATTGGAATCTTGTCCCATTATTTAAAAAGGGTGCAAGAGATAGGCAGAATTTATAGGCCAGTCAATCTGACTTCAATGGTGGGCAAATTATTGGAAACAATTCTGAGAGATGGGATAAATTGTCACTTAGGCACGGATTGATCAGGAATAGCCAGCATTGTTTTGTTAGGGGAAGGTCATGTCTTATTAACTGAATAGAATTTTTTGAGGAAGTAACAAGGAGAATTGATGAGGGTAGTGTAGTGGATGTTGCCTACATAGATTTCAGTAGGGCATTTAAAAGGTCCCACATGGCAGACTAGTCAGGGAAGTGAGACCCCATGGGATACAGGGGAAGGTGGCAGGTTGGATCCAAAATTGGCTCCATGACAATTTTGGCTGGTGGAGACACGATGGGCTGAATGGCCTCTTTCTGCGCCGTAACTTTTCTATGGTTCTGTTGTCACCTCTGGTTTTATCAAATGACATTGCTCTTCCAACTTTTCCAGCCAGTCAAACGGTCTCTTCTTAGCCACATCTGCCATGTTTTTATATCTAATAAATGACAACTTTCAAAGGAAACAAAGAAACCAATCTTTTTTAATGCCCCAACGGTTTTTCTTGGGGTTGCTTGCAGCTGTGTCCAGGTGATTAATTCCTGGAAGACTCTAGGATAATCCTTGAGGATTGGGATCCTTAAGTTTGAATGAGCTCCAGACAGGAGCCATTGGACTTCAACCCCAACCTCGCAATCAACAGATTGCCTGCCAGTGCACAGTTCACTGTGCGTATTGAAATGAAGTACAACCATGAGAAAAGTTCAGGGCTTGTATTGATTCCATCAGGCAGGTGAGAAGCTCACAACTACTACCCCTCAACCAACAATCGGGCAGGTGAAAATTCACCCCAGGGTTGTGGCAGTGTTGAAAGAAACATGCTCTATATTTAGCCTCACTGTCTATGCTTAGGACTGTTTTACATAGTTGATGTTGCATTCCACAAGTGAAAAAATACTCCACTGGCCTAACACTAGGTGTCTCCTTGTCTTGATAAGGGCAAAGAAAAATCACCTGACATAATTTTATTTGGAAAACCGACATAAGCAATTTTTACATTATCATATCGAAACGTAGGTTCCTGAGCTCCTGGGATCAACCAAATATATTATCAAGAAAGAAAACTCTGGGAGGCTGTGTCCTGCTCAATGCCATCTTCTCAAGGACCGTTAGGGGGTGGGTGACAAATGCTGTCCCTGTCAGCAACACTCACATCTCGCGTACGGATTAAAAAGAAAAAATAAATGCAATCAGGATAGGTTCGTTCCTGCTGGGTATATGTATGATTAGATGAGTATTCTGGAGTTCTGTTCCATTTACCCTTTCAGGGCTAGGAGAAACTATGCCACATCCTCCCTTAGAGAAATAAGGAACTTCAGTTTGGTTGCGTCTTTGATACTGCACATTGTGTACACTTTCGGAAGAACTTCAGTATTTTCCTATTCATCATTCAATGAATATATCGGGAAATCTTTTACCTTTTAGCAACTTCAAGGCTATCGGATGAGCAAACCGAAACGCCTGCGTGTATTTAGGTTTTGCAAGGAGATTGCACTTCACCTCATTTGAAAATAATTCCAAGTTCTACTCCTATTCCTACTTGCTAAATATAAGGTTTATTTATTCTAAAGGTTAAACGTTGTCTTTTCATCTCTTGAGACCTTAGTTCAAATCCAGCTCTGATCGATTGAAACTCTCGTGTCTGCTGTCTGTAAGCATCTCACATGAAATAAGATTATGTGGTCTGGTCCTGGGCCAACAGCAGAAAACTGCTAATTTGTCACTAAATGGCAAGCTCATTCAGAGAAGCCACAACAAAACCTGTTTGAGAAATGGAAAAATGTCACACACTGATGCAGCAAAGCGCTTCTGAGGTTAGGTCTAGTAAAGAGTGCTTCGGTCTGTACCTAACCATGACTAAAGCTGACATGAGTACTTCAAGGTGACACTGGGGCCAGGATTTTATCAGGACGACGGGGATCTTGCCCATCAGTTGGAGAACTGATGGGGAGCCCCTGTCAGTTCCATGGGGGAGGCTTGATGGAACGCAGGGCACTAAAAATTGGCTACCATCGGGCCTTTCCTGCAACTGTGGTCCTGACGGTAGAAGTCCTATCCACTGAGACTGGCTGGCCTCTGACTGGTAGTTCATCGTTGCCACCTGAACCAGTGGGAACAATGGCTGCTGGTGGCACTGCATCCACCCAAGGCCAGGGCACATGTGGGTGAAGCCGAGCTGGGGATCACAGAGTGAGGGTTGCGGGAGAGGGGAGGACGGGATTGGAGGCAAGGGCAGGGGTGTGGTTTTCAGGAGCCAACCCCCCTGCCCGATGCTGGGTCTCTCAATTGGGCACAGACTGCCTGATAGCAAAGGATCTCCCACTCTCTGGGAGGCGTCTGGCAAATGTGACAGGATTTGCTGGGCAGCCTTCCAAGGGAGGGTGCAAGAAAACCATGCACCATTGAATTGCAGCTCTTTTAAAGCCAACCTAATAAAATAAATTAACAAAATGAGGGATAAAGTATACACAGCCCCTAAGTTAGGTTAGCTGTAAAACCAAAGACAAAGTTTAAAGAAAACTTACAAACATCAAATCAAAATGTGATTAAGGGGGTCGATAAAGCACCCCTGGCCCCGCGGTGCCCACCGGGGCTGGTGGACACTGTGTGCACCTTCTCCAGGGCCACCCGGCCGCGAATGTAGCCGAGGGGCAAACAGTCGGGTGGGACTGCCTGGACCTGTTAATGGCTAACTTGGCCAGGCCCAGGAGCAGCTTCATGACGAGGTCCTCCTTCCTCCCGGCCCCTTTCTGCACCAGGTGTCCATAGATCAGGAGCGTGGGACTGAAGTGCAAACAAAAGCACTGAATTGCAGTAGGCTCAGGGATAATGGGTGTCAATTGGCTCATTAATGAGCCTAAGTGACATTCCACCATAGGTGACAAGGAAGTCTGTGTCAGCTCCTTCTACCTTCCAGCGTAATTTGGGGAAAGTTTTCTTGCCACTGACTGACGCGTGGCCTCTCCCATGATTAATTGGATCCAGCCGCTAAGCTTCCCATTACACTTGGCTCCATAAAATCTAGCCCTGGGTGTCCAAAATAATTTTATGTTCCCCCACCAGTGGTTTTCTAGGCGGGAGGGTGGGGTGGCTGTAAAATGTTTTAGATGGCCTTCCCACTGGTTCCCTCCCACCCACCCTGACCTCTCTGTGACAGGTAATGCCCAGGCCAGCTCACCCACCCTTGCCTCAATTGAGGCCCTTAAGCAGTCAATTATTGACCACTTTAAGAACCGTTTCGCACCCAATCTTAATTTTCAGGCTGATGGGAGGAGTTCAGGGACTGGGGTAAACCTGAAAAGTGGCCCTGTTCAGGCCTCGGGTGGAGTCGGGGTAGTGCCTCCATTAGCAGCCTTGTTTTAACATCGGGCACCCCACCACACCCCCTTCCCCCACAAAAGGATTGGCCCCTGAAGGTCATCTTTACCCCACCGACTTCTGCCCAACCCCCTGGACCTGCTTACAGTCCCAGTCCTGTGCATTGCAGCTTCTGGCGCTGCAGGGACTAGAGATCTGCCAGCCTATCTAATTGGCTGGCAGCTGTCTAAGGTGGGACTTCCTCCCGAGTGAGGGGTGGAAGTCCCGTCTCCAGCCAATCAACACTTGTTACAGCGTTAAATGGCTGCGGGTCAGGCAGTATCAGTGGGGATGTGTTCTCCGCCGACTCCTCAGATGGCAGGCAAACCCCGCCATGCTAAAAACCCTGGCCATAAATTCAGGTCTTCTCGCCTCCTCCTACCTGCCAGGTTTCCCAAGATCCAGGAAACCTGACTGAAATGGGTGAAAAGTAACAATCCTGTTAAAATGGAGACGTGCAGTCTTTACTTGAAAATAGTTCTGATATCACTGCTCAATAGCCTGGATCTAAACTTAAGAATGTGCCGATTGTTCTGGTTTCCCTCGCCAGGAGAATGTTTACTACAGCATTCAGGCAGAAAATTTACGAGCAATAACTGTGTGACATGAGAAGTGAAAATATAACTATTACAGAATTCCTGAGTAGTGCTACAACGATGGACAGTTCAGTCAGAGCTACGAGCCCACTTTAGTGGTCTATAGTAAGTGAAATAAGAAATTTGGGGAGCAAGAGAAAAAGCAAAGTTGCTTTGTCTTTTGTCCTGCAATGGGCACTGCAGGAAGAGTAAATGATATTACAAACATTATAAGACCATTTTCTTTTGGTATGTTCTGAGATTGAGTCACTGTTATGATCTATAGGTTGAGTGAACGGTAAGGTGCCATTACATTCAGGCTGCAGCAGGACAGAGGGACATATCAGAAACTAAGGGCAGAATTTTACGGCCCCGTTTCAGTGGGGTCAGGGCTGTAAAAAGCAGCGAGTCATTATAAATCCCATTGACTTCAGCAGGAAAATTCAGTTGTAAAATTCTGCCCTAAATTCCAGAGCACCTGTAAGCAATGCCACAAAAAATAAATTACTTCAGCTGTAATTAGTATTATGGAGGCTTCACAGCCACTCTGCTGGAATGCATCAGGAGTGCCAAGCTCCAAGTAATGCCTATGTTTTAAATTTTACCAGCCCAAAATAACATGCGAGTTCAAAGAAAAAAGCACAAATGAGAATGGTGAAGTGTAAGGCTGTAAAGGGCAACAGGTTTTCTTGGGTCTGTAATATTTAAGTACTAAAAGGCTCACATTCAATGTCAATGCTTTCATAGTACAGGATGAGATAACTTGCGAGAAGTTGAGGGCACTGTCCTTGGAAGAACTAAAAAGTGTATCTCAGCACTTAGAGGTGGAGTTCCGCCCGAAAGCCAGAAAAACTGATTTTTCAAAATGGGTGGCGAAACATAGGGAGGTGAAAATTGAGGATACTGAAACAGATAAAATAGTGGCTGAGAAATTAAAATTGGAGCAGTGGAAATTGGAATTTGAGGAAAGGAAAAAAAGAGAGAGAAAGGCAGGAATGGCAAAAGAGAGAGAAAGAAGAACAAAAGGAAGAGACAGAATTCCAGGAAAGGGAAAGAAATAAAGGAAAGGAAGTTTAGATTGAAACAGCTCGAACTGAGAAGGGAGGATCCCATGTACTGTGCCCATTGAAGACACCTCTGGTGAAGGAACCTCCACCAGTTCAGATTTGAGGGCTGAGGTATTCAAGTTTTCCCATTTAATCCCTAAGTTTGATGAAGAAGAATTGGATGCCTTCTTTATCTCTTTCGCATGGTTAGCACAGCAGTTAAAGAGGCCAGTCTAACACTGGTCCCTGCTGTTGCAGAGTAAGCTGACAGGAAAGCTCATGACATTTACTCCCTCTTGCCTTAGGGAAGTGCAACAAGCTATGATGATGCAACAAGGGCTATTTTAAGTGCACACCAGTTAGTACCAGAGATGTACTGGCAGAAATTCCGTACCCTCAGGAAATGGCCTGACCAGACACCTGGAATTTGAAAGGCTTAAGCAACTCACTTTTGACCAGTGGGTATGGAGGCTTAAAATTGAGGCCATCTACACGAACCTTCATGAAATAATTCTCCTCGAGGAGTTCAAGAACTCACACAGAGGAACAGAGAGTAACAGGGGCCAGGCAGGCAGCAACCCTGGCTGATGATTATGAGCTCGTCCACAAACCCTCATCCCAGAGGAAACCCTTCCCTCGTCACCCCCAACCAACTGTGAGGGAAAGAAGGTGGGAGAGTGATAGGAAACTGAGCACCCATGAGAAAGAAGGGACATTTGGAAACATAGGGAGCACTCCTCAGGTCAGAAAGGATAGTGCTGAGAAGAGGAGTGAGGCCAAGAAGCCTGTATGTTTTAACTTCCACAAAGCAGGACACCTACGTGCTGATTGCTGGAGGCTACAGGAAAAACCTATAGGATTCGTTGGGGTACACTAACCCCCTCAGAGAAAATAGAAGTCAGGCAGAGAGAAATGTTCTGACTGAGGCAGCACATCCCTGTAGACACACTACTGAGAGTATGGGTGAAGTTAAAAAAATCCCTGAGAGCTACAAGGATTTTGTATCAGAACGAAGAGTGGCCACATTGCCAAGTGGTTATGGTACTGGATTTGTAACCCCAAGATCAAGAGTTCAAATCTCACAATGGCAAACTATGAAACTATGTAACTTCATCTGAAACAGATGGAAACGGGTTTGTACTTGAAAGAGTTACTCCAGAGTGAGGCAAATAAACTTATGGTGATATTGAGGGATACTGGGGCCAGCCAAACTCTACTGCTGGGATAAGGCATGACCTTTCCACCAGAGAATGCAGTAAGTGCCAAGGTGTTAGTAAAGGGTATTGAAGGAGGGTACATGCTCATCCCCTTATACCAGGTGCACCTGGACTACAACCTTGTGTCAGGATTGGTGACCGTGGGAGTCATCCCCAGTTCGCCTGTGGATGGGGTTGACCTGCTCCTCAGCAATGACCTGGAGAGATCAAAAGTGACAGCTTTTCAAGTGGTCTCCAAGAAGCCAACTGAGGTCAGGGAGGCAGAACAGCTACAGGAGAAAGTACTTGGCATTTTCCCTGCTTGTATGGTAACCCAGTCTATGGCCAGACAAACTCCGTCAGTAGTGGCTGAAGTAGCACTGCAGACAGATGACCCTACTTCTGGTTACCTGAAATCTTTTTCAGGAGCCTAGAGGATGCTGAGGAGGTAATAAGTACGTCTTCCTTGGTTGCGCTCAGCAAGCTGACCTGTTGTTAAAAAAGTTAGCTCAGGCTGTCCAAACTGAAGCTGAGGCAGAGGAAATCCCTGAATGCTAACACATTAAAAATGAGGTGCCAGTGAGGAAGTGGAGACCTCCTTACAGACCCGCAAACGAGGAGTGGACAGGGATCCACCAGGCAGTGGTGTCACCGAGGTACCACCAGGAAATATTAAGGCTAGCACATGAAATCCCAATGGCTGTATACGAAAAAATCAAACCCACATCGGTCAGCATTTTTACTGGCCGCACCTCCACAGGGATGTTGTAAGGTTTTGTGGAACCTGCCACACCTGCCAGATTGTTGGGAAACCCCAGCCTGCGAAACACCTGCACCCATGACTCCCGTGCTGGATTTTGGGGAACCACTGAGCAAGGTACTATAGGACAGTGTGGGGGCCCTGCCCAAAACAAAAGGGGGCTACCAGGACACCTTTACCATCATGGATGGGGCTACCCATTTTCCAGCTGCTGCTCCCTTGAGAACCATATCTACCAAAATAGTGGTGAGGAAATTAACGCAGCTCTTTACCCGATATGGATTGCCCATCGAGATCTGGTCGGACCAGGACTCAAAATTCATATCCAGAATATTTCAGGAAGTCTAGCTGAAGTCCTCAGTGTATGACCCACAGTCACAGGGGCTGCTAGAACAGACCCTAAAAACAATGATCAGGGCATACTGCCATGAGCACCCCCATGACTAGGGGGGCTTTATTCTGTTCGCTATCAGAGACACACCCAATGAATCCACCGGTTTTACTCCATTTGAGTTGGTTTACAGACACCAAGTGAGAGATCTTCTGACACTAATCAAGGAGAGATTTTTAGATTAGAAGAAGCAAGTCTCCATGTTAGACTACGTAACCGGGTTTCATGAGCACACTCACAAGAGCCTGTGGTGTGGCTCGAGAACACTTAAAAATCTCCCAAATAGTTATGAAAAAGCAGGCAGACAAATATGCCAGGGCCCAAACCTTTCAGCCAGGAGACTATGTGTTAGTGCCCCTACCAATACTGGGCGAACCCCTAGAAGACTGGTTCAGAAGCCTGTACAGAGTATCAAAAAAGCTTGTGGAGGAAAACTATCTAGGTGACATGCCAGACCACAGGAAAAAACAAACACTGTGTCATGATAAAACAATATCGCAGCTGAGAAGGGAACAAGCAAGTAATGGTCTCTCCAATATTAACAGACCTGGAGGACAGAAGGAATATTGCTAAGAAAAGAGACATGTCTAAGCTTTTCGTCTTGCAATCACAGGACTCTTTGCAAGAATACCAATATAAGGGGAAAACATGGCAACGCCACTTGTCAACCAATCAGCACTCCCTTCACACTCAGTATAAATTGTTATTTTCCCCTTATATTGGTATTCTTGCTAAGTGTCCTGATGTGCAAGTCAAAAAACTTAGACATGTCTTTTTTCAGCAATACTCAAGTTCTGTACTACCAAATGACTACAAAAAGAATAGTGATGATGACTTGGAGGGAAACTTGGGTGAGGCCCACATTGAACATCCTACTGTCCAGCTAGCAAACACAGAAGTTCTAGTGAAACTGGCCACCATCTTCACCACCTAAATGCAGAACAGCAAGGAGACCTGACAAGGCTGCTCGCTGCATTTAAAAACATCTGTAGAGACAAGCCAGGCTGCACCAATTTAGCTCTACACGATGTGGATGTGGGAGAGGCCCCTCCCATAAGGCATCATCCTTACCGTCCAGACCCAGAGAAGCTGGCCCAGGTTTGGAAGGCGATTAACTACATGCTGGAGCACTAACTAATAGAGCCTAGCAGCAGTAGCTGGAGCTGTCTAGTTGTGCTTGTGCCCAAGCCGGATGGCTCCACAAGGCTCTGCATTCACTACCAAAAAGTTAATGCAGTGACCAGAGCTGATTCCTATTCAATTTCCTGCCTGGAAGACTGCATAGATAGGGTAGATAACATAGAGGTTTCATTGACTGCCTGTGAGAAGGAAACCTCCACCTTTGTGACTCCTGATGGGTTATACCATTGTCGAGTCATGCCATTTGGACTCAAATGCTCCAGCCACCTTTCAAAGATTGATGAACCGGGCAGGAGCAGACTTATCCAATTGCATAGTGTACCTGGATGACCTCCTAATTAACAGTAACACTTGGAAACTCACTTAGAGTAACTGGAAGCCCTGTTCCAGAAATTATAATCAGTTGATCTATTGGTCAATCTCTCAAAGAGTGAGCTCACTAAGACTCAGGTGACCTACCTAGGACACGTGGTGGATCAAGGACAAGTTCTGCTTAGAGCTGCAAAGGTACAAGTAGTAGTACAGTTTCCCATTCCCTCAACAAAACTGGAAATCATGAGATTTTTAGGGATGTGTGGGTTCTTCTACCATAAGATCATCCTAAACATCAGCACTGTAGCTGCCCCACTAACAGACCTACTACAGGAAAAAGCAAAAGTGATATAGACTGAGAAATGCCAAACAACTTTTGAGAAGCTAAAAGCCATTTTAATAAATGAACTAGTGCTAGCAGCTCCAGACTTTAACCAAACATTTAAAGTAGCCATTGATGCCAGTGACCTCCAGGTAGGGGCTGTCCTCCTCCAGGAGGATGAATCAGGAATAGAGAGACCAATCGGGTACAAACATCAGAAATGGTATTCCACAGTCGGAAAAGAAACCCTAAACTTTTTACTGGTTCTCAAAACACTTTGAGATATGTGTCTGAAATGGCTACAGAGAGACCACAATCTATACCGACTACAATCTTTTGATCTTTGTGGAAAAATTCAAAACTCAGAATGCAAGGTTATTCCATTGGAGTTTGTTTCTCCAACCATATCACCTAAAAATCCCCCAGATTGCAGGGAAATCGAATGTGATTGTGGACGCCCTGTCCAGAAAGTAAAAAGACCCATTTAAAATTGATGGGCTAATCCAGAACAATGCTAAGAGAGCGAGTGAAGGTGAAAGTGTGTTTTTTTATTTTTGTGTTTTATACCTTGTAATGAAACGAAAATGAATCTCGTTTCTTTTTTATGATGAGGGGGTGTCACAGGGCTATGCCCCTTTATTTTTTGAAAAGATTTTTCAACTTTCAATTGACTAGAAATTTTCAATTTAAATTAAGACAGAGCAAACTGCTTAAAAATGCAAGGCCACATTTCAAAGTGAAGGTGAGAAACAAATAAATCCCCCTCAAGGGAGCATGAAGAGAGACATTTCCTATTATCCAGAAACTTATCAAAATTCATAACTGCCTAAGGAAGAGACGTTAAAAATGCAAAGTACTTGATATTGAAACAATGGCTGCCAAAATCTCCTGGAAATACACAATAGTTGAAGTATTTCAGGGCAAGGCTGCCCAGCCACTTGAGAGAGATTGCAAATGACACAGGTGGTGTCAAGAAAGTCTTCAGCAGAAGACTTGGCTGAAGGCTGCTCTCTGTCTCCCGCTCTCTCTTTTGGAATAAGGATATCACCCAGTTCGATGAGCCAACTCTACCAGAAACCTACCAGTGAACTGAGATCTCGTGTTAATTGCAACATCTTCTACATCTGACCACATCCAAGAAACTAGCTAACCTAAATCAGCCACAGCATTTAAAACCTATGCCTCAAGGACAATCAAAGGATACTGAACCATATATTTTCACCTTTTTTTTATTGGACTTTAACTCTCCTTACCCTTGATATCTGATGTGTGTTTGTGTGTGTGTGTGTGTATCCCCAAATGATTGCATGAGGCCTGAATGATTGACATCACACTTTGATTATTTTTCTTGGGTTTACTGGTTAATAAATTTGCTCTTTCTTTGACTCAAGAAAACCTTGTTTGATTGGTTCCTTATTGCTCACAGCTTAAATAGTTAGATACTTCTGATTGGGAAAAGACATATCTTCGTGAAAAAGAAACTTAATCTTTTGTTGTGGCCAATCGAAGAGGCTGAATAGAGGGGTGTCAGCTCACCCCTTCCCACCTGGTTGTAACAATGGGTAAAATCCCTGACATGATAAATGGAAAAATGTTGCAATGGTGCAGTTGTAGGATGGTCTTATGAGATTGTGGCTGAAGCACATTATTGGAGCAGGTACTAGGAACTTTACTCTGCATCCGTTTTCTTTTATTATTACACCATCTTAGGATATTTTTCTCAAGTAAAACTTTGATTTTAGCAGGAGATGATTAGTAAGTGTGGAGCCAGGGAAGCGAAAGTGAGCCTTGTCCAACTCACTGTTGTGAATCTTGTGGTCAATTTAACTCACACCAACTCCTGTTCAGCCATCATCCCTGTGCTCACTGCCTGCGTTGGCTCCTGCTTAAGCAATGCTTTAATTTTTAAACTCTTAACTTTGTTTTCAAATGCCTCCATGGCCTCACCCCTCCTTGTGTCTGTAATCTCCTCCAGCCCCATAACTCTATGGGATCCCTGTGCTCCTTAATTTTGGCCTCTTGAACATCCCTGATTTTAATTGCTTGACCATTGGCAGCTGTACCTCCAGCCCTAAGCTCTGGAATTCCCTCACTAACTCTGTCTCTCAACCTTGCTTTCCTCCATTAAGATGCTTCGTAAAACCTACTTATTGAACAAGTTTTTTGTCACCTGCCCCAATATCTCCTTATATGGCTTGGTGGCATACTTTATTTTATAATGCCCCTGTGAAGCACCTTGGGAGATTTTATTATGTTAAAAGAGTTGTATAAATATAAGCTGTTGTTTGGAGTTTTTGTACCAGGCCCACTTGCCCCCTACTTGATTAAAATCACACCTTCAAGGCATTATCCAAAGGTGAGTTGTTGGTTATGCTCTCACAAGTAGCTGAAATGGGTGTTGTTTCATTCACTGGCACTTGCATCACTCACCTTGATGAGCACGAGACCCACAAAAGCTGTTCAAAAGTAGAAATGGTTAATCATGAACAAGGCAGAGAAAGAAAGAATAAGCTTGCATTTATATTAGCCTTTGCAATTCCTTAGGGTGTGCCAAAGGGCTTAACAGTACAATTACTGTTATTTTGATGAAGTGTCAAGAAATATAAGTAAGTTGATAACTTCACCACCCAAACTTAAGACCAGCCACCTAATGGT
Source organism: Carcharodon carcharias (assembly GCF_017639515.1). NCBI lineage: Eukaryota > Metazoa > Chordata > Chondrichthyes > Lamniformes > Lamnidae > Carcharodon > Carcharodon carcharias. The sequence goes on from NC_054470.1 coordinate 161,004,892, forward strand.
ATTTAATGAGGTGCGGCAGTCTCAATCTCGATCCTGCTGAATATGTAAGATTTTTACATGTCTCCAAAGTAAGTTATCACTGGAACCATGACAACAGTAGGCGATACAACCTCACATCAGATTAAATAAAACATTTGAAAAGCTCCCTGATTATCCACTCATGCTCAGTCGAGATTGGTTCCTGCTGAAGTAATTTGCAGTTTCACAGATTTCAAGTGATTTGATAACAAGGATGTTTTGACAAGCTTAGTTAGGGCAAAATAAGTTGCTAAGGAAGCCAGAAATGAATCAGGTCCCTGAACTCCAGAGGGGAAAATGGCAGATGGAGAAACCCAACTGCCAGGTTTTTGAGTTAGGACTGCAGCAAGGGGTAATAAAAGCTTTAATAATCGCAAGTTTGGATTGATAGAGATTACTCTGGGGACAGCAGTGCGCAAATGAATGAGAGCTGCAAATCTCACAAACACTCAGATGAAAACTTAAAAAACAAAATTAGAGATTGGCCCTATTATTCAATACTCCAGAATAGGATACAAAAATTATGAATCAAAGATTCAAAAGCAGGTATAATAATCTAATTGAGAGCAATTAATGATTTGAGACAATATAAATCTGAAGTACAAAAATTAATGGGATGAGACGATATGAATAACGCTTTTCTTTGACGGGGATATGGTGAAATGTTGGTCATGTGTTGCAGTCATGAAACCTCTCTGGCTTTCCAATTTATATTTTGACAGTTCAGGCATCTCCCCCTCAGCAGGGAAGAAGAATAACCAAAGGATAAAAAGATTGAACAAGGGAATATGGGGAGAGGTGAATTTACAAAGGTGTTACTTACTCCATCTATATGTGTTTCATAAATCTCATCATCATCACCATCAGCCTCCTGCAGAAAATGCAGAAAAATACACAATTCAAGCAATACATTTCTACTTAAAAGCACAAAACATTCCTGGTACATATAAGCCTAAAAATTAACTGGAGAATAAAGACATGAACAATTTTCTGTCACTTCCACCCCAAAGCAATTGCCTAAAAACAGATTTGTTTTTTTTGGCATCTTTCATTATTTCACAATATCCCAAAGCGCTTGGCAGTCAATAAATACTTTTGAAATGTAGTCACTGAAAGGGAGACACGTGTCAGCCAATTTGCATATGGCAATATCCCACAAGCAACAATGGAACAATGAGCAGGTGATTGTTTTTAGTAATGTGGACTGAGAGACAAATATTGGCCAGCACACGGTGGAGAACGCCCCTGCTCTTTGAAATAATGCCATCACATCTTTTCCATCCACCTAAGAGGGCAGATGGGGAGTTGACTGAAAGACTCGTTGAAAAGACGGCACCTTCAACAGTGCAGAACTCCCACAGTTCTGCCTGGGGAGTCAGCCTAGATTTTCTCCCCAAGTCTCTGGAATGAGACTTGAATCCATAACTTTTTGACTCGAGGAGAATACCTGAAGGCTCTTTTTACCCTAGGAAATAGTTTAAAGAAAACAAGACAGAGGAAACTGTGACCAAAGTGTAGAGTGCCATGGTCACACCACATCTTGAGTACTGTGTCCAGTTCTAGTCAGCAAGCGAAAGGGGAGATATTCAAGAGCCAAAGACAGTGCAGGGAATCATAAAGGTGATTCCAAATTAAATTAAAGGCCTGAAAGAAAACTGAGAGAAACTTGTTTTTTTGGCTGGAGAGGAAACATTTAAGAAACGGTCTATACAGGTATACATGGCAATTAAGGGAAAATCTGGACTATTACTTCAATCCTGACAGTAAGGCAAGGGAATACATGTTGAAAATAGTGAGAGGTAAAGTTAAGACTGATATCAGAAAATTCTTCTGTGTACAAGAGTGTGAAATGTATTAACGGATCTCCAGGAAATCAGTGGAAGTTAAAATCCTAGGCCTGAATTTTACTTTTGGCGGGCACATGCGATTGGCAGGCCCCAGTTTGGTTGGGAAACAGGCCCCCGACCCCGATTGGCCCCCAGCCACGATTTTATACCCGATTGGGTCAGGCGTGTGTCCACCTGCAGGATGTAAAATTCAGCCCCGAGAACTCAAGACACATTTGAATTGTGAAATGGAGTAATTTAAAGATCTCCCCAGATAGATGTATTAAGAAAAGTGGAATTGCCCTTGTGAGCCATAATTACTTAATGATTGTGTAGATGTGCCAACTACAGACCTATAATATTGGTAACGTAGAATGCACAACACTGAGCAAAAGGCAACTAAGATTTTTAGGATCATTTTGTTCATTGGTTATAATCCATTGGCTGTAAAGTATTTTGAAGCAATCAGACAGAGTAATAGGTTATATTAATGCAAGTTACATTATTTCTAATATCCATAATGATCAAGTAGGTTTTATGGGGGAGACTAGACAGTATGGAAAAATGATGAGCACAATCAAACATTGTAAACTAAAAGAGTGGCAACAATGGGCAAAATTGTCCCAGATTTGCACTAAGTGCTGTAGCGAGCGGGTAAAACGATGTTTTACCCGTCAGCCGTGATGGTGGCTTTCCACACCATATCGCCCCAAACCCACCACATTATTTATGCACTCCCGGGAAACACGCCGATTCCATGGCAGGCAGGCTCTCATTCGCCCACAACGCCATCACCCCTCCACTGCGCCATACTTAAAGTCCAGCTGCAAGCACTCACCTCAGTGCTTCCAGCTCACCACTGCTGCACGGAAGACATGGTCCTGAAACTGAAGAAGACTGCAGCCCCCAGGTTCAGCGACGCGTCCCTCCAGCACCTTTTGATTGACGTGGAGGCCCGCCGAAATGTTCTCTACCCCTGTTCTGGCTGCAGAATGGGCAGCAATGTCACCAACCTGGCTCGGGAGGTGGTGGCAGTGGTGGTCAGTGCCAATGCCCTTCAAAAGAGCACAGCCACCCAATTGCGCAAGAGGATGAATGATCTACTCTGTTCTGCCAGGGTAAGTCACTCTTCTCATCACTCTCAACTCACACACTGTCAAACCCATCACACATCCACAGGGCCCTCACTCGCTGCCGGTTCAAATGACATCACCATTCACTCTCTCACACTCACCGCCATGGTCGTCATCCTATTCATGGGACCACCCACCACCCACACAGGCCAGGCATACTTATCATCTGGTCTGGCAGGCATCCCGCTTACACTCTCTCCATCTCTATCCATGCAGGACAAGCTGGCACACAACAACAGGGAAGGTTGCCCGAAATCAAGTCCTCACGGACTTTGAAAACAGAGCTATATAGGCCATTGAGGATCTGGACCATTCCTGTGCTGACGGTGAGGTCAGTGGTGCTCTACCAAGTGAGGGTCCAGCAGGGCAATATCCATCAGGCAACCATGCTGTGAGTGATGTGTCCTGTTTCATAGGCCACTGCCATGCACTAATTATCTCCTCTTGCTTTTACAGGCACATCTGCCAAACAGCCGACAGAGTCCATGACCCAGGGTCTCCGATCAAGCCCAGAAAAACCCTCAGTAGAGGAATCTGAAGGCACCCTCCCTGAAGTCCCATCACAACACTCACCCACACTCTCCACCAGTGCAGAGACACACACCTCGGTGGGACCTTGCTCTAGAATAGCCCCGGTTCACAATCTGGTGAGCACATTGCACCGTCCGCTCTACAGCAGGTGGAGGCAGGGACTTCCCAGGTTTCTGGCACTTGAAGGATTGCTGGAGGCCAGAACTTTGCTGAGTCTGAGTCAGGATGACGAGCCTCTGGCCTTGGTCATGTTACAGTTACTGGAGCTACAAAGGCAAGCTCGAGAACATCAGGAAGGGATGTCCATTGCACTCCTCAGATTGCAAGGCATGATGGATGAGTCCATCCGCTTTCACTCTGAGGTGATGGTGCTGCTATGCCAATACACAGAGGTCAACACTGGTAGGCTGGTGGCCGCCATGGAGACCTTGGTCCAGCACTTCACTCCTGTGCTGCTGCATGCACTCAACTCCATCGCTGATGCCATAGTTGGCCTTCTCAAGGTGTCCGCCTGTGGACCCTGGGCACCATAGGAAGGAGGATCAGCAGGTGCACACACTGGGCCCATCCACTCTGAGAGTATCCTACCCATCTGAATCCCCTCTTCCTATGATCTCAACAGCTCCAGCTCCACAGGTCGAGGAGGGCGCCACTACCACACAGCAGGACTCCGAAAGAAGGTTGGGGCCCTCCAAGTCTCAGTCCTCCAGAGGTCGCCCGCAAAGGTCATCACAGACAGGGCGTTGCAGTCAGCAGGCTGCCTCCACCTCCACTGTGGATGTCCAAGGAGCACCAAAGCATAGCGGCAGGTTTAGAAAAGTTAAGGAAAATTAGTGGCACAGCCTGAGCACGGGTGTTAATCACTTGTACATAATATTCATTGTTGTCACTAAACTCCCAAGAATGTCTCCCTGCCTGTGGCTTCTTGTTCTGATGAGGAGAGTTCATGTCACTCAGATGTGAAACCTTTCTGCACAAGATAAAGGCAGATGCCTCAGACCAGGGCCTCTTCCTTGTGCTCTGTGCAGCCTTCAGACCAAAGTGATGGTCCAGCCTCACATTCCCTGGACACCTCAATGGTGCTGGTTGTTGCTGCCAGAAAGTCACGGGCAGGCGTCAGGGAGTTCCATCATTCTCTCTGGGTGCTCTCAACACCTTTAAGGTGGGGCTGGCCCCCATCTCTTCAGCATCTGTAACCAGTGATGCTGTGCTCCTGAAGGATTCAGGTGCTGAGGGTGGACAAAGGATCAGATAATTCTAAAGCTTCATGACTGTATCTCTATGATATGACCCTGATCATGGAGTGCAAGCAAACTGCCCTCGGCCATACAGGAGTCAGACATTCTCAGAGGCTACGTGAAGATTTATGGAGTGCCCTCACTGCATGTAGTCATCGTCCTTCTGCAGTCGAGTGACTATTAGGGCCTCCACTGAGTCTCCATGACAGGAGCAATCTCACAGAGGATATCCACGCTGCCATAAGCCAGACTGGAGTCAAACATTCATAGATGCAATGTGAGGATCTATGGGGTGTCCTCACTGCATATCGTCATCATCCTCCACAATCTGGCAGCAATGAGGGCCTCCTGAGCGCGCCTGCCTCGTTTGGCCAGTGCGAGAGCTTCATTCCCATCATCGTCGCCTCCCAAGGACCTCCCCATCTTCATCCCCGTTGGCGTCCTCCTCATCGGAGGAGATGTGCAGCTCCTCCATCTCCTCCTCAGCCAGTTAGAGCACCAGGTTGTAAAAGGCGCAGCAGACGATGATGATGCATCACACCCTCTGCAGACTGTATTGCAGGGCACTGTCAGACTGGTCTGGGCACCGGGACTGCATCTTTAGCTACCTAATGATCTACTCCACCAAGTTGTGAGCTGCAGCATGAGCCTCATTATAGCGTCGCTCTGCTGCAGTCTGAGGCCGCTGCACAGGTGTCATCATTTAAGGCCTCTGCGGGTAGTCCTTATCCCCAAGGAGCCAACCCTACAGCCTCTGTGGACCCTGGAAGACTCCAGGGATCTGTGACCAACTGAGGACGTAGGAATCATGCACATTCCCTGGAAACCGTGCACAGACCTGCAGTTTGCAATTCTGGTGGCTGCACACCAGTTGCACATTCAGCAAGTGGAACTCCTTATGGTTGATATAGTTGACCGCGTGTTGCAACATGAGTGCAGTCGATCGCACCCTGCACCTGTGGGAAACCTGAGATCTGGGCAAATCCCAGTGCTCTTATACCCTGGCTGTCCTGGCCCCAGGCAAAATGCACCAAGTTGTGTGCCCTCGAGAAGTTGACATCCATGACCTCGTGGATGCATTATTGGGTGGAAGCTTGTGAGATCCCACAGAGGTCACCTGTGGAGCCCTGAAAGGACCCACTGGCATAGAACTTTCACGGCCACTGGCAGTGGATGCCCTCCATGTCCCCTTGGTGCCAAATCCTGCAGTAGCTGGCAGATGTGACTAACCAGTTTCCTAGACATGCACAGCCTTCTGCGACACTGGATCTCAGTCATCTGCAGGAGTGAAAGGTGGCGTCTACGGACCCTGGGCACCAGCCTGCGACAGCTCACTGTGGCTCTTGGGCAGCGTGTGTGAGAGTCCCAGCCACCCCTTCTTCCTGAGGTTGCTGCTCCTTAGTCACTCTCTCCTCTGTCATCTTCATGCTCTGTAGGTCATCAGGCTCCAGGATCCTGATGTACTCCTCCTGCAGGATGAAAGATAGAGACACATGGTTAGCATGGGTGTACAAAGAACCTGTCCTGGTTAAGTGTGATGGCCCCTTAACACTTCCTGGAGAGTGCTGGCCACCACTTGGATGGCCAGAGATTAGTGCATTGCATGGCTGCCCTCTTAGCTTCAATCATGAGGGAGACTGCTCCAAACCGGGATGCTGACACCATAAGGGACTGTGAGCGCCTCCAGCAGTGACTGCTACAAGGAGATTGTACAACGTATGCAGTCGTCCAACTGTTCTGCAGTCCACTAAAATGCTCATGAATTTGCTGTCTGTGCTGGGGGTGGGAGGGGTGGGGGGAAGCTCTGGAGCATTGGTGGCGTTTTGATGCCTCTGCGTTGCTTGAGTGGGCAGATAAGCTAGAGGCCCGACCTCAATCATATAAAAATGGCTGCGCCTGAACTGTCTCAATTACAGAGGAATGGTAACTTTCTGCAGGTTTCCCTAATGCGTGGCCATTTCCCTCGCCCACCCCGAGTGCTTGTGCACTACATTCAACGGCAGGGCTGCCCTTAACACCAACTGCCCTGAAGCTTGAAGTCCAACAGGCGACCCTGGCAAGCGCTGCACATCATTACTGTGCACTCACCTCCGAGTTCCCCTCAAAGTGCAGCCGCCAAGGGCATGCCTTTTACGTGCTGTTGTGAAACACACTGGTGTGCTTTCCCACCGAAGTGGACGGACGATCCAGCGGGCGGGAGGAGACGATTCCAGCAGGCTGGCCTAATGATGATATGCTCACGTATTACAATGAGATTCCCGACATCCGACGACCCGCCATCAGTGGGCTGAGCGGGAAACTGGTTTCCCGCCATCGTAAAACCGGTCCCACCATATTGCCCGCTAATGCCAACGATCACGCCCGACACCAACAGGCTCAGAAAATTCCGCCCAATGACACTTTTACATGGTGTTAAGAAGGCAGCTGATCAGGCAAAGTGACTTTTCTTTTGGGTTGCTGCAAGGAAGAGTTAGGCTTTGACTGGAAATCTGAAATAAAAAGAGAAAATGCTGGAAATTTTCAGCAAGTATCTACAGAGAGAGAAACAGATTTTGTCAGGCCGACGGGAGTCTCACCTACTGTTTGAAGAACCAACAGGCAACACCCGTCAGCTCCACAGGGAAGGCCCGACAGAATTGAGGGCCATTCAGACCCTTAACTGCCTGCCGTTGGGCTTTCTCCGTGATTGAGGTCCCCAGCGGTGGAAGCCCCGTCCGCTAAAAGCTGCCAGCCAACTGGAAGCTGGCAGCTCCTCATGTCATCAGCGCCAGCGGAAGCAGTGGCTGCTGGCAGCACTGCACCCACCTGAGGCCCAGAATCGCAGAGGGACTCCAGGCCACAGGTGAGTGAGGATAGTCTCTCACAATTCCCGCAATAGTGAAGGACCTTTCACGCACTCGCGCGATATTTCAGTCGGCGGGCACATGCCGGAGCCAGCAACGCGCCTGCCGACTATTAAAAGGCCTATTAAGGCCACTAGAAAGGTAACTAAAATAATTTTTTTGCTGCCCATCCAACCTTACGGTTGGCGGGCAGGTTAAAAGTCCAAGCGGCCTTTGCATTTTTTTTCAGGAAACCTCATCCACTGGTGGGATGAGGTTTCCAACAGCAAATAAAAGCACAATAAAAAATTTAAAATTTAATTAATAAAATGCCCCTGCTCACATGAGCAGGGATGTGTTTGATAACATTTTACAAACATTTATTTTTCACTTTGAAAACTGTTCCTCTCCCCGAGGCAGCTCTGTATCTCAGGGAGATTTTAAAGCGCGCACCCGTGTGCATGCGTGAAGTTCACACTGGATCTCCTCTCCTCCCCCCTCCACCTCACACAGGCAACGCTGAGCGCTGAGCGCTACCACTCGCGTTTCACGGTGGGTGGGCCTTAATTGGCCCGCCAGCGTGAAAGCGTGGTCAGGCCCCAATCGCAGGCGGCGGTGGGCTTCCCAACTCCCACCCCACCGAGGCAAAAATCCTCCCCAACGAGTGTCAATTGCCTCATTCATGAGCCTAATTGGCATTTCTTCACCAGCAGCCAGGGATCCCATGTCAGCCCCTTCCACCCTCCAGCTTAATTGGGGAGGTTTTGGCACCACCGGCAGATTGTCAATTGAATGGGCCTAGTCACCATGGTTCTTGCGGTGATGGGCTGCACAAAATCCAGCTCAAATTTTCAGGTCACTCAACCTGAAACATTGGGCTGGATTTAATCCTTGGTGGGAACCGTGGCAACCTTTGGCCTGAGGTGCCAGGATGATTCTGGGCCTTTGCTGGGTGCATTGCTGGCAGCTACCATGGCTCCCTCTGGTGCTTGCTGCATGAGGAGCTACTGGCCTCTGATTGGCCAGCTGCTCTCGGTGGGCAGGCCTTGCGCCACCAGGGACCTCAATTGCGGGGAAAGCCTGACGATGACCACTTAAGTGCCTAAAGGGCACTTGATTCTGTTGGGCCACCTCCATGGAACTGATGGAGTTTCCCTGCCAGTTCTCCAACTGGGGGTGAGGCCCCAATCGGCCTGACAAAATCTCAGCCATTAGCTCTATTTCTCGCTTCACAAATGCAGCCAAACCTGTTGAGACTATGACCCGAAATGCTTACTGTAGATCTGGTGTCAAGGTTCTGTCTTCATCCTATGAATTAAAAGGAGTGCAAGGTAAGGCTTTCCAGTCTCTTTCTTTGCCTCCTCTTCCTGCCCTCCCCAGTTAACTCTCATGGCACCAGAGCCATTGTTAGCATTCACCAAGCTTTCTCAAGTTCAGATTGGAACTGTGCAGCAGAAATTTACTTTGCATGCCGATGATATTTTTCCTTTTCCATGGATAATCCTGGCAGTTCAATTCTTCATCTCCTGTAAATTGCTGAAAGAAATTGCTGGATTATCAAAATATGAAAACTAATTGGGTAAACAGAAACGTTCTCGCTTTCTACGAACTGCAGTGCAGCTTATTTTTATGCATTCCAGTTAAATGGCGTTTTAAATGGTTAGATATTTAGTTGTTCTGCTGCATACTAACAATGATGAAATGATGCAGTGACATTCTAAGCCAGTTAAAATAAACAGTGAGTGGCCACCCTTTCATCCTGAGCAAGAGCAGAAGTGGTATGATGAAATTTAATTGTATCATTCATCTGCTCTCTTTCTTACCAATGGACATATTTTCAAATTTTTTAAAACTTCCAGCAGAGTTTTTGCAAAAGTTATTTGGGGGATTTAGCAAACAGGGATTAAACTAACTAACCAAGAGCAGACCTATTTAAATATCACTCACATTAAGCTACATTTTTGAAAGGCAGTTCATTTGGTGGTACATTCACATGCTCAGGAGTGTGCCTTACTGACTGGTACATCGGAACAGAAACAGGAATTTGAGCTCTACAGCCCCTCCCACCATGCGAGTAAATCATGGCTGATCTGTACCTGAAATCCATTTAGCTGCTTTTGCACTATGTCTCCTCATATCCGTACCCAGCAGAAATTTATGATCTCACTCTTGAAAATTCCAATTGCCCCAACAACCACAGCCTTTTGGAGAAGAGAGTTACAGATTTCCACTACCCTGTGTGTACAAAAGTACCTCCTGATTGCCGTTCTAATTCTAAGTTTATGCCCTCTTATTCTGAATCCACCCCCACCAGAGGAAATAAGATTCTCTGTATCTAACCCCTTGTTGAGCCTCTTTATCAATTTAAACACTTCATATTAGATCAGCTTTCAACCTTCTGAATTCAAATACCTACGTTCCTATGAATACAAGCCAAGTTTATGGAACTTGTCCTCATAATTTAACAGGTTAAGCCTGGCGTTAGTCAAGTGAGCCTGCACACTTAATACCTCTTCTAAGGCCAACATATCTTTCCTTAGATAAAAACAAAAAACTGTGGATGCTGGAAGTCCAAAACACATAAAATGATGCAAAACCAGAAACAGAAATACCTGGAAAATCTCAGCAGGTCTGGCAGCATCGACGGAGAAGAGTACAGTTGATGTTTCGAGTCATCATGATCCTTCAACAGAGTTCTGTACTCTTCTGTACTCTTCTCCGTCGATGCTGCCAGACCTGCTGAGTTTTTCCAAGTATTTCTGTTTCTGGTTTTGTTTTTATCTTTCCTTCGGTTTGGTGCCCAAAACTGACTTCAGTTCTCCAGACGGGGTCTCACCAAGCCTCTGCGTGATTTCCTCACTCTTGTATTCCAAACCTCTTGAGTTAAGCACCAACATTTCATTAACCTTTTTCATTGCTGGTTGTAACTGTGCACTAGCTTTCAGTGATTTATGTATATCCATACCTAAATCCTGTTGCTCCTCCTACACTCATTCACCATTTAAGAAAATATTGCAAGAAAATGTTTTCCAACATTTGTTGTCTTTTGCAGAGTTAGCGTGAGTCTCATTAGCACGCCTTAATCAACATGTCAGCTTCACCACCCACTCCCTGTCTCCTGCGTCCTCTGTTATCTCAGCCCCTCTGCTGCAGAAAATCTTATCCATGTTTTTATCAATATCCTCCTTTCTAATTTCCACAATACCTGACTCATCTGAAACACAGCTGCCTGTATCCTGTTCCACTCAACTATTAACCCACCATCAATGAACTACACTATCTACCTCTCCTGTAACATTTTAAATTTAAATTCTTTACTCTCATTTTCAACTGCCATCATGCTTTGCCTTTCTCCAAGCTCTGTCAGCCTTATGTTCCCCCCTGTCTCATTTCTGGTCTTTTAATGTGGCCTTTTGTGTTGTCCCCATCCCTTTGCCCCACCAGTAATCTCATTGAAACCGACAATATTCTGAAGGGGCTTGATAGAGTGGACGCTGAGAGATTGTTTCCATTGGTCAGGGAATCTAAAATACAGAGGCACACGCTCGGAATGAGGGGCCAATCATTTAGGACTGAAATGCGGAGAAATTACTTCACTCAAAGGATTGTGAATCTTTGGAATTCTCTCCCCTGGAGGGTTGTGGATGCTCCATTGTTGAATATATTTAAGGTTGGGATAGACAGATATTTGGTCTCTTGGGGAATCAAGGGATATGGGAGCAGGTTGGAAAATGGAGTCGAAGCCCAAGGTTAGCCATGGTTTTTGAATGGAGGAGCAGGCTCGTTGATCCACATGGTCTACTCCTGCTCCTATTTCTTATATTCTTATGTTCTATTCCGTCCTGGCTGTCAGTCCCAGGATTTGGCTCACTCATTGGCCTGTCCTGTGTCTCTCTGTACCCTAGTGCCTCTTGCCTCACTTTCGTCTTGTGTTTATCTGTGTTTAGGGCCTGGTTAATTCGCTGTCCTGTCCTGTCGTGTGCTTATCTGTGTTTAGGGCCTGGTTAATTCGCTGTCCTGTCCTGTCGTGTGCTTATCTGTGTTTAGGGCCTGGTTAATTCACTGTCCTGCTTTGTGTCTCTGTGTCACAGGACCTTGTTCACTCAATGTCCTGCCTTGTATCTCTCTAAATGGAATTTTGGATCAATGGACTTAGACCATAAGACATAGGAGCAGTAATTAGGCCATTCGGCCCATCGAGTCTGCTCCGCCATTCAATCTTGACTGATAAGGTTTCTCAACCCCATTCTCCTGCCTTCTCCCCGTAATCTTTGATCCCCTTACCAATCAAGAACCTATCTATCTCGTTCTTAAATACACTCAATGACCTGGCCTCCACAGCCTTCTGTGACAATGAATTCCATAGATTCACCACTCTCTGGCTAAAGAAGTTTCTCTTCCTCTCTGTTCTAAAAGGTCTTCCCTTTACTCTGAGGCTGTGCCCACGGGTCCTGGTCTCTCCTACTAATGGAAACATCTTCCCCACGTCCACTCTATCCAGGCCTTTCAGTATTCTATAAGTTTCAGTCAGATCCCCCCTCATCCTTCTAAACTCCATCGAGTATAGACCTAGAGCCCTCAAACGTTCCTCATATGTGAACCTCTTCTGGACCCTCTCCAGGGCCAGAACATCCTTCCTGAGATACGGGGCCCAAAATTGCTCACAATATTCTAAATGTGGTCTGACCAGAGCCTTATAAAGCCTCAGCAGCACATCCCTGCTTTTATATTCTAGTCCTCTCGAAATAAATGCCAACATTGCATTTGCCTTCCTAACTACTGACTCAACCTGCAAGTTAACCTTAGGAGAATCCTGGACTAGGACTCCCAAGTCCCTTTGCACTCCAGATTTCTGAATTCTCTCCCCATTTAGAAAATAGTCTATGCCTCTATTCTTCCTACCAAAGTGCATAACCTCACACTTGCCCACATTGTATTCCATCTGCCTCTTCTTTGCCCATTCTCCTAACCTGTCCAAATCTTTCTGCAGCCTTCCCGCCTCCTCAATACTACCTGTCCCTCCAACTATCTTTGTATCATCTGTAAACTTAGCCAGAATGCCCTCAATTCCTTCATCTAGATCACTAATGTATAAAGTGAAAAGTTGTGGTCCCAACGCTGACCCTTGCAGAATTCCACTAGTCAACGGCTGCCATCCTGAGAAGGACCCCCCCTTATCCCCACTCTCTGCCTCCTGCCAGACAGCCAATCTTCTATCCATGCTAGTACCTTGCCTCTAACACCATGGGCTCTTATCTTCCTGAGCAGCCTCCTGTGTGGCACCTTGTCAAAGGCCTTCTGGAAGTCCAAGTAAATAACATCCATTGGCTCTCCTTTGTCTAACCTACTCATTACCTCCTCAAAGAATTCTAACAGATTTGTCAGGCACGACTTCCCCTTGACTTCTGAACAGTTTGCCACATTTTACGGCCGCTCTCCCACCATGGCGGGGCTGTAAAATTCCGTCCACAGTGTCCAAGGGTCCGTTTCATACTTTATCCTGTTCAGTATTTATCTGTGTCCCACGGTCACTTGGTCCTTCCCCAGAGGCTCTGATCATTTTTTTTCTCTGGCAACTCTCACTTCTTTCCTCCACCTTACCATCAGTGATGCCTTTACATGATTCTGCTAGGTTGGTTTGAATGACTCTGGCTGCTTGTCAATATTACTTTAAAATAGAAAACAATGGCAGCTCATGCTGCCCACATTCACTTACACACCAAAAATGACATCTGCAAGAGTCAGCCAGTGGCAGAAAATCTAAGCTAATAGACACCAGGGGCAACCTCGAGAGCCTCTAGAACAAGGACAAAAAAGTTGCAATCCCGAAATATTACAAAATGTTAAAGTAAATGCTAATAAAATGGGTCATTTTAGAATTGTTTAGCAATAATGCTTTGCATTAAGGCTCAATATAACCGTGACTGCATTGCTACTGTTAGTAAAAAAAATTCAAAGAAAAAACTAAAGTGGTATGACAGCATCTTTGGAGACGTTGTTCTTTCTGAAAACTTACATAACATTTTTATGAAAATTCAGCACGTTACACATCTGGGTCTAGATATATGGTAGAATATCTAAAATTCAATTAGCAATCCTTCATGGGATGGCTGATGAAGGTCACCTTTCAGTAATGGCTGTTAAATTCATATATAATGTGAGTTCCTCAGTCTCCATCTGCTCCCAGTGGACGGGAATGAACAGTACAAACTGTTCTAATTTAACAGACTGAAACACCCAGGTTGAACATGTAAGGAATGGAAATCCAATATTGCTTAGCGCATCAGATTGGGGTTCAGACAACAACAATTCAATATTCAGAAGAGGGTTTGTGCATGATTGGTGCCTAGATTAGGAGCGCTGACAAGGTGCACGTCAGAGCAAAACTCTTGTGAAATGTTCATGATGTTCTTCCTATTGATCAAAGAACCTGAAGTATCAACTAGGTTAAAGAAGCATACTGTTTTTTATTCAAGAAAATGTTCAGTGATGCAAAACGTTGAAACAGTTTTTCTGTATTTGGAGAACATATTTAAGGGTATACAAGGGATCTAGTTCTTAATAATGCAAGAATGGAAATGAAAATAGAACAAAATAGTTGAGGGAGCATTATAAAATATTACGGAGGTGAAATTGGCAGCAGTGAAAACAAGCTCGGAGTGAATTGGCAGCCGATTTTCACATGAAACATCCCTACCCCTCACCCCTCACTTTAGTTTTCCATTGGATTGGAAAATATTGCCAAGATTCTTAATTTCAAACAAAGTAAAAGTGACAGTGAGAGTGTCTCCAAAAATAATTTGAATTATTATTCTCTGAATTGCAATGGAAAGAAGGTCAGACACAGTGAAAAATTGGCTGCTAATTTACTACCAGCCTGTTTTGTACTGCTGGCATAGACCAATTTCATCCCCTATGTCTTCTGCAATGAGTGCTCCATTAATTGGATGATCTTAAGTATGTTGTTCTGTCCAACATCAATACAAGAACAATTCTGAAGTATAATGTAGTTGCTTTAAAATGTAATTATAGAACCAATACAAAATTAGATCAATATTTTACTAAGTATGCATTGAGGCATGTTAAGTCCAACCCCGAACAACCCCACTTTACCTCCTTCCCAAAATCCATAAACAGGATTGCCATGGTAGATGTACCACTGTTCCTGCGCCACTGAACTTATTTCTTCTTATCTTGACTCTATTTTCTCTTACCTTGTCCAGCCTTTTCCCATCTATATCTATGACTCTTTGATGCCCGACACCATTTCAACAACTTGCAGTTTCCAGCTCCAGCTGCCTCCTCTGCACTATGGACGTCTAATCTCTCCACACCTCCATCCCCCACCAGGACAGACTCTCGGCTTCTTCCTTGAATGGAGGCCTGAACAGTCCCCGCCTACCACCTCCCTCCTCTGCCTGGCTGAATTAGTTTCTCTCATTGAAGAATCTCTCCTTTAACTTGTCTCACTTGCTCCAGATAAAAGATGTTGCTATGTGAACCCGCATGGGCTTTAGTTGTGCCAGTGTGTTTGTGGGTTATGTGGAACATTCCTTGATCCAATCCTATTCAGGTCACTTCTCCCAACCCTGACATCAATGACTGTATCAGTGCTGCTTCCTATTCTTGCCCAGAACTGGAAAAACTCATCAATTTTTCTTCCAATTTCCACCCTTCCCTCACTTTCACGAGGCCATCTCTGACACGTCCCCTCCCCTCCTCGACTTCTATGTCTCTATTTCTGGGAATAGACTGTCTACTAATATTCATTACAAGTCCACCAACTCCCACAGCCACCTTGACTATACCTCCTCACACCCTGCCTCCTTTGAGGACTCCATTCTATTCTCCCAGTTTCTCCATCTCTGTCACATCTGTACCAATGATGCTACCTTCCACAATGGCACTTCCGATATGTCTTCCTCTTTCCTCAACCGAGGATTTTCCCCCCACTGTGGTTGGCAGGGCCTTCAACCGTGTCTAACCCATTTCATGCACTTCTGCTCTCAATCCTTCCCCTCCCTCCCAGAACCACAGAAGAGTTCCCTTTGTCTTCACTTTCCACCCCATCAGCCTCCATGTTCAAATGATCATACTCTGCCATTTCTGCAACCTCCAGCGTGATGCCATCGCCAAATACACCTTCTCTTACTCTCCCCTGTCAGAATTCTGATGGGCTGTTCCCTCTGTGATACCCTGGTCCACTCCTCTATCATCCCAAACACCTCATCCCCTTCCCATGCAATCGCAGGAGGTGTAACACCTGCCCTTTTACCTCCTTTCTCCTCACTGTCCCAAGACCCCAAACATTCCTCCCAGGTGAAGCAGCAATGTACTTCTTTCAATTTAGTATACTGTATTCTTTGCTCACAGTGTGCTCACTTCTACATTGGGCAGACCAAACGCAGACTGGGTGAGCGCTGCACTCAGACTGCAGGCATGACCCTGAATTCCGGTCGCATGCCATCTTTCTCTCATGCTCACATTATGTCCTTGGCCTACTGCAATGTTCCAGTGAAGCCCAACGCAAGCTTGAGGAACAGCACCTCATCTTCTGATTAGGCACTTTACAGCCTCCTGGATTCAACGTTGAGTTCAACAACTTCAGATCATGAATTCTGTTCTCCATTTTGATTTTTTTTTGTGAAGTGCCAGTCTGCTCTTAGTTTCATGTTTTTGCTTTCACACAGAGCTGTCCTTTATTTTGCCATTAACACCTACGCTGGGCCAATACTTCGTTTCTTTAGTACAACCATTACCACTTCCTTTGCCTTTTGTTCCATTGGCATCTTTGTTGTTTAATCGCTACCGTCCTCTAACCTATCCCTGACATTCTATTTTGTTGGACTTGATCCTCCCCGCTTTCTCAACAGCATAAAACCCATCATATTTCTACCTCTCTTCAGTTCCAAAGAAGAGTCATTTTGGACTAAAAGTTAACTCTTTATTTCTCCACAGGTGCTACCGGACCTGCTGAGTTTTATTCCAGCACTTTCGGTTTTATTTTGAGGTTTTGATGTACTACATTTTGTACTGTATTCGGTACTGTACTGTAATTCTGTACAGTATTCTGTACTATACTCTAATACTTTACTGTATTCTGTATTATGAACCGTATTCTTTAGTCCAAATTTTCAGCCAGACAGAGAGCCTCTCCGTCATGACAAAGATAACAGAATGCCTGAAAATTACAACTCCTGCCCCCAAACATGGCACTTCCCATTTTCGCAGGGACGGGACTGAGGGCACATATCGCGCATGCACATTTTATAGTGGAAGCTGGCCATTTAAATTATCAGCTGTCTCCACTGAAGTGGGATTTTGGTAGTCTCGGAGTGTGGAAGCCCAAAGACAGAATTTTTTGCTTGTCCGGTGGGCACGGCAGACGGGCCCCGATTTCACGCTGATTGGCCAATTAACTGCCAGCCAGTGTGAAATCCGTGGTGAGAGCCTCAGCGCTGCCGGGTTGGGGGTGGGAGGATCGTGAGCGCTGAGGTGTGTGCATGTGTCGGGGAGCATGTACTGGCAGCTCCCTGAAGGCACAGAGCTGCCTCAGGGAGCTGACAGATTCTAAATGCAAAAATAAACTTTTAACATATGAGATAAACCTGTCCCCACATGTGACTCAGTCACATGAAGAGGGACGTGTGAAAAAGGATGCTAAAAAATTTTTATTGTTTTTTTTCAGTAAGCGTTGGAAATCTGATCCCACCCATGGATGAGGTTTCGTTGAAAATGCAAAGGTTGCCCGGCCTATTCTCCCACCCGCCAACCAAATGGTTGAGCGGGCAGTGAAAAATGTAGCTTAATTAATTACTTAAGGGCATTAATAGGCCTCTTAATTGTCGGCGGGCATGCTGCCACCTGCCGTGCGCGCCCGCTGACCAAAAGATTGGTAGAGTGTGTGATGACATCTGGACACTCGCCCGTCATCACCACCACAAGCTATTTCACTCCCATTTGGGTCAGGCGCGCACCCGCCTGCAGGACAAAAAATTCAGCCCTAAGTGTGCAGATTGGACCTGGTAAGACCAAGTCTGAACTTTATGGTTTCATTTGGATACCCAGGTACCCTTTTGGAGAGGTGAGGTACCGCTTTGGATCTGGTCCCGGGACACCTTTTGGGTTAGGTCTGGTACCCTTTGGGGGAGATAAAGTGGCCTTTGGGATTGTTAAAATTAGGCATAAATTTGCATAAAAAATGCATTAACTCATTACTGTCAAGCTCATTGGAACTGTCAACAAACCCTACGAAATTTATTGCCAAAGCTGTCAAAAGCACCTGTCAGGAGGACGAGTCAGAAGGCACCTGTCAAAAGTGTCAGGAGGACCTGTCAACAGTGTCAGGAGGACCTGTCCAAAGGAGCTGATAAGCTGCCAAGGCATTTAAAAGTACTGTCCTGTAAATCTTTTTTAAAAATGACAAAAGTTTTAAAATAAAATCATTGCTTGCTATTTCACACTGTTTGTTGTCATAGGCCTAAGGGATCCCATTACTATATTATAGATGCACGACTGATTTCACAGCCATCCATTATCACTGTAGGGTGCCTGCCTTTATCACCGTAGTTTGAATGACAGATACAAATGGTTATAGACTCTTTGACGTGGGGTGAATTCCAAAGCTTGTTATTATAGGGATTATGCACTTGGATGAAATGTTTATCATTATAAGACTTTATTTAGTTGAAGGAATGTAAATGTAGTTTTTTTTAAGTTTATTCTTTCTTGGGATGTGGTGTCACTGGTAAGGCGAGCTTTTGTTGCCCATTCATAATTGCCCTTGAACTGAGCAGCTAATTTCAGAGGACAGTTAAGGGTAACGGTCAGCCACATTGCTGTGTGTCTGGAGTCATACGTAGGCCAGACCAGATAAGGATGGCAGATTTCCTTCCCTAAAGGTTATTAGTGAAGCAGATAGGCTTTTATGACAATCCACAATACTTTCATGGTCTTCATCGCTGAGACTAGCTTTCAATTCCGGATTTTATTAAGTGATTTAAATTGCACTAACTGCCATGGTGGGATTTGCACCCACCTCCCCAGACCATTAGCCTGGGCCTCTGGATTAATAGTCCAGTGACATTTCCACTATGCTGCTGTCTCCCCCTGTTTTGGGTTTTTTATGAATGAGAGTATTTTTTTCAATATAGTGAAGCCTGCAATAGACACAGAATTTTATTTTATCTCATCTCTGCATGGGTCCAGAGATCTGCCCATGGTGGATACTAGGTGAGTTGGCTTTGTAGGTGTAAGGGCAAAGGGTGGTGGGTGGGGGGGCATGAATTGGCACTAAGTTGGTATAGGGGATATAAAGGGGCATGGAAATGGGTAGGGGCATGAAGTAACATGAGTTGGCGTGGATGGGGGATGGGGTGTGGATGAGGGTTGAGGGTGAGTGAGGGGTAGGGCTGGAGGAATGTTTCATGTTTTATTCTTTTTTAAATATTTCGAACAGTACCGGAGCCCCAGGGTAGGCCTGCCACACAGTCCACCTCCGCACCCGGTAGTCTCCTCAGTTCTTTTGGGGTCACCCGCTCTGACCTCTGATCAAATCTGACCCCACCCCCAATTCCCCTGGACCGTTGAGAATTCACATCTGTTTGTGAATCTGGCCCGGGAGCAAAATATGGACCTAAATGCCCAATTCATGGTTGTTTGAAGAAAATGTATACTTGAACCTTGAAATCTAGCTGAACCTAATCCTTATTAAACTCCAAATCAAACCTTATTCATGGCCAGGACTTTCCCGTCGTTGGGCGGGCTCAGGGTGGGGAAGCCCCCGAGAAGCTGACCGCTGTCCGCGATCAGGCCACGACTGCAATTTCATGCTGGCGGGCCAGTTAAGGCCCGCCCTGTGTGAAATATGCGCTGCAGTGCTCAGCATTGCCTGTATGGTGGGGTGGGAAGTGGGGGAGAGGGTGGGTAGGAGGATGAGCGCGCAAGTCCTTGCATGCACATGAATGCAAGCACGGAGCTGCCTCAGGGAGCTGAAGATTTTAAAAAATGATAAATAAAGAACTTTAAAATGTTAAAAAAAAATGACCCCTCATGTGAATAAAGGCAAAGTATTGCGGATGCTGGAAATCTGAAACAAAGACAAAAAATGCTGGAAAAACTCAGCAGGTCTGACAGCATCTGTGGAGAGAGAGACAGAGATAACGTTTCGAGTCCATATGACTCTTCTTCAGATCTAAAAGGAGGTAGAGATGTGGTGAAATATATACTGATTAAGGGAGGTGGAACCGATGAAGCTGGATAGAAAGCCAGCGATAGGTGGAGGCAAAGGAGAGATGGCAAAAGGTGTCATGAACAAAAGGTCAAAGAGTTGTTAATGGTGGTTGTACTGGCTAAAGGAAGTGCTAATAATGACTTTAAGAAAGCAAAATGTGATAATAGCCGGACCAGGGTAAGTACTCTGGAAAGTGACAGATGGCCCTAGTGGGGGTGGGGGAAGAAAGATCAAAAATAAGCTAAAAGCTGGGGATAAAACAATGAATGAAAATGGAAATAAGTTTTAAAAATAATAACAATGAAACTAAGTGGGGGAAAAATTAATGACTTTTTTAAAATAAAAAATAAAATGAATATGGGAAAAAGGGAGGATGAAAAAAGGGGGGTGTGGATGGAGGAGAGAGGTCATGAACTCAATGTTTTAAGTCCAGAAGGCTGTAAAGTGCCTAGTCGGAAGATGAGGTGCTGTTCCTCCAGTTTTGCGTTGAGCTTCACTGGAACATTGCAGCAGGCCAAGGATGGACATGTGGGCATGAGAGCAGGATGGTATGTTGAAATGGCAAGCGACAGGGAGGTCTGGGTCATGCTTCCTTTAATTTTCATTAATTTTTTTCCCACTTATTTTCATTGTTATTATTTTTACAATCTATTTCCATTTTCATTCATTGTCTTAGCCCCAGCTTTTAGCCTATTTTCGATCTTTCTTCCCCCACCCCACCCCCACTATGGCCATCTGTCACTTTCCAGAGTACTTACCCTGGTCCGGCTATTATCACATTTTGCTTTCTTAACTTCACCACTAGCACTTCCTTTAGCCAGTACAACCACCATTAACAACTCTTTGACTTTTTGTTCATGACATCTTTTGCCATCTCTCCTTTGCCTCCACCTATCGCTGGCTTTCTATCC
This sequence comes from Carcharodon carcharias, assembly GCF_017639515.1. Taxonomy (NCBI): domain Eukaryota; kingdom Metazoa; phylum Chordata; class Chondrichthyes; order Lamniformes; family Lamnidae; genus Carcharodon; species Carcharodon carcharias. The sequence goes on from NC_054470.1 coordinate 161,025,603, forward strand.
AGCTTCATCAGTTCCACCTCCCTTAATCAGTATATATTTCACCACATCTCTACCTCCTTTTAGATCTGAAGAAGAGTCATACGGACTCGAAACGTTATCTCTGTCTCTCTCTCCGCAGATACCGTCAGACCTGCTGAGTTTTTCCAGCATTTTTTGTTTTCATGTCCTCTCTTGTGACTGTCACACATGAGCAGGGACATGTTATGAACGAAATGTTAACATTTTTATTTAATTTTTAATTGCTGTTGGAAACCTCATCCCACCCGTGGATGAGGTTTCCTAAAAAATCCAAAGGCCGCTTGGCCTTTTTGCCTGCCAGCCAACCGTAAAGTTGGATGGGGAATAACAAATGTAATTTAGTTGGTGCTTTAATAGCCTTAATAGGCCTGTTAATTGTTGGCGGGCATGCTGCCGAATGAAATATCGCACGAGTGTGTGTTGATGTCAGGGCACTCGCTAGACGTCACCGCGCATCATTTTACGCTCGTTCGGGTCTTGCACACGCCTGCTTGACAAGCGTAAAATTCTGCCCATGGTCCCAATCTCCTGGACTCTGCCCTGCCCTTCCCTGAGCAGCCCCATTACTTACATGTCAGGCCTGCCTCCAGCCTCAAGCTAGTTTTTATTTCACTGTTTTTGTGTGTTGTCCTTCATTTCTGATTTTAATTGAGAGTGACACAGAACCTTGTACTCTCCTCCCTGCTCCAACAATTCATAGGTTGGTGTTCACTGCTTCCCCCATGTTGATGCTGTCAATCCAAGCAAACTGTGATTGACTGAAATTGAACTGCTGCTGAGACTACTATATCAGCTGTACCAGCAACCTGAATAGATCTTGGTGAGAACCTCAAAATAAATGTGCCCAATATTAGATGACTACATTTAGATGGATGTCTATTAAATGGAATTTCACAGGTGATTAACAAGCAGGATAGGACTTACACAAGGAGAAGGAAACATTCCTCCCAGCACTGCCCAAAAGGAAGACGGTTAATTTGAAGCCATGTAACCTTAAGTTTCAATGAACTGCAAAAATTATGCACGGGTAAAGCTAATATTATAGGATATAGTTTTCACTTGGTTACACTTTTATTTGGATGCAGTTCACCCAAAATCAGCATAAGCCAGCAAAAGATTGCAGAATGTTAAGGCCAAAATATGTTCAGCACAAATCTCCACAATCTTCTGTGTGAGTTTAAAAATTATTGCATTAGATGCTGACCCTTTGCACAAAACTGGCCATAACCTTGGATTGAATTAACCACCATTGGGGATTTCCACTTAAATTATGATTGTTTTCAGGTCATCAAGGAGATTCTGAAAATTAAGCTGGTTCTTTTGAGTGCAGTGGCACTAATAACACTTACCCCAATATAACTAGCACATGGCCCCACATATTTTTTAAAAGTCATTTCCAGTAGGTTGAAATTGGGTTACTCATGGCTAATAGATTGACACTGTGATATAAAGTGCTTATTAAAAAATGTCCTCTTTATTAGATAAAAGAAGCAGTTGGTGATGTGATGTTTAACTTACTCAACTAAGAGCTAGATAAATAGACTGAAGAGCATGAGGCTAAAAATAAACAGATATCTATATATAATGCTCATTAATAGAGAGGGGAATGAATTCTCTAAGCTGCTTCAGATTGGACTTTAAGCAATCCTTCATTAGTACTGGCTTGATCATTAATGTATGTTTATAGCATGAGAAAGGTCTGATCATTTTCAGCCCTATTAATCAAACAGAATCAAGTTACCACCCCTAAATATATAAAAAGATATTTTTGATTTTTGTAAATAATTTCATTTTAAAACTGTCCAATTGCTCTGATTTGTGGCAATTTTTGTGTTTGGTGATATGCAGATGAGTTTGAGCAGTACCTCAAAGAAGAAAACAGTCCTCAAAAGTAACTTTTGGGTTCAATTTGCTCCTGCATTGCCAAATGTGCCCAAAGCAGAAACTCTATCCCTAACATGAACATTCATGAAGCTTTAAGTTCATACAGTGGGTATAAGTTTGAATTTAGGCACGAGTATAAAATGAGTGATGTGATTCAGCCACCCTATATATCTCTCCTGATTATTATTTCCATGAATTTCACAGAAATGAAAATTGGGAATGGTATAACAAAAGGCCAAATGTCAACATTACTTCCAGGTGTGGTAAAATGGTGAAGTTGTATTTTTAAAATGCCCAGTCCGTTGTATCTCTGTGTACTTCTTAAGCATTTGGGCTGATTTTTGCAGGGTCGGGAAGACACTATGGACCTTTAGAAATGGCAGGCGGTACCTGGATGCAGAAGTCCCACCCCCATTTCCAACAAATCCAATTTTTGCCAGTCAGGAAAAGAAGGAAGGGCGTGATTCACACAAGAGAAAAGCCTAAAACTCAGCAGGGCCATTTGAACTTACAGCTGAGTTCAAACAGTCCACATTTTGTCTGTTGCAAGGGCCTTAACCTGCAATGTAGGAGTCATGAATTGATGGAGTAGACCTAAACACTCTTGTAGGGCAAATAAGCCCTGTTTAAGTGTCAGGATCTGAAATTTTTTAACTGCCCCATTCTTCATACATTAAAAAAAAGCAGGCTAAAGCTGTCACTGAGAGTTCAATAAAAATCTTTGTCTTGACTGCTTTGATTGAGAGAGCATCTGGTGTAGGTTAGAAGAAAAATGAGCATCTAGTATGCAGTTTCAATAAGAATTCTTTGTTTACATTTCTCCATGGATTAGTATTGTATCATTTTGAATGCTTGACTGAGTTTCAAAAGCTACAATTATCTCAGCAAGAGGTTCTGAATTCACAGTTTGAGAAACTGTTTAAAGGGGCCACTAAAGGATTAGCTTTCTTTGATGTGGGGTCTGAATCGAAGTTTGTTTGTTTTATAAGAAACTAACCACTTGAGACTTAATGAATGGATTTCATTTTTTTTTCACTATCAAGTGTGTATCAATGAAAGCTATATTAGATCATTAGAAGTTTATTTTGATTTCATCTCCATCCGGCTCCTGAAGCCTGCCCAAGTGGATACTGGGTGAGTGGCTATGGAGGTGGCATGGGTGCCATGAGAGGGCATGGGGGATGGTGGGGGTGAAGGGGTTTGAAGGGTGAGGGCTTGAGGGCCTAACTGATTCTAAAACAACTTTGACAAAGTCCCAGAAAACCGAGGCAGGCCTTCTAGCCAGCCTGCCTCGGGACTCGCTTGCCCCGATAGCCACCTATACTCTGCTTCCATGGTCTGAGGGGCCAACTCTATCCCACCCACCTGTAGTCAAAACTCCATGTAGTAGGGCACTTTTAACTGAGGTGGGTCCAGCAATTAGGGAAATTTCCCGACTTGAGCTACCCACCTCAGCAGCAAAAATCCAGCCCACCATAGTGGGTTCTGAAGAAGCATCATATACGACTTGAAACATTAACCCTCTTTCTCAATCCACAGATGCTGCCTGAACTGTTGAGTATTTCCAGCGCTTTGTTTTTATTTCGGACCTCCAGCATCCGCAGTATTTTGCTTTTCTTTATCATAGCTTTTAATGTCTGGAGAAAGTGGACCAAAAGTCACCTCCCCACCCCCGAGCACCCCCCCCCCTCCTCCCTGTCACTCTATTAAAAATCGATTACCCTTGAACACAACTCTGACCATGTGCACAGAGCTCCTTTGTGGCTCAGCCCAATGCATTCGACAGTTGGCAGTATAACTCTGGTCTGGTAGTTTCATGTTACACACCATGCATATTGGTCTGACATTTGTAACTACACTAGAACTAGAGCCTTCACTTAGTGCACTTTTGTTGCCTTGCATTGCATGTGCCAACACTGTGTGGAAAATGTCATAATGTGCAGTGACCGCCCTATGAATTATGAGCTAGTTCAACTACATATTTGTTCATGTAGTTCAGTGGTCTGATTAAAAGAGGCCATTACAAATGTATGTATCAGACCAAATTAAGTATTAAGCTTCTCAGCTTTAAAAAAATCAAAATTGTAGGGCTTTTTCTTTTAAAGAATATGTAAATGTTAATTGCAAAATAATGAGACAGCTCATTTATTTACATAATTAACTGGTTGCTAGGAAAACAGTACATGATACTTCAATCAATTTGGATGCATTAGTATTTAGCTGCTGCCATGGATCCTGAATGTACGTGAAATCTTTTCCTGATTATTGGATCTTTAATTTGAAAGCTACCTGTCGATCTCCTGCTTTTGTGCAAGGGTTGTGAAAGATCTTCAAGTCAAGCAGGGTTATAGGGTGAGGACCAAGGTGGAGGGAGAGAGGGAGGAGGGAAAAAAAGAGGGAGAGAAGATCATTGAAAGATGAGGAGAGATGGCAGGAAAGAAAACAGGGGCAAAGAGAAGGAGTGGGGAGGTGAAAGGAAGAGAGCAGGTGGAGGAGAGGGCAGTTAGGAGGAGGGGAAAAGATGAGAAGAAAGTACCTCAGTGGGATAGAGAAAGTACCTAATGGCTGAAGCAGGAGTTTCAAAGGTTGTAGGGACGAAGGGGGTTGGGGGGGTTGTTGGGAGAAAGTGGGAGGTAACATTGTTCGGTGAGTGGGAGGTAGGAAGGTTGTTTCGTTGGCGAGGATGTAAGGTGAAAAATACCTAAAAGGGAGGGGTAGGGAAGGACTGTAATGAAGGGAGGAAAGCCAGTTATCCACAAAATAGAGAGATTTTGATTCAATAAATGGAGTGTTTAATGACAGTGAAGGAATAGCAATACATTTCCAACTCAGGTTGGTGAGCGACTTGGAGGGGAACTTCCTGGTGGTGGTGTTCCCATCTATCTGCTGTCCTTGTCCTTCCAGATGGTAGTGGTCATAGGTTTGGAAGGTGCTGTTGAAGGAGCCTTAGTGGATCCCTTGTCCACAAATATATCTTTAATTTGAAGAGGCCCCAGGTTTTTGAACATCAATGTGTCTCGTTTCTGAAAAATGTTTTTAAAAATCAGTAACCTTCAGTTTTTAAAACTTTTAATTGCTTCCATTTTTAAAAATAAAACAATAAGTCTTTCTTTTAAAGAAAAATAATAGACCCAGATTAGGAAAATCAACAATATGCACTCTTTTAAAGAGATTTATCGGTCATGAGTTTTTATAAAAAATAATCCCTGACTTTCAGCTTTTTGTGCAGGCCATGCATGTTTCGCAGGATAAGAATATTTGAATGCTGGAAGGCACCAAATTGTACACTAGGACATTACTTACATTAGTAACAGTTTACATTGAGAATGCCTGTCACAGTGCCATCTGCTGTAATAGCAGGTATTGCATGGAACACAGTGACCCACTTAGACACATTAATATATTATGGACGAGGGAGAGCAATTAGAATAAAACAGTGAAAAGTAAGGCTGAAGGCATGGATCCCTGTCATTCATCTATAATTAAGCTGTCCCTTGAGTATAGTTTGAATTTAAAGAGATGGATTGTGAAAGAAAGGTATGCATCTCTTCCCACTATTTATAACATTATTTAAATAGTGTTCGTTAGGATCCGTTTCACTGCTGAACAATTTATATACTGACACCATAGACCATGGGTTCTCCAGACCTGAGCCCAGATTCTGTGCTGGGCAGGAAGAATCCAGAGGTAACTAGAAGGAGGTTAACATTGTGAGTAAATGTGGTAGCGAAACTTAACTGCACTGGGAGAAAGAGAATTCTCTTGAAGAAGTAAAAGGGCTGGAACTACCATTAGCTGCTTGAAATAAATAGGTGTAAAGGACCCAGTTGTTAGTGAAGCAATCTCATTTTTACAGCACTGAGCTCCATGTTCTTGATGTCAAGGAACAAATGAGGTGGAGTGACACATAGGCCTGTGGCCACTTCCACCATATCTTTGATGGGATGGGGCTTACTGGTTTGTTTATTGGGCACTTATAACTTTATCTTTCCCCCTTTATCAGACCTGGTACTAGATCATCATTGATCATTTCTGTCACTTTCTGTACATCATAAAAATTCTGCCTATTGCACTTGACAGGGTGATCAGTCTCCTGCATCCTAAACTAACTTTATTTCGACTCAATATCGCGCAACAGAGCTGCTAAATACATCTTTGTTGAAAGGAATCTTCCTCCCACTCCTGCAGCTCATTCTGGTCACTTAGTAGAACCATCTCTCCTAATTCCAATGAATTTCCACCCTTTATTATTCTGATGGCCAGGGTTGCAGGGGAATTAGGCACTTTAACTTGCAGTGAAAGTCTGGCTAGTTCTAGTATGTGTTCTTCGTGGTGTTTCAGCATTCGTAACCTTCATTCCCTCACTTTGTTTTTTTCTGTCGAAGGTAGGCACAGGAGCCATGCAAATGTAATTAAAAATGACTTGTTTGCCAGTCGTTTCCCCAAGTTGGTCATGCTTCAAAGATCAAATAAGCAGATTGATCCATTGGGCTAGAGAATGGGTATTTACACTAAAAGTGAATAACCATAAACTTAAACAAAAGCTAACTTGGAGCTTTCTTTTTTCACCAACATTTTTGCAAAGAATGGCTTCTGGTTTTGTACCATGATGGAGGATCTTTGTGCTGTTTCCAATGTAATTTCAGTCTGTTCGTAACTTGGTTTGGTAGCATAATGGGGGGAATGGAAGTTGCTTCTGTTGGTTTCCTGACCCCAAATTAACATCCCCGAACCCTTCACACATCAACGTGAGGCATCTGCTGAGACCAGAATATCTTCATTTACATAAATTATGAAGCTGAGGGACTGGAAATTTGAGTTTCCTGCTTTGCTGCTCATGATGCAGTTGGAGTGAGTTTGACTGAGAATTATGAGGTGTAATTGTTACCAGAATCAGCGAAGACAAACAGATGCAAGGAGTGTCTGAGCCTGTCCGTTGTGGAGCAATTTCTGCAGCTGGGATTGAATTTTTGCTGCAACGTTTCCTTCTCCTTTCGACATTCTGCCACAAAGACCCGGACTTGCTTTTCACCACTTCTAACAGCGAGAGAGCATCAAGAGATTTTAACCATCGCTCACCTACAGTGAGGGCTTCTCAGCAGCAAGCATGGGATTTCCTGGGAGCAAAGTTTTGTAGCTTTTCAGAGCCTGTACATTGGGCCCCACCACATGGAAGAAAAACGGACCCTGGAGAGATCCAAATGGAGAAGTCTCTGTCACCAAGCAATCTCAGCATTTGAGAACAGAGTCGGATGCTTACAGGACAAGCGAGCACACCGAAGGCCAACGCCTTCACCCACCCCTCCAACAGTGACTTCATATGAATATTTACAATTGGATCTGCAAATCGAGGTTTGGCTTAACATTACACATGTGATGACACCAACCTAAACTGTGAACATTCAGTCTCCTTGCTGAACGTTCATCTGTCAAAGCGAGGGGAGAATCCATCCGCTTTATATGAAATTTTCATTTAGGAGGGGGAGGAGGAATGGCATCTCAGCATGGAACAAAGGAACTAGACAGCATTTAAGAAGATGGACCCCATCAGATACTAACCCGTCATGAATCATACTGGCAGCACAGGTCACATAAGGACCTTACTGTGAAGATTTATATGAGAAGTGAACTTCACCCAAGAGTTAGCCCTGCCATCTGCTGCATGAGGACCTATACTTACATCCATCTGCCTGCACCTCTCTTTCTCTGATTGTAGCTATGAAAGTTATCATCACCCTCAAATTTTATAACATAGGCTTATGTAAGCTGAGGGGGAGTGAGGGGGAGCTGTGAAGTATTAGCCAGGCTGAATTACGGTAATGGAAGAGAGCCGGACAATTCATCACCTTTCACAGCAGCAAAATAGGACCATGCTCCTTTACAGCTCTCCTGGTTTTCTCAAAGTCTAAAATACAATCAATGATATATGCACTACAATCACTAGTTGCATAGAGTATATGAAACAGCCTAGATATCTACAAGGTATTTTGGTATGCTGGTCATTGTTACAATAATTCATCCTTAAAAATTCAGTCCTCCCTGACTCTTCACAATAGAAAATGACATCAACATTTGGTTTCTGGATGACAAAACCTACTCTGTGTTTCCATGGACAATGATAGCGTTATGAGTGGAATACCATAGCATTACATCTGGGCACACCTGCCCCTGCAAGATTGGTTATCAAGAGGACCATTGGTCATTAAGGGGACCACTAGGGCTTAAAAGGATGCTTTCACTGCCTAAACATGTCAGGAGGGATGGAGTACGCTACATTTTGTCCATCACATAGAGTTTTAGTCTGTTATGCCCTTTACAGTCATAAAAAAGTACAAGATTTTGCTATTAGTAGTGGAGGAGGGGGTGGGTAGGGCAACCTTAGCTTCATTCGATGCAGAATTACGTAGAAGTATCACAATGGCCTGTACCCAGAGGACTCTTCTGTTTAACAGAGTTTATCTTTCACAGCAAGGCTTTACCTCCTCCTCTCTTTATTCCAAATAAAGGATCATTTTCTCAAGCCCAGTACCCACCCTACACCACGGCAACCTGTCAGCCCTAAATGACTGTAAAATAATCATTACCTAATTGAAAAAGTCAGTACCAAATAAGAACAGGAGTGTAGGATAGTGCACCATTTAATAGGAAAATTAGCTTCGGCAGGCGCACGCCGAACTGTCAATGGCCTATTAAGTCCATTAAAAAACCAATTAAAGTAGTTATCAATGCTGCCCGTCAAACCTTAAAGTTGGCAGCAGACGAAGAGCCCAAGTGGCCTTTGTGTTTTTCAGGAAACCTCATCCATGGATGGGATGAGGTTTCATGAAGGTTTTATAAAATTATTAATTAATTTTTGCACAATTCACAGACATGTCCCAGCCCATGTGACATTGTCACATGAGGGGACATGTTTAAATAATTTTTAACTTTATTATATACAAACTTTTATGTACTTAATTGCCCTCAGGCAGTTCCGTGCCTCAGGGAGATTCCTGCTCTATTTCACACACATGCCTTTCGGTAAAGCTGAGTTATTTAAAAATCCCAGAGGGAAACTTTAAACAACTGTCGTAACCAATGTTTTAAGTGGTGTGTTTGAGATGCAACTCTAAATTCAGGAATCAGACCACCATTTTTTTAGAGGTTTTACATTAAACTAAATGAAACATTATATTAATTTACACAAATTAAATACATACACATGGCTACAAATTACTACTATCATAACTTTTAACAAATTCCCAAACTAATCTTCATTAAGGCAACAGCAACCCATAGACTTAACCAGACACCAGGCAAAGCATTCTCACCTTATGACTTCAAAATGAGGTTCCTTTCACTTTGGTTCCTGTGGAGTCAGTTGGAGGTTTACAGCTGCTTTGATCTGACATTGCCTCTGCCTCGCACACACAAAACTGCTGAAGTTATACCTAGCACAACTCATTGAATGTAAATTCTCATTGTATCACCAGCCTCTTTGAACCCACATCTTCTAACAATAAAACTCCTTTCATAGTACCAATTTTATTAGCAATATGAACATATTGCTTGGCCTCTGTTCGGTAGGTGCCAGACTTTATCCCACTTCTTGAAGCTCTATTCAAAAAATGAAAATGCACTCTGCCTCTCTTGCATCTCAAAACAAGTCCACATCAAAGCACCCAGACTAGCTGGCTTTAATCCAATTAAGCCACGCCCACAGACTAAACCTCTATTTTAAAAGAAACATATTTTCCAATGACATTATATACATAATAGCTTCATGACAAGTCAGTATTAATATCTTGGCATTATGAGAATGTGTGACCTATGGTGTGGTGCACTTTAGACTTGACAAAGGTACCTGTCATGTCTCTAAAGATATGTTCTGCTTTACACCAACTGAAATAATTAAATTTGGGAATGAGATTTTAGTGCCAGATAAAGCCTGCAATTTTACAGAGAGTCAAGTGAACATATCCCACCATGCAGACGTAGCCACCCTGGGGAGGCAATGGTGTAGTGGTATTGTTGCTAGACTAATAATCGAGAGACCCTGAGCAATTCTCTGGGAACATGGGCTCAAATCCCACCATTGTAGATGGTGGAATTTGAATTCAATAAAAGTCTAATGATAACCATGCAATGATTGTTGTAAACACCCATGTGGTTCACTAATAGCCCTTAGGAAGGAAATCTGCTGGTCTGGCCTACATGTGATTCCAGAACAACAGCAATCTGTTGAAGGGTCATGAGGACTCAAAACGTCAACTCTTTTCTTCTTCACCGATGCTGCCAGACCTGCTGAGTTTTTCCAGGTAATTCTGTTTTTGTTTTGGATTTCCAGCATCCGCAGTTTTTTGTTTTTATTAGCAATGTGGTTGACTCTGAACAAGGGATGGACAATAAAGCTGACCCATCCAGCAATGACCACCTCCCATGAATTTTTAAAAAGCCCAATTTGAATATCCAGTTCTTCCATTAAACTTGAAAAAGAATAGTAATTCTCAGAAACATATACATATTTCATATATTGCGACTAAATTCTAAGATGGAGGAGGCCTTAAGGTGAACACGAATGGTTGGAAGGAATGCATAAAGTTAGACAACATCCAGCAGGTGGGGGTGGCGGCGGGGGTGGGGGTGGGGGGTATGAATCATCCCAGTGTTGTTTGTTATAGCTCAGGAAACAAAGCTAGCAATGGAAAATTTTAAAGAGGTTAAATAAGTGAAATTATGTGACGGAGGTGATCATTTAAATAAAGATTAAGTAATATGATGGGGAACCATGAGAGGATGAGTTGAATGTGAAACCTTAGGAAATGTATTATCCTGAGTTCCAAGGAGGGCAATGTACAGCAGTGTATGATACAATAGCATAGATTGACAATATCAAAGTAGTATTAGTCCCATTGTTTGATAAGAAGGTATTCTGTATAACACATTTTAGATTAGGTTGCTAGGATTCCATAGGGCAATGCTAAGTAAGCAGGAGGTAAAAGTTAATGATAACAAAACAAAAACAGAAACAGAAATACCTGGAAAAACTCAGCAGGTCTGGCAGCATCGGCGGAGAAGAGCACAGTTGACGTTTCGAGTCCTCATGACCCTTCAATAGATCTGTTGAAGGGTCATGAGGACTCGAAACGTCAGCTGTGCTCTTCTCCACCGATGCTGCCAGACCTGCTGAGTTTTTCCAGGTATTTCTGTTTCTATTTTTGTTTTATATCTCCAGCATCCGCAGTTTTTTTCTTTTATCTAAGGTTAATGATAACAATGGGTTTGTGGAAATAATTATAATTATAGCTAATATCAGAACAGAAAGTGCTGGAAAAACGCAGCCGGTCTAGCAGCATCTATGGATAAAGAAACAGAGTTAATGTTTCGAGTCCAACGACTCTTCTTCCCCACTTCTTCGATTTCAGATTTCCAGCATCTGCAGTATTTTGATTTTACCTCAGTCAACAATTATAGCCAGTTTGGAGACAACATAACTTGATTTCAATTGTTATAACCCTGGTAAATTGTGGTCTTGATAACAATGCAAAATTTTATTTATTTTCTAAGGATAAGAAGTAAATTTTATCCACATTTCCAGTGAGAATGGAATGTATGTGGTGTGACATTGCCATCTACTGGCGTAGGAGCATATGACACACAAAGATCACATGACCATGATCTTAGAATTGATAGGTTCGTAGCTAATTATCCAATATCATCCACCTAAATGTAGAAATAATCTCACTTTTTGTAATTGTTTGGTTTTCCATGCTGAAAGCTCCCATGGATTGGTTGGTGTTATGTCATGTGTTCAGGGTCTGGATGGGGTTCTTTGGGGCTTGCCTATTCTCCCAAAGTAAGCTGCTTGAGGCTGTAGTTAGTTAATTATTATTCTTTTTTACAGCTACTATATACATATTGCTCCCTCCAGATCTCTGTTACTCAGTCATGTCATGTTAGTTCATCATTACATCAGCATCATGTGCTTCTGGTGGTAACCCTTTACATCTCCCCCAAGTCTTTATACCAATTATATATATCCTCCTACAGTTAATAGTTTTAAAGCCCATGCCTATCCTACATGTAAGTATATAGACACATAGTTTGTTTGTATCTTCTGTAAATTCTAATAAAACTAACAAGTCAATTTATCTTTGGTGTCCAAATCTACTCAGCTGATCTAACAAGGAGTAAGCCCCTTCAGCTATTCAATTAGATCATGACTGATCTGTGGCTCACCTCTATTTGCTCACCTTTGATCCTTGTGTCTTGATGTCCTTTGCTAATAAAAGTTCAGTACAACCATTCCTGGATGACTCCAAATTCCATGGCATCAGTGCACATTCTATTTAATTACAGGGAAAAAGATGCCAATTTACTCTTTCTTAACACCGTGCTTCCACGAGGTATATGCCTTTCTTTACCTCACCTCTCCCTATCTCTTTAATCTCCTGCATCCCCACAATCCTCCACAATATCTGCGCTCCTCTAACCCTGGCCTTTTTTTTATGCACTCCCAATTATAATTGCTCCACCATCGTGGCTGTGCCTTCAAAGGCCTTGGCCCCAAGCTCCGGAATTCCCTCCATATAACTCTCCACCTCTCTACCTCATTTTCCTCCTTTAAGACGCTCCTTAAAACCTAAGGCCAGAATTTTACGTGTTAGGTTCGGACGCGCGGCCAGCCTGGAAGGACGTTAAATCGCACGTGATGATGTGGGCGTCCCAATGTCATCACCCACTCGCGTGATAGTACGGTTGGCAGGTGTGTGGGGGAGTCAGCAGCGCACCAGCGCACAACTAATCAGCCACTTAAAGCAATTAAAAGGGCAATTGACTTGAAATTTATGTTGCCCGTACAATCTTTCATTCGGCGCAGGGGCAACATGGGCAGGCGGCCACCCCTTTTTCTCATTTTTCACATCCAAGGGCAGGATAAAAGAGGGCAGGAGCATTGGCTGTGTGAATTGTTAGGAGTTCAGGTGGGAGTTTGCTGTTGCTTTATTGTTAAGATTTCAGACCTGTTCCTCTGGTTTCTTCTGAAATATTTTCTTTGTTAGCTTTGTTTTGAGGACTCTTTTGTTTTGTCAACGCTCTTGGAGCATTTCTATCACGTGCAGCCTCCAGTGCACGGGACAGTGCCATCTGCATCTCAGCAGATGGGGATTGTTTACTTCCCTGAAGGGACCTGCTCTGAGGTGGAAGAGAGGGGCAGGAGGGAGAGGAGGCCATGTGTTTGCAGGCAGCATTGCAGGGAGAGACCTGTGGGAGGTAAGGTGCAGGCACAGGAGGTGCAGGGCCAGCAGGGAGAGAAGGCAGAAGGGACCACAGAAGATGGCACTGTCCTGCTGCCAGAGTGTACAGCAGCGATCCAGCCACCTCAGCATGTCCGAGGTGCAGTACTGCTGGAGGCTCCGCCTCTCTCGGTCCTTTGTGACATCATTATGCCATATGATTGGGCCGGAGATAGCCTCCAACTGTGTGGGTGGGCACTCAATGTCAGTGGCTCTGAACGCCACAGTAGCCTTCAATTTTTATGCATCCGGATATTTCCATGGGTCAGTGGGGGATCTGTGTGGAGTGTCCCAATCAGCCGTGCATAGCTGCATCAAGCTCATAACTGACACTCTGTTCATTCGGGTCCTCACATTCATTCATTACTGGATGGACCAAGCCAGCCAGGCTGAGCGAGCTAGAGGCTTCGTAGCGATTGCTGAGTTCCCCCACATTCAGGGTGCCATAGATTGCACTCATGTGGCCAATCAAGGCACCAGTGGGTCAGCTGGGTGACTTCATGAATAGAAAGGGTTACCAATCCATGAACATGCAGATAGTTTGCGACCACAAGACCTAGATTCTACAAGTCTGTGCTAGGTATCCTGGCAGCTCTCATGATGCAAACATGCTGCAGCACTCCCAGGTGTCAAGGCTGTCATAGCTGCTGCTTGGCTGGATGGTTGGTTGCTGGGTGACAGAGAGTATCCATTGAAAAGGTGGCTCATGATGCCACTCCAGGGAAAGAGGCGGAACAGAAGTACAATCGGAGTCATGGCTCCACAAGAGTGGTGGTTGAGAGGACAATAGGGCTACTGAAGATGAGTTTCCACGGCCTGGACAGTTCCAGGGGTTCCCTGCAATATCCTCCAGAGCACATGTCGTTTATCATTGTAGTCTGCTCTGCACAATCTGGCATTGGCAAGGGGGGACCCACTCAAGGATGAGGATACCAAGGCAGCTCCACATGGCCTCAGAGGAAGACTCCGCAGGTGAATCTGATGAGAGGCCCGGGTAGGCACAGGGTGAGGACGCGGAGGCAGAAGGTGAACCTTCAGGGAGGCAGGGGCATCAAGGGGGCCTTGATCCAATGCTCCTTCAGCTAGGCTTGGCTTCCGTCACAGTGCAAGAATGCCACCTCCATCACACACATTCCTGAGACAGCAAGGCCATGATCCCAGTCTCACAACCCCGTAACCTCTCTTAGCAGAGAGACTAGTTGCCTCATTCCATCTCTCACATTGGCTGTGACGTACTGAGGCCACAGCCAGTGTGTGGCATTGCAGGTCCGAACACAACCTAAGGGATCACTGATTGTCTTCCTGGAGCTGCTCCTCCTTGAGAGTCGCCACTCTCTCAAGTAAGGAGGCTGTGAGCTGCAGGTCAACACAGTGCTCAAGCTCCAGATGAACTCCCCCAAGACAGAGACCTTGGCACCCAGACCCTCAGGGATCTCCACTAGATTTTCTTGTGCATCCCACTGAACATCCAGCATCTGCCATCTGATGGACAACTCCAGAGGCTCATTATATGCCTCGCACTCAGCATGGTCCTGGTCCCCAGCAGTCCTCTGACTGCTAATACCCTGGGCGCTCTCTGCCTCTGCCAGCTCATCATGTGAGTGTGATGTGACCTCACCACAGTGCACTCCAAACGGAGGTGACATGCTACAGCCCACCAACGTGCCTGTATCTGCGCTGGCACTTGGTGCAGAGAGCTGATGTGGGTGAGCACGGGTGCATCACTCGGCGGTTCTTCCTCGGGTGTCAAAGGGGGGTCCTCGGGGTCGAGGTCAGTGGCATTTCATGAGGATGGTACTTCTGAGGGAGAAACAGAATATGTCAGTTAAGGACATTATCATTAAGTGTTTGTGCAAACATGATGGTTGCTTGCCAAATCGGGCACATGCCTCACTGAGGAACTGTGTGACCAAGCGATGGGTACTCTGGATTTGAATTTCACATTGGAGATGCCATGAACTGGCCCTTCCTGCACACTCCCCCAGCCTCTCATCTGCCCACTGGACTCTTACCCTGTTCCGAGACCCCTACCTCTACAAGACCTGTGAACCTTGCTCCTTGCTCACATTCCATGTTCAGGACATCCATCTCAAACCTGGAGAGGACCATGATGTTGGGCATCCCACCACCCATTCATGTGCAATCTAGCATGTTATGGCCTCTCTTCTCCTGAGCATGGGCAAGTGCATGCACCAGTCCATCCTCTATTTGCAACACCATTCCAGCCTCGTGATCCAACCACCCCCCCCCCCACCCCCCCGGACTCCTCCCGGAGAGCCAGTTTGAGGTGCCCATCAGATCGTCACTCTTCACCCTTCTATACACACAAGGTGAATGGCAACATCCCCCACCCTGGAAAGACACGGATATGTATGCATCTCACCCCCTGAGCGCCACAACTTAAGGCCACCCTCCAAGACATCTATACTCACTTCCATTCCATTTGGTACTCTCCCTTGCAGAGTGCAGAAGACCACTGAACTATTTCTAGCACTGGACCCATGTGCGGTGCACCACATCATGTTCGTTCACCTGGGCAGCCACCTCTGTCCAGGCCTTTATCATCTGGTGGGGTGGCCTCCTCTTGCCATCTCACGGTATGAGTATTTCATGCTGGGCAGTCACTGCCTCCACTGGGGCACGCAGGCAGTCATCTGAGAATCGTGGGGCAGAGTGCCACCAGCATTGGCATTCCATCTGACATACTCACCGGGTGCTGAGGCCATCACTTATGCCAAATTTTCCAGTCTCTCATCAACAGCTTGGTTAGGCTCCTCCCCAACTCCTGGCAGCCTTCAAGCAGCTGCCTGGGCTTGTTTTATTCCCCCTCCAGGTCACCATTCCACGAGCACCTCCATGCTCCCACCCCCACCAGCAACGCTGCACCAATGTCTGGGCGGTTTTATGCTGCCTGGCCCTTAAGTGGCCAGCCGATGTGTAATTGCGTTGTTCGGACATTCACAGACTTTGCGGACTTCCAGGCCCGCTGATGACACGCACCAGATGAGCGTGAAATTCAGGCCTAAATCTTTGACCAAACTTTTGGTCATCTGGCCTTTTATCTCCATATGTGGCTCAGTGTCATATTAATTTACAATGCTTCTGTGAAGCACCCTCAGATATTTCATTATGGGTGGAATTTTACTGGCTATAAAATGTGGTGTACCATGCAAAAGTCCATTGACTTTGGTGGGCCATAAAATCCCGCCAGTGGGAGGGACCGTAAAACTCTGTTAAAGTCTATTTTTCCCCCTCCTTTGCGATCATGATTCCCTTTCAAAATCTTTGATCCAGGATGTGACTCTGGTGTCTTTCCCGTACTGATTTGTGCAGAGCTGTGCGGCATGTCTTTGGACCGCTTCAATCTTATTTATACCTTTCACCATATAAAGACCCCACACACAACTTGCATACTCCGAGATTAGATGAACAAATGTTTGGTAAGCTGTAACTCTTGATACTGTTGTTGCAATACCCAAGGATTCCTTCTCAGAAATCCAAAAACCCTGTTCGCTTTGTTTGTACAGCTGTGTGAGGCCGACAGTTTTTTTCTGATGGATGGGCCCATAAGTCTCCATCTCTGACCTCCTTAGAAGAGCAGGGAGATGGCCTCAACCTCTAACAGAAAATGAGACTGAGAGCTAATGAGCTGCATTGAGAAGGTCAGGGCAGATTGTGAGGCTTGTGTGCACCTATTGAGAGGTGGAGAAAATGAAAGATGCTATAAAAATATAAGTTGTTTTTTTGTTAAATTCAAGTGTTTCACCTAGGTGCAACCCAAGGACAAGTATCATAAAAAGTAATTGGTGCCTCATAATCTAAAACAGGGGATTGAGGTAGGTCCTCCTCCCAAGGCAGAGAACGACTGTTGGCTGCACCTCTGGGGCTTGTTCCTGGACAACCTGATGTTCCCTCCTACTTTCACCAGTACCTCACAACACTCTCACCTACTCCCATGTCACACTCAACAGGGCTATGGGCCAAGTGCTGGAAAATGGGATTGGAATAGATAGGTGCTTGATGGGCGGCATGGATACAATGGGCCAAAGGGCCTGTGTCTGTACTGTATAACTCTATGACTCTATGATTCTAATTCCTCTCCTCCATCGCATCTTTCAACATACAACCACCACAACATGCTAAAACCTGCTCCTTCCAAACACTCACCTCTTCACTTTCTTTGTTCATATCACACACCAACGATATTCTCTTCTCACATACTATCAATTGCAAAATGCATTGTTTGTCACTGAATATCTTGTCTTTAATAATAGTATACTTTCTAGATCGTGACATCATCTCATTTTGCAAGGAGCCCTTTCCAACTGACTCCAATTGCAATCTTAATCTGTTTGGTCATAATTTTGCTGAAATCCCTTTTGGGATTTCAACAATTTTACTTCCTAAGGACAATCCCACAGTGAAATAAGCTGCCAAAGGAATAGTCACAGCCCCATCACTTGAAATCTTCAAGGCCCACCTTTAGATTATTCCTATTTAAAAGTTTTCATTATCAGGCCTACCATCTCAGCAGGTCATACCTGGTTTCGCTACCCATATAAATACGGATATTAGTCTGTGATGCTGACACAACAAAAGCAGTAGCAGAAGGTATTGGAAACTACACCAAGGAATTCCAGCGCTATGGCTGAAAGTGTCCAGCCTCTGCGGTGTCATCTTGCATTGCATCACCACTCATCTATCCACCTTGGGCAGTGTAGTGTTGTTGCCCCAGAGACAGGTGCAGCCAGGCCCTCACAGCAGGAGTCCACACTAGCACACTTTGCAGCTCTGGTGGACACACAAATGGCTGCCATTCCACAGTGGAGGGATTGATGGATCCAATTGATAGGGGTCTTGATCACATCTTTCATCTTATGGAGTCTGCTGTCCTGCAGATCAGCGGGAGCTGATGGACCTGTACCCTACAAGAACGACAGTAGCTTCAGTATGTCTTGGTTTCCCTCAGGAGATCATCACATCTGCACAATTACTGCCTATAACCACCCCTGCCCCACCTCCCCTTCCCCCTCCCCCTGCCCACAACCCTCAGTACAACCATTAGCCACCATAGTGTCAGCACATCAACTGGACCACACTACCTACCTGGAAACCGGGCACTCATCTGCCAGCTGCTGATACGGTTGCCAACCCTCCAGGATTCGCCTGGAGTTTCCAGGAATAGAAGACTAACTTCAGTAAACTGCTGCGACCAACCTGGAGAAAACTCATAGCAGCGTTAACATTGTTTTTCTTTTCATTTTTTTTAACACTGTTTATTAGTTACAAAAATATTTGGAGATGAGGTAATTGAGAGTCAAGCATCATCTATTTGGCTAATGAAAAGCCTACTCACTTTCCACTTAGCAGGGGAGGGTAGTGTTCAGTGAGGATGGGCATTTCGGATGACCAATGATGGGCCCATGTAGTCAGGTCATTTGATGAAACCAGAGTTGGCAACCTTAGTTAGGGATGGTACATGTTATAAGGAGACTTAAGAAAGGAACAGAGAGAATGTGCCTTCATACAGCAATATCCCATCAAACCTAACACTTTGTTATAACATTGAAAACATATCAGGGAACTGAAATTAAAGGTCTGAGTCAAACTAAATTTACCAGAGCTGTAAAATGGAAATATTTTTGACGGTACCCTAAAAGGAAACCTTGTTCTGACTCTATGAATCAAGCTGTTTGTTAGAACACTCTGTTTCGTTTATGTGTATCACATGATCCTCCCCTCCCCCAACACTGTCCTTTGCCAGGGAACATAGTGTACCCATTCATCTTTTTTTAAACTACTGGCCTATCTTTCAAACAGATATTTAAGGTAACAAACTACTGAAGTAGGTATTGCTGAGCAATAATTGTAACATTGAGCGGAACAGAATTAAAAATAGAATGTTGTCTGAAAAAGCAACAGATAACATAACTTTGAAACTTCTAATCTAACATGGGCTTTATAAACACAATGGCCTCAAAATTGACCCCTCCACAATGGGCGGAAGAGGGTGGGGGGTGGTGTCAAACTGTCAAATGCATGAAAAGGAATCCTAACCTGCTGCACCCGTAGCCACTTTTACAGCGGAGAAGTTATTAGCATCTGAGTGTCCCACCATGGAGCAGCAGGACATTTCATTTTTATAATATTTATTCACGGGATGTGGGCATCGCTGGCTGGGCCAGCGTTTATTGCCCATCCCTAATTGCTCTTGAGAAGATGGTGATGAGCCTTCATGAACCGCTGCAGTTCATGTGGTGTAGGTACATCTACAGTGCTGATAGGAGGGGAATTCCAAGATTTTGACCCAGCAACAGTGAAGGAACGGTGATGTATTTCCAAGTCAGGATGATGAGTGGCTTGAAGGGGAACTTCCAGGTGGTGGTGTTCCCATCTATCTGCTGCCCTTGTCCTTCTAGATGGTAGTGGTCATGGGTTTGGAAGGTGCTGCCAAAGGAGCGTTGGTGAATTCCTGCAGTGCACCTTGTAGATGGTACACACCGCTGCTAGTGTGCGTCAGTGGTGGAGGAAGTGAATGTTTGTGGAAGGCGTGCCAATCAAGCGGGTTGCTTTGTCCTGGATGGTGTAAGCTTCGAGTGTTATTGGAGCTGCACTCATCCACATATAAAGCAAGTATTGAGCACTTATAAAGAGGAACTGCCAAGACTGCTGTGCAGCACAGGGGCTGGAGTACATCACAAACCCCAGGGGCTTTATTTTAATTTAATTTTGATAAGTTTCCCTCAAAGTTTTTTTTTGGTACAGTGCCCCTTTCAGGGACTGTTAATTAGTTAATGTGTTTAATTAGTTATTCGCACCATGACTTTCTTCAATTTCCTCTGTAGAGCAGTTGAGACAATTTTCGTTTCAGATTTCCAGCATCCACAGTATTTTGCTTTTATATTACGTTTTTTTGTGACTGTCATAAGCTTTCCTTTTCTGCTTTACCTTACCTTGTATATTTCTAGGTAACCAGGGAGCTCTAGATTCGGCAATACTGCCCTTCTTTTTTTGGGGGACATGTGCCTGTAGGTTCTCATTTTTGAATGCCTCCTACTGGTCTTTTACTGATTTCCCTTCAAGTAGCTGTAACTAGTCCACTTTCACCAGATTACCTCTCAGCTTCATAAAATTTGTCTTTCCCCAATTTAGAACTTGAACTCCTGTTCTATCTTTATCCTTTTCCATAATTATATTAAATCTAACTGTATTATGGTCACTACCTCCAAAATGGTCACCCACTGCTACTTCATCCATTAGATGGTGGACAAGCTTTGGGGAGTCAGGAAGTGAATTACTCTCCACAGAACTCCTAGCCTCTGACCTGGTCTTGTAGCCACTGTAGTTTTTTGTCAGGTCCAGTTCAGTTTCTGATCAATGGTAACCCCCAGGATGTTGATAATGTGGAATTCAGCAATGGTAATGCCATTGAATGTCAAAGGGAGATGGTTGGATTCTCTCTTGGAGTTGGTCATTGCTTGGCACTTGTGTTACTGCCACTTATCAGCACAAGCCTGAATATTTTCCAGGTCTTGTTGCATATGGATACGATCTGCCACAGTGTCTGAGGAGTTGCAAATGGTGCTGAACATTGTGTAACCATCCAAGATATCATTAACTTACTTAAAACCAGATCTCATAATGCACTTGGGAGGCCCATTGAACATGCAATGCTTTTGTGTATGTTTCCCAGGAGTGGTGAACCCTGATAATGAGAGGGAGGAGGGAACTGCCAGATACACAAGGTAAATGTATTTTCCATCCTTTCTTGTGAGCAGAAGGAGCATGACTGCTATCTCCTGGCCCCTCAGGAAAGCCCTTAATCTACTCCCTATCAATAACTGCCACTTTCTCCCCCTCCTGATCATTGGCCTCCACCAGAACCACACCGCCCCCCAAGCCCACCACGATGTGTAATCTCCCCCTCACCACCATGTATGATCTCTCCTCTCCATTCCCACCAGCCAGAAGATGTTTGATCTTCTGCCTCTTCTGATTGCCGGGGAATGTCCTAAAGAGTCACCAGCTACAGCCTCCTGCTGCCGGTTTTCCCTCCTGGACTCTGGTCAGGTTGCCATTTTAGTCATCAGCCAGGCTGGGAACGGAACAAAGAAATTATAATAGTTATATTCAGCACAACGTTCCTGGCCTTTCTGAATTCCTTGCCGCTTTTGGTCTGCCTCTCACCCTCCCAGTGTCCCTGTAAATATCAGGGCCAGTGAAGACATGAAAATCAGATGGGGTCCAACAGGCTGCCAATTCACAGTTGCCAGCTTTG
The DNA here is from genome assembly GCF_017639515.1 of Carcharodon carcharias. Taxonomy (NCBI): domain Eukaryota; kingdom Metazoa; phylum Chordata; class Chondrichthyes; order Lamniformes; family Lamnidae; genus Carcharodon; species Carcharodon carcharias. The sequence goes on from NC_054470.1 coordinate 161,047,056, forward strand.
CCAAGAATGAAATTCATCCCTAATGAAGTGTCAGTGATTTCTTTTGCAATTTAGTCCCAGTGCTTCGAGAAGTAGGACAGATTAAAATTGTTATGTCCATAATATAAAAGTCACAGATCAAACACTCTAAATCACTTTTTCTCAGCAGGCAATTTTTTTTTCATCTACAATCAACATACCATAGATGCTGGCATATAAGTCGACCTTTGAAGCCTTGGAAAATCCCTCCAAAAACAGAGGTTGACTCATACCCCAAGTTTAAAAATGGACCCCTAGCGTGAGCGCACGTGGTCACCATCTTTGTTGTCTGCCATGCAGGATCTGCTCTGTGTGGGCATTCCTTAAGACCATAAGACATAGGAGTAGAAATTAGGCCATTCGGCCCATCGAGTCTGCTCCGCCATTCAATCATGGCTGATAAGGTTTCTCAAACCATTCTCCCACATTCTCTCCGTAACCTTTGATCCCCTTACCAATCAAGAACCTATCAATTTCGGTCTTAAATATACTCAATGACCTGGCCTCCCCAGCCTTCTGTGGCAATGAATTCCATAGATTCACCACTCTCTGGCTAAAGAAGTTTCTCCTCATCTCTGTTCTAAAAGGTCTTCCCTTTACTCTGAGGCTGTGCCCTCGGGACCTAATCTCTCCTACTAATGGAAAAATATTCCCCATGTCCACTCTATCAGTATTCTGTAAGTTTCAATCAGATTCCCCCTCATCCTTCTAAACTCCATCGAGTATAGACCCAGAGTCCTCAAATGTTCCTCATATGTTAAGCCTTTCATTCCTGGGATCGTTCTCGTGAACCTCTTCTGGACCCTCTCCAAGGCCAGAACATCCTTCCTGAGATACGGGGCCCAAAATTGCTCACAATATTCTAAATGTGGTCTGACCAGAGCCTTATAACGCCTCAGCAGCACATCCCTGCTTTTATATTCTAGTCCTCTCGAAATAAATGCCAACATTGCATTTGCCTTCCTAACTACCGACTCAACCTGCAAGTTAACCTTAAGAGAATCCTGAACTAGGACTCCCAAGTCCCTTTGCACTCCAGATTTCTGAATTCTCTCCCCATTTAGAAAATAGTCTATGCCTCTATTCTTCCTACCAAAGTGCATAACCTCACACTTGCCCACATTGTATTCCATCTGCCACTTCTTTGCCCATTCTCCTAACCTGTCCAAATCTTTCTGCAGCCTCCCCGCCTCCTCAATACTACCTGTCTCTCCACCTATCTTTGTATCATTTGCAAACTTAGCCAGGATGCCCTCAGTTCCTTCATTTAGATCATTAATGTATAAAGTGAAAAGTTGTGGTCCCAACACTGACCCCTGCAGAACTCCACTAGTCAACCAGCCACCATCCTGAGAAGGACCCCCTTATCCCCACTCTCTGCCTCCTGCCAGACAGCCAATCTTCTATCTATTCTAAACTTCCATACATCTTCACAACACAGCTGGTATCACCTCTTGGGCTCTTTCACCCAGTTATAAGGTACCAATAAGTAAAACATCTACTTATGAGGCAAAAAATTGAGGCAGGCTACTAATGCGAGTAAAGCATGTCATCGCTGAAAAGGGAGGGTTGACTTAAGAAGTATTTAGATGAGCACTTGAAACGCCATAGCCTACAGGGCTTCAGGCCAAGCACTGGAAAATGGGATTAGAATAGATAGGTGCTCGATGGTTGGCATGAACATGATGGGCTGAAGGGCCTTTTTCTGTGCTGTATAACTCTAAGACTCTATGACTCTTATATGACAAGTATATGCAAAAACATTATTTTTGGGGCTGTAAAAATAGGGTTGTATTATAAGCCACATCAATTTATATGCTGTGATCTATAATATGCCTTCCAGAGATGATAAGAGATATTATATTTCAAAATTTGCTTTTGGGTGTTGTGTTGCACCTCTGGGTGTTGGACTCCAGTCTAGCCCAGACTAATAATCTAAAAGTTGCCTCTGTCTGTTGACTGTAAGGATCATATGTGAAATTAGTTTAGACAGTCTCCTTGGAACTCCCAGTAGTCATGGCCCTAAATACAAATTGGCCTTTGATCAGGACTAATTGGCAATCTCACTTACAAATAAGGTCTCAGGTATGGAAATTCAATATCTTGGATGGTTTTGTCCCCAGTACTATCTTGCATCCTGGTTGTTCACTCAGGTATGGTTGCCAACTTCACTCCCTCAATTAAACACACAGACTTCAGCCTTCACCCCCCCCGGCAGCATTCTGTAGGGATCGTTCCCTCCGTGACACTCCTCCATCACGCCCTACTCCTCAACCACCACCTACGGCACCTCCCCATGTATACACAAAATATGCAACACCTGCCCCTTCACTTCCTCTCTCCTCACCGTCCAAGGGCCCAAACATTCCTTTCAAGTGAAACAGCATTTCACTTGCATTTCCCCCAACCTAGTCTACTGCATTCATTGCTCCCAATGTGGTTTCCTCTACATTGGAGAGACCAAATGCAGACTGGGCGACCGCTTTGCAGAACACCTTCGGTCTGTCCACAAGAATGACTCCCTGTCGCTTGCCATTTTAACACTCCACCCTGCTCTCATGCCCACATGTCTGTCCTTGGCTTGCTGCATTGTTCCAATGAAGCTCAACGCAAACTGGAGAACAGCACCTCATCTTCCGCCTAGGCACTTTACAGTCTTCCGGACTGAATATTGAGTTCAACAACTTTAGATCTTGAACTCCCTCCTCCATCCCCACCCCCTTTCCATTTCTTCCCCCTCCCTTTAGTTTTTTCCAATAATTTATATAGATTTTTCTTTTCCCACCTATTTCCATTATTTTTAAATCTATGCCTTTTATGCCCTTTTAGTCTTATTTCACACCACCCCCACTAGAGCTATCTGTACCTTGCATGTCCTGCTATCCATTCTTAATTAGCACATTCTTTTAGATAATATCACCACGTTCAACACCTCTTTGTTCTTTTGTCTGTGACATCTTTTGGTTGTCTGCTCCTATCACTGCTTGCTTGTCCCTACAACCACCATCCCCCACTTCTCCCCCCACACCCCCCACCTTAAATCAGCTTATATTTCACCCCTCTCCTATTTTTACTTAGTTCTGTTGAAGGGTCATGAGGACTCGAAACGTCAACTTTTTTCTTCTCCGCCGATGCTGCCAGACCTGCTGAGTTTTTCCAGGTATTTCTGTTTTTGTTTCGTCTAACATACCACTGATTTAGACATCAATCAACAAATTTGACTAGACTTCACCAAGTGCTATTGGGCCTTACTGTCCTCCACCGAAACTGTCCACCATTTCACTATCTTGGAGAGCAAAGGTAACCCTCAGTGATTCTTTTCTCCATTAACTCTCTCCTTAAATTCCCTTTTCTTTGATCACCACTGCACCCCTGCTCCATCCCCTTCCCAATCCCTTTCCTTTCAAAACTGTCATCATTACCCTCATCCTCAAAAAAAACTCCACCCTTGATCCATCTGTCATTGAAAACTAATACCCCATCTCCAATTTCTCTTTCCTTTCCAAAGTTTTTGATGGCATTGTTGTCTCCTTGAGCCATGTTCATCTTTCTGCAGCTCTTTGTTTGAATATCTTCAAAATGGTTTCCAACCCTGCAATTGCATTCAAATAGCCAAATCAAAGTCACCATAACTGTGGTGCATTTTCCTGCCTCATTCTTCTTGAAAATACTCTCTGTAGTTTTTGATATAGTCAACCACACCATCCTCCAATGCCTCTCCTTCTTTATCCATCTGAGTGTGACTGCCCTATCTTGGTTCCACTCTTAGCTATCACCTATCCAACTGTAGCTAGAACATCTCCAGCAATGGCTCCTCTTTCAAGTCTTGCACGATTACCTCTGCAGTCCCCTAAATATTAATCCTTGGCCTCTTTATTCTCCTCTTCATTTACCTTCATTGACCACATCACTTTTAGGGGGGCTCATGGGTAGGTCTCTACCTACCAGATCAGCCATATGTGGGTGGCTTTTCAATGGCTGCAGGGCCAAGGTCTTGCTTGGGGAAGTGGAGAAGTGGCCTCAGGCAAGGGGAGAGGCTGCAGGACAAGAGCTGTACTGTGGAAGGAAGGTATCCCAGGGTGTGTGTGGGGGCACATGTTGATCTGTGCAAGTGACCTCAAGATGGTGAGGGCTGAGGAGGCAGTCTCCAGAGGAGATGAGGCCAGATGGAGATGTGAGGGTGTGTGTATGAGAATGGTTGGTGATGTCCCTTGAGTTAGCAGTGAGTGAGATGCCAGTGAATGTGTGATGGGATTGTGTGTGTGAGTTTAGAGTGATGAGATGGGTGTCACACCCTGGCTGCTTGGATGAGATCATTCATTCTCTATCTGCATTGGATGGCCAACCTCTTCTGTGCAACACTGGCGCTGCCACTGTCTGCCATGCTGGATTGGTGATGCTGCTGCCTGTCCTGCGGCCAAGGCGGGAGTAGAGGACATTGCAGCGGGCCTCCACGGCGTCCAAATGGCATTCCAGTGATGCATCATTAAACCTGGGGGATGCTGTCTTTTTGTCTCTTATGGACATCTTCCTTGCAGTAGTCATAGGCTTAGATATATGCACATGGCTGAACATTAAATATGGCGCCCAGCATGATGAAGTAGCGAGGTGATGGCTGGCAAGCAAATGGCAGCTCGCCCTTAATGGAAACGATGTGCTTCCCAGGAATGCAAAAATAATGCGGCAGGTTTGGGACGATACAGCGTGAAAACCCACCATCACAGCTGCTGGTTAAAGTGTCATTTTACCCACCTGTTACCGCATTTAGTGCAAAACTGGGATGATTTCCCCCCTATGTATGTATACAAATTGCTGTTGTTTTTGTTGTACCCATGCTACCAATTGCATCTTCCTCCCTGTTCATTGTCTCAAGTTGAATCATTCTGTTTGTAACCTCAGCATTCCATTTGACCATGATCTGAGGTGGGTACCTAAATCCTCTCCATCATGAAGGTTGCCTACTTCCATTTTCATAGCATTACTCCCCCCCACCCCCCCCACCCCCCCACCCCCTGCCTTAGCCTGTCTGCTACTGAAACCTTCTTCCATGCCTTTATCGCCTTCAGCTATTCCATGTCCTCATGGCTGGGCTCCCAGACTCCACTCTTCGTAAACCTCAGCTTATCCAAAACTCTGTTGAACTTATTCTACCCTGCACCAAGTCCAACTTACCCATCATTCTCATTGATACTGACCTCCATTGGTTCCTGATCCCTCAGAAATTTAAAATACTCATCCTATTATTTAAATCCTGTCATGGTCTTTGGTCTTTCCCCTCCCATTATGCTCCAGATTCTCCACTGCTTCAGCTCTGGCCTCTTGGACATCCCTAGCTCCTTTCATCCCAAAATTGGTGGTTGTGGTTTCAGGCATCCAGGTTCCACGATCTGAAATTATCGCCCTAAGCCTCTTCGTCTCTCCATTTCTCTCTCCTCTTTAAAGATCCTCCTGAAAACCCATCTCCTCGACTAAGCTTTTGGTTAATCCTCCTAGCATTTTCTTCTTTGGCTGTCTAATTACTCCTCTGCAAAGCTTATTAAGACACATTTTCCATGTTAAAGGCATATTCAACTATTAAGAACTAATAGACACTATGTAAATGCATATTCTTGTTGAAGGGGTAGGACACTAGCACAGTTGTTTTCTGAAATGGAGGCACATTGTTGAGTAGAGCAGAGAGAATTTTAGTCTTCATCTGACAATGCCAATCCTGATCTGCAAATGCTTTTGCTGAAAATGGATGCCTGAAATAGGTAGAACTCCTTTCTCAACATCAACATTCTTCACAATGTTAGACACATTTAGTTTTTGGCCAGGATATCCCGGTCGGCAAGCGGGAGGGGCAGGGCCCGCTAGCCAATGCGTAAGATGACGCAGGATGACGTCGGGCAGAACTCCCAACATCACCCCGCCCCATTTAAATTTTCAGGTAGGCGGGGGCTCAGCAGAATCAGCTGTGCGCCCTCCGACCTGTCATTGGCCAATTGAGGCCATTGACAGTCATTAAAGTAATTAATGGACCTGCCCGTCCAACCTTAAGGTTGGCGGGTTGGCCAGGAGCCCTGGCAGACATTAGAAAAAGCATGAAACCTCATCTACGGGCGGGATGTAGTTTCATGTAGCTTTTACAAAATGTAATTAAACTGTATTTAAAAGTGATGGACATGACCCAACTCATGTGACAGTGTCGCATGAGGGGACATGTCAGGGACATTTTATTTTTCTCTTATTCAGATTTTCTACTGTAGAGCCGATCTCCCTGAGGCAGCAGTTAGCCTTCACAATGTTAGACGCATTTAGCTTTTGGCCAGGATTTCTCGGTGCGCACGCGCGAAAGAGCGCACTCTCGGCTCAGGGAATCCCTCCCGTCCGCCCGCACAGGGAGCACATAGCGCTTCCGTGCAGACGTCACGCCTTAATTGGCCCGCCCGTGTAAAATGTCAGCACGCCCCCAATTGGGGGCGCCAATCTGAGGCGCGCCTCCACCTGCCCTTCTCTTAAACTTCCCCTCCAACAAGGGGAAATTTCTGCCCTTTAAGTTGTATTCTGTATGACAAGTTGATCATTTACATGATATAGAGGTGATCATCTCCTATGTGAATACATTAAAGAAATGAATAGTCAGAAAGTGAAGACAACGAAATACTCTAGAAAGTGAAAGTGTGGGAGATCGACATGCACAGCAATTAATCCACAAGAAGTCTTTGTGCAGTACCAAGAGGGTTAAAAAAGAAATAAAGTATCTGAAAGTCACTTTGCTAAACGCTAATTAAAATGGAGGACATACTTATCAATTTGTCTGAGCATGTGTTAGGTTTATGGTGTTGCCAATCACTCACAAAATGTATGCAGATACTACTAATTTCACATTTCTTGATATCTGGGGCTATCTAAAATAGCTCCTTTCAATGCTGGTATTTTGAACCAATAAGCAGGCCGCAGTGCACAAGGTTTGAGAACCTGAAATCATCATTAACCCACTTCTTAGGATTTAACTAAGGAAAAGAGAAGCAAAACGTGATCTTATTAATTCTGGTCTGTTACAACAGCACCAAGAAGAAAGGCCAAATATATACTTAGGAATGGAAATCAGAGTGCCCGGATAGCCAAGAAGTTGGAAAATCTTTCACTTCTATGAACTGGGTTGAATCCCACATGGTGGTAGTTTAGGCAATGTCAGCCCATGTCTGACTTGGCCATGTCTTAACTCAAAAATATCCACAATTTGACATTAAGTTGGCACTCATGGCCAAAAGCTTTATGGTACGCTGTGTGTGGTTAGAGTGACTGCCCTCGACTTCAAGGCAGCGTTTGACTAAGTGTGGCATCAGGGAGCCCTAGCAAAACTGGAGTCAGTGGTATCGGGGGAAAGCTCTACTGGTTGGAGTCACACCTAGCACAAAGGAAGATGGTTGTGGTTGTTGGAGGTCAATCATCTCAGTTCCAGGATATCACTCCAGGAGTTCCCCTGGGTAGTGTCCTAGGCCCAACCACCTTCACCTGCTTCATCAATGACCTTCCTTCCATCATAATGTCAGAAGTGGGAATGTTCACTGATGATTGCACGATGTTCAGCACCATTTGCAACTCCTCAGATACTGAAGCAATCCATATCCAAATGCAGCAAGACCTGGGCAATATCCAGGCATGGGCTGACAATTGGCAAGTACCATTCGTGCCACACAAGTGCCAGGCAATGACCATCTCCAACAAGAGAGAATCTAACCATTGCCCCTTGACATTTCACAGCATTACCATCGTTGAATTGCCCACTATCAACATCCTGGGAGTTACCATTGACCAGAAACTGAACTGGCCTATCCATATAAATATTGTGGCTACAAGAGCAGATCAGAGGCTCAGAATCCTGCCGCGAATAATTCACCTCCTGATTCCCCAAAGCCTGTACACAACCTACAAAGCACAAGTCAGGATTTTGATGGAATACTCTCCACTTGCCTGGATGACTGTGGCTCCAACATTCAAGAAGCTTAACACCATTCAGGACAAGGCAGCTCACTTGATTACCGCCCCATCTACAAACATTCAGTCCCTCCGACAGCAATGCACAGTGGTAGCAGTATTGCCGTCTACAAGATGCACTGCAGGAATTCACCAAGGTACCTTAGACAGCACCTTCCAAACCCACGACTGCCACCATCTAGAAGGACAAGGGCAACAGACACATGGGAACACCACCACCCGGAAGCTCCCTTCCAAGTCACTCACCATCTTGAGTTGGAAATATATCGTCGTTCCTTCACTGTCACTGAGTCAAAATCCTGGAAATCCCTCCCTAACAGCACTGTGGATGTACCTACATCACATGGACTGCAGTGGTTCAAGAAGGCAGCTCACCACCACCTTCTCAAGGGCAATTAGGGATGGGCAATAAATGCTGGCCTAGCAAGCAAAGCCCACACCGCCTGAATGAATTTTAAAAATTGGTGGGAAGGAGCTGGAGTAGATGCTGTTCTGAAGTAGAAGAAAATACATTTCTCTTTTTGCATCTAACCCAGGTTATGCCTGAAATATTTGTGCTGTAGCTTGGAATTTTAAAAGAATGAGCTCACTCCTGCTTGGATTGCTGACTGTGAACTCTAAGATTTGTACTTGAACTTGCAAAGGAGATTCAATGGAGTCTTCTGCTCCAGTAAAGGATTTTAAATTTATGCTTTCAGCTGCCAAGCCTTTCTTTGGAGATTTTTCCTGGTGATTTTTCCTCTGTGCTTCTGCTTCTGGAACTTTTTTTCAGGACAGAATGCTCTGATTTTTTTTGTCTCAGTATTCCAGCATTTTAGTTTTTTCTGCATGCTCTGTGAGGTTTTGGGTTTTTCAACAATCTGCCACCATGTGTAGGGTATTGGTTATAGTTCGGTAGGTCTGAAAAAGCCTTCATAGTTATATGTAGGTTAACAGTAAGTCTTTATTGACTCTTAGAGCTATTTACAAATATACAGTAAAAGGTACAAGCTAGGAGCCATCTCCATGCTTGCTGGTACACACAGCTCTGTCCAACACTAGACTGACCCAGGGTGCGGGTAATATGCTCTCTTACATCACTGTATGGGTGGTAATGTACTCAGTCCCACATTAGCCTTATATATGCCAGACCCTTATACTACACTCAGCAGCTTTATCCGCGATGGCTGATGTCAGGCAAGGAGGTGGGGTGCGGGGGTGGGGGGGGGCTGCCTTAGTGAGTTGCCGGCCAATCAATGATCCTTTGCAGCTCCTCTATGCCATCAGAGCACCCCCCCCAACCCCCACCCACTCAAAATCATCCTTCTCCCTTTACCCTAAACCCACCCCCCCACCCCCCACGTCCTCTCAAACCCAGGCCCCCCCACCCGCCTCAAGCCCCTCACTGGTGCCTGTCAACTGGGCCCTGACAATAGCCTGGATTTACCTTAAGCCTGGGCTCCTCTTCACCGGGGCTGGCTGTAGCCTCTGCAGTGGCCACTGCTCCTGCCTGGCGCAGCTGGGACACAGAGCTGCCAGCCATCTGATTGGCCAGCAGGACTCTAAGGCAGGACTTCCTCCCAAGAAAGGGCCAGAAATCTCACCTTAAAACAATTAATGCTGCTTCAAGCATTAAATTGCTGAGGAGCAACCATAGGCTGGGTGGGCTCACAGAGGCTGCCAGAGTGGTCAGTGACTATGGCGTCCTGTTAAAACCAGCCCACAGACTTGCCAACAGAAGTCATTGAACAGCAATCACGAGCAGGAAACGCGGTTGATTTTTGTCCTTCTCTAAGGACACTGTGGCTAAGAGTACTGCCCATTTTGCACCCTACTGAGGTTCAATTCCAGCCCTGCTACATTTCCCTGCCGAGTCATCGTTGAGCTGAGCTAAAATTATTTGAAGTTACTTTTTTATCTCACAAACCTCGAGCTTTAGACAGAACAAAAAAGAACATGATGCTAAGTGACTCCAAAGTTTAGTGGACTTTTTTTGCCTTTAATGCTTTGAAGCCAGTTGTATTATTCAGTGATGACCTTTGGAGCTCCTGCTTTGACATCATCTGGATTTGTAAACATATGCAAGAATCCTGCTGATGGTTTTTTCATGCGACACTATTTAATACAAGCCAAAAAGACATTTGTTTTTGCATTACAGTATGTGATTGATATCAGTAACAGAAAACCTCCATGACTGCATAAAGCTCTGTGAACTTATTGTCAATGTACAGTGCAATGTAACTTATTAATGGACTGCTGTGTGCACCACCTGCATCCCCATTAATAGATGTTGTATGGCAGCATAAGAATCAGCAATCAACCAGGCACAGTCACATGATATGAGAGTTGAACTCCAAAAAAAAATCACATCCTTTTGGGGAATTTAGATATGGGCCACCATGATCAGCTACATTCCTATTGCCACCCGGGCAGTGACTTATGTTCCCCTTTATGAACTTATGAACTTGGGAAGTGCACAATTGCACCGAACACAACAAAGTCATGGAGAACTCTGAAGAGCATTTAATTTGAGATGTTGCAAGTTCAGCGAGAGTCAGATGAAGAGTTGTTCGGAAATAAAAATGCTGGAAAATGCTGGAAGTACTCAACAGGTCTGGCAGCATCTCTGGTGGGAGAACCAGAATTAACCTTTCAGGTCAAGGAACTTTCTTCGGACACAATCTATTAAAACATAAACGTGTGTAGTAAAATGCATGAAGAATGATGCTAGTGTTAATCATAAAGCAATCTTTTGCTTCTAAGGTTCCTCATATCTGAACAAATAAATGTTTTGTAACTGGTGAGCTGCAAAGGTAAGTATCAGCATTTATATTGCAACAAATCTGCCAACTCTATCTTGCCCCTTCCTGATAATATTTTTAAGGCCAGAATATTTTTATCCATTTTGTGTGCAGTTTTTTTCAGAGTTATGGTAAATTTTCCATTTTAAGGTGAAGGAGGTCACAGGGCTCTCGGGTACACACTCTGTAAACCCATAGGTTAATCCTTGGCTGCTTGCACAGTGAACCGTTATTAAACCAGTTGTTAAACCAGTTGACATGTGAGTGGGAAGAAAACGCACTGCATCGCCTCCGAGTTTGTAAAGGAGGCTGCAACCCATACAGATATTTATTACAGCCGCAGTGTGTGCCTATTGCTGTAACTGGCAGAGACGTTAACATTATACGTGCCATTTATGGTAAGACTAAGTTTTAAAACTGAGGGCATTATGATAATTAAAAAAAAACTAAAGCTTAGCTACTGTTCTTTGCTTCACAGAGGCTGCAGGCAATGCAACATAAAATTTCGTAAATATGATATCCTGCATGCCCTTCCTCCTCCCTTTATCCTCACTGTAAAACTCAACGCCAAATCATTCTTCCCCAGGCTCTCAGAACCAATCAACTCCTCACTGCCCTCAATGCTCCTTTCCTTCCAAAGTCCACTGTGCTAAAAATCTGCTACGGCAAGGGCAAGATTATGCATCTTGTAAGTGTATGATATACCTGCCTGCGCCTCCACAATTGACCCTCCCAAAGGGTCGCATGATCAGGGATGTCCTTTAATTTATGAGACAGTGACAGATGATTGAACCACCAGGGCATTTCTTTGCTGCTTCCAAAGAGACCATTTACTGTGATATATTGACCCAGGGCCCGGAGTGTGTTGGAACGCTCTCTGGAAAAGATAAGAAAATGCCCCCCACATGCTGCCTCGGCTCAATGCATATGGGTAGGCCACTTTAAAAACAGTTAAAAAGAAATCCCTGGCCAGAATATAGCCGTCAGCGTGTGGGAACAGGCCTAACACACCGACGTGCAAAATGACGCTTGATGGCGTCAGGCATGCATCCCGACATATTCACACATCATTCAGATATTTAGTTCGGCGGGCACACGCCAGAAGCGGCTGTGCACCTGCCGAACTGTCGAAGGTCTATTAAGGCCATTAGGAAAGTAATTTAGCTAATCAACAGCGCTGCCCATCCAACCTTAAGGTTGGTGGGCAGGCAAAGAGCCCAAGCGGCCTCCGCGTTTTTCAGGAAACCTCATCCACGGGCAGGATGAGGTTTCCTGGAGGTTTAATAAAATAAACTTTGCTAAATTCACAAACATGGCCCAGTTCATGTGACACTGTCACATGAGGGGACAATACTTTATTTAAAAATTTCAAAATGCGCTTAATCTCCCTGAGGCAGCTCTGTGCCTCAGGGAGATTACTGCACTTTTTTGCGCGCATGCACGAAAGAGCGCAGGCCCTGACTCTCCCTCCTGCCCCTGCCCGCACAGGTAGCGTTGAGCGCTACGGAACACATTTTACGCTGGGCAGGTCTTAATTGGCGGCATGCAGCAGATTGCAAGTGGTGATCGGCTCCACCCCCACTCCTGCCCATTCCCGCTTGGCCCACCCGGCATAGGTAAGTTTCGGGCCCTTATCTGAAATCTTTCGTGGCCCAGGCCATGATTCTCACCTTGGGCTCACAGGTGAGGGCCACAATGATCATAGGCCAGACAGGATATGATCCCCATCAGTAAGTCAGGCCCAAGCCAGGGATACAGGAGGTCACAGCATTAGGGGCCCTCACCCCACCACCTCCAACCCCACCCTCTCCTGCACTAGAAACCTTATAAGGGGCAAGAAGAGGAATCCATGCCTTATGAAAATGGATTCTGACATCATATCCAGCCTGCCCTGGGCAATACGGTCAAAATTGCAGCAAAATTACAGTATAAAATCCATCACATTTCTACTCCTCTTTAGCTCTGAAGAAGAGTCATACAGACTCGAAATGTTAACTCTGTTTCTGTCTCCACAGATACTGCCAGACATGCTGAGCTTTTCCAGCATTTTCTGTTTTTATTTCAGATTTCCAGCATCCGCAGTATTTTCCTTTCGTCGTTGCAATTGGAGTGCTCTGGAAGAGGCACATATTTTCTGGCCCCTACAAGTTTTTAAAACCAATGCTTTATATCGCCAAATGAGTAACTACTATTACTTAATCCAATTTTCTTCTACTCTTCACAACTTGGGCTATGTCCTGCAGTAAGAACTGTGGCGCTTTACCTAGGTTACCCAGCAAAAATGTTTTTAGCGGGAAATCTTTTGATCATTTCATTTTCTTGGAATATACAATAAACTTTTTGATTAAAGAACTGGTAGTTGCACTTATGATATCATTGCAGTTAACTGTTGGCTTCCCATAAGCCTGTATAATAACTTAGTGATCATACTTGTAGAAATACATAGCATCTACATTACAGAAACAGGCCGTTCATCATAACATATTCCTCTATTCCTTTCTCTATTTATCTAGCTTTCTGTCAAATGCATCATATCCAGAAGCAATTATCTTTGCACTGAGAGTGTGTATTCTTCAGATATCTTCTAGAATTGTGAGGAATTATTTTTACAGTTCTGATATATGGAAAGAAACTTAAGAGAATGCACTGTCAGTGTGAAGCCATGCCGCTCTGTCTCTCCTACTTCATCTTTTTCTAGGAGTCATGCAAAAAAAAAATCAAGTTTAAAAAAGGAAAGAAATAAACCACCTATTATCCACAGATACACACCTGTTGGGCCAAATGGCTTGTTTTTGTAGAGTGAACACTAGGTAATACAATGTATAACTCACATAGTATTCATTTGCCTGAAAAGCCTAAACATTCTGTAAAAACATTTCTCATATACAAGAATAAACAGAAGGTTACCGTGGAAATGGAACATTCTGGCTGAGAGCATTTGATTCAAGCACATCACTGCTTGTTGAGGGTGCCAAGGAAATCATATTGTTGACTGGCTGTAAAGCATTGTAACAACATGAGTAATATGAATAAAAATAGACAATGGAGTTATGAAGACTCTTTAAAGATAACGTCGCAAAACTGTTTTACACGCTCATTTCAGGATCCAGCTTGACAAATCATTATTAAACTAGAGGCAAATTCAGTTCAGCATTCAGTGTTGCATTAAATAAAATGCATGGTACCTAAGCACTGTGACAATAGTTGTGTAACAGTTTAGCTGGGATTTTCCGGTCCCATCGTGGGTGGGACCCACCATGAGCGAGGCGGCGCCCTAGCCAGAAATCCATTGACTTGCGGCGGGACCAGAAGATCACGGCAGCTGATGGGTACCAAAAATCCCACCGTTTATTGCTGTTTTAAAAGACATTTTATTCTGTTTTGTATGAATCACAATAACATTTCCTATGTTTATTTTCTGCCTCTCTGCCTTATCATGAACAGCATTTTTGCAAGATATGAAACATATTGGCACTTTGCGATATCTGCAACTTGCCAAGTATTTCTACTTTTTTATCAGAAAATCTAGGTAATGGGCTTTCAAATACCAGCAAAGTTCAGAGTACTGTTGCCTTCAGGCCATTTGTCTGATATTGTCATGGATGTAGACCAGAATTTCCTCTAATAAAACATCAGGATGACCAAGGCCATCATTTTTGACTCTGGCCAAAAGCTCATCTCCCTTGTCATCAATTCTATCCCCCTGCCTTATTGCTCATTCAGATTGAACTACTTTGCATCTCCACATCCTGTTTCACTCAGAGTTGAGTTTGTAGTCCCTTACCTTTCAATGGATTGTGGACAGGTGCTGTAGTCAGTGAAGGCCAGAGAGGACAGACAAGTGGGGTTCAGTGTTACATAGAACTTAGGAGATGAGGTTTTGAAGAGCTGAAGCTAATGGAAGAAAGGCTGACAAAAAAGGAATTGAAGAAATTGTGGGTGAAATTTTCCGTGCCCGCTGGCGTCGGGCGTGTTCCGTGGTGTGAGCAGACAATATGGCCAGAAGGCCAAAACCAGTTTCACGACGTCGAGAAACCAGTTTGCAATCGCTCATTCTGCCCATCAATGGTGGGCTGCTTTTCCTGCCGTTGGACATCAGGAACCTCAGTGTAATACATCTGCATGTCACTATTAGCCCATCGTTCCCCCCTCCCACCTGTCCACATCAACAGGAAAACATGCCGGTGCAGAACGCATCTTGATGAGTGTGACGTGCAGAAGTCAGAGCTTAGCATCAGGGCCTTGCTCACATCGTGGACATCCAAGGAGTGGAAGATCAAAGGGGAAGAAGGAGTCTAGGGGGAGGAATTAGTCCAGAGAGGGGAAGGAGTAAGGCTGGAGGAAAAAGTAAGGCTGGAAGAAGGAGTCTGGAGAGGAGAAGAAGTCCAGGGGGAGGAAGGAGCCTGGGGAAGAAGGAATAAGGGTGGAGGAAGGAATCAGGGAGGGGGAAGGATTAAGGGGTGGGGGGAAGAGTACAGTGGGAGGGGCAGAGTCCGAGTGGGGAAAGAGACTGGGAGGTTGGGGGGAGTCCTGGGGGCAGTGGTGGGAGTTCCCAGAGGAGAAGGAGTTCCAAGTGGGGAAGGAGTTCTAAGGGGGAAAGAGTTCCAAGGGGGGAAGGAGTCCGGAGGGATAATGTGCAAGTGAATGTGCAAAAGAGGGCTCTGTTGAGATAATGACTGCCTCCTGGGGAGCAAACTGAGGGTGAGCATGGTAAGAGGGAATGGTGAGAATGGCTGAAGGCAGAGTGAGGCGGTAGGGTAGGAGGGTTAGGGTGCAACGGCGTAGGTAGAAGGGACAGCAAGGGTGGTTGGTGGGGATTTGGGGCAGACACAGACCCTGGAAGAAACAAGGAGAAAGTCAGAGAGGTTCATGTAGATGGGGTGGAATTTTCAGGAAGATAGGGAATGTGCACATTCACCTGGACATCCCTGAAAGAAAAGGGTTGTGGCTGGTAGGTTACAGTAGGGATGTGGAAGATAATGCCAGGTGATGAGGGAAAGGAAATGGGTGACTGGGGAAGGGGAAAGAACAGGGGTGCACAAGAAAAACTGTAGCATTACCATGCTAACTAAATTGGAAGTGAAGTTAGAATCGTGCTGGGCGAGAACAGGTGGCTGCATGTAGGTGCAGATCTGCTCAGATGGTCAACTGAAGGATATGGGCCAAGTGCTGGTAAATGGGATTAGGTAGGTAGGTCTGGTGTTTCTCACGTATCGGTACAGACTCGATGTGATTCTGCACTGTGTGATTCTGTGATTCTGTGAAAGTGAACCCCAGCAGGCAGCATTGAAAATGCTCGGGACATTGAGTTGAGTGTGATGTGGGAAGGACCTGCGTGCGTGGGAGAGAGCTTGCCACATACACACTTCTCCCTCCAGAATCACTCGTGAGCCACACGCGTGCAGCTGAACTGCTAGTGGAGAAGGAGCGGGAGGATGCAGCGGGAGGACCCGTGAAGCCTGTCAATGAAGCTGAAAGACACCATTACACATTATTCAGTGAAAGTGAATATATTTTCAGATTGTAAAGTAACAAAATGTGTTCACACGTGTAATCAACTGTGATCAGAATTTCTTAACTTTTGAACGCCTTAGACTTCTAGGTGCAGCCCTGACATCCGCAGCAGTGGAGACAACCTGTGCAATGGTTGGCCCTGTTGCCTCTAATGACTTCAGTGTGGGTCCTCTGGAAAGCCAAGGCCTTGAGGGCCCCAGCTTGCTTTGGTTGTCCTCCTGCGGGCCAGCTGCTCCCTCTGCGGCGACAGGGGACAAAGTTGAGGGGGTCACAGGCAAAAGGGGCTTGGAAGGAGAGGACAGCCTCTGAGGTTCCTGAGTAGATAACCTAGGGATATCCAACTACCGCTCCTCCTTCCTTTCGGTGCCTGAGGGCCCCGGCCTGACTCCCTGGGGGGGGGAAGAAATACCTGGAGGGAGACTGAGGCGCCCCGTTTCCCTCTCATGTTGCCACTGCAGGAACTCACCCATGGCTTCTGTGATGGAGTGCAGGCCCGTGCACATCTCCGCATCCTGCTGGACCAGGGTCTCCATGGCGTCTGCCATCCTCCACGTGGGTACCTCCATACACGCACATGTGGGCAACACTTCATCTGAGAGCAGGCAGGCACACTCCTCCGACTCGCAAGCCACTCTGTTGAGGGCTTCTAACAGTTCTATATGATGTTTCCCCACCATCTGCTGACTCTCCAGGATGGGTTGGAAGGCCGAATCCAGAGGCTTGTCATCTGATCGGACCTCATAGATACCTCTTCCCCAGCAGTCCTCTGAGTGCCAGGAAGCTCAGCTGAACCTGCCTTCTCCTGCTGCAGACTTGTGTCCATGTGATGGCCACCAGATTGTGAACCTGAGCCTGCTCTAGATCCAGGTCCCACTGAGGTGTGTGTTTCTGTGCTGATGCAGGGTGTGGGTAAGCACTGTGACAGGTCTTCCAAGCTGCTTATTTCCAGCTCTTCAATGGACGAGGTGTCCTCTTGGCTGGAAGTGAGGACCTAGATGAAGCTGAGGGACTGGCTGGCTAAGGGTGTCAGTCACTTGGCAGAGCTCCTTGTGAACCAGAGTAGAGATAATTAGTGCATGGCAGCACAGTCAAAAGCAGGAGAGAGAGAGAGAGAGAGAGAGAGCACTCACAGTTGCGTTGAGAGAGGGATGATGTGGTGCAGGATTCTCATGAGGGTGTTCACTGCCAGCCTCACTGGCCCACACCCTCACCAGTCAGCACGATGACACACACCTCAAATTGAGTGAGGGGCCTAATGTGGGTCACTCCACCCTCGGTCTGTGTCCTCTCCCTGCTGTTGTGAGCCAGCTTCCCCTGCACAAAAACAGCTGGAGAGACTGTGAGCAGGTCACATGGCACTGTGCAGTGAGCGGAGTCATGGAATGGATGAGGACGCGAGCTCCAGAGGATATGAATCTGAGGAAGATGTGAGGGGGTGCGTGAGAGTTAGTGGTGTTGTCTCTTGAGCTGTGAGATCCCTGTGGATGTGTGATGGGTTTGTGAGTGTGTGAGTTGAGAGTGATGAGAAGAGTGAGTTGCCCTGGCGGAACAGATGAGACCATTCATCCTGTAAAAGCACTGGGTGCAGTCATCCTTTGCAGGGCATTGGCACTGACCACCGCTGCCACTGCCTCCCATGCTGGATTGGTGATGCAGCTGCCCATCTTGTGGCCAGAATGGGGGTAGAGAACATCATAGCAGGCCTCATGGGACATGTCATTAAACCTGGGGGCTTCAGTCTTCTTGCCTTTCAGGACCATGTCTTCTTTGCAGCCGTCCTGGGCTGAAAACACTGAGAGATGTACACGTGGCTGCATTTTGAATATGGTGCCCGGCGTGATGAAGCGGCGAGGTGATGGCATGGCAGGCGAATGAAAGCCTGCCTGCCTTGGGAACACCCTGTTTCCAGGAATGCATAATCAATGTGGTGTGTTCGGTACAATACAGCATGAAAAGCCGACATTGCGGCTGGTGGGCTAAATGGCCTTTTCCTCGCCCACTACCACGCTTAGTGTAAATCTGGGATGATTCCGCCCTGAGTCTTGAATTTATGAAGGTGCATACAAGGGTTTCACTTATAGTGACAAAGTAGCAAGCTGAAGTTAAGCTGTCTCGGTAAGGGCCTACAATGAAAGGAAGAACGAGGAAGTTAGGGCTCTCCTCAGTTTGGGGGCCTATGGAAGAAGAGAAGAGGTGCAGTGAGCTTGCTGCAGGAATTTCCATTGTAGTACATTAAACCACAATTATCTTCACTTTTGACAATGGCAGTATTATGGGCTCAATTAACTGGTTTGCACAATTTTGTTGGGGCGGTGGCAACACCTACGATGGGCTAAAAAGCTGGGGAAAGCCCCCCTTGGCCATTTGGGTATCACCAACCAGATTCTGTGGCAATCGGGCAGCTGATAAGCTGCTGTCAGGGCTCCCACATCTTTAAGGGATGAGATCCCACCTCCCACCGGGAGCGGCGGCCACTCCTGGGAATGCTCCAGGCCCAGGACAGCAGCATGGACACTGCCCTAGGATCAAGGTAAGTGAGGTTGGGGTCGAAGAGGCCAGTCAGGCAAGCCCCAGCACGGGTTGGGGTGGTTGGTGAGGATGGGGAGATCTTTTGCAACAGGGATGGCCATTGCTGTCAAGGATGGGGGGGTGGGCAGGGGAGATACGCCACAGGGTGCCCAATCTGGAGGGCCACAGCCACCCTCCCCCATGCCTGCAGGGAGGCTGCCAGGAGGGCCCGCCCAGCGCTAGTAAAATGCCAGCAATTGTCCACTGGGCAAGAAGGCTGTCCCCCACCTTCCCCACTTCTGATAGAATTCCATGGCATTGGGAATACAACAGACACTCCATCCCCACTATCCTCCCTCCACTGCTCCACACTGGCCCCCCACCTTCCAATCTGCTCTCAAAGGCCCCCTTAAATTCCGCCTCAAGTTTGTAGATGGTTACGGGTCAGTGATGTAACATTGAGAAAACATCATGCGAAAAATTTGCAGCATTTCCTTGGCTTGTGCTGATTTACAGTTAAATTATAGTGGCAAAATACAACTTTTAAAAACAGCAGATATTGATTATTTAGAGGCTTTGATTGGCAGGTTTGCTGCAATTGAATTTGTGAATGTGAATTCCTTGTTAAGAATGCCAAAAGACAGGCGCAACACAACACACTTGTCATGATAAATAATATAAATAAACACTTGTCATGATGCTAGTTACTGGATACAAAAATTTAATCTAGTATCTCCTTATGTGGTTTGCTGTCATATTTTTGTTTTATGACACCCCTGGGAAGCAACTTAAGATATTTTAGTACGTTAAAGACACTATATGAATACAAGTTGTTGTTGTTTGACACTTCATAATCACTATATTCCCTGTGAATCAGTATAAATGGCAAGAATTTCTTCCAGCTAGCAGTGGGATATATAGGAGAGAGCCAAATTCAGACTCCTGGCTGGCTGCTAACTTCAAAAAGCCTATTTTACAGACTAACTTTGGAAGCAGGAGTAACTGGCATCATGGAGATGCGAAAATCACACCTAGAAGTGAATACATTTCTATGAAGGGCTATTTGTGAAAATTCATTAAAATATCTGATGTTAAGTTTATTAAAACTAAATTATAGTTAAATACATTGAATTGGCAATTTTGTTCTTAAATTACCAATCTATAGCTGAAGAGTGTCAACATTCAAAAATAAAATTAATAATTTACCTACAACTGTATTCTTATCTATAGGTCATGTCATTAGTTCTTCATGAGTGCTCAATAGATTTTTTGTTTACTTTCATGAAATTAATTAAATTTCAAGCATCAATATAAAGACTAACTGATAGCCATTGAATGTTTCAGGTAGAGCAACAAATGTAATATTCATGGTTAATAAATTATCTCTCATATCATGAAAGAATGTTAATAACATACATGGGTAAACTATATCTGCCAGATTATATTCTTTGCTAGTAGTAGCCTTGTTTAATCCTCCCCTTACCTCTCCCACGTACCAAGCAAACCATGGTGCATTTCAGTGGATGTTAACTACTCTCCAACATCTCGGTTCTGGTTTTAATTCTGGGCATGAGTGTGACATGAGAGGGGGACTGGGGTGAGCAACATACGCAAACAGCCATGTAGCATGAAGCCCAAGTCATTTTAACCCCCAAGGGTCTCATTGCAATATCCCAGGAGTAACTATTGCCCAAACTTGGCTGGAAGGAGGTTGAGAGTGAGGAAGTGGGAAATTGTGTGGCAGCAGGCTACCATTGAGGACCCAAGGACCCCTGCAGTTGGGCAAGTCTTTCAGGGGTGGGGATGGGAGGGTGGATGCTGTGTAGGAGTGCTAATAATGTTCGGGTGAAAGAGGGAAGCCTGGAGCAGGGAAGGACTAAATTTTCTTTAACAAATTAAATATATTTATCTTCTCAGCCCTCTTCTGGGCTGATGCCTGTGTGGCGCCAGGATTCTCTGACGATGCTGGCATTGGCAGCGATTGCCCAACTATGCATTAAAATCTTGTTGGGAACTAAATGACCGTTGTATCTGAGTGAGGCCCTCGCTTGTCTGAGGCAAGGCCTTTGGGTGCAGCTGAGAACATGCCTGTAAAAATGGTGCATGATGAAGTGGAGGTGGACCTGGTGAGCAGGACAGTTCCCTGATTTTAACCACCCACCCTCCTCCGACAGGGCCCTTTTTCATTGGGCATGGGGCTAGCAAGTGGGTGGGCGATTCAAGAAAATAGAAGAAAGAACAGATAAGACGTAGACTTAAGCCAAGGTTTAGTTGCAACAGAGAACCTCCCCGTCATGGTGAAAATCCTGGAAATGGCCAAAAATTCTAAGTCCCACCCCTGAACCCAGCATTTCCTATCTTCACAGGGGCAGGACTGGACTCAGGCCAGGAGTAGCATGCAAGATTCATGTAGGTGGCTGGCCATTTAAACTGCCTGGATCAATTGGATGCCAATTATAGCCATTATTTCTTGTCATGCTGTCAAATGCTGGAGATTGGAATGATTTACTCCATTAGCCTATGTGCTGTTTTCTCCTGGAGGAGGAATACATGGTAAGAATGGATTTTAATGTTAAATGCTAAGTGTTTAAAAAGAGACCAGGCAAGAGGAGGTCTGAACTTGTGTTCATTTGGATAGCCAGGGTACCCCTTTGGAGAGGTAACATACCCCTTTGGATAGGATCCTGGATGGAAAGGGTAAGGCACTCTTTCGAAGTGCTAAGGCACCCTTTGGGAAAGATAAGGTACTTTTAGGATTGTTAAAATTAAACATGATTATGCACGCCTTACCCACAAACTCACTGGCATTGTCAAACTATCAGTGAACTGTCCAGCTGTCAGGGAACTGCCCAGCTGTCAAGGAACTGTCAAGCTGTCAAAGAAGTGTCCACCTGTCAAGAAACTGTAAAGGAACTTTCTAGCTGTCAAAGAACTGTCACACTGTCAAGGAACTGTCCAGCTGTCAAGGAAGTGCCAAAGCTGTCAAAGAAGTATTTGAGGATACTAGGTAAGTTGGCATTGAGGGGGTAAGGGCAAAGGGTGGTGGTCATGGGTTGGCATTGAGGGAATGAGGGGTGTTGGGGGTGGATAGAGGAACATGGGTTGGCATGGCATTGTGAGGAGCCATGGGGGTAGATAGAGGGGCATGGATTGGGACTGGGGCATGAGGGGCCAAGGGGGAGTTGGTGAGGGACATGGGTTGGCATAGGTTGGCATAAATAGGGCATGGGGATCGTGAGGGGGTGCGAGGGTGAGGCGCAAGGGCTGCTTTTCGTTTTTAATCTTTTATTTATTTAAACACAGTGCCCATGTGCAGGGGCATGCCTTCCACCCAGTCCTCCTACACAGCCGGCAGCCTCCGCACTCGTTCAAGAGTTGCCCCTCCCCACTCCCCCCCCCCCCCCACCCCCACCCCCCGTCTCCTATTTCAGCCCAACCCCACTGACCAAAAACCCGACCTGCGGGTGGGCATTTCTAAAGGTCAGGCTTGCAGGGCAAAGAAATCTCCTGGCTCCGGGGACAAAAAATCTGGGCCTTAATATTTTTGAAGTTTACTTAAATTGCTAATTAATTCAATGTTAATAGATTTTCAATTAGCCTATGTTCTTAAATGATTGATGTTCTGTAAGTAGGTCATGATTGATTATGGCCTGAATTTTAATTAATTTCATTTTCAATGAAAGTGTGGTATTTAATGCAAATGCATTAGAAGTTATTAATAACTAATTTGCTACCAAAACAAAAGACTCCTGAGAAATGAATGAATAAATTTGCATGAAAAATGAATGAATGATTTTGCATGAATTGCAAATGACTCTTAGGGTTGCCAGGAGTTAGCCTGTGCTGTCAATGGGAGCTGGGTTCATAAGGGGGATGGAACTTGACCTGTGTACAGTTCTCACTTGAAATATCTGCTTTGCAAAACAGTATGATTTCCACAATAATGACTTCCAGCAAGAGTTTTACCATCTCTACGCAATCTTTCACAAACATTTTTTTCTTCCTTTTGTCTGTTCAACCATCTTAGTTTGTGTGAAAAGCTAGGTTATAGGGAAAAAAAGTCGGAATGCTTTTTCTCATGAGTTTGTTAACTTTTTCATTCCAATTACCACTGAGAGGAAATGCACCCATGTACTGACAGTTGAACTGACTGTTTATTTGGTTGTTAGTCAATGACAAAGGTTAAAATCTAGCCTTTTGTCTGATAATTGGATAAAATCGCAGAGGATCAAGTATTCGAAAGAAATGCAATTAAAATAACTGACAAGTTAATTATGTTAGAATCAATTGTTATTAATTATTGACATCATGCAAGGTTTATATCTCCGAATTGGTTTTTGCCATTTAGCCTCATCCTTTCCCTGTACTAGCATTCTGGCTGGGAGTGAAAATAGTAGTTAATTAATTCACAACAGATGTGCCTCCGTTTGTTGAGAATTACTAAAATTTAATTTTTAAATAAATTTCAGTAATAGCAGCAAGATCAGATTCTTGACATTAGCAATGAAGGTTTTATCAAAGTCACAAACGACATGCTATGTGAGTGTGACAAAGATAAATTATCCCTCCTCATCCTTCTCAACCTGCCTGTAGCCTTTGATACATTTGACAACACCATCCTCCTTCAATGCTATTCTAGTGACGCCCAGCTGAGTGGAACTTCTCTCACCTGATTCCATTCTTTGCTTTGCTTTTATTTTTTCATGGGATGTGGGTGCCGCCTACTAGGCCAGCATTTGTTGGCATTCCCTAATTGCCATCCTTGAGAAGGTAATGGTGAGCTGCCTTCTTGGACCGTAGCAGTCCATGTAGTGTAGGTACATCCACAGTGCTGTTAGGTCAAGTTCCAGGACTTTGATCCAATGATAGTGAAGGAAAGGCGATATCATTCCAAATCAACATGGTATGTGGCTTGGAGGGGAACTTGCAAGTGGTGGTGTTCCATGTATCTACTGCCTTGTCCTTCTAGGTGGTAGAGGGTTTGGAAGGTGCTCTTAAAGGAGCCTTGGTAAGTTGCCTGCTGTGCATCTTATAAGTACAGTGCCCATTGCTGCCACTATGCATTGGTGTTGGAGGGAGTGGATGTTTATGATGGTGTATGGAGTGCCAGCCAAGTGGGCTGCTTTGTCCTGGATGGTGTTGTGCTGCTTGTGTATTGTTGGAGCTGCACTCATTCAGGCAAGCAAACCTACTCCTGGGCCTGGCCAAGTTGGCCATTAACAGGTCCAGGCAGTGGGCAATTGAGGGGGTCATCTGGCCTGATTGCCCCTCTTCATGGCTTGGTGTCCCTGGAGGGGGAACCATGCGGTGTCCGCTGGCACCATCGAGGCCTTCCATGCTCGGAGGGCATGGTAGGGGTGCTTTATTGACCTCTTTAATCACATTTTGATTTAATGTTTGTAAGTTTCCTTTAAGATATTGATTTTCTTTATGCAGTATCCCTTTAAGGGCTGTTTTTCACTTTGTCTCTGATTTTGTTAATTTAGTTTAATAGGTTGAAATAAAAGAGTCATCCAGGCAAGTGGGGATTCCATCGCACTCCTGACTTGTTCTTTGTGGACAGGCTTTGGGGAGTCAGGAGGTGAGTTAATCACCACAGAATTCCCCATCCTCTGACCTGCTCCTGTAACCACAGTATTTGTATGGCTGTTGCAGTTCAGTTTCTGGTCAATAGTAACCCCACAGGATGTTGATAGTGGGGGATTCAGTGACGGTAGTGCCATTGAATGTCAAAGGGCAATGGTTAGATTCTTTCTTGGAGATGGCCATTGCCTAGCACTGGTGTGGCGCGAATGTTACTTGCCACTTATCAGCCCAAGCCTGAATATTGTCCAGGTTTTGCTGCATGTGGACACGGACTGCTTCATTATCAAAGGAGCGGTGAATGGTGCTGAACATTGTGCAATCATTAGCGAACATCCCCATTTCTGACAATATGATGGAAGGAAGGTCATTGATGAAGCAGCTGAAGATGGTTGGGCCTAGGACACTACTCTGAGGAACTCCTGCAGTGATGTCCTGGAGCTGAGATGATTGCCCTCCAACAACCACAACCATTTTTCTTTGTGCTAGGTATGACTCCAACCAGCAGAGAATTGTTACCCTTATTCCCATTCACTCCAGTTTTGCTAGGGCTCCTTGGTACTACATTCGGTCAAATGCTGCTTTGATGTCAAGGGCAGTCACTTTCACCTCACCTCTTGAGTTCAGCTCTTTGGTCAGTGTTTGGACCAAGGCTGTAATGTGATCAGGAGCAGAGTGGCCCTAGCAGACTCCCAAACTGATTGTCAGTGAGCAGGCTGAGTAAGTACTGCCTGATAGCAGTGTTGACAAAACCTTCCTCTACTTTGCTGATGATCGAGAGTAGACTGATGGAGCAGTAATTGGTTGGGTTGGATTTGTCCTGCTCTCTGTGGATAGGACACATTTGAGCAATTTTACACATTGCCAGTGTTGTAGCTGTACTGGGACAACTTGGCTAGGAGGCGCAGCTAGTCCTGGAACACAAGTCTTCAGTACTACTGCCAGAATGTTGTCAGGGCCCACAGCCTTTGCAGTATCTAGTATCTTCAGCTGTTTCTTGATATCACGTGGAGTGAATCAAATTGGCTGAAGGCTGTCATCGGTGACGCTGGGACCTCAGGAGGAGGCCAAAATAAATCATCCACTTGGCACTTGTGGCTGAAGGTGGTTGCTATTGCTTCAGCCTTGTCTTTTGCACTGGTGTGCTGGGCTCCCCCATCATTGAGGATGGGGATATTTGTGGAATCTCCTCCTCCAGTTAGTTATTTAATCATCCATCACCATTCACAACAGGATGTGGCAGGACTACAGAGCTTAGATCTGATCCGTTGGTTGTGGGATCGCTTATCAGATGCTGCTTCCCCTGTTTGGAATGCAAGTAGTCCTGTGCTGTAGCTTCACCAGGTTGACACCTCATTTTTAGAAATGCCCAGTGCTGCTCCTGGCATGCCATTCTGCACTCTTCATTGAACCAGGGTTGATCCCCTGGCTTGATGATAATGGTAGAGTGGCGATATGCCGGGCCATGTGGTTACTGATTGTGGTTGAATACAATTCTATTGCTGCTGCTGATGGCTCACAGCGCCTCATGGATGCCCAGTGTTGAGTTGCTGGATTGAAATCTATCCCATTTAGTATAGTGATAGTGCCACACATCACGATGGAGGGTATCTCAATGTGAAGACGGGACTGCGCAGTGGTCACTCCTACCAACACTGTCATGGACAGACGCATCTGCAATTGGTAGATTGGTGAGGGTGATGTCAAGTAGGTTTTTCCCTCTTGTTGGTTCCCTCACCACCACAGACCCAGTCTAGCAGCTATGTCTCATCTCATAGACTCATAGACACCTACAGTCCAGAAGGAGGCCGAATCCTTCAAGACTAAGTCAGCTTGGTCCACTAATGGTGTTACTGAGCCATTCTTAATGATGGAAATTGAAGTCACCCACCCAGGGTACATTCTGTGCCCTTGCCACCATCACTGCTTTGTTCAAGTGATGTTCAACATGGATGAGTACTGATCCTATCTATCTAATATTATCTATCTTTCGCCTATCTAATCAGACCAAGAGTATGAATTGTTATAGCTTCTCTTCCCACTCCTGCACCATTATTTCTGGTGTCCCAAAGGATCTATCCTTGGGTCCCTCCTATTTCTCGTCGACTGCCCCTTGGCGATATCAGCCTAAAGCACAGCATTAGTTTTCACACTTATGCTGACAACACCCAGCTCCACCTCACCACGACCTCTCTCAACTCTTGCACTGTGGCTAAATTATCTGTAGATAATCTGGCCTTTTGCAGGCAGCTGAAAACATGCCTGTAAAAATGGTGCCTGATGAAGTGGAGCAGAATCAGGTGAGCAGTACACTGATCTGATTTTAACCATCCCTCCTCCTGCTCCTGTAAATCACCATGGGGACATTTTATTGCATTAAAGGGACTATATAAATATCAGCCATTGGTGTCGCTGTCAAGTTCTTGTAAGCTTTTTAATAAATTATAAAATCAGCTCCATCATGATTCCTGTGGAGTGGAGTCTCAACGCAGGTTAATTGTTCTCAGTCAAATGCACACTATTTCGGATCCCTTTCTGTAGAGCCTAGTTATACCACAACTACTAATTTGAAAAAAGTGTCAGAAAGAATTAAAGAGCTTGTATTTATATAGCGCCTTTCATATCCTTTGAACATCCCCACAGCATTTCACAGCCAATGAAGTGTTTTGAAATGTCATCACTGTTGTAATGTACAGGAATGCATTGGCTTTGAATGATGTGCTGCCAACAGTCTATTATAGGTTATAGCAATTATATAGTATCAAGCTCCAGTTGTAGAAAATAGAAATCCACAAATGGAAAATAAAAGGAACAAAATATCTTTAATCAAAGAGTGGTTAAATCTTTCAAATAATCGACCAACAGAAGGGAAGTTTAGCAGTTACTTAAAATAAATGTAGTTACCATGCCGGTCTAACACAAACATTTTTTGTGCCAAAATGTGTTTTTTTTAACTTGTGGCCACTTTCTGGTGTGAAAGCACTCCAACAATTTGATTTCTTGCTTGGCATCATTTAAATACCATTTTCGGCCTGGAATGGATGAGAAGAGGGTGCACAGCAGTAGGCAGAAAACAAAGATCAGAAGGCACTTTGGCCTCCAGGTAAATAGATGGAAGGGGTTTATTTTACAGGATTGAGCAGGGGAGGCCACAGTTTCCCTTGTGGAGCCAGAGGAGCAGGGAAGTTTTAGACTTAACAGAAAGATCTCTTCGATCCACCTGCAGTCCCGCTTCTGACCAGTGAACAGTGACAGCTTCCCCACTCATGCTAAAATTGCATTAGAGTGCTATTGATGCAATAGGACCCCAATTTGTAGTAAGTTATGAGGCTCCTAACTGCTTTGTGAAGACACCTTAAAAATCCTATTGGCTGAAATCACAAATTATTGGAAATGGTTGGTAAAGTAACTTGCTCATTTTAACTCTGCATGCACTCAGTTTCCACTCGGCAGGTAGGTTTAAAATTGATCCTATATTTTCTTGATTCCTAGGCACAATTTAGTGAGCACAATAGTAGTCATTTATTTGTCATAATTTATGAAAATGTTTACAATTTTCATACTTACCTCTCTCCGTGGCGATTGTGACTCTCATTGAATGTTGACACACCATTGTATTCATTAGAAAGAAAGGCAAGCAACAAACTTATAACCTGAATGTGTAAACTAAGCACTGGCTGTGCTTCAAGTGTTGTCATCTGCAAACACACCCACTGGCATTAACTTTCAGCCTGTTTCATAATCTCTCCTGGGATCCACTTTCAATTTAATGTTATTTTAAAAATTTGCCAAAGGTGCATTTTATCTAAAGAATCCAAGTTGAAATTAGTACTTTGTGATTTTTAGTTCCAAACTGAACCAAACTAATTAATCACTGATATGGGCCGAAACTTTCTTGACAATCCTTAATAATTAAGGTTTTGCTCAGAGATGCATTACTTGTCAAAGTGATCGACAGAAACACTGGCCTGAATTTAGTGGATGATTGTGAAGTCCCACCGCTACCGGGAGCTGACCCCACTTTGGCCAAAGGTGAGACCCCGGGCAGCATATTGCCAGAGGCGGCTAATCAAGAGGCTGCCGCCGGGTTGCCATCACCATCCAATTTAAGGCGGTAGCCTGCCCAAGAGCTGCCAGCAGGGCAGGGGGCTTAGCTGCATCAGCAGCGCCACTAACGGCGGTGGCCATTTCTGGGATTGCAACACCAGACCCTCAAAGTGAGATTTGGGTCAGCCTGGGCCAGGCAGCCAGGCCCCAGTGATAATCGAACCCTGGCAGTGCCATTGCCATGAGGGTATCCATTGCACCAAAGAGTACCCAAAAAGGAGGCACCCCTCACAGGGAGGCCACCATGTTATTACTTTTTTTATTTGTTCATGGGATGTGGGCATCACTGGCTAGGCCAACATTTATTGCCCATCCCTAACTGCCATTGTTCAGAGGGCAGTTAAGAGTCAACCACATTGCTGTGGGGTCTGGAATCACATGTAGGCCTGACCAGGTAAGGGCCACAGATTTCCTTCCCAAAAGGACATTAGTGAATCAGATGTGTTTTTACAACAATCAACAATGGCCTCATGGTCATCATTAGATTTTTAACTCCAGATTTTTATTGAATTCAAATTCCACCATCTGCCATAGTGGGATTCAAACCAAGAAGAGTCATACGGACTCGAAACGTTAACTCTGTTTTTCTCTCCACAGCTAGACCTGCTGAGTTTTTCCAGGGTTTTCTGTTTTTGTTTCAAATTTCCAGTATCTGCAGTATTTTGCTTTTATCCCCAGGGCATTACCCTGGAATACTTATCTAGTGACAATACCACCATCTCCTCGGACTTTATAAGGCAATTATGTTTTAAACTGTCTCTTTCAATTTAAGGTAAAACTCCTGGAATGGGGGAATGCTGTGAAGTTGTACTGAACTCTGCCCAGTGATAGGCCCACGTAATTTGGTTGCCATGGGGATAGTGGGCCCAGGCCAAACCCTATTGAAAGCTAATTGTGAGCTTTAACAGTTGCCAAAAAGGAAGAAGCTGCTGGCCTTGCTGCCTGAAGACTCACAGACTCTCAGAGAGAGTCAGACCAAAAGATTTATGGAAAATACCCACAACAGGTGCTGCTATGACAAGCAGAAGAAAAGCACTGCTTTTGAGGTGCCCACTGAGCAGCTCACTGGAGAGGACAGAACCCATGTTCGAGGAAACAAGGATTATGAAGGGTTAAAAAACCACAGAATCAACAGAAGGTACCTTACAACATGAAGTCCATATGATTATGTTCAAAGGGTTGAGTGAAGGGGATTTGTTTAAAAGGACACTGATAGATTCACTCTGGTAAAGCAGATAGAAAATCCTGTTGGAGTCAAGGGAGGATTTGGACTTTAAACTCAAGGCTACACATCCATAGAAAGTGCAGTGCAATGTATAAATACAGCGTGCTGTCTCTGTTTACTAAATAATACTTTTTCTGTAGTTTAGTGTGTTAGTTGCCTCCTGAGTAATGTTTAGACAATACTGATTTTAGTGCTTTGTTACAGTAAAAGTCTTAAAAAGTGAAATCTTTGAGCCGGTCACTGGAAAATTCAAATCTCTTTTTATTGATCGCTACGGGAATCATCACAAATAGGCTTCACTTGGTGGTCTCCCCACAAAAAAACTGGCCCTCTGCAAACTACCTGCAGAGGTAGAAAGTGGTTCCTAACTAGCTACATCAGTGGCTCAATTGGCCATGAGGCAGGCCACTGAGCCACCAACTTTCTTGTCGCTGGTAATAGCATGGCCACAGGAAGACATCAGAATCCCCTCCAGACAATTTTCCTCTACCATCTTGTCAGCTGACCCACCTCCCAGCACATCACCATTGGGCTGGGAAACTCCAATCCTCTGACTTTGAGCAGGACTGGCAGCACATGTTGAACCATATCCTCCCGTGAAAGGCTACCTTCCAAAGAGGAAGGGAGAAAATTAAGGAAAATAAAACTCTCATAAAATGTTTATTTTATAATAGTCCAACTCAACTCCATTTAACTCGATCTGTTTGAAGTTTAAAGGAAGAGTTGTGGCTAGTAAGGTGTTATATTCCACCTAATTTGATCCTGTCCAAAGGTAACAGGTTTGGAGGCAAACGCAAGGTCATACTACACCATGTCAAGCTATACATATTTTAGCTGTCATACCAAATAACTGCTGAAGGAGCTGTGCCCAGAAGAACCTCCTTCCAGATATATTCTTTTCATCTTTAGAAAATGATGTAGAAATATAAATGGTACTTGACATAACTACAGTTGAACCCACTCACTGCTTGATTGCATTCCC
Source organism: Carcharodon carcharias (assembly GCF_017639515.1). Lineage (NCBI taxonomy): Eukaryota > Metazoa > Chordata > Chondrichthyes > Lamniformes > Lamnidae > Carcharodon > Carcharodon carcharias. The sequence goes on from NC_054470.1 coordinate 161,077,756, forward strand.
TGGATGTATGCAACTGAGTTTACCTCGAAGGAAACTGCTCAATCCTTCCTTTGCAGAAACCAGTCAATAAATCATGGCAAAGTGGAAAGAGAACTAGCCTGCAACTTACTATGCAGCAAGATGCTAGAACGGATATTTAGAGCTGCAGTTTGGGTGACCTGTTTACATTGGATTTCCTACGCGATTACCAAATTGCTACCATTCCAGTCTGGGATGGTGGGGCCATGTCCTGCGCCCGAACCCCTTCAACGTGAGATCATTTAAATAATCAGCAAATCATGGGATAGCGTTTCCTGCCAGAAATCCCAATATTTGCACAGCAAACCTGATGCCTTGTTAACCTAGCTGATGCCAAGACAAAAGTAAGACAGTGGGATGGGTTTCCCAGTCCCGCCAGCAGCAGCCATCATTGCAGGTGGGCCGGGAAATTTGGAGAGTGACCAAAATGCCGCTCTCCAAATTTTCCTGTCCCGCCTGCGACAATGTCTGCCGCTGGTGGGTCTGTAAATCCCCGGTAATGTATTGGCTGGGATCAACAGAAGTGCAGCCTACAGCCTGGGAGTAGGATTGTCTGCCAATATTTCCAGTTACAGATGGGATTTTACATTTTTTTTTCATGTTTTTTCTCAAATATAGAGAAGAATTGACAGTCTGAGTGCTAATCAGACTCCTACCCAGATTATAAACTCTTTACTTAGCATCATAAGTTTCCCTAAAGGGATTCCTCTATCCACACTAATAAAGAAGAGGAGGAAAACAGAATGAAGTTGAATGAGTTCTGATGAAAGTGAATGGGACTGAAACTCTATCCCTCTTTTTCTTTCCATAGACGCTGCCCAACCTGCTGAATATTTCCAGCAATTTTTGTTCTTATTTTGGGGCTAAGGAGAATAGGGCAGCATTTAAAAAGAAAGAGACTATGCTGGTATTATCCCTATATATTGAGTATATAGGCTCAGGAAATCTTAAATTCTGAGGGGCATCTCTGCGTCCAAAGGCTAAGGCCGGGATTTGTGCCCGCCGGCCTCAGGCGTGTTCAGTAGTGTGAGCAGGCAATATGGCGACAAGGCCAAAAATCGGTTTCACGACGTCATGAAACCAGTTTGCAATCGTCTGTTCTGCCCGCCTATGGCAGGCCGCACTCCCCACCGTCGGGCGTCAGGAACCTCATTGTAATAGATCAGCATAAGGTCATCCCGCCGGACTCATTCCCCCGCCCCCCCGCCCCCCCCCACCCCCATCCCCCAGCTGGATTGTCTGCCCATGTCGACAGGATAAGGCGTGCACTTGGCAGGCTGCACTTCACTCACTTCACTTGGGACTTCAAGGTTTGTTTACCTATCTTGCTTCGGGCAGCACTCGCAGTCATCAGCGCCAGGCCTCACAGGCAGCACCATATCACTTTTAGGGGGGCTCACGGATAGGTCTCTACCTACCAGATCAACCATATGTAGGTGGCTTTTCAACAGCTGCAGGGCTAGGGCTTGCTTGGGGAAGGGGGAGAAGTGGGCTCAGGTAAGGGAAGAGGCTGCAGGGTGAGAGCTGTACTGGGGAATGGGAGTATCTCAGGGTGTGTGTCAGGGCACATTTTGATCTGTGCAAGTGGCCTCAAGATGGTGAGGGCTGAGGAGGCAGTCTCCAGAGGAGATGGAGCCAGATGGAGATGTGAGGGTATGTGTGTGACAATGGGTGGTGATGTCCCTTGAGTTGGCAGTGAGTGAGATACCAGTGAATGTGTGATGGGCTTGAGTGTGTGAGTTTGGAGCGATGAGATGGTTACCATACCCTGGCTGCATGGATGAGATCATTCACCCTCTATCTGCATTGGATGGCCAACCTCTTCTGTGCAGCATTGGCACTGATCACCACTGCCATCGCCTACCAAGCCAGAGTGGCAATGTAGTTGCCCGTCCTGCCAGAGCACTGGTAGAGGACATGACAGCGGGCCTCTATGGCATCTAAAAGGTGCTTGAGGGCTGCAGTCTTCTTGCCTTTCGGGGCTATGTCTTCTTTGCTGCAGCCCTGGGCTGGAAGCGCTGAGCATGGCTGCACTTTAAATATGGTGCCTGGAATGATAAAGCAGCGAGGTGATGGCGTGGCGGGCGAATGAGAGCCCGCCTGCCATGGATACGCCGTGTTTTCCTGGAATGCATAATTAATGCCATGGGTTTGGGACGATACGGCCTGAACATCTATCTTCGCAGGGGGCGGGTAAAACGTTTTACCCACCTGCTACCGCGTTTAGTGCAAAATAAAAGGGTAGCTTTTAACCTTACCCAGCTGGGAAAGCAAGGAGTCAACATATGATTTTCCCACGAATGTCCTGCCCAGATCCACTATTTCTAATTTTTTACGAACCCTTTTGGACAGGCAGCTAAATCACCTGCCCAAAGCCGCCAGGGCCCTTCCTTAAAGAGGCAGATTAGGGTCTGAGGAAGTTATGTAGCCCCGACTGCAATTTTAATTCTGGGTTTAGTGGGCAATTTGTTGCAGTCTCCCTACTGCGGAACTCTCAGCGCCACACCTACCGGAATGGTGGCAGGCTTCCCAGGGCTACTCAATTTTTCAGAGATGGCCTTGCTTCATTCCACCAAGAGGCATGCAGGAAATTAATTTACCAACCCGGTTTCTCGCTGGAAACCATCTTCGGGTTAAAATCCACCCCGCAGATTCACTGAAGAGATCCATAGATGAACCCTTGTGGCTTCTGAAGATACTGTTCAATCCAGATTAGCGGCCCAAACAGTTCCAACAGTCAATTATTTTTGCTACTGGTCCCTTTCAAATTGCACCAAAGAGACCAAAACTGTACACAGTACTCCAGATGTGGTCTCGTCAACTGTGCAACTGTAGCAGTTCTTACTTTTATATTCCATTCACATGGCACAAGGCTTGCCTTAAATTGGGCCTTGGGCCTCATATGAATAATTTGGCAAGTTGCTGGTACCTGTCGCACCTCCAGAGGCAGCTCAGCCATTACCAGTGTTTCAGTTTGGACCTGGCTTGCTGGCAGCGGCTCTCAGGTAACTTTCAGAAGGGGACGGGGATGGGTGGTTTGCTGATTAATGGCTGACAAAGTCCTTCAGGACTATTGTGAAACCAGGAAAAGTACTTTAGAAATCTTTTCCACTCCCTCTTGGCCTGCGGAAAAAGCACTACTGTTCACTTTGATGCGCTTAGCATTCCATCTTCATCAGCTATTTTGTGGATTCCTTATGAGAAATGTGGTAATAAATGATGAGATTGAAGAACATGTAGGAACGTTAATTAAAAACTGGCATGTATTGTCATAAGTCCACTAGAGAAACAATGATTCCCATGCAGAATGCCAGGATCAATTGGATGCCAATTATGGCCATTATTTCTTGTCATGTTGTCAAATGTTGGATATTGGAATGTCCTTCTCCAGTAGCCTGTGTGCTTTTTTCTCCTGAAGGAGGAATACATGATAGGAATGGATGATAGTAATGAAAGCTGCGTTGGATCAAGGACTTAGGTTGTGAGTCTTCAGTGTCAGTTAATGAAGACAGTTAATATGAATGCTACCAAATGACTTTGTATCTGGGACAAGGAACAAGATGTCAGGTGCTACCCTGATGGGCAGTCCTTGTCTGCTATTCAAGGGAGTACCTATGTGCTTCTCTGTGATTCAATTATCTGCTTTTTTATTCATCTGAAGACACTTTTACCTTTGCTGACTGTGCAAGATCATTAAATTTCTTCTGAACACTCCAAAGCTTATGGAGGAGCTGCACACAGCACAGTTACATCCTTCCATGTGGTTCATGCTGTTCTGTGTAAAGGCTTCTTCCAATGATTGCATCCTTGCTTATTGGGTTAGAAGCATTTCCATATCACTTTCTGAAATCTTTGGTTGCTTGTCTTTTTCTGTAGTTTCAACCATTTCAGTCTTTCTCCCAAGAGCCTGCTCAGCCCTTTAGCTACATGGAACTATTTAAATATAGAAATTGTGGCCTTGCTTCATCACCTTCCTGAATATTCTGTGTTCCCCTAATGTATCTCCTCTGCCAATGGGAGCAGTCCCACCTTTGCAACATTCCCATTATATAAGTTAGCTGGCCCTAGAATATCTGATGGGGCCACCCTCCTTTCATTTTTAAGTCCCGTTCTAGTGCATTTCAGCAGGATAGAGACCAAGGAGTTTTCAGTTCACACAGCTTCGGTAGAAAGAAAAGTAAAAGAAGCAAAATGGTGAAGAAATAGGGAGATCAAAAGATTAAAGATGCTATTTTGGCCAGCTTTTTTAAGGAAACCACACCACCTGAAGAATTGGTAGGGAACACATCTCTGCTGATATTGGCTGCCCCACGGCCATTTAACACCTTGAAAAGCTTTAATTGGAGATGGGAATTCTGCCCTCAGTCATGAAGAAGTCCTGCCTCAGAGAGTTGCCAACCAATCTGATTGGCTGGCAGCTCTCCAGTCTCAACAGCACCAGAAGCTGCAGTGGACAGGACAGGGACTGTAAATGGTCCCCAGCGTCTTAGCTCCAGGAGTCCAAGATGCCTGGAGGGGTCTCATGGCAGGCAGGGGGGTGGATAGAGGGGGTTAGGGGTGTTGGTGGAGATACTGGTGGAGGGAGGGAGCACCCAGAGGGGGCAGACACGTTGGGAGTGTTGCCTGATATTGAAAGGAGGCTATTGTTGGTGGTGCCCTTCTCCCCCTTTTCATCCTTGGTCTGAGCAGGGTCACTTTCTAGGATTCCTCCCTGCTCCTGAACTCCCCTTGCCAGGGTGGGTGAGAAATGACCCTTAAGCTTGTCATTAGTCCGCCACTTAAGGGGGTCATTGGGGGAAAGGCTGGGCTAACCGACCTGGGTTTCATCCGTTCCACCGTAAAATTGCAGAAGAGGCAGGAACCCAGTGAGTAATTCATCTGAGGAATTTTACAGGTCACCCACCACACCCCTTTCCCCCCCCCCACAGTGCAAACCTGCTGGTGGGGGAACATAAAATTCTGCCTTTTATGTCAAATGCTAATGAGCATTCAGCCCTAATTGCAATCAGTAGGTCTGAGTTAGGTCACTAGCTGTGCCTCATAGTGAGCTCAGTGTGATAAGGATCAAGAGTAGCCAACCTCTAATGTTTCACCATCAGTGACAGCACTTTCCACTATCTCACCTCTGAGTCATAAGCTTCTGGGTTGAAGTCCCACCCCAGAAATTAAGGCTGTCACAGAGCAGTACTGAGGGTGTGCTGGAGTGTCGGAGGTGCCACCTTTCAGATGAGGTGTTAAAATGAGGCCCCATCTGCCCGCGCAGGTGAATGTAGAAGATTCCATGGCACACTTTCAAAAAGCAGGGGAATTATCCCCAGTGTCCTGGTCAATATTTATCCCTGAGACAAAGTCACAAAAACAGATTATCTGGTCATTAGCACATTGTTGTTTGTGGGAATTTGCTGTACGCAAATTGTCGGCAACTTTTCTTACATTATAACAGTGACTACACTTCAAAGTGCTTCACTGGCTCTATAGCTCTTTGAGATGTCCAATGGTCATGAAAAAGACTTTGGCTGGAAATTTCCAGGCCCTCCCGCCGGTGGGATCTTCCAATCCCGCTGAAGTCAACCGGCATTTAAATGTCTCACACATCCACCGCAGGGGAACCTGCCATGATGGGGCCGGAAAGTTCCGGCCTATATAACTGCAAGTCTTTCTTTTTCTCCTATCATTGCCTTACTCTGCGCACACCCTCTCTAAACACCTTTGCCTCACTTGCTGTCACCACTCCTACAAATGCTTCCTGAAAACACACTTGCTTTTGTCAGCCTTTCCTAACATCTTTGCTTTCCACATGTCCATCTTCTATGAAGTTCCATGGGACATTTTTCCAGCTTAAAAGCATTAAATGAATTCAAGTTTGTTTTGTTATGATGTAAGTGTTGCTTCACTCCTCACATTAAAAAGATTTCAGCATCGCAGAAAAGATTTACAAGAATGGTTCCAGGGGATGAGGGACTTCAGTTGCGTGGATTGATTGAAGAAGCTGGGGTCATTCTTCTTAGAGAAGACGGAGTCGGGATTGGATGGAAGTATTCAAAATCATGAAGGGTCTAGACATGATAACTAGAGAAAAAGTGTTCTCATTGGCAGAAGGGTCAAGAACCAGAGGACGCCGATTTAAGAGGATTGGCAAAAGATCTGGAACACACGACATGAAAGAGTAATGGAAACAGATATAATCGAGGCCTTCAAAAGGGAGTTAGATAAGCACCTGAAGAGAAAAATTTGCAGGGCTATGGGAAAAGAGTGGGGAATGGGGTTATCTGAGTTGCTCTTGCAGAGAGCTGGCACAGATACAACAGACCCTGCCTCCTGTGATGTAACAATTTTATGATTGTCAAGTCCAACGATCTGCCTGGCCCTGGGCACATACAAAATGTGCCTTTTTACTGAACAGGAGTTATACCACACAAGGGTGAAGACCAAATGATGTGAGCTGGGCACCATTTCCCAGCTTTTGGTTATAGAGTTCCTGGTTGTCAGGTCAGTGACCTGATTCCTCAGTTATAATGAGTCTTGCATCAATTCACATTGATGCAAAAGCTGTAGTATAATGTCACTTCGTAAAGAGATAAGGGAAGTACTGAGGAGAAGAAAATCTAAATGTTAATGGAGGAGGCAGTTACACCTGCAAAATGGGGCTCGCAAATTATCACACGCTTAAGTCCCAGGTCTTAACCAAGCCAGGTATTTGCCCCAGTGACTGGGTATTCAAGGGAACTGCTGACAAAGCTAGTGCACGATCTGCTTACAGTACTTTGCAATTTAAGAAACTAGAGATTGAAACTGCACCAGTACCAAGGAAACTGGAAAACATTATAAAATAAATACTGCCTTTTTATCCACTGTCACTTCTGTCTTCATCATGTACACGTGAAAGACTTATTGACGTTCATGAAGACATTCCTTCAGCATGCGTTGGGTGAATTCAACTAAGAGACTCCCACTTCAGTCCTCAATTGTCCTTTATTTAGGATAAACTATTTCAGTTAGTTAAAGCAGTTGTTCAAAAAGAACGTTTAAATTTGCGACAAAATAAACCTGTGGTAAAATGCATTATTGAGGCCATTCTGTGAATATTAAATTTAGCATAACACTAATGCAGAAATCAGCCAGCACTTTGCTGATATTATTGACATTGTGCAATGCCAGTGAGTTAGATTCCTGTCATTATTTATTCCTATACAAATAATGATTCATAAAGCAATGTTTCACCTTGGCCTGCTAAACCAATGTATTAACTAATGTTATTAGCGATATGATGATATTATCATGACTGCCTCTCCAAACTCTCACTAATTCAAAACTAATATAAAACACTGAAAAGTAAAATGGAGCTGCAAATGTTGGAAATTGGAAGTAAAATCAGAATGGAAATAGATGGCAAGCATCAGCATCTGAAAAGAGAAAATGACTCATGTTTTGGGTGGGCCCTTCAAGAGAACTGGAAATTGGGGGAAAAAATTATCTTTTTTAAACAAAATAATACTTAAGTAACTCATTTACCTTCCAGTTTCCAGTTATGGTAAGGGCCTGTGCTTGAAATATAAAAATGTCAAAACCATGCTGAGTCATACAGGACAGAGCACCAGAGTTTGATCCCTAACCTGTGCTGTTGAGCTAGCTGACTCTAAATTGGAAAGCAAATAGGGCCCTACAATTAGCTTCAGTGTGTTTGTGCTAGGGAAAGGAGCATCAGACATGGCAATTGAGAAATATTCATACGGTCTGATTTAAACTCACTGTGTAAGTACAATGCGTGGAGGTCAAGATGAGCCACAAACATTCCTGTCCCCATTGCATGACAAGGAGCTTTCGACCAGATGAGTGAAAGGAAAAAGGACTTGCTGTTGGTTAAGGGGGCCTTAAGATCTTCCATTGGCGAATCTGTTTTGATTCAAGCCAGAGCTAATTGTTGGCAGCAGAATTCTATAAACATTTTAGATCTTGCTATTTGTACCTTGAGTTACAGTACATTGCATTTAACGTTTTATGACAACTGGTCAATTATCTCCAAATCAGCTGCTGCAAAGCAAGATTTGAGTAATTAAGAGAATGAGGATAATATCAGAGTTGTGGATGCTGGGGCTATGAAAACAAGGCAGCCGGGTTCTTAACTCCTTATTGTTACAGTTAAAATGGAGCCAAAAAGTATAACATATCCCATGTTCTCCATGGTGTTCTTCTTAGCAGAGGGAATATTTAGCTTATGACACAACAGCCACGTTTTTGGGGAGGAGTATCAACACCCATGACAAGTATTGTGTTTTGAGCCACAAAAATTAGATAATATTGAAAAGTTCAGCCATGGCATGGATAGACTTTATAATAACCATCTTCAGTAACCGGATTATGGTTGGTTTTTGCCAGAATTTCAGTGGCCATCCCATTTAATAGAAAAATGTTGTTCCACAGTGATAGTACATTCACCTGGGAAACATAATTCGCAGGTGAAAATTATCTTTAGGATTCAATCTGATGGCCCCCTTTGATAACAGTGTTGATGATGGTATCCTCAGCTTTCATAGCATCTAAGTGATGCCAATATGAGGTAAACCTATTTGGATCCCTTTGGGGGCAGCATAACCTGCTAGCACAGGTGCTGTGGCCTGAATCCACCTGCACAAGCTAGTAATACAGCCTGTATTATTTTCAACTTCACCACATACAGTAGATGGTAACCTGACGAACCCAATTGCATGCTCACTGTAGGATCTGCCTGATCAATGGAATGGACATTGGGCAGGTTCAGTGAAAGGAGGTAAATCTGCTCTGCTAGGTTGTTGCCCAGGTTACCGACACCGCATTTCAATTACTGTTATGTACAGGCTTTCATCAGCCACAGAGAGGGTTTGGGGTCACAAATAAAATCACAAACCACAACTTTAAAACAAGTGTGCACAGCGACCCATGGTTTTCAAATGGCTGTTCTTTTTGAAAGAAGTTTGGTAATATAAAATGAATACTGGCAATTACGTGGTATAATACTATCTCTATATTTAACAATCAAGGTTAAAGTACTTGCAATCATGAAAGCACATCTGCATTATTTTGGGATTACTTTTAGTTAAACAAAACTCACTTAATAATGAAGTAGAAAAGCTTTATGTGTTTATATTTATAGACACACTTTTCCCTGCTAACATAGAGTTGTAAAAGCAGAAGCTGGAATGTTTGTCCTTATAACACTTTGTCCTTAAAGGAGAATTACCTTTATTAAAATGTGCCTTGCGTAGTTTTTTTATTGGTTTCCAGAACATTTTTTTCTTTTTCTTGAACAGAACTTTGAGTAACTTATAAAACTAAATTATAATATTATTTCAATGTCCACAACACTCCTGTCCTTGTAGTGCCCACCTGCTTTTGTTATGAAAATCTGTCATGAAAGTAATAAATGCCAAGTGTTATTTATAGCCCAATGCTTTCTCCAAACTAGGAGTTGATAGTGTAAGGTAAGGTAACCATTCTCAGTGTAGAGATTCGTATTCTGGGAGTATGTATCCCCTCACCTCAATTTTCTACCTATTAAGATGGCTGGCTGAAACACCATTCTTCGTGTAGCCATATTCCCGATATAAATTGCTGACAAACTGCATTGGGAACACTGAAGACTTAAGTTAATCTTTTAACATTGGAAGAACTTGCACGCTTTGGAACTTTAATTCTTCCCATTATAAATATGCATCTGCACTGGTCAAACCTTTAATAACCTTGTGAGGATTGTCGATGATCTAACTGATAGCAAACCAAAGCAAAGTATAGAATGTGTCATTTTCCATTTACTTCCAGCAAAATACAGACTATATTTGCAAATGTTTTACTGCTGTGCTTTAGCATATTCCCATGATTTCACTGCTGGACAGTCTGATAACAGCATTGCTTTTCCTCCACTCAGGTTGCATCGACAGAAGTACACTTTGGACCAATGAGGCTGATGCAAGATCCTTTTCAGGTGAAACCTTTAGGTGCTTGACATTTGTACAGTTGCATGTAGGCCAGTAGATAACTATGCCACTGGTTTCCACCTCCTGCTCCCGATCCCCAGCTGTAAAATATTCCAACTGCAGCAAAATTAGCAACACTTCTTCTGTTGCGTCAATGCAGAATCAGATACGGAACCATGCTGGTCTGTATACTTGTGTATTGCGTTGTGCAGAACATTTACCCACTGAAACATTGGAGGAGACCCACTCCTGATAAATGTTTATTTCAGATTTCACAATCTGGAGGTTAACTTATGATTTTCACCAGTTTTATCAAAAAAGAAGCAAGAGGAAAAGGGAAAGGCAGGGACTGTGATTATAAAGTGGTGTTTATCAATGTTCGATCTCTCTGCCAGATTTACCCGAAATGCAGCAAAAATCCATGTAATTGATTGTGGCGATAGTGATACAGGTACATTCCTTCGAGGCCATGCCGGATTTTGGATTTTGGCCAAGTTCGGGTCGAGTGCGTTGGGCAGTGGGTGATTCAGGCCAATCCAGGTCAGGGGTCAAGGGTCGCTTGGAGCATGACAATAGACCTTCGTGCAAGTGAGGAAGGGATTGACAAGTCTGGCATAATGCAGGCCTAGCCAAATTGTCCAGGTAGGTTCATTTTAATTGAGTAAAATATGTAAGAAAAGATGATGCATGGCACTTTCAAAAAATGTCTGGTTTTCAGACATTTTTGAGAGAATGTACCTGTATTTGAAATTAGATGCAGTCAGTCTTCTCTCTCTGCCACGCAGGTGAAAATCCTGCCTTTGCTCAAACAACAATGTGCAAAAAAAAAATGCAGAAATATTTTTTCTCATTGATTTTTTTAATCGGAATTTTGTTTGAAAGTATCCAGTGCTGAATTGAAAGATAAAGTATTTCTCAAGAAATAAATGGAATTACTTTGAATGTAGTCCATATGGTTGGATGTTGATACTCTGTTGGTATATCTGAACCGGATGCACAATTTCCCAAAAGAATACAAATATCAGATCATGATTAAGATGTAACCATATTATTATAACAACTATACTGGGCTCCGGTGGAGAGGGATGTTTTAGCCACACTCTTGGAAAAATTTTTAGCTTGGCGGGCGGGCACACACCTGACCTGCTTGAGTGTGAAATGATATGCATTGACATCGGGCGGCATGACAGAGTTACATGGGGGGGACATGTTTCATTACATTTTTAAGTTCTTTTTTTTTTACAACTCTTCATCTCCCTGAGGCAGCTGTGTGCCTCAGGGTGATTATGTAGCACACACTCGCGCGCATGCACGAAGTTCATGCTCACCCCGCTCATCCTCTTCCCCCAGCCCGCACAGGCAGCGCTGAGCACTGCCACTCACGTTTCACACTGGGTGGGTCTTATTTGGCCCCCATCGCAGGCGGCAATCGCCTTCCTGACTGCCCCAGCCTGTCCCTGCCGATCCCGTCCGACAAGGGCAAGATTCTACCCTCTGTTTACTGCCCCCATCAGTACTTCCCATCAAAAGTGGTGTTCTTTTTGCTGATGACACTATCCTCTACAGAGTAGTGACCTTCCCATCTGAAGGACAAGTGGTTAACAAATAACTGGATGATTTACACAGGACTGAATTGTGAGTATGTAATCTTCAGCTTTGAAGTCACTAACTTTATTTAAGAAAGATTGATTCAGTCATTACCACTTGCATCTCTGAGTCAGCAGGTTGTGGTTTCAAGTCTTATTCCAGAGATTTAAGCATATAATCCAGGCTGACACTCAGTGCAGTATTGAAGGTATACGCGAGTGTATGCTACATAATCACCCTGAGGCACACAGCTGCCTCAGGGAGATGAAGAGTTGTAAAAAAAAAAAGAACTTAAAAATGTAATGAAACATGTCCCCCCATGTAACTCAGTGGTATTGTCCTTTGGGTGAGATGTTAAACTAAGGCCCAGTCTGCCCTCACAAGTGGAAATTAAAGATCCTATTCACAGAGGAGTGGGAGGAGGGGATTCCACGGTTCCCTGGCCAAGTCTTATCCCACAAATGTCATCAGTAAAGCGGACTATTTTGTCATAATCTCATTATTGTTTGTAGGACCTTGCCCAAATTGATTGCACTGCTTCTTATGTTACAACGGTGATTGCACTGTGGTTCATTCCCAGGAGGAAAAAACAGTGAGGAGAATTTTCTCCCTGTCTTGGGTGTGCTGGGCAGGAGCGGGTGTAGATGGGCGTGCGGCCGATCGCCGCCCACATGGACAGGCCAATTAAGGCCTAGCATGACGCACACCCGGCAGCGCTGAGCACTCCCTGTGCGGGCTGGGGGAGGAGGCTGAGTCAGGGCCTGCCCTCTTTCGCTCATGCACTTAAAAGAGAGCGGAAATCTCCCTGAGGCACAGAGCTGCCTCAGGGAGATTAGTTTGATTTTTAAAAATTTAAATAAAGAAAGAAAAAAATTTTAAGATATATCCCCTCATGTGACAGAGTCACACGAGCTGGGACATGTCTATGAATTTTATTAAAAATTTTTACTGAAGTTTAGAAACCTTCATGAAACCTCATCCTGCCCGTGGATGAGATTTCATGATAAATGCGAAGGCCACCTGGTCTCTTCGCCTGCCCACCAACCTTAAGGTTGGACGGGCAGCTGAGTTAATCACTTTAATTAGTTTTTAAATGGCCTTAATAGGCCTTTGACAGTTCGGCAGGCGCACAGCGGAGTCGGCTGCACGCCTGCCAAACTGAGGATCAGAATGATCCGCGGTGATGTCGGGATACACAGCCGATGTCACCGCGCGCCATTTTACGGGTCAGTGAGCGGGGCCTGCCCCCACACACTGATCCAAAGATTCTGGCCAGTAAAAACTGGGAAATAAGAATACTGGTCCGAAATGGTTTTGTAAACTTTAAAATGGAACGCCAGTAAAACTGGGAAATAACAGTACTGGTCCAAACTAGTTTTTCCTTCTGGGTTAGCTGTGAAGTGGGTTGGGACCTCCTGTTATCATAAAAGGCGCTGTATAAATGCATTTTCTTTCTTTCAATGGAAGCTATCTCTTCAACCACAATCAGCTGCTTGGCTTAGTGACCATACTTGATTTACACTGGAGTAAACAAATAGCGAGATGGCTGGGAAAACCGGTGGAAGTGTGGGAATCAATAATAATGCTCGGCTATGTTTGTCATCATCGGTATTCCGCAAAACTTCTATCAGCTCGCTGATGTATTATTGCAGCTGTGTTCAGCAAGCTGTAAAACATGGATTGGTTTGTGGATTCAATGACTATTGGCCTAGGAACATGACCTATTCGATATCAGTGTTCAACTACATCAAGGAGGTATGACCAGGTTGGCAGCTCTAATAGAAGCTTGTTGATACAAAATTTGGTTTGCAATGCATATGTAAAAAACAGAAGAATGACACTCACATTGCACATCAGCTGAAAGTCTGACAAAGATTGCCAGCAACTAAGCTTTTTTTGGATAGCTCTGTGTATTAAGCCCAAAAAGTTAGCTTTTGACAGATGAATTCCAGCCCAAGGCCTTTTGGAATTTACACGATATGCAAAGGGAACAGTACATCCTCTTACGCTAGTCTCTGATTAGCTGCAAGCACTTCAAAGGCTTTTATTGACAAACCTTGATAAAGCCTCAAGGTCCATCAAAGTTGAAAGGAAATATGGGCTAGATTTTTGTGAGTGGGTGTAAAAATCTTGCCACATAAAAGATGAGATAAATCAGGAAGCAGCAGTGATGTCAAGCTTGAATTGGAGGTAAAAAAAACAGTAGATTTGAAAGGAACGTGAAGCACTGCCACATCGCCAGCCATCACACAGGGAGTTCAATTGTTACTGCTAGATTTCAACCTCCATTTAGCACAGCTAAGATCGTTGTAGCCGCAAAATATATGACTGGAGTCATGTATTAATTTATTGCCACAAATGCCACAGGGTCTCTACAGACATTTATATATACGGTTCCAGAATTTAATGCTCTAAAGACCTGAAATAGTACCAAAAATGTTTTTAAAGAAACAATTTAAATTAAGTGGCTGTTTTTTTTCTGGCTTCTTGGCCTCAAAATCACATCCAACTTCTATGCTGAGGCAAAGAAATGACTGGAAAAGCTGCTGGAAGAGTGGGAATTAGCAAAAAGCTTGGTCATATTTTCATTTTTAGCCATGCGTAATCTGCAAGCCCGGGTTGATTCAGTTGTGGAATATTGGGGCTGTGTTTGACAGATTACATAGGAAAAAGAGATGTCCAGGAGTCAGTATTGATCAGAGCCATTTAGATAATTTGTCTGAATGAGCCTTACCTGCTGCACACTTAAGTCCATACTTATCGGCACTGGAAAGTTGTTCAGAGGTTGTGTCAATCATTTAAAGGCTTGATTGCGGCTAATATGAGCTCGCTACTTATGCTGCAAGACTAGAAAGAAAGGTATTGCCCTTATATGGTCTCTTTCACAACCCCAGGATTTCCCAAACTACTTAACAGCCAGTGAATTACTTTATAAAGTGTAGCCTCTGTTGTTAAGTAGGGAACATGGCAGCCAATTTGCACACAGCAAGCTCCCACAAACGGGAGTTAAATATATGACCAGATAATCTGCTTCAGTGCCTTTGGTTGAAGGATAAATATTGGCCAGGACACCAGGGGAGAACTCCTGCTCATCTTCAAAATTGTGGCATGGAATAACTTACGTCCTCTTAAAACAGCAAGCAGAATTTTCACTGGCCTGACCAGCAGGGATTGGTCAATCAGAAATTCCAGTCAAAACCCACACAGGCTGGAATCATCCATTCTAGAGTCTGAGTTTGGTGGTGGGATTGGAAGTCAGAGTGATTTCTGCTTGGGGGGTGGGGTTTGGTGATGGCAGGATGGCTGACCACATGTTGTCTTGCACTGTTCAGCTCATTACCTATACATCCAGGAGGAGCATGGTGAATCTTGTGGCAGGGGCAGGCAGGAACTCGCCGTCCCCACCTTTACCTCATGGGGCTGAAGATCCAAACACCATACTTAAAGGAAACCCAGACAGCGGTTCATTCACTGCAGGCCAGGAACTCTGGATTCTGCCACGATCAGGATGTTGCAGACCAGACAATGTGTGGCCCCACATTTCGGTGAAACCTCCCTGGAGATTCTCTTCCAAGCCGTCCAGTAAAGGTAGGAGGTGCTGTTTCTCCGGGATGCCTGCATGAGACCCTCTTGTCAGACCACAGTGGTCTGGATGGAGGTCACAGCAGAGGTTAGGGCCCATGGGACCCTCTAAAGAACCACCCAACAGTGCAGAAGGAGGAAGAACGATCTGCTTCACTCTCCCAGGGTAAGAGGCAACATCTACTCACTGCAAAGTGACACTCACAAGGGCATCAGGCGAGTGCAGAGGGATAGAAGACAGGATTTTGGGTTGCAGCACTCACCAGCAGATGGGAAATGTGCATAGAATATGAGCCAGTCACATCATGCTCTCAATCTTCTGTCGGGTGCATGACATCCTGCTTTTTAATCACTTACCGGGGGAGGGCCCAGCAGCTACCATAGGCACGCATTCTTCCTGAGTTCTCATACAACCATTGGGGTGACAATCAATTACAGAATCTCAGAATCACATAGTGCAGAAAAGGCCCTTCGGCCCACTGAGTCTGCACCAACATGTGAGAAACACCTGCCTACCTACCTAATCCCATTTACCAGCACTTGGCCCATAGCCTTGAATGTTATGACGTGCCAAGTGCTCATCCAGGTACTTTTTAAAGGATGTGAGGCCACCCACCTCCACCACTCTCCCAAGCAGTACATTCCAGACCATCACCACCCTCTGGGTAAAAAAGTTTTTCCTCACATCCCCCCTAAGCCTCCTGCCCCTCATCTTGAACTTATGTCCCCTCGTGACTGACCCTTCAACTAAGGGGAAGAGCTGCTCCCTATCCACGCTGTCCATGCCCCTCATATTCTTGTAACATCTGCCTTTCTGCAGAGCACGATCATTCACAAAAAGAGGGAACGGCCCAAGACTGGAGGCGGCATTCCAGGCATTAGAGTCCTCACCGCGTATTAGGAGCAGGCCTCCGAAATGGCCAGGAAGGAGCAGGACCATGCCTGTACTGAAGATGAGATAGGACTGCCCCGTGATACCAGTGAGGATGCTTCCAGTCTGCAGTTGTCAGCTGTGCCCACAGAGTAACACATTGGTTTAATTAAGGAGCCTGTGTAGGCATTCACTAAATCTTTCTTTTCTCTATTCCGGGTACCAGCAAGAAAAGGGGAAGGCCAGCAATCACCCACAGCCCCACCTTCAACCCCACCGCTGAGGAGGATGCATCATCACCTGCACCCTCCACCAGCGCAGACACATTCACCTTAGTAGGTCCATGTCCTAGAGTAGGCTTGGGGTCACAACCTGGTAAGCATATCACAGACATGGGTCCACAGCTGGCAGAGGAAGTCACAGCCAAGGTCTGTGGCGTTTGGAAGATTACTGGAGACCAAGCCCCTGGTCAGCCCTATGCAGATGGCGAGCCTCTGGACTTGGCCCTAAGAGATATGTTGGAGATGCAGAGTCAGGCAGGGGAACATCATGCAGAGTTGCCAGAGGCCACATGCAGACTGGACTGAACACTGGAGGATAAAAACAAAAAAACTGCGGATGCTGGAAATCCAAAACAAAAACAGAATTACCTGGAAAAACTCAGCAGGTCTGACCCATTGGCGGAGAAGAAAAGAGTTGACATTTCGAGTCCTCATGACCCTTCGACAGAACTTGAGTGAGTTCAAGAAAGGGGTGAAATATAAGCTGGTTTAAGGTGTGTGTGTGGGGGGGGGGGGGGGGGGGGGGGGGTGGGGGGGGGGGGCGGAGGTTTGGGTGGGGGGAGAGAGAGAGAAGTGGAGGGGGTTGGTGTGATTGTAGGGACAAACAAGCAGTGATAGAAGCAGATCATCAAAAGATGTCACAAACAACAGAACAAAAGAACACATAGGTGTTAAAGTTGGTGATATTATCTAAACGAATGTGCTAATTAAGAATGATAATATCACCAACTTTAACACCTATGTGTTCTTTTGTTCTGTTGTTTGTGACATCTTTTGATGATCTGCTTCTATCACTGCTTGTTTGTCCCTACAACCACACCAACCCCCTCCACTTCTCTCTCTCCCCCCACCCAAACCACCACTCCCCCCCACACACCTTAAACCAGCTTATATTTCACCCCTTTCTTGGACTCACTCAAGTTCTGTCGAAGGGTCATGAGGACTCGAAACGTCAACTCTTCTCCGCCGATGCTGCCAGACCTGCTGAGTTTTTCCAGGTAATTCTGTTTTTGTTGAAGACTGGAGGAGTCTGTCCAAGTTCTGTCTGTTATATGGCTCCAGCATGCAAGCACTTGGCTGCCTCCATGGAAAGTGTGGCTGCCAACTTGGTGACCCAAGTCCAGCAAAATGCACGGTGGCTGCCAGATATGTTTGGACCTTCACTCAATCACTCTAGCTATGGGTGCAGTACAGCACTTGCTAGGTGAGAGGGGGAAGAAGCACCTTGACCTCCATCCAAGTGCTCCTTCTCCTCAAGGAGTCAGGGAGGTGCCATCAGGCACCCACAGGGAGGAGGAGCGCCAGCCAGGGACTTAGTCCCAGGATGCTCCAAAGGTGCCCTGCTGCTCCACTTCCCCTCTGCCAGTGACCCCAATGCCTCCAGCAGTTCAAGCTGAGGAGGGTGCAACTGCACCTAAGTACCCTTAGCAGGCCAGGGCCCTCTAGGCCTCAGGTCTCCAGAGGATGCCCGCCAGAGTCATCACAGTCCACAGGGCATAGCAATCTGCCTCCACCTCTGTTACGGATGTCGGGGCTGCACCTAGATGTAGTGGTAGGCAAAGAAGGATTAAAAAGTTTTGAAGGCACAATGGTGGCGTGGGTGTACA
Source organism: Carcharodon carcharias (assembly GCF_017639515.1). Taxonomy (NCBI): domain Eukaryota; kingdom Metazoa; phylum Chordata; class Chondrichthyes; order Lamniformes; family Lamnidae; genus Carcharodon; species Carcharodon carcharias. Next base: position 161,095,652 of record NC_054470.1, read on the forward strand.
ACCATTGTTTATGGTTTTGGCACTTGTAAATATATGTTCACTTGCACAGTTTGGGAGTTTCCTGGATTCCATCTTGCTGCTAGTTGCTTCAATGGTTCGGGCATTTAAGGGTGTGGAATTTCAGCCCCTATCAGCATCCAATAATGAACTCTTATAGACTCACTTCTCTCATATTATCAGCACAGTGATCACTCAATAGTCCCACATGCACATGATTAAGCACTGGCCATTATTTGAGTGTGTGGACTGGCCATACATCATGCAAGCCATTACTTGCAGCTGACCATGTTCTGACCTCTGAAAATGTGTAAAGCAAGGGCATTGCAGCTCCTGTTGTTGTTGCCTTGATCACAAAAAGCTAGCATACAAGTATAACAGGTAAAATGGAAGGCAAATAGAATGTATTTCAAAGGGAAATTTACTTCAAAGGGAATGGAGTATAAAAATAGGGAAGTCTTGCTAAACAATACGAGGCACTAGTTAGACCACTCCTAGAATACTGTGAACAGTTTTGGTGCCCTTATCTAAAGAAAGATATACTGGCATTGGAGGCAGTCCTGAGAAGGTTCACTAGGGGGCTTGACAGGGTAGATGCTGAGATGTTGTTTCCCCTTGTGGGAGAGTCTAGGACTTGAGGGAATAATCTCAGAGTAAGGGGTTGCCCATTTATGATAGAGATGAGGAGGAATTTCTTCTCTCAGAGGGTAGTCAATCTGTGGAATTCTTTACCGCATAGGGCAGTACAGGCTGGATTAAGTATTTTCAAAGCTGAGATAGACAGATTTTTACTCAGTAAGGGAATCAAGGGTTATAGCGAGAGGCAGGGAAGTGGAGTTGAGAATTATCAGATCAGCCATGATCTCATTAAATGGTGGAGCAGACTCAATGGTTCGAATGGCCTACTTCTGCTCCTATGTTTTATGGTCTTAAGGTCTTATGGAGATGTGAGTGAATGCCATATGTACTCAAGAGGAGTTAAAACTGCTATGTGAATGGCAAGGAACACTATAGGTGCAGTTTCAGGGCTGGGAGAATGAAGTTCTTCACTGTCATGTTAACATTAAAAAACTAGAGGCTACCCTACATGTTAGTGGCCTTCCTTGGTAATTTGTCATTTTGAGCTGATATGCAGGCTAATGTGTAAGTATGGAGGCAATGGGCAAGTTAGCCTTGACTACAAAAGAGATTGAGTGTAGGATTTAAGCGGTGTGAGTGCAGTTGACTGAAACCTTTGTCATACCTCACGTAGAGATTTGTTTGGCCTGGTCATCTCCTTATCACGGGTTTGCAACCAAAGTGCACTGAACCTCATTGAAGGACTGGGGTCTTAGTCCATGAGGTGAGAGAGAGTAGAATGGGCCTGTGTGCTGGACCTTGCCAAGGATGGTGAGGCTATTCATGTGAGGCATCAGAGGCTCTAACAGGGCTCTGCAGGGTCCATGCAGGAAAGATGTATATGTTGGCTGGAAAGATGTTTATGTTGGCTGGGGAGTCCACAATGACGGATCACAGTCTCGCATTAATACTAAGGCCATCTAGGACTCAGACTTGTAGGAGTCTCTGCGATTGGAGGTTACTACTCAGCAACCCATAATTAAGGTGAGGCACTCTCAGTGAGTGGACTCCAAAGTAACCTCGAAACTGTTCAGTATGATAAAGATATCATGGGATATGGGTTTACTGAAATTGAAACACATGGGGCAGAATATTGCTGTTGGTGTGCAGGGGGCGGGCCCGACATGCTGACGCATAAAATGACGCACTATGACGTCGGGTATGCATCCCGATGTCATCATGCGTCATTTTAATATTCCGTTCAGTGGACGCGTGCCAGATGTGGCTGAGCACCCATCAAACTGCCAGCAGCCTATTAAGGCCATTAAAAAAAGTAATTAAAGTTGTGAAGAACGCTGCCCATCCAACCTTAAGGTTGGCGGGCAGTCGCAGAGCCCAAGCGGCCTTCGCGTTTTTCAGGAAACCTCATCCACAGGCGGGATGAGGTTGCCTGATGGTTATATAAAATAAAAAAACAAATTTTCATAACTTCATAAACATGTCCCAGCTCATCTGACACTGTCACATGAGGGGACATGTTTAAATAAATTTTTACTTTATTTACTTAAAAGTTTTCAAATCCATTCGATCTCCCCGAGGCAGCTCCGTGCCTCATGGAGATTGCTGTGCTCCTTCGCGCGCAAGAGCGCAGGCCCGGACTCTCCCTCCTCCCCCCACCCGTACGGGTAGCACTGAGTGCCACTGGTCACACGTTACACTGGGCGAGCCTTAATTGACCCGCCCACATAAAATGGCAGCATGCAGCCGATTACAGGCGGCGATAAGCTCCGCGCCTTCCCCCGCCCGCTCCCACCCAACCCACCCGCCATACGAAAACTTATCCCCGTGGAACAGTGTGAAGTCGCAGTTCATATATGACAGATTCCCACTAAACCTAACATTTCAAAGTATGTATACTTTTAACCACATGATACGTCACAATTACTGCCAAATAGTATCTCTGGCATTAAAATTTACAAGTGTGGAATCTAATTCCTTCAGATTAAAATTATTGTTTTTTTTTAAATAGATTTTTAAAAACGTTTTCTGTCTCTTTCATCGCTCTCTTTTAATCCCACCTTTCTTTCTCTTTATTTATTTTGCTTTCTGTATATGATTTGACATTCAATTGAGCATTCTAACTTCTACTTCCTGGATTAGACTCTTCTTCAAGATCATTATTTAAGGACAGAGACATTTGCTCGCCCTGTTCACACAGGTTCTTGATGCCCTGTGGAGGATTCCATGCTGTTTTGGCTTTCGAGTTACAATTATTCCCAGGCAAATTGAAAGTTTCTATAGGCAAGTGTAGGTGTAATGAATGACTAATACTACACGTTCTTTACTGAATCAAAATCTGGACCAAAAGCTGTTTTCTAATACAAAGCATTTATAGTATTCGTGGATGGACCATTTGCAACTAAAATATATATGCTGACAGTAGCACATCACAATGATAGTATAATGATGTATAAATATTTATAGTCTGACTGAAATAGGAAATAATTGTTGCTGAAGTTTAATTTTTGCAGTATGTGCGATACACTGTATGTTAGACTGATGTGTAATGTATCCATTTAATTATAACATAGTTATATTATCACGGCTTCTCACCATATATTAATATTAGTTTGCTGGTGAAGGAGTTAGACTTGTGAGGGAGGTGATAGTAATCGAGAGGGAAGCTGTGATTGGTTGGGATTGTGGGAGGGGACCAATTGGGAGGAAAAGAGGGAATGACTTGGGGCACCAGCCAGCTCCACATTCAGTCAATTACTTTTTTAAAGTATTACCTTCAAAGTGACCATCTTTAAGGATTACAGGTTAGGCTACCTGTTAACCATGTTCATCAGAACGCAGTCAGCTAGATACAACATAGCCCAAATTTGCATAGGGGCTCTCAAGAAGAAGACCCTTATTGACATTTGCAAGGGGCCTAATGTCTGTTTCAGGAATGGATCCTGATTACCCCATTTTCTGCCTTCACCAATATGGCAGGTTGGACGGATGGGTGCCCACTTTGTGTCTGAATTCTTGGGCCCCTGTTTCCTCAATGAGCTCTACCATCTGGCCAGTCCATCAGACAGTTTGCATATTCCAGCGTCATATTCAAATTTGTGCAGTATTTGGAAGAATGTCCTCTATGCATGCAGTTGACATATATCCTATGGCTCTGAATTTGACACCATAATTCTAGAGTTTTTGGCACCATGATTCACTGGCAGCTCAATCTCTCTAGTTATGGATCTAAATATTTATACATTTGGAAAACCAAACATCTGCTGGTTCATTCCAAAGGAATAAATGTAAAAGCATGTGCAGGACAGATGAGTACATTTCCAAATCTTTGTAGCCATACTTAGAACCCATTATGAATTTGCATAGATATGTGGCAATATAAACATTGGCATAAAATGAACTAATGCATTGCTGAACTCCTGTCCCATACTTATATAGATGAATGTTGAAGTTATGTTGACAAATTGATAAATTACCACCTAACTTCTGTATCACATTTCCATGTGTGGGATAATCTCCTCAGTGTAGTGAAAACATAACCGCATTTGTAAAGAATGTGTTTATGACTTTGTTGCACCATTTACAGGAAGTTTCTTCCTCCTGCTGAGCAGATACAGTGAGCAAGGAGTCTCCCTAAGCCTCAGCTGCTTAACATATGCACCAGTTATCATTCACTGAGCCAGTCAGTTTGTCAGCATTTGGTAACAAGAACCTGTGCAGACTGGGTCCCTTGCTACTTAGTCCCACTCCAACCTGAGTTTAGCTGTTATTGCATCGGAATGGACCCTCTCTGCTCTTAGCGCAAGGATTGCATACACTTACAGTCTGAAGAGGCCACTATCCTGCCGTTAGCATTAGAAATGCTAGCAAGCTGAGATTAGGGAAGCACCAAGTTTGTTGCATTAGTAGCTGGACTTAATTAAGAGAAGGCAGAGATAATAGATGGCAATGGAGAAATAACAGTAGAAAGAGGAAATTGGGTTGTGGAAAGCAGAGAGGGAATGAGGAAGAAGCTGAAAGTAGTGCTTTCATGGAGAAGAGAGAAGTAACTGGGAGTGCACTTTGGGTCAGGGAAGAAGGTAAGTGATGGCATTAACCAGCTGGGATTGGGCAAGTAGAATGTCAACTTGAACTAGGAGATGTTTAAGTGCCGGCTTAAATTGGGGATGATGGGGGCAGGGCGAGGAAGAGTGTCAGCTTGAATTGGAGGAGTGAAAGAATAATTGAAAGTGGCATTGAATTAAGGGAGGTGTACCCAGTACGAGTGGAGAAAGTTGGAGGATTTGTATTGGTACAATTTCTCTATGAATTGGGTCCAGAGCCGGGGTAGAGTACATTTAACAGTGGAGTAATATGGAGTTAAATGTAAGAAATTGACTGTTAACTTTTCGTTGTAGTTGATTTACTGAAAATTAAAATACCACTCCAATTTTCCTTTTGTTAGATTTAAAATTTATTATATCTGAGCTGTATCAGTACTTAAAATTAACCAGAATATGTCACTTTTAATTCAAAATTTCAAACTTTTCTAGGGATGTATTTCTAAAAATATACTACCAATTTTATAGGCTGTGCACTTTATTATTTCAGATCAGTCACTTTGAAGTGTCTGGAACTCTCTGAAAGATTGCTTTCAGCAGAATTCACTGCAAGAAGTGGCCGACATAATGGTCCTGTTATAAAATTTCACATCTTGACTGCATTTCTGAAAAAAAAACTGTGCCATAGTGAGTGAAACACTGTCACCCTTTTAGGCTGACCTGCAACCAAATGAAGGAATAGGATAAATCAAAGGTAACCTCAGAAAACATTGCAAAAGTTTGCAAATTGCCTCACCAGAATGGATGATCTATTGCTTGCTTGAATTGTAGAAAAGACAGACTTTAAAAGCACAGCCAATTTTAGTTTGACTAACTTCCAGGGCAAAAAAAATCTCAACGTTTTGATTCCAGTTGCGGTAAATGAATTGAACATAGTTTCTACAATTTGACTTTGGCTCTTCCATCTCTTAATGTTGTGATAAATCCTCTCACTCTCTGTTCCTCAAAACAAGAATGCTTGCACATGGCAAGAGCTTACGCATGGAGTCTTTCGTAAGCCCTGCAGCTACCACACAGTTCTGGCTGACCAGGAAACTCTCCCATTCTTACCACCTGTGTATAGGTGTATTAGAAGGATTTATAGGTTGACAATTAACCCGCCTGGCCACATCACAAACACACCTTCTGTGACCACCAAGTGCTGGAGTGGGATTCAAACCTAGAGCTTCTGGCTCAAAGGTAGAGAACATTACCTACTGCACCACAGAACCTCCCATTATAACAGATCCATTACCTTGGCAACTCGTGGATATTTGTGTAGCAACTGGACATTTTATTATAAGTCTAAAAACAAAGAAGTGTTCTTCATTCAGAATATTTCCTGAAAGGGTGAATGTCATTGAAGTACTGTGATAAAGTAATGGCACAAGGAAAACTCAATTATGTCCAAAATCATAAATTATGTGAAACACGTTAAATTTTTTTTGTCATTGAATAAACTGAGCGCTTCGGTGAAATAATGAACTAAGTCCTGCAATGTATATTCTACAGTCTAAGCTTGGCCACAAAGTCGGCAGTGACAGGATGTCGGCATATAGATTCAGTAGTCCTCATAGCAAGATAAATTGATAGTACTCTGTCACCGTAGTTACTGCTTGTTTGTTATCTGGCAACTTACTGTGCGTAAGATAAGACAAGAGCTCCGCTGCTTTGGGCACAGCTGTCAGTGAGGATATCTCTGAGGGTAGCATGTTGAATTTCACAAGGTAACCCAATAGTTACACAAGCTGGGAAAGATGAAAGTCTGTTGATCTTTCACACAATCATACAAATATTATCCCATATTGTATCCCCATCTTTGGTCTGACAGGCAATGTTGTAGAAGTAATGTGTGGACTCCGTAAAGTTTAAAACAGATTTCTCTGTTTGAAATCAAATTCATCAAGAGGTAAAAGTACCAATGGGATAAAGTGTTCTGATCCCAACTTGGAATGTACTGTGTCAAATAGTAGCCCCCGTTACCCAAGTCACCTTCCTAAAACTTGCGCTGAGATCTTGTCTGTTAAAGCCCCAGCTCTGGCCCCCCCTCGCCCCCCCCCCCCCCCCCACCCCACCCACCCCCCACCCACCCCGAGTGTGCAGGGTCAGGGGAGGGCAACAAATCTTGCATACTTGCATGGAGCTGATAGATTCCTGCGCCTCCAGGAACACTTACCAGGCACGCACCTCACTTCGCAAGCTTGAAACTCCAGGGAAACTCTCATTTTGAGATTGAGTTTCTGTGTTCCACCACCCAAATAAAAATTCCTACAGGCTGAGGTCTCAACTTGGACCCCACACACTCCACCCCACCCCCAACTCCCTGGGGCCACCTCCATCCTTCAATTTCTCACTCAGTGCATTGGCCTTAAAACATTGGAGCCCTTTGAGGCCGTGCGTGGGGAATCCTTCAATGCTTGTCCTGCATACCAGAAGAATCCATTGCATTTCTGGATGGAGTGTTGTGCCCTCGTCTATGGTGAATTTGATGGTGGGCAGGGCATTTAATCAGGTGGGAGATGGGGGACCTGCTTCCGCCCTGATTAAGTCCCAGGTGGGAAGGCCGGCATTTAATGTCTAGTTAAGGTCCTCATCACACCACTGCTGGTATTAATCCAGAGATAGGTGGGGGCTTGCCATGGAGGAGCACAGCAAGCAAACCCTGGTGTGTTTGCTTTCAGGCTCCCAGGAGGTCCCTTGTTCAAAGGCACTTAGTGCCTGATTGAGGGCTCTGGCATCAGGAAGTTGGAGGGAGTGGAGGCTGAAAGCAAACCACTACCCCCGCCTCCCTTGCTACCAACCCCTGTCCCCCACAAACCCTCTCCCACCATCTGTCACCTGTGGCCCGGATCCACTGCATCCTGGAGGTTGGCTGAGTACAAAAGAACTGCACGCCTCTGGTCGACAACTCTCAGTGGGCAGGACTTCCACTCCCAGGGTTGTTGATCCCAGGGAAAGGCCCGCCACTGGCCTGTTAAGTACCTGAGTGGCACAAGATGCAGCAGGCCTTCCCAAAAAAGGTGTTACAGGGTCTCGCTGGCTTTCCAGTCAGCAGCCGAGACCTCCGTTGCCTCCACAAGATCCTGCTCCAGCTGCGATCTCGGCATACCTGAGTCTCAGCGGAGTTTGCATTTGTCCCAGAGTTATGGCAGGTGTCTACCATATTGTCTGAGTAATTTCAGCCTCAGAGTGTTTGAAAATGCAAGACAATATGATTTCCCATTTGTAGTCATCAGAAAATGGAGCCCTGACTTTAAACCAACCTACCATGTGGACAGGACTGAAAAGGGAAGTGGTTATTTTTATGGAAACTGACTTACTACTGTGATCTCATCTGAAACCAGCCAACTGGCATTTTTGCTATGGAGCTGACTCAGCCTGCAAACAAACGTGCCAGAAGGAGCAGTGCCTCATGAATGAATTCAAATTGGGCCTCGGTTGCATCCTGTTGAGATATTTTACTGAGTGAGTTAGAAATCCCAACTAGCAGCAAACCCACAGAGTAAATGCCAATGGGTTTGGTTTCATCAACAGATTGAAATAGCTGAAGGCTGAATTTAAAAATCCACACATTTGCTGAGATCATGCGTGTTAATTGTATATCAATTGTGTTTAATTATGTGCAGGTGGAGGGCATCAATTGGGGCTTCACTTAAGCACAAATGTAGGGACACTTACTGAAACTGTGGTTGAGTTAGGAGGTGTGCGCTTGTAATGTTTTACTCTGTAAATAAATGCAAGACTGAGTAAAGATTGGCTCCAATATCATCCTTCACCAAATGACTTTCCAACATAGAACAATGAGCCTGCATACCATTGTGACTACTGTAACTTCAAGCATCCAATTTGCTTCTTATCAATTTTTGCCTCCCTCACCAAACCTCATTAATCATTCACTGTTTATCACAATTGCTGTTTGGCTTCACTTAACTGGATGAACAGTTAGAGGAAGAGGAGCAGCAAAACCAATAGCCTGAAGAACTAGGAAAAGCAGGAACTGGGCAATAGTAGACAGTCTATAGGCCAAGAATTACTCAATTGGATATTCAAGATCCCAGGAGTAGGAGCCCTTGAGACCTTTAAGCTAGCTGCACTATTCAATAAGTCATGAGCGATCTACCTCAGCTTTAATAATCTCCTTTAGGGAATGATATCTGCCATGATTATTTGATCTGGCCTAGGTGTAAATCCAGACCCACTGCCTTCTGAAATGGGCTAGCAAAACACCCAGTTGTATCAAACCACAACAGAGAAATGAAAAAAGAATAGAACCAGATAGATCAACTGGCCCTGACCTAAGCACAGGAAACACCAATGACACACTCAACCCTGTCAACCCTGCAAAGTTCTTCTTACAGGTCCCCCTGGGGGCTTGTGCCAAAATTGGGGAGCTGTCCCACAGACTGATCAAGCAACAGCCTGACAGAATCATATTCACCGAATCATGTCTTGAAACCACTGCCCCAAATTCTTCCTCCACCATTTCTGGGTATATACTATCCTACCTGCAGGACAAAGGCAGCGGCACAGTCAAGAGTGAGTGACCCTGGGAGTCCTCAACATTGACACCGGACCCCATGAATTCTCATGGCATCAGGTCAAACACAGGTAAGGAAACCCCTTTCTGATGACCACCTGCCACACCGCACCAGCCCCCCCACCAACCCCTCCTTACCCTGCTCTTCAGCTGATGAATCAGTGCTACTCCATGTTAAACACCACAGAAGAAATACAGATGGAAGCAAGTTCACAGAATGTACACTGGGTGGGGAACTTCAATGCCCATCACCAAGAATGGCTCAGTAGCACTACTACTGACCGAGCTGGCCGAGTCCTGAAAGACACAACTGCTAGACTGGGCCTGAAGCAGGTGGTAAGGGAACAAAGAAGAAGAGAAAAAAACTGCTTGACCTCATTCTCACTAATTCACCTGTCACAGATGTATCTGTCCATGCCAGTATTGGTGGGAGTGACCATCACATGGTCCTTATGGAGACCAAGCCTCATTTTCACGCTGAGAATATCATCCATTGTGTTGTGTCACACTACCATATTGCTAAATGCAATAAATTCAGACCGGATCTAGCAGCTCAAGACTAAGCATCCGTGAGGCACTGTGGACCATCAGCAGCGGCAGAACTGTATTCAACCACAATCTGGAACCTCATGGCCTGGCATATTCTTCATTTTATGGCCCATATTTTTGACATGACAGAGAACCTCTCTGTCATGGCAAAAATAACAGAAATGGCTGAAAATCATAAGTCCCATTCCCAAACACAGCACTTCCGATTTTAATGGGGGCGAAGCATGTCTCACCCATGTGCATTTTACAGAGGCAGATGGTCATTTAAATCATCAGCTGCCTCCATTGAAGTGGGATTTTGGTAGCCTTGGAGTGTGAAACCTGAAATGTGCAGATTTGACCTGATAAGAGCAGCTCTGATCTTTGTGGATTCATTTGGGTAGGCAGGATATTCCTTTGGAGATGTAACGTACCCCTTTGGATCTGGTCCCAGGACACCTTTGGTAGAGGTCAGGTGCCCTTTGGTGTAGGTCGTTTCCTTTTTGGGGTAGGTCAGGTGCTCTTTAGCATTGTTAAAAATAAGCACGAATGTGTGTAAAAAAATGCATAAACTCAATACTGTTAAGCTTATTGAAACTGACAAGAGACCTGTCAAATTTATCTGTGAAAACTGTCAAGGGAACCTGTCAAATTGTCTGATGGACTTGTCAAAGGGATCTATCAAAACTGTCAAGACATTAAAAATCCTGCCCTTTAAATCTTTGAAATATCTAAAGTGTTAAAAAAATGAATGCTTGCTGTTTCACTCTGACTGTTGTCATAAGCTCAAGGGTTTCCATAACTGGGTTAGTGCTGCATGACTGATTTCACAACCATCCATTATCACAGTGAGGTGCCTGCTGGTTCACAATATGATTGATAGCTACAAGTGGTTATAGATCCTTTGATGTGAGACTATGAATTCCAAGGCTTGTTGTTGTAAGGAATTGTGCACTTGAATGAAATGTTTGTTGTCATAAGGCTTTATTTAGTTGGAGGAATGTAAATGTAGCAAATGGGTGTTTATGAATGAGTGTTTTTTTTCAATATAGGGAAGTCTGCAATGGACACTTAGAACTTCATTTCATATAATTTATTTTATCTCATCTCTGCATGGGTCCCGAGGGTCTGCCCATGGTGGATACTAGGTGAGTTGGCATGGTAGTTATATAAGGCACAAGGGTGGTGTGTGGAGGACATAAGTTGGCAATAAGTTTTCATAAGAGTTATAAACGCACATTGTGGGGGGGGGGGTGTTGGTGTAGGTACATGAGTTGGTATAGAGGGTATAGGGGGCCACAGGGGGTGGGTGGGGCAAGAGACGGCATGGGTTGGTATGAGTGGGGCATGAAGAGTGTGTGGGAGTATGAGGGAGGGTGATAGCTGGAGGGATATTTTTATTTTATTCTTCATCTTTAAACACAGTGCTAGATCCACAAGGCAGGCTTCTGCCCAACCCATGTCTGCATCTGGCAGCCTCCTCAATTCTCCCTGAGTCACCCACCCTGGCTTCTAATCCAGCCCAGAGCCCCAGATCGAAAATCCAAAATCTGGGCAGCTATTTTTAAAGGGTGGGTTCACAGCAGAGAATTCTCCCATCTCTGCGCACCCAACCTGGGAACAAAAATGTAGGCCTACCATTACCATCAAACCAGGAGATCAACAGAAAGTGCTGTAAATAATCAGCAGGTCTAACAGCATCTGTGGAGAGTGAAACAGAGTTAATGTTCAGAATCGAATATGATTTTTCTCCAAGGTTCTGGCCCATTTGCAAGTTTGCATGATATATAGCGAAAGTGCCCGCTTTATCTCAAATTACCCTGGAAGGCATAGTATGTCAAAAATTTGAACAACAGGTTAACCAAGCCGCTACTATGCAGTGGCTACATGAGTGGTATTTTCCACAAATAGGACTGACTGTACTTTCAGTCCAAAAAGACATTCTGCCCACCACAGAATTAAGCAACATCATGTGTGAATTTCAGTGCCGGCGCAATGCCACATACATTGGCCGTCCATCCCAGTGATTGGCTGATTGAATCAAACAGCATGTTCCTTCAGCTGTTCATAATAGGTGGAGTACAGACTGTTCCAACCAACCCACACTCGCAAAACCCAAAACAAAATGCCTACTGTTAGATGTGATTCCACAATTGGGCAGCACTTGTTGAACGATCCTGACTGTGCTAATAGCTACACTAATAATCAATTTAAGATAATCAGTCTAGCTAGTAATTTGGCTCATTTACGCTTGTGAGAAGTGCCATACATTCATTCACAGAGACCCATTATCAGCAAATAAAAGGAACATGTTCAAGTCTTGCACATTCTTTTAAATACCTGGGAGCATGGAGAGCATGTAGTTCACTGTTATTTTCTCCATGGCAATGCTTTGGCCAATCGGATTCGACTTGCCAACCAGTCGGCACCCTTTTCTCCTGTAGCATAAATTATTATGATTGTCTGAAATTTGGCACTCTTGCATTTTTCCTGATGAATGCAAAACAAAAATTTTCAGCAACGTCTCTTTTTTCAGCAATATTCAAGCTCCTGCTAGTTCAACAACACTCTCATTAATCATTGTTCTTGTCCAATTAGGTTTCAGCACACATCTGAAACACCTTAACTCAACTGCCTTTTGTCTTTACCTTAGTGTTCAGCATTCAGTTTTTTCAACTGTACAATGTTGCTGATTACACATAACATTTGAGCATCCTACTTCTTATCACCAGGGTCACCTTACAGTTCTAGATACTCCATCACATTGTTAAATTTGCAATTACCAAACCTTGTTTGAGTTCTTTGTTCCTCCAGGTATTTAATGTCATTTGACTACACAAAGAAACAATGTTATCTACTGCCAATTTGGTCTATTCCCATTTGGTTCACTCTCAGGTCAGTCACCAGAAGGTGCTGAGGCCAATAACCTCAGCAATTATACCAAGATCACATCCGCTGGTGACCTCCAGTCTTTCCCCTGCTGACATCTGCAAGGTCAGTGGGAGGCCAACTCATTTGAATGGACCCCACCTGCATTTCAAGCCCACAGTCTGGAAAGTCCAGTGGAACTTGCCAGTTAAAGGTATTTCAGATCTCCCTCACAACCTTGCTTCCAAATAATTATGTGGTGCCCCTCTCCTGGCCCCTGGAGCCCTTTTAGTAAGGCAGGGAGAGGGTCACAGCTAAATAATTATTTTTAAAAATTGACCTTCTGTAACTGGGCTGCAAAAAAAAGCTTCTATTTATATATCACTTTTTACAACCACTAGATGTCGCAAAGTGCTTTAGGACCAAGTATGTATTTTTGAAGTGTGTTCATTGTTGTAATGTAGGAGTCACAACAGTCAATTTGCACACAGCAAACTCCCACAAACATCAAAGTAATAATGACCAGATATCTGTTTTTGTGGTGTTGGTTTGAGGGATAACTATTGGACAGAGCACTGGGGATAATGCCCTTGCTCTTCTTTGAAATAATGCTATGGGATCTTTTACACCCACCGAGCAGGCAGATGGGACTTCGGTTTATCATCTCACCTGAAAGACAGTGCCTCCAACAATGCAGCATTCCTGTTTTTTGGGAGTTAAAATTCTGCCCTTAGCAGATGGAAGGTTGATAGGCATGCATGGTAATAGAGCCAGAATTGTTTAGCTAGAGCATGGCCCCAATTTTAATGCTGGGCAGATAGGTACCTATGTGTGTTAAAAACTCAACCACTGTTCCAGATGAGGCTTGGGCTGTTTTAAATGGTCAGACCTTACTTAATTCCATTGGCCAATTTCTCACCTGTTCTGGGCCAGGAGCATCGTAACATTGCACAGCCTAGAAGTCACCCGTCAACACCAGATAGGCAGAGAGACCCTCCTGCAGGTATTTTATTTCAGACCATTCGATTGTTCATGCGGTGACACATTTACAGAGTTAAGTACTAACGGACATACAAATTAGGAGTAGGCCACTCGGCCACTCAAGCCTGCTGCACCATTCAATAAGATCATGGCTGATCTAATTTTAAACTCAACTCCACTTTCCCTCAATAACCTTTCACCTCCTTGCTTAACAAGAATCTATCTACCTCTGCCTTAAAGATATTCAACAGGCGGAATTTTATGGCAGCAGGATTTTACGTTCCCGCCGAGGTCAATGGAGTTTAGAACGGCTCACAGCATTTTACGGCATCACTGCGATGGGGCCATAAATTCCAGCCAAAGATTCTGCCTCAACCACCTTTTGAGAAAGGGAATTCCAAAGTCTCCAAAGCAAAAGCTTTGTTAATCACTGACAGATACAGTAGTCATTCAGAGTGCCATCAAGCACACATTGTGGATACAAGTGAGATTCCCTTCCCTAGCAAACATCAGTGAACAAGTTTTACAAATCTGTTGAGATTACTGTTCTAGTAACACTTCAAATCAAGGCACTAACAGAAAGAATCAGCCACATTATCTCTTACAGTAAGTTTGCATCATGGTGAATTCTTTTCCACATCTTGTGACTTTGTGAATGTCAGTGTGCTTTGGAGTAAACTCTTTGCTTTTAATAAATGTTTCAAAGCACAATAGCCTGGAAATGATCAATAATGCAAGCTGAGTGCACTAGCACTAGATTTTTCCCTCTGCTATTTTAATAGAGGTGTTAACTCATTTATCTCAAACAGATTAATAGCTCCACTAAATAGTACAGAAAGGAATTTGACATGACAGTGTTAAATGTTTGTAATAACATCCCAATAAGATGTAGCCTAATACTGCAGCAAATAATCTAAACGTCTGAGAGTTTACAGACTAGTTACTTACACAAATGGTGAAGAACAAAGCAGATGACATCTTTCAGCTCACAGTGGCAAGTAATAGCTTTAGTGGTGATTTACAGCTGTACTGCTAGTACTCTGCTTTATATATTGTAAACATGATGAATTACAGCAGTTCATAAAGAACTCACTGGCACTATGTACCTTTTGCACTTTTGCTATCTTTTCCATGTTTACTTTGAGCAGTCATGACATTCATACCATTAATGTTTCCAAAAAGTATTTTTTTTAGGAAATGAAACATTTTGTGTAATTTCAAGAAAGAATGAATTTCATATCCCCAGAACATCCTGAAGTTCTTAATTGGAAATGAAGGATTGTTGAAGGGTTGTCACTGTTTTGAACACGGCAAGCTCCAACAAGCATGAATGACTTCTTAATCTGATTTTGGTAGTATTATTTAAGGTGTAAGTGTTGACCAGGACAGTGGAAGAACTCCTTTGATCTTCTGAAAATATTCTGTGTGGAATCTTTTACATCTAACCACAAAGATAGACAGGGCTTCAGTTAAATATCTCATTCAAGAATGCATTTTCCAGATTAGATTTCATCTTAGGATAATAAAATATAACAATGGTGCAGTGGGTAGCATCCCTACCTCTGGGTCAGAAGCTCTGGGTTTCAAGTCCCACTCCAGGACTTGATAGCAATTCATAACACCACCAAACAAGTTGAATATCAATCCTTCCAACATAAACCAATGGCAGGTGGTAAGAATGGAAGAGATTCCTGGTCAACCATGTGATGGAATGAAAATTAGAGCCTCTACCATCACCATCCAAAGCTCCAAGCTACAACATGCATGTAAAAGTGCATGTTGCTACAGCAACACAGACCTTTTGGGGGGCTGGTTGAGCCAGTTTGGATCAGCTTGGTGCCAACAGCATGAGGTTTGATCCCTGTTCCAGCTGGGATGGATTTGGGACCTGCCTCCAACCCATGGTGGAGATCATGGCACTGTGGGTCAGACCTACCTTCAGGCAGAGAACTGAAGAAGATTCCATAAGTAGTGAGGGTTAATTTGTGTTGACTGATCATCTCAATGATTATAAAATTACTAATAGAATAACATGTTCCTACCATCATCTACCTTCATGCAAGTGGAAATACCTGGTCAATATTACTAACCTGCATGAGTCAAAGCCTCTTTCATTTTGAATTTCATAGGATGGTTCTAACAAGATTTAAGGGTAGATTTTCCCTCTCGAGCAGTGGCCATGCTAGAAGAATGCACCGGCTGGATACCCAATCCAGGTGGGCTGCAGGCAATGAGCATTCTGCAGACAACCTGCCGACACTGAGTCATTGCAATATCAGAGGGCCCAGCCAACCTCCAGGTGGGGAAAAAGGTCCATTCATGAGTGGGAGTGAGACCACGTAAGACAGAGGCTCAAGTTGTTGTTTTCGCAGAGTCCAGAGAAGCACACCAATCCTCGTGGCCCTACCCAGAAATAAAGATGAAACTACCTGTTGGCCTCACCGTTAACTGGACTGGCACCTGAAACTGCTAAGGCCAGTTGTGCCTTAGCCACTGGCACTGGCAAGGATGGCAAATTGGCCCAGGAGACTGCATGTCTTGCTTCAACAAGCTGCAAAGATTAGCATCAAACTGCCTGGAGCAACACAGGCTTCTCATGCAGTCATCCTCAAAAGTATCCAGGAAACTCACTTAGCCTAAAGGCCCAGTAGGCTGGGCAAGGCCTTCTACAAGCAGCAGCCTCCTGACCTGCTGTTTTCTAACAGGCCCACCTGCCTCCCCCTGTTGGTTGAGGCTGCTGCTGATGTTCTTGTTGCTGCTCCTGTTCCTCCATCCAAAAACACTAAAGAAAGAATGGCATCGAAGATAAATAGTAAGTGTTTTTCAGAGGGACCAAGGTTAAAGAAACCTAAAGCAATGTCCAAATACACTTGAAAATCCAAAGTAAACACAATTAACGCACAGGGTCCTGTGATCTGCATGCCTACAGCTGAGTGTATCTTTAAGCAATGGTATCTGAAAGCAATCCTGCTAGGCTTTACTCAGCAGGTTTGATGCCTGGCATGATTTCAGATTTGTCAAGTTAAACTACATGGGCCCTAATAAGATATTAGTGCTGAAAAAAGACATGTTGTTGAAGATGTTTGTCTTGCACTCATGAGGACAATTCCCAAAAATGCCAAATTGTAAAGTGAACAACAATTTATACTGCATGAGCAGTGAGTGCTGTTCAGCAAGTGGGCTCTGATTGGTAGAGGTGTTGCCATGGAAAATGCACCAGTTAACTGATAACTGATAGTTAACTGCCAAGCTTTGTTTAATTTCAAACCAGGCAGGTTGACTCTGATTGGCCAAGGAATTGCCCCGGGGAATGAACGAGGGCATGGCTGTCACCTATTTTGTTTAGTCGAAAAAGGCATAATGTGTGTATATGTTCTTTTTGTCTGCAAAGTACAGGGCCCAGTGTATTAATACATATAGCTTCTAGCACGCATTAGTGAGCCACACTGAGAGCCTGACTGATAATCTTAAATTGGTTGTCAGTGTATTCCTTAGCACACTCAGAGTTGTTTAGCAAACATTGTTCAATTGTAGAATCACATCTAATGTTGGACACTGTGTTTTGAGTTTTGCAAGCACAGGCTGCTTGTGTACGGTCAGTTCTTTGTCTGTTGCGAACAGCCGAAGGGACATACTGTTTGATATGATCTGCCAATCTTTGGGACATATGACGTACATACCTAGCATCACATCAGCACTGAAATTCATATATCACATTACTGCTTTGTGTGATTGACAGAATGTCTTTTTGCCTTGATGGCATCCTGTTAGTGGTGAATACCACTCATGTTGCCAATGCATAGTAACAGCTAGCTTCACCTGTTGCTCAAATTTTTGAGATACCTTGCCCTTCCAGGGTAATTTGAGGTAGACTAGCACTTTTCAGGGCCACAAGTGATAGCCTTAGACCCATTCATGAGTTTGAGCGATATACAGGGGAGCAATGATCTGATCAGGGTAGTCATTATCTCTCAGGATGACTTTGATGCGCCCTATTTCAGCATCAAGCTTGCACTGTGAGCAAATGGCTCAGGCCCTATTTACGAGGTTGCCGACAAAGCCAAACTTATTGTGTATGGAGCTGTAGGAATCCCAATGGGTATATTAACCAGTGAAAGTTGGCTTGTGGTAGACAGTAGAAGAGTACCCCTGGCAGATTTTTCAACTAGCATGTCAAGGAAAGGGAGCTCATTTGATATTCCATTTCAAAGGTGAATTTGAGCACAGGATGGAGCCCATTTAGGTATGTAAGGAAATTCTTACTTGCAGCTGTGGATTCAAATAGGTGTTAATTCATTGAAGACTCATTTCTCATGGAACCCAAGAAAGATGTTTGTGAGAGCTGGGCCTAGAGGGGATCCCATGGCAACTGGGGCACCCCATGGCAATTGGAGCATACATGGTGTTGTTAAAACTGAACTCAACTGCACAAGTTGCTGAGTTCATAAGTTCAATGAATACTGATTCATGCATTGGCAGTGATCTAGATTGCCATGGTATAGTGCTGTAGTGCAAATGTACTTGAGCAGTACATTGGTGAATAGGCTAGCAATGTTGAATGAGCACATGGACACAGCATTGCTATCGATATGCAAGCCCTGTATGGCCTTCGCAAATGTGAAACAATCCTTCACCATGTATGTAGAAAACTTGCGCAAAACTGGTTGTAGCAATGCGCCCAACTATTTGGCCAATTCATGTTTTGCAGAACTGGTCATCGATAAGAAAGGGTGTAAAGAGACATCACTTTTCTGTCTTGGGCAGCCCATACGTATGCGGACGCAGTGAGCCATGAGGAGAAATCCTATCATATATATCAACTGGCAGCTCATTGCTCTTACACAAGTCCAGCAAGCATTCTTTTTAGCTAGCTTTCAAGCAAAAATGACTGGTCATGCCGAGTGGCACACCCAATGGATATGAATTTGAATATGTCATTAAGAATGGCGTGCATTTTGTTGATATAATCACGCTTGTTAAGGATTACTATTCCCGTCCCTTTGTTGGGTTGACAGCTATGTAGGTCTGGGTTGGCGTTGAGGCCTCCCAAAGCTACCAGACATTCACATTGCTCGTGAAAATTGGCCAAGTAATTCGGAATCCCACCAATATGTGTGCACTAAATCAGCTAGATGCACTTTCAAGGATTCAGCATCTTCAGTGGACATTGGTTTGTGGTGGCTGGGAATAGAGTTCAGACTCAGTAAGTACCTCTTCCTGTTTGATGTGGAACGAAGGCACAGCAAAATTATATACGTATGATGGAATTGGTCCTCCCAGCACACTGTGTCCTCTTTTATATGGGCTGCCCAAGACACACAAAAGTGATGTCCCTTTATGCCCTATCTTATTTATGACTGGTTCTGCACAACATGAATTGGCCAAATGGTTGGGCAAATTGTTACAACCAGTTTTGAGCAAGTTTCCTATGTACACATTGAAGGATTCCTTCACAGTTGTGAAGACCATGCAGCACTTGCATATCAATAGCAATGCTGTGTTCATGAGCTCATTTGAAATTGCTAGCCTATTCACCAATGTACCGCTCAAGGAAGCCATCGACATTTGAGCTGCAGCACTATATCATGGCAATCTAGACCCCCTGCCATTGAGTGAATCAGTTTTCATTGAGCTTATGAATTCAGCAACTTGTGCAGTTGGGTTCAATTTTAATGACAGCATGTAAGCCAAATAGATGGTGTTACCTTGGGATCCCCTCTAAGCCCAGGTCTCATAAATATCATTGTTGGATTCCATGAGAAACACATCTCTGATGGAATAATTCCTACCCCTTGCATATTTTTGATATGTAGATGATAAGTTTGCTATATTTGAATCCATGGCTGCATGTAAGAATTTCCTTACACCTTAATGGGCTCCAACCTGTGGATGGAGGATGGAGCTGTAAGTTAGGGCATTCTCCACTAACAGGATGCTGCTGCCAAACCAAGAAGACATTCTGCCTATCACACAAATAAGTATGATGGCATATGAATTTCAGTGCTGATGTGATGCTAGTTATGTAGGCTGTATGTCCCAAAGACTGGGGGACCGTATCAAACAGCATGTCCCTTCGACTGTTCACAACAGGCAAAATACTGACTGTACCCATGCTTGCAAAACTCAAAACATAGTGTCCAACATTAGATGTGATTCTGTGATTGGACAACAGTTGCTGAGTGTGCTAAGAATTACATTGACAACCTATTTAAGATTATCAGCCGGGCTTGCAGTGTGGCTCATTTATGCATGCTAGAAGCTACATATATTAATATACAGGGTCCTGTTCTTTACAGGCCAAAAGAACATGTAACATCGCATCTTCTTCAACTAAAGAAATTAGGTGACTGCCATTCCCTGGTTCATTCCCCAAGGTAATACCATGACCAATCAGAGTCAACCTACCTGGTTTGAATTTAAACAAAGCTTAGCAATTAACTGTCTGTTATCGGTTAACTGGTGTATTCTCCATGGCAGTGCCTCTACCAATCAGAGCCCACTTGCAAACCAGACAGCACTCTCTTCTCATGCGGTATAAATTGTTGTTCCCCATACAATTGGGTAATCTTGCGAATTGTCCTGATGATTACAAGGCAAAGAGCTTTGAAAATATGTATCTTTTTTCATCAACTCTCAAGTTCTGTACTAACGAACAACTAGTAGTATAATAGGATCCCAATTTTCTCCAGGTGCCAGCCTGTTTCTGGCACACACATCAGTCACCAATAAAAGGCATGTGGTTAACGTAGTAGAGGGTGGATGACATGATGGACTAGTTAACAATTAAAACCCTGCTCCAAATCCTTTAGCAAGTCATGGATTCAATTGCTGATCTAGTTATGTAATGTAGTTTGATAACATTTGTGATAGTGTAGAAAAAAGTTTGGCACTTGTTCAGAATGTCACAATAGCACTTGGTGTTGCAACATCAATAAAAGGAAGTTGCTTATAAAATACTACAACTTCTATGGTTTGCGCAGATCTTCAGCACATTTCATTAATAATCTTTAAAATTCCTTCGTTGCAACACTAATAACTGAATGACATAAGACAAGATTGATTAGATAATAGTAGAACCTCATTAATTACAAGGTGGACCTAATATACTTAACTGTATAGTGCACCCTCAAATAGCAGCTGAACTTGTAAAGTGCACATATATGTTAAAAAATCCATTACTCTCAGAGATTTGGCTATCATATTATAGCTCCTAATAACTATATTTACTATCTGCGGATTGATTCAAACATGAATCACTAGGAATGTATGCCCTTAATTGCTTTTAACTCACCTGATATAACTTATTTTTATAGGTTCTATTGGTCTTTGCTAAAGAGGACAGCCAGAGTGATGGCTTTTGGTGGGCTTGTGATAAAGCTGGGTACAAGTGCAACATCGCACGGACACCGGAGTCTGCACTGGAATCCTTTCTGGATAAACATCATGAAATTATAATTATTGACAACAGGCATGCCAAATACTTTGATGCAGAAACACTTTGCAGGTAATCCAACAGGTTCTTTTTGGAAGTGGGTCTGCAGACTGTCAGACATAATGATGTTTTTTGTTCCTGGAGTTCAGTATGCTTGATTGAGTTGTAGAAATTGGGGTAAATGGAGCTGCATTTATAACATAGGGCAGAATTTTTCTGACCTCGCCGACAGTTTTGCAGGCGGGAAAGCCCTTAAATTCCCTGGGTAGCCTTCCTGCCGCCCTCATGCTCACCCCCAAACTATCCACAATTTTATGTGAGGCGGACGAGGCCTAGGCCAGCCCGTCCACCCACGCCACAATTAAGATTTGGCCACTTAAGGGCCACATCTTGTCCAGCACAAATTTTGAGGCTGGCAGGAGGAGTTCAGGGGCAAGAGAACCTCAGCAGGTCACCCTGCTCAGGCCTCGGCCAGGAAGGGTTGGGGGGGAGTGCCTCCCTCAAGGGCTCCCTTTCCATATCAGTTGCACCCCCCCTACCCACTGCCCCCCAAAAGGGTGCTCAGCCCCTCACCCTGGCCTGGCCTGTCTATCAAGACCCCATCCTCTCTGGGCCTCACCTCCCCCCTCCACTGTGAGACAACCCTGCACTTACCTGGTCCTGGACTCCGTGACTTAGAATCTGGGGACAGCTTGTAGTCCCAGTCCTGGCCACTGCTGCCGCTAGTGCTGCTGGGATTACAGAGCTGCCGGCCAGTCAGATTGACCAGCAGCTCTCTGAGGCAGGACATCCTTCCGACTGAGGGATGGAAGTCCCTTCTCCAAATGACTATGGGGCTGCCATGATCCAACTCTTCAGGTGGCGGGATGGGAAACTCCACCATCCAAAAAAATCCTGCCCATAGGAACAAAATAGGAGCAGGAGTAGGCCATAACATTTCTCAAGCCTGGTCCACCATTCATTATAATCATGGCTGACTTTTTGCCTCAGCTCCTCTTTCCCCTCGTATCCCCTTCTCCTTTGTTTCACTTAGAGTGTAAGTCTCAAGCCCTGAAGTGAGTCTAATTTGATCAGTTCCCCAATTTCTCTAGTTTTGTCAACTTGCAACATGTCTTGATTTAGTTTGGTATCTCGTTTCTTGAAACTCTTGCAGTAACCTTGTTGAGCTCCCTAGCAGTATCGCTATGCTCTGAGTTATATGGTCTTACATCCTGGTGAAGAAAGTAAAGTTCTTTGCCTATTTGCAGGTGTTGAGTACCTGACTCTCTCAAATCAATTCAATTTCCTGAAAGTCTGCTATGCTTGTCACATTCCGTTGTGGTCAAATGGCTGAGAAGATAGGAGAGGAATTTTCCAGAGTTTTTATTCCTTTATTTGCCTTGAGTTTTTTTCCCCCTGTTTTGTCCAGAAGGCTGCATGGCTACAGGGTTTAAAGGGTGTTAGGGAGTGGGGATGTGGGGGTGTGGCTGTATTGTGGAGGGAGGAGTTGGGAAAAGCAGAGGTGGAAAGAAAGAAATGTTCAGTCACAATGTTCTGGCCATCATGGTGTGGGGAGGCTTGACGGACCAACTGGTCATTTCCTGTCCATCAGTTTTGTGTGAGTGTAAATTGCTGTTTAATTTAAACATTTTGGCCCAAACCATTTACAAGCCAAGCATATTTGAGCTGGACTTTTCAACAAGAGCACATATAGTATTCTATTTCCAGAGTTTTAAATAGTATTATTAATGTAATGTAGAAAATTTAATTGGACAATAAATTAGCATTTTATAATCATCTTGTGAAGGTAGTCCTTTTTCTAAAGTCCCAATACTATTAAATAGATTTTAATTTAACCCTCCCAGCAGGATCAAGGCAGGAGTGGTTTGGACACATAGGCCCAGAATTTCACTCCCAGTTCAGGCGTGCAGGGTGGCTTGATTAGAGGTCGGGCCCACTGCCCCCAGAATGAGTAGGAAGGTTGCTAGGTGTGGAAGCGAGCTGGGCAGAAGGCCTGTCTATGTGCTCCGGCACTTTGCTGAATTAAAAAAAAAAAGATTGAAACAAAAAATAGCCCTCTAGCACTCAACAACCCCCGGACTACCTCCGACACTATACCCATGCCCCATTCATGCAAACCTATGCCCCCCACACCCATCATGGCCCTTCATATTCCCTAAATCTCCATGGCCCTTTATAGCTCCTGTGTGAACTTAGTGTAAACTCATACCCCCAATTACTACACTTTGCCCTTGTCCCCTCCATGCCAACTCACCTAGTATAAATTGACAGTTCTTTGATAGCCGTGACAGTTCTTTGACAGCTTTGATAGTTGCAGTAAATTTATGCACTTTTTAATGCACTATCATGTTTACTTTTAACAAAGGGTGCCTTACCTCTTCAAAAAGGTACCCTGGCTATCCAAATGAATCCACCAAGTTCAGCTCTTACCTGGTCTAATCTGCACATTCCAGGTTTCAGACTCCTAGCCTACCAAAGTCCCACTTCAGTGGAGGCAGCTGGCGATTTTAATGGCCAGTTGCCTACATAAAACATGCATGCACGACCCCCGACCTGACTCCAGGTCCGCCCCTGTGAAAGTAGGAAGTGCAGTTTTTGTGGATGGGATTTAGAATTTCCAGACTTGTCCGCAGTGGCAAAAATCTGGGCCCCAGTTTACACACCACTCGATTTTTACACTTCAGTGAAGTCACTCTGAACCTGTCCTGTCCCTGCCAGCTCCAGCAGGTGGGTTAGGTTAAAATCAAAGCTTTCATTCTTAAATCTGTTTCTTTCACTTTTTTATTGCGAGTTCCCATGTGGTGTCACTTTTTTTTTACACAAACTATTCACGTTTACTCAGAAGGAGCAATTTATACTTCAGATTCAGGAAGGTCCATTTTAACTCTTGGCAGGATGCCTTTGTAGGGGGCTTAATATGAAAGCCAATGATTTTTTGTGCATGCAGTGTGATATTTCCCTCAGTTTAGGTACATCTGAATCTCAATTGATTCCAAATTCACATGCTTTTCTGTAAGTGTAAATGAGCCTACATTAAAACTGTGTGATCAGCACTGATCGGTTAACTATTTTAATAAAAAGGGGATAGTAGCATAATGGTAATATTTTTGGACTAATACTCTGAAGGCGTGAGTTGAAATCCCACTACAGTAGCTGGGAGAATTTACATTCAGTTAATTAATAAATCTGGTATTAAAATGCTATTCACATTAATAATAATCATGGAACTACCAAATTGCTCTACAAACCCATCTGTTTCATTAATGTCCTTCAGGAAAGGAAATCTTCCCAGTCTATTCTACATGTGACTCCAAACCCACAGCAATGTGATTGATTCTTAGCAGCTCTCTGAAATGGCCTTCTCCTGGGGCAGCAGAAATGTAACTATTATTAACTTTTCTGGCCAATTTTTGAGCAGCCTTCGGCAGTCCCTTTAAGGCCCTTAAGTTAGCTGCACAAGACCTGGAACAATTGGATAGGTAAAGCTCCATCCATTTGTTAATAAATTTCGACTGGGAATCCCCAAACCAGTGATAGGAGCCCAATATCATATGCACCAAATGCCTGTTTCAGGCAGCTGCTCTGAACACCTAAATGATACTGGTTTCCAATTTGGCAGTTGGGATATTTCCATGGGGCCTAGGAGATCACAATTCTAAAATTCGTCTCCCCATTCTTCCTATTCTGACAACAAACCAAACAAAAAAATGCTAAAATTCACCCCTTTATTATTATTACACAACAGGCAGGCGGGCAGAACTGCTTCCTCTCGGGGTGGGGGCTTCTTAATCAGTTTTCACAATCACATCAGACTATGAGAGTTGACAAACAAACTGTGGTCATTTTATTATGAGATGTTTTCCTCCTGTTCTCTGCCCAAAGGCAGGTCCGAGAGGGTTAGAGACCACAGTTAAAGTGAGGGGGCAGGTCCCGAATTCACCCCAGCCAAAATGGGGATCAAACCCTATGCTGTTGGCACTACCAGCCATCCAAGTCTACCAACCCCTCAAGGAGCCTGAGATGCTGTGGCAACAGACACTTTTACATATATTTTGTAGCTGGAGCTATGGATAGTGGTGGTAGAGGCTCCAATTTCTTTTCATCACGTGGCTGACCAGGAATCTCTCCCACTCTTCCCACCTGCCATTGTCATATATTGGAAGGATTTACAAGTTGATACTCAACCTGTTTGGCCAAACTATGAACACACCTTCCTTGGCCATCATGTCCTGGAGTGGGACTTGAACCCAAAACACCTGGCTCAAACACAGGTTTGCCTCCACTGCACCACAAGACCTCCTATGAGATGCTTTATGGGAAGTTAAAAAGTAAGAGACTTCCACTTTATAAACGTTTTATTGATTTTCACTCCTTAGGTCAATTCGAGCCACAAACCCTGGAGAAACCACAGTGATGCTGGTTGTAGTTCACCAGTTGTAAGTACTTCATATTCCAGTATATCACTGATCAATGAAACTGATTTAAAATGGAGTCAAGGACATTGCCCTGTGGCATGCTGCTAGGAACATGATTTAGCGAACTCTATGTTCAAAAGTCATAACAGGTGCATATAAACATTTATGCTGCATATTGCAGCCTCTAGCCTGATACATCTGCCTACACTACTTGGCTAAAACATCAACCCCTTTTCCCAAGAGAGAGTTCCATCCTATTCATAGCCTATGCAGATCTAGTTCCCAATAGTTCAAATTTATGATGCCCAAGTTTCTGGGAGGAAGGAATTTGGGGTGCCACCCACTGACCAAGGTTCCAATCAGTACTGGTAGACCAATCATATGGCCCAATACTCTAAGTCCATGCCAGTATTGGGGGTATTTGCTACCTGATAGCATTAGCAGGACTTAAGCCTTCTGAAAGCTAGAAGAGGACCAATATCAGGCCTTATAATGTCCCCATGATTTCCCTAAGGACTCAATTACTTTCAAATTTTGCTCCATTGCTCCACTGAAACATAAAAGTATAGTGTTTGTCTTATTTCATCAGCCCTTCCTGGACATTGATGGCCCCTGTTGGAGCTGCAAGATGCTCTGACTTCTGCCAGTTCATTGGGACAGGTGTCTTTGTTGCATCTCTACAGCTATCCTATCCTGACTATGCAAAGGATTCCTTCCCACAACTTGGGACGGGTTTAACATCTGAGCACCATGGTGGCCAGAAATCCCACTGAGCTTTACTTACAGTGGCGGACTGAGGCTCTAAGAATTACAGCTCCTGAATATTAAGTGAATCCAAAGTGTCAGTGTTCTCTAAATATTTGTTAACTCCAACATTTAGAGATAGAAGCAACATGAAGTTCCAAACAAGAAAAGACTTTTCAGCCAAATACTTTCAGCTACTTTAATCCAGAGCCCATGTATGATTATTCCACCATGAACTTGCCTCTGACTACCTCCTGATCCCCCAATTTGAGAGCACTGATTTCCTGCCTCGGCTCCCCTGAAAAAAATACATCCAGTGCTGTTAAATATCTGCACTATCCTCAACTTTACTTCTCAACAGAGGTTGAGCCTGTTCCTTTTTAAATGAAATAAGAATAGCAGATGCAGGGAACACACAGGGCCATAAGCATTGGTAAAGAGAAATGATGCTTTAAGTGTAGCACCTGGTCAGAATCCATTCTAAACTCAAAGTGTTGACTTGTCTATTCTCTTTACAGACATGCATAGATCTGCTATATATCCCCAAAGTTTCCCATTTGCTTCACGTTTCTAGTGTTTGCTGTTTTCTTTCTCACTTTTCCCTTTTTAAAGGTGAAAAATGTTCCCAAATCAAAGATCCTCTTTGAGAGTCTGGTACACATGTCTAACATGTCCAAACTCCAATCTCGCTCAATTTCCCAGCAGCCAAGTATTTGCAGTATAAGAACATCCTTAATCCTATTTTTAAAGGGATCATGATCTCTTCCAAATGTAGTTGAGAAATGTTCCTTTGCATGCCCAGAGCTCCTGCCCAAGAGAGATGTGAGAAGTAGCTTACATATTCAAATCAGGTCCGACAGCAATGGTGGAACCTGGTTCGGAATATTCAAAAAAAAAACCCAGCAGGTCATGCAAATGTATCACTTATTTGTACCTGGATGGAATCCATCAGTCCCTTTTAAGGATTGCTGAAGATATCTTCATTAACACCCGGGCCAGGATTTTACAGCTCCACCGCAGTGTGTCTTCCACAGCAGGTGCGACGAGCCATTTAAATCTCCATTCAGTTCAGCGGGACTGTAATATCCCGCCAGGCGGGAGGGCTGTCAAATCCTGGCCTTGGAATATATTTTTGGGTTTCTCCTGGCCTCTCAAAACTACTGAGGCCTGTTGGTAGCTACTCGATAACCCCACCATTGCCCTCCCTCCCCACACCAACCTCATGCACCACAGTTTCTTTTGGCTCCCCACTTCCTGCTTGGCTCGCTCCTGGGACAGAAAGGTTCCTGATGCAGCAAGCTGCTCACTATCTCTCACTGAGCGCTCAACAGCTCGCCGGCTGTATTCTGATGAGGCCCGAGTTGTGAAAATGGTTAAGATTTCCCGCTGAATCCAAGGGGTGGAATACCACAAGTGCACTGCCGACTCTATGCCCATATTGCGCAAAAGCTCAAAATTGCCTCCAATAGTTCTGTGGTTTATAAAACAGCAACAGACAAAACACTTTATTCAGAGGGAGCAATTTTATGTAAACTTCGCTGTTTGTTTCTTTCTGCAGGTGTAACAATCAAGAGGAGAGTTCAGTCTTGCCCCTTCTTAATGCAGGTTTCAACAGGGTATAACATTCTACCTTATTTGTTTTCCATCATTCACTTCATGGTTGCAGCTGTTTGACTGAAAACATTTACACATGTGTTACAGACAGGAGGGGTTTTAATTTAAACAGCCCTGACATCTCCTCTCATCAACCGTCCATAAACAGAAAGGTGTTTTGATTTTGATTTTCCCCCTTTATAAGCAGTTTTGGTGTGATCCAATTTTTATTAATAACCCCACAGCAAACTCGAGGTTGGGCAAATCAGAGGGGTAGTTTACTCGCACACACTCAAACCCTAGAGGAGGGTCACAACATAGCCTCGTTTTTCACTCATGCAAAAAAAAGAGGAAAAAATAGTGAAAGAAAGAAAGGTTTACAGGGCAAAGACCAGAATTAAGAATTATTGTTTCACATGAGTCCAGAGTCCAGATTCAAAGTCCAATGGTGCATTCTTTCACAGAGGTTTGCAAATTGAAGACTGATGCTGGATAATATACTTTTCCAGTAGAGATGACTTCCACAATAGGATAGGCACATATAGATGAATTAATCTTGCAGGTGCTGGTACAGACGTTCCAGTAGAAACAGTGTAGATGGGGGGGAGGTTGAGGGGAGGGGTGCATGGGCAGGTATTTAAGCCTGGACAGAGCTCTTTCTTTGAGCTGCTGCTTGCTAGATAGAAAATGCTAGACTGATTGGCAGTACAGCAAGATAGTGTTACAGGCTCCTCCAGCTAGGGAGTCATGCCACATGACTTCCACCTGTCCACTTTGTCTTTGACAAAGGATATAAATTCCTTTGTCTGGATTCCTGAGATTGTTAATGTCCCAACCATTAAGAGTTTCAAAGGCAGCTGCAGGGTCCTTTGTCCTAGCAGACTGGTAGTCTCCATTGGCCAGGCCTCGCTTAGGAAATGTAGATGACCTTTGTATACTTCCCTTTGGATTTGATCTCTGCAAACACAGGGGTCTTAAGTGTCTCTTCAGTGATAAAGTGGTGTCAGCTTTTCAGATATTGCCAGAAAGTTCCTTTTGTTCAGGATTATAGGCAGAGATAGCTTCAGCATTTTTTAAGTCTTTGTCCAGTTTTTAAAATTTTAGCAAGTAGCCATGTTAATATATATATTTCATACACAGATAGTGTGAGGTCTTAGCTTTGTGACACATGTTTTTTTTTGACATACCTGCACCTGATTAGTTGTGCATGTTGTAGGATCCACAAAATGCAACTATAATCCATCTTTCTTCTCACATAGGCATCTACCTCACTACACTTTTCACAGCACTCAAACATTAATTGTTTGTTCAATATATATTGATGTATATATAGGCTCAAAATGCATAAGCATTGTTCTTCCCACTAACAGTAGAGTTGAAGGACATGGGCAAGCAAATTGCAGATTATTACAACTTGGCCTTTTTAAAATGTTACCTATCTTGAAGTGCAGAAAAGCTAAATTTATTATTTTTTTCATAGTTTTTTCTTTTAAAAGCCTATTGACATTGACCATTCCAGCACAATAATCACAACTCCATGACTACAGGAAAGTAGGTGTTTTAAACTGCTAAACAAAACTGTTTTTGCAAATATGAACTACAGAATCACTCCTTAGCCTGAGACATGTAAAATTACTAGTGAGATTGAATACAAGAAGAATGCAAGTCAGTAAAGAGTGTGGAATCTCTGCACATTTGTGCACTTATTTTTTTGGGGGAAAGTGATTACTTGGAAATTGCAACACCTTTGAAAACAAGCTGCCTGCTTAAGATCACCTTTGCTGGGATCAGAGATGGATGCTCTGTCCAGTGTCCCAGTGTTACCTATTGTAATGCTAAGCCCAGTTTCCTCGCTTTGTTGCATTCAGAAGCATGTTCCTGGCACTGACTAAGTGAGGATCTGCAGATGCAATCCCCACCACTAACACTGTCTCTCTGATCCTGGATAGCCACCTAGATCAGACAAATGGCATGAACCATTTGTCATTACCATAGGCATTTAGTGTTCACTTCTCTTTAAAGTGCAATTTCTTTATAAGCGTTAAATTTTGGTTTTGGGGGCAGGAAACAGAAACTGGGACTGTTTCTGGGACCCAAATCCACCCCAGTCACTCAATGGG
This sequence comes from Carcharodon carcharias, assembly GCF_017639515.1. NCBI lineage: Eukaryota > Metazoa > Chordata > Chondrichthyes > Lamniformes > Lamnidae > Carcharodon > Carcharodon carcharias. The sequence goes on from NC_054470.1 coordinate 161,125,522, forward strand.
ATTTTGAGTGAGGCACCCCCTTAACTGGCATAGAGACAGGATCACTGTTCAATTAAGGGCAACAGGTAGACTCTCAAAGCTGGAGAGCCAATCAGAGGCCTTCCAGTTTCAGAGGGCCATCAGCTGCAGTAAAGGGACATGGAGGCGCCCTGTCACCAACTTATTAAAAAATGCAAATAAAAAGTAGAGAAAGCAGCCGTGCCACAACTGTTGGATGGGATGGTGAAGTGGGGAGTGTGGGAAGGGAGAATCCCTCCACAGGGCAGTCTTTAGCTGCACCCTCACCCAGGCAGGCAGGGAGGACCTGTACCTGTGCCTAGTGCACTGGCATCCCAGCATGCTGCTAAGAGCCCACCTCCAGGCCTTGAACCACTCCCCATCACATCAGATAATAGGAAACCAACTGGAATGTCCCAGTCTGCCTCCTTGAGCTATTGTTAACAAAGATCTAAATGTGCGAGCCTCAGCCAACATGGCTGGTGCCCCAAATGGTGTCAGGAAACTGGCATGACAGCTGCTAATTTTGGGCTCTGTTCACCCCCATCCCATTCCCGACATCAGTGGGCCCGAAAGTCCTGCCCTTGTTACACAATTACCAATTTTTGCTTGAAGAAATCTCATCATTAATATTCCTTTGGGAAAACAAGAATTATAATTATCTTTAGTATTCTTATTATTTTGTGTCTACTTTTCTTTCAAAAAAAAAATGTTTTCTTGTCAGAACCAAGAGCCCTGATGACATTTGGAGCACGAACTCAGTCCTGGCACTGTAACTGGGTTGAAGGGATACACACAGTTAAAATGACTTGGGGTAGGATTTTTACCTCATTGGGCGGTGGGTAGCGGCCGCAAAATGGACTGCCACCCTTGATCGGGCCCCGACCGCGATTTCACGCTGACTGGCCAATTAACGGCCAGCCAGCATGAATCGTGTGCTGAAACATCCTGCCCATGATTACTTAAGAGCCATCTACTAATTCCTGTCTATTTGACATTAATTAAGCTGTCATGCTGTCAGTCTCAATGACTTTTACTACCCAATATCTCATCCTTCACTCCATGTTATATATTCGTTAATGAAACTAAAATATTAAAAGGATGCGCCCAAGGAGGATGTACTATTTGTTCAAATACTTTTTAACTAGTTGGGGCTAAATTGGACAGCACCCGATCTCGATGTGTGATTGACCTGCAACTTCACGCTGCTTGCTCATTTCAATGCAGCCAACGCTGTTCATTGGCTATCACATCAGCAGGGATCCCAAAATTATTCACTTGCTTGACACTAGTTAGAGCTAAGCTGTACCTCTTAAAGGAGAGGTGCACTTTGGCTGTAGCAGATGCTGGCAGTCATGCAGCAAGTGACCCTGACCTGAGAAACAGTGAAGAATGGCACAACATGAGAGTGAGCAGGCCCCAAGGTTTCGGACTCTTCACTGGAGGCCTAGGTGGAAGAGGTGGAAAGGAGAGAAGTACTTATCTAGAGGAGGTCAGGTGGCCCTCTAGACGCATGCCAAAAAAGGTAGTGGGAGCAGATATCCCTGGAGTTCAATTCCAGGAGTCAAGCCCTAAAGACCTGGATGTGGTGCCACAAGTTCAATTACTTTATACGAGTAGTCAAGGTCAGTGAATGCATCTTCAAACTGTTTATTTTTTTCATATCTTCACATACGCCTTTCTCCCTTTTGAGAATAGTGGGGAAATTTTGGAGGGATTAGTAGGCTGAGCATGTTGAACCACATCATGAATACTCCTTCCGTGGCCAGCAAGTCCTGGAGTGGGACTTGAACCCAGAGCTTCTGGCTCTGAGGTGGGGTGCTACCTACTGAGCCACAAGACCTCCCTTTGTCTTCAAATGCCCTATCCTAAAAACCACACTACTAGTTTCAGACACTGCTCAGATCGCCTCATCTCATCACTCACCTACCAACAATATCCATCAATCAGGTCTTACAGCTAACATGCATATGCTTTATCTCATCTTCACACATTTACCATTGCTGTAAGCCTCACATCCACATCTCAGATTGCACACACTGCCAGTTTAGAACAACGACAACCGCATTGGCCAAGCAGATTGCATGACACTCAAGGATACAACACCCCCTCTCTTGCAGGAAAGGTGGTGCATAATGGGGGATGTAGGAACAAACCAGAGGGGCACAAGTATGTTTGCACATCCTAACCCCCATGGAGATCACTGGCCATTATTGGAATATCTATTACTGAAGCCATGGCCAGCAGCAGGGTTGAAACCATCAATGATGATGGTATCCTCATAACTAATCTTCCTTCCCACTTCCCCCTCATCCCACATTGTCATCTGATTGGCAAGTTATAGATGGTGTAAGCATGCACCACTTAATTGCAATGCCCCACCCGCTCCGCTCCCCCCCCCCCACTCCCATCCTCACCACCCAACCATCCCTGCACCACAGCCTTACTATTGTGCCTTTTTTGTCCTCTCAGACACCCAAGAGGGGCAGACTGGCCAGACAGTACATGAACAACAAGAAAATACAACACAATTTCTTGATTTCAAGCTCCATCCACCAACTCAGAAGCTGGCACTTAGACCTGGGTTTTCACCACAACAGAGAGCCTCTCCATCATGGCAACCATGATGGTCGAGCTCAGAAGTTGCAAGTCCTGTCCCCGAAAATGGCACTTCCCATTTTCATGGCGGCAGGGCACATTTTGCGCATGCGCAGTTCACAGAGGCAGTTGGCCATTTAGATCATCAGTTGCCTCCACTCGAGTGGGATTTTGGTAGCCTAGGAGTGTGGAACCCAAAGTGTGCAGAGTAGACCTGGTAGGAGCAGGTCTGAACTTTGTGCATTTCTTTGGGTAGCCAGGGTACTCCCTTGGAGAGGTGCAGGTACCCTGTGGAATTTGCTTTAAACTTGTCTTCACTGCCTCAGAATTGGCACAAACTCAACGCCAATTGTCTTGGCTTAAGCCAAAGGAATAGGAGGGTGGGGCTGGTGGACTCGCAGGGCAGTTTTTTTTTGCCTCTACTAACCTGTGCACCCAGGAAGATCTTTGAGATTGAGAAGATGCATAGTGCTTCCTTCGAAGGAAGATGAAAGGTGTGCATAGCACCTTCTCACATAGGGTCATTGAAGCCAGTCAGCATGAGCAGCCGGAGGCCAGAAGATCAGGAGGAAGAGGCTGCAACATGAGCAACAGGAAGAAGGGGAGGCAAGGCAGCCAGGTACTACCCTGTGGGAAGGGTGTACAGATATTGGACATTATACCTCAAAATGACAGATAACCAGTGCTGAAGGTGACTGAGGTTAAGCTGTGAGGTGGTGACAGATATATATTGCATGGTCCAGGAAGAACTTGCGCTACAATTCATCAACCCCCAGGCTCTGCCAATGGCTGTAAATGTAACCAGAGCTGTCAATCTTTATGCCTCAAGTTCTTTACAGGGATCATCAGGAGACCTGTCTGGTATATCCCAGTCAGCAGCCCACAGCTGCATTAAGGCTGTATCTAATGGTTTGTGTGCTTGTGTGGGGATTCACATTCATTTCCCTGTATACTTGGCGTCTCAGACACAGAACCACAGCCTTTGTCCAATTAGCAGGCTTCCCTCGGTTGCCAGGTGTTATTGATTACACCCATGTAGCCATAAAGGCCCCAACTCAACATGCAGACACCTTCGTCAACTGAAAGCCCTTCCACAGGTGCTTTGTGATCACAACAAGGCCTTCCTTCAAATGTGTGCAAGGTTCGCTGGTAGCTGCCAAGATTCCTTCATACTAAGGAGTCCCAATTCCCATAGCTATTTAAGCCAATTATGCAGATTCATGGTTGGTTTCTAGGGGACAAAGGTACCCTTTAAGAACCTCGTTAATGACCCCCTTTAGGAGTCCACAAACTAAGGCAGAGCACCACTACAACAGCAGCCATGTTGTCACAAGGAGTGCAGTCAAGCAAGCCATTATTATTCGATTCACATGTCTCAATCACTCAGCTGGAGCTCTGCAATATGCCCCAGCAAGGGTATCAAGAATAGTAGTGATGTGCTGCCTTTTGCACAACATTACACAGTGGAGGGGCTTACAAATCAATGACACTGAGGCCATGGGCAGAGCTCCAACCTCTGAAGAAGATGAGAAAGCCCTTATCCATTCTGACAATTCAGAACTGGATGAGGAGGGCACCAATGGCAGAGCAGCTGGGAGGTATGGCCATGTAGCCAAGGTGACTCTGTGCAGGAGGGGATCATCGCCAGATGGGCCCTTGTGAAAAATAGATTCTCATAAGGTTCACTGATCTCACAATTGCCATCAGCCAGTCCCTGGTGAGCAACTTCTACATATTGAACTTTTTACATTAGCACAATTACTCAGGGGAATGTCCATGCCCCACAATGAAGAGAATCAACATTAATGAGTTAACTCAGTCACATTCACATTGCTGCAACTCTCACCATCATAACCGTGGGCCTCATCATATTGCAAGAGCACATAGTTATAAGCCATTCACAGCCTGACCCCCTCACATGAATACCAGTGCCTGTAAATGAGGTACCAATGCCATCACCTTGTCCATAATTAAACCGGGCCCACAATTCTGAGAGTGACACAACTTAAGACTTTACACCCTCTACATGCGGATAGGATTGTATGTTCCAGCAAACATGCAGACAAGGCTTATTGCGCAGTTTGCTCCCACAACTGCACAACATCAGCTCATCGAAAGAACTCATGCAGCATCTATTCTGTCCAATGGCCCAGTTTCTGATGTTGGCACCACATACAACATTGCTAGCTTCCATACCTCTATTTCCCACACATCCTGTGACACCTGGAATGCAAATGCAGCCAAAGTAGTGGGGACAGCAGACCGAGCTGTGATGCCTACACCTAGGCCAACGTGTAACACTGCAGTGCAGCTGAATGCCTTGCACCAAGGACTCATGCTTGAGAAGCACCTGCTGCTCAGTATCTGTTCGTGAAGCCTGATCATTGAGCTTCCCTTCAAGTCAAACCTGAATGGACAGTGAAAGATACAAGGAGCATCTCAATGCTTGAGCCTTTGACCTCTGGATTCTTGTGTAGACCAGAGAAGGAAGAAGCCCTCCAAAGCATTACAAATCAGCCAACAAAATTGATCTTCTTGGCAGCATGTCGAGATGGAGTTCTGTATGCCACCCTCATTATTACTGATGAGAACCCCCTTCATAATGTTACCATTCTTTTGGAGCTCTGTAGTGTACAAACACACGTGTAATGCACAAGTGTAAATAAATATATTCAAAGAGTGCTCAAGTGTGATATACAATGTGAAAAGTATAACCACGGTGAGCCCATTAGTACTCTAGGCAAGATGGCGACCTTTGCTCTTGCACACTCATAAGAAGTGCCCCCAGTGTTGCCTCGAAGGAGGTGGAGGCAGGCTGCTCACTTCTCAGTCTATATGACAATGAGGAGCGTTCTGGTCTGCCTCGTCATGCAGGATCTCCTTCAAACTGCGGCCTCTGCATCTCTGCATGGGCAGCATGGTCACAGGTTCATGTGCAGCAGATGAGGGCTCTGGTGGAGAGGCTGGGAAGGTGGAGGAAGATGAATGTGCAGAGGAGCTCTCAGTATCTTCATCCTCCTCAGTTACCTCCACAACCCTGAGTTGGCCTCCAGGTGGGGTTGATGGGGCTGGCTGCTGGTTGCGCAGCAGTTGTCCATTTCAGCTACCCATATGTCAATAGTGTGACCATCCTGCTTAGGGTACACAGCTCCTTGTGTATTCCATGGATGTCAGTGCTCATACTGGTGGACTGATCCAGGCTCAAGAGGGAGGCTTGTACCCTTTTCTGGACGAGTCGCTGCTCTTGCATCCACTCCAAGTTTTTCTGCATGTGTCTCTCCAAGAGATTGGCCAATTCCTCATGGTCACATCTCATGTGGATGAGCCCCCAGGACAATGTGGAGCTCATAACGGTGATGGGCTCCTCCATTCGTAGTCCAAGAGCTCCCACTGTTTCAGGAAACTCTGCCAGATGCCCACACATCAACTGCTGATTGGACAAATACTGTGCCCCAAAAAGTGACCTCTGAGGCTCCATGTTCCAACCACTGAAGCATCAAAGTGACCTTTCTCCCTCCTCTGATGTGGACTGTGCACAGATATCTCTGACTCTGACACCTCCTGCACTCTGGGTGCTGTTCCCTACACCCTGTGCCACTGACTCTCCACACATGCTACATCCCTCCAATGTGCTGGTATCTGAGTTGGCGGCATGTGGGCTAGTATGATGTGACACTGTCTCCTCCTGATGCCCAAGGGATGAGCTGGCCCGGAAGATGAGTGAGCAGAGCTGGGACCTGTGTGACACACAAAATGAGATATTTAGGTTTTTTTAAATTTATTCCTTCATGGGAAGCGGGCATCTCTGGGTGGGCCAGCATTTATTGCTCATCCCTAATAGCCCTTGAAAAGGTGTTGGGAGCTGCTTTCTTGAACTGCTATAGTCCATGTATTGAGGAACACCAATGGTGCTGTTAGGAAGGGAATTTCAGGATTTTGACCCAGCAACAATGAAGGAACAGCGATATATTTCCAAGTCAGGATGGTGGCTTGGAGGGGAACTTGAAGATAGTGGTGTTCCCATTCATGGGCTGCCCCTGTCCTTCTAGGTGGACGTATGTATAAGCGTTCACATTGTGAAAGCACACTCTGATGCACACCACTGCCTTTTACCATGTTCACTCTGCCGTTATGGCATAACACCATTCTTGCACTCCCTCTCATGCCAATGTCCCATTATGCTCAACGAAGTGATAGCATGACTGCCACCATTGCTTACATATACAAGTCTCAATGCTGAAGCCGAGGTGTGTGCCAGGTCTTGCACCTTAGCTGCAGCATGTAGATACGACCCTTCCCTTGGAGCTCTGTGTGGATGAGCTAAGCTACACGTGTTGCTGGAATGCAGCAGGTCAGTGAACCTTGTCTAGCACTGAATCCAGAAATGCTCATGGTCTCCTGCTGCGCACACAGCAGCTGCAATTTGTATCCAGGCCTTCTTGGTTGTTGTAGGTGGATTTTGATAGCCAGCAGGGTACAGGACAGATCTCCTCCTTATGACCTCTTCCATTATCCCTTGAAGTGAGGAGCTGCTTGACCCATCCCTTCCCCTGCGTCTCCTTTGTGTGACATCCTATGAATAAAAGTGTAAGGTGAAAAGGGTCGTGAGCCATTCACTTTTGTGTGCTTACATGCACTAAGAATTTTCTGCATATTATTAATGATTACTGCTAACAGTGTGGTGGAGAGAATAGCTTTGCACAAATGCTTGGTGCCATGTATGTTACGTCTGTTGATCCAAGGTAGCATGCTGTGCTCTGCAATCACTGACAGCCCATGGTTTCCTCTCTCTTAGTCACACTGTTATGCCATGACAGTGTGCAGCTGTGAGGGACCTGGTCAATGTTTAACTGTGTGGGGCACATGCTGATAGATGCATGACAAGAGGGCAAGTGGATGGGAAATTGAGCATGGCATTGTTCATCAATCATTCACTGAGCCTTGGCAGTTAACTTTATGATACATAACTGCACAATATCTGTACCAGGTCATAGTGGCAAGGCGATGCCATCTCCATCGCTATGTCTTGTGAATCCACTTCGTGCTTTCAGTGATTCACTTTGATTTGGCAGTAACAATGTCAATCTTCTCCTAAGGAAAGTCCATGATGGGCCATCTGTTCCAGGGTCAGCTAACGGACATTACAGCTTTGAAGCTCACCTGACAATGTAATGTATTTGTACGAAGCTATTCTCTCCACCACACCGTTAGCAGTAATCATTAATAATATGTAGAAAATTCTTAGTGAATGTAAGCACACAAAAGTGAATGACAGCATGAATGGCTCACGACCCTTCTCACCTTACATTTTTATTCATAGAATGTCACACTGAGGAGACCCGGGGGAAGGGATGGGTCGAGCTGCTCCACATTTCAAGGGATAATGGAAGAGGTCATAAGGAGGAGATCTGTCCTGTACCCTGCTGGCTATCAAAATCCACCTACAACAACCAAGAAGGCCTGGGTACAAATTGCGGCTGCTGTGTGCGCAGCAGGAGAGCATGAGCATTTCTGGATTCAGTGCTAGACAAGGTTCACTGACCTGCTGCATTCCAGCAAGCTTAACTCATCCACACAGAGCTCCAAGGGAAGGGTCATATTTACATGCTGCAGCTAAGGTGCGTGACCTGGCACAGACCTCGGCTTCAGCATTGAGACTTGTATATGTAAGCAATGGTAGCAGTCCTCCGAAGCACAGGAAGTTAACCATGAATATCTAACCTCTCAAATGGGCCTTTCTGAAGGCCCACTTTTTATCTGTGCCCTAGTCACCCAACCCATGCCAGGCCCGCCTCCAACCCTTCACTACTTCTGGGCTTGCTCACCCCAACTCCTAAATAGCCCGCCCCTCTGGACCGAAAATCTGTCATTTTTAAAGATCTAGTTTGCGGAGCCAGGAATTCTACCAAATCTGCACACTTGCAGATGGAAATCCAGTCCTTAGAGTATAACTTAGAGGCAGGACCTGTACACAGGGAGACAGTAAGCACAAGTGGGCAAGGATAGTGCAGGTGCCAGCTCACCAGAGGGCATGGTCACACACAGGTCTGCTGCAGAGGACTCAGATGAGGACTTTAATGATGTAGACCAAAGAAGGACACTGATCACACACACAGTGAAATACCTGGTGCATTGGGAACCTGCCAGAAAGCCCATGGTCAATGTCAAGGAGCATGGAGGGGTCCAGCACCAATGTGGCACAGGGTTTGGCACAAGAGTTGAAGCTCATCCTTTCCAGAATCCTTTCCACACACCAACCTCTTTCATTTCCTCCTTGTCCAAGACTTTAGGCAATATTTCAACATTCTGCAGTTCACAGTTGCCCAGCACAAGATGAATTTGATTTCTGCAGAGCACATATTTGCTGTAACCCCAACACAGACTTAGTAAACATAATCAATTTGTCAAATATAGACTAGCTGAAAACCTCTATTCCATTAATCATAGATGCAGTAACAAACTTGAGTAATTCAAACACAAACTTTCATGATGGCTTAGCAGGTTAAGGCAGTGAATAGCTGAGTGCAATTATACAAAATTATTCCTCTAAATGTTTTAATCTTTACCAGAGTTACATGCCTATCGGTGAAAATCATTCAACTCCCTTCAGAATTTTGCTATTTTTCAAATTTTTCCAAATTTAATTTGAAAGTATTTCTGCTTTTACTGTTTAGTTGCAGCTTTGTGTAATGATTGTACTGGAGTGTGTAAAGATGTGTGGTGACTGTTTTGTTGATAAGGTAGAGAGGGAAAATGGAAGAGATAAAAGAAGAAAATTTCAGGCATCAGCTGTTCAGATGAGATTGTCTTTGGGATGAGAGGCAGTGGGCTGAATTTTTCAGAGGAGCTGGAAGCACTACCACCAGGGACGAATAAAAGAGACAGTAGGACCCTGGGGTGGAATTTTGCTGGCGGCAGCCAATTAACAGGCCACTGTGGGGGCTGCTGTCCAATTGAGAATCGTAGCCCGCCCCCAAAAGCTGATGGACCAATCAGAGGGCTGACAGCTCAGAAACCTCAGCAGCGCCCTGGCTAGTGGTGGCCAGTGCTGAGGTCGTGTCCTTAAAGACTTGTAAGTTTCTTTGGGGAAGCCAGGCCCTGGCAATCCAGGCACTGATATAAGACAGTTAGCCAAAAAATCAGGGGGCAATGAGGAGAAATTTTTAAAACCACGAGTTATGATCTTGGAAGCATTGCCTAAAAGGGTGGAGGAAGTAAATTCAATAATAACGTTCAAAATGGAACAGTTTCATACACTTGAAAAGGAAAAATGTGTAGAGCTATAGCAGAAGGATGGAGATGGGGGACTGTTCTTTTGAAGAGCCAGTGCAGGCATGATGGTCCAAACGGTCTCATTCTGCGCTGTATTATTCGATATTAAATAGCACAGATAAGATAGGTGGGGAGAGCATATAATTGGGCAGATTGGGGGACCCCGCCATCCTCGCATATCCACCCCGATTAAGTCATTGGTAGGAAGGCCCATGAGCAGCCTTCTTGCCCCGCCGCCAATTGAGGTCCTTAATTGGGCAGTTAAGGGCCTCATCCACTGCTGGCATTAAGCCAGCGACAGTTGGACCCATAGCAACATGGGGAGCACAACGATGTTGTTTTTGGCATCCGGTGGTAGGGGAATCTCTCTTTCAAAGGCACTCAGTGCCTAATCGAGGAATTTGGCATTGGGAAGGGGGCCCCACTGAGAGTCATACCCCTGCCCTTGCTGCCGACCTGCCCTACACCTTCCTTCATCCTGCAAAACCCCTCCCGCCATCACTCATGAGTCCAGGGATCCAAAGCAAAGTCTGGGCCTCAGGTGGGAGTGTCTTTCCAGCAGCAGCCAGCACCTCCCCAGTGGCGCTGGCCGGCAGTGCTTCCGCCCCAGGACCCTTGATTCTGTGAAAAGGCCTGCTAGTGACCTCTGAACTGCCTGACTGCCATTTAATATCAGTGGGTCTTCCCAGGAGGAGGCAACATGGGTCTCATGCTAGCTCTCCAGCTTGCAGCCAATAGCCCTGTTGCCTCCATAAAATTACTTTCCATCTGACCCACGTGATTTCAGACCGAAGACTATTGCTGGCACAGAGTGAGAAAGTGCAAAAATATTTCATTCCCATGATTGACATCCCTCATTCTCATGAACACAATATTCAAGGAATATGTATTAAAACATTTAAATGTTTTTTCCTTGGTTAACATTGCCTATAGAAAAGCCAAGGTGTTCAACAATCTTGGTTATTTACTTAATATTTAAGCTCTAACTGTGTAGATAAGATATTATTAAACTTATTGAAACAACAATGGTATTCCTCAAAATAATCTGGAATTTTCTAATGGTTACGCATTAGAGATTCTTCTTGCAAGCTGATGTATCATGTGGGGCATTGTATCACACTAGGTTCTGTTTTTACCTTAAATCCGCACAAGTGTATTTTCTAGCAGCAGTTATTGGTCAGGGATCGAATGCAGAAAGCTTTGAAATCTTCGATAAAGTAGCTGATCTATCATTCTGTATGCAGCATGTAGGTAACAATACGCCTGCCATGAAGTTGAGCAAAGTATGTTTAAAATAATTACCAGTATTCACGTCTGGGTTAAAACGTGAGCAGCGATTTTTGCCTTCAGTCTTATAATGCTGTGAATAAGGTCAAGTTCCTACTCAATAAATCACTTTAGCTGCTGATTGCCCATTGAATGTTACAATATATAATGGAATTAATTGATATAGTCTGTCTTTATTATTAAGGAACTCACTTGTGTTTAAAGATATGTCAGTGTAAATCACCATGCTGTTAAGTTTCCAGTGTTTATTGGAATTTCTGTCTCTCTATTCATTAGAATGTCTACACTCTGTGGATAAAAGGTTTGTTCAGTATTTATCTAAAATAATTGAGCTGTTCAAACTAAATCTAACGTTGTTAACAAAACCAGACCCTATTATTTGAAGCAATCCTTGGGCATTCAGAGAACTGCTTGGCCTATTCTGGCCTTGTGCAGGTTCATTTTACAATGTTTTAGGGGCCATTTGGTCTAGCATTAGTCTACTGAGACTATTGCCTGTTAGAGACAAATGGGATTGAAATCCTCATGAGTGCAGTAGAATGGATATTCCTGGATCCCATTAGAATATGTGGAGTCAGATTGGATTTGTTTAATAAAATCATTTTGACAGATACTTGCTGAAAGTTTGGGGAAGAACGCGTAGCACTACATGTCTGCACAAGAAGTTTCTCTCCTCTCCAAAATGATGCCGATCTCCCCATGACCTACCTCCCCTGCCTCCACCCCCCCCCCCCCAACCCCCAACACCCCCACTGACTTTTGTAAGGATCAAGGATCAATCAATTAACAGTTGATTCCATGGTCCTTCAGGTCATGACTCCAGCCTGGAGACCCCAGTGGGTCCCAGCTCAAGAGCCTTTGTCTGTGCAACATCCCTCTCCCAACCCCCAAAAGCATTCCTCCATCCCTTCCTATCATTGCATTAGCAATCAAATCCAATATTGCTCCTAGTCCTTCCACTCTGCAATAAACTACTTCCACTCCCACCTCACCATTTTCTCCTTCTGCTAATAATGTTGATGGCACCATCCTGCATCAGAGTGAGATTTTGCCATGTGACTGCACCTCCACCAGTTCATAAATCTCTTATGTGCCCACCTGACTTGGAAGAAGAATGGGAGCTGGTTAGTGTTTCCCTTGTAAAAAGGTCGTGTGATGCATTAACAAATTCAGTTTCAGGTTTTGAAATACCTGCCATTAATCCTATTTTCTCCTCACCCTTAGCGGTACATAGAGAACCCCAATGTAACTGCGTGCTACAATGAACTAATTCAGTTAGAGCATGGAGAGGTGCGGTCACAATTCAAACTACGGTACGTATTTGTCTAACTAGCTGGCAATTTACAGATGTCACTAATTGAGGGAAGTATTCAGGGCACTGCATTTAATATGTTAATGGGACAATATGTAGAAAAGTCACCAGACCCAGATGAAATGCATCCTAGAATACTGAAGATTGGGGAAGGAAGAGATGGAGCAGCCCTTGTCATTATTATGCTGAGGAACTGGACAGGGACAAATATTACATCCCTAAGAATAAACCAGGTAATTATAGGCCACTTAAATTTGTCTTGGTTATGGGGAGATTTCTACAGTCTGTTATATGGGATGAAACAAATGAATACCAGGAACAGTCAGCTCAGATTTTTCAAGGGCAGGCTTTCCTTCACTAACTTTGTTAAATATTTTGAAAAAAATCCCAGTGCAGTGATGGATTTCAGAAGGAGTTTCATAAAGTGTCACATAATAGTTTTGAAACTACATGGCATTAAAAGAAACATAGCTACATTGATAGAAAGATGGTGATGGCACAGAAGGCAATGACTAGGTGCAATTTTATCTTGATGGAATGCTTTTCCACAAGTGGGCATTGAGGCAGAATCTTCAAGATCTCTTAAAATGGAATTGGAATGCATATTTGAATAGGCATAATATAAAAGAATTCAAAGAAAGGACAGGGAAATCAGATTAAAGTAGACAGCTTGAGTTGAAGAGCTAGCACCAACACCACAATGATAAGCTGAATGGCCTCCCACAGCATTATAGATTGGACGATTCTAGGCAATTTAGGTAAAGAATCTGAATCAGCTTTAAGTTTCTTGTTGCTACAAAATATTGGGCTTTTATGCCTGCACTCTGAAGAGAAGTCATCTTAAATATATCTTTTCTAAAATAAATGCATGGATTACTCAAATATTTCCACTACTCTGATCATCTTTCCAGGGCTTGCAGTTCCATATTCACAGCCCTAGAACACTGTCAAGAGGCAATAGAAATTACCAGTGAGGACCATGTCATCCAGGTAACCTAACATTACCAGTTTGTTACAACTCATGTATAAATGATTAGTTTAAATTAGTTATTTCCACATTAACATTTTGTAAAACCTGTATTCTTCCATTCTAAAATATATTTCTTGCAAAGTTCATGAAGTTCTTCATCGAAGCAAATGATCATAAAAGAGTCTACAGTCCATCAGGCTAATCCCAAAAACTATAGGGTCCAGCCAACGGATTGAAACCCTAGTCTGCTATTGTTGGTTTATCTTGGGATTCGCTAGCCTCTTCCTCTGCAAGAGATCTTGCTAGAGGCAATGGTCTTTTGTTCAAAAACATTTATATACATGGTAATACAAAAACATTTGTATACATGCTAACTGCTGTATGCTGGGGAGGTGGTGGCATAGTGGTATTGTCACTGGACTAGTATTCTAGAGACCCAGGGTAAAGCCCTGGGACCTAGATTTGAATCCCACCATGGCAGATGGTGAAATTTGAATTCAGTAAAAATCTGGAATTAAAAGCCTAATGATGACCATGAAACCATCGCCGATTGTTGTAAAAACCCATCTGGTTCACTAATGTCCTTTAGATAAGGAAATCTGTGCTTACTTGGTCTGGCCAATATGTGGTTGACAAATATCCTCTGAACAAGGGCAATTAGGGATGGACAATTAATGCTGGCCTAGCCAGCAACACCCACCCCACCCCCCATGAACACATAAAAAAACTATTTTAAAAGGTTAACTAAGACTGGAGCTAGCCTCTGAGATGCCTCACAGTCATTGTGACATCACTGTGACATGGTTCCTTACACACATGCTCAGTAGCTATCATTAGAGTTAACCCTTAACTCTACATCTCGCCCTGAGTCTTTATCTCCTTACTGTTATACACATATTCTCCTACACTTCTCCCTCACAGACTCTTGCACCAGTGGTGTGATTCTCCAACTGTGCTCTCTTGAAGATGTATAGGACGTATGCTGTCTAGAACCTTCTCCTTGGAAGGCAACTCCTCAGACAGAGATTTCTACTTCTGGTCCGCAGTATAAAGGCGATGAACTGAAATTGTCTTTTTCTTCTCTTTTTTCCCTCCTTCTTGGTATTTTGGGGAAAGTTTGGACTGCTAGTTGCTCTTGCTTGAAAGAATAAAGCTCGTTCAGCTTTAAAGGATCAACAAGCTCTTACTGCTGCAACAAAAGAAGTATTGTGTAATGCCTCCTCATCCATGAACAAATCATATTTTTTATTTGGAATATTCTTTCCTTCTCTTCAAATAAGCAAATGACAAAGAATATCCCAAATAAAAAATGATGATTATCCTGCTAAGACTGTAGGAATTCTTTTTTCTGTGGGTGGTGGTTCATGTTTGCACATTCTCTTAGTGTGAGCTTGCTCCTCAACAGGCCTGAACATCTCTGGAAATTCATCAGAATGTACGCTGTCTTCAAAAAATAAAGCAAGGTTCAGGGTTACCTCCTGTGACAAATCATCGATATCAGTGGCATCTTGGTTATCATCCTCTTCCACGCGTTCCCGGAAGAGCAAATTAAAGTCTAGAATATCATCTTGCAGCTGGTTACCTTCATCCTTGGCACACCTGTCTCCTCCTTCATCTAGCTTCACCTTGAAGAGAAATGAAAGATCTACGATGTCCTCCTATGGTCAAGGGGAAGGAGTTTTATCTATGAAGACTGATACACAGCATTCTGAGTCAACTTGAGTTTCTTTAAGAGTCCCTTTAACAGTTTTCTTCTTCTATCTGGTAAATACAGATTTCCTGGAATGGCAGATGATTTTAAAATGGTCTAATATGCCACACCCATGGCACTGCACAGCTTGGGCGCAGCATTCTTTCCACCTGTGGACCACCTTCCCATTATAGTGGGGACATTGGAAAATGGGGCTTGGCACCTTTTCGGATCGTTTCCCTGGTTGCTGCCTTGCTATACTTTCAATTTTACAAACCACAAATTGAACAACTTCTTTGGGCTGTTCTTGGGAAATTTCCCTCATTTTTCTGACAGAAGTCTTACTCTGTCTCTGCTCTTCAGCTTGTCTGGCCAGTTGTATAGCTTTGCTTACATTTAAATCTTCCCAAGATTTTAGGATGTCAGATTGATTCTCATCTAAAATGTCAATGACAACTATGTCTGGTCAGGTTGTCTTTTAGTGTTCCACACTCACGATTTTTGGCTAGATGGTGCAATTAGTTGATGAATAACTCAATCCCCTCACCCTGTTTTTAACTATGCCAATTAAATTTCACCCTTTGTACGACAATACCTTTACAAAGACTGAAGTATGACTCAAAGGCTCTGATGACATCCACGTAGGAGGCTGGCTCTTCTTCACCTGCTGTATGGCTAGAATATCATCTGCACTGCTCCCAACAACATACAGCAAAGTGCTTACTTGAGCTTTGTTCGCTTTACTCACAAGACATGAGGCTTTGCGGTACTGGCCAATTTTTCAGCCTGCTTGATTTATATTTTGAAATGATTCTAGTAGGGGCAAAGTAGTAATCCATCACCCGCTGCTCTGCACGGTTGCTGGATTTCTCTTCAGGCTTTTCCTACTGTTTCTCTGTGGGTGTAGTCACTGCTGCCCCCATCTGTTATTGTGGGTTTTTCTTTGGATTGATTGGCTTCTTATTCCAGAAGAGATCTTGCTGGAAACACTGGTCTTTTGTTCAAAAACATTTATTTACGTGCTATTTACAAATGTTAAATAAGACGAAGACAACTGGAAGATACTTTCCGAGATGCTTCACATTCATCTCCTCTCAGTGAGTGACAGCACTGTGACATAGCTCCTTAGGCACATGCTCAGTAGCTTTCATTGGAGTTAACCCTTTACTCTATACCTAGGACTTAACCTGCAACATATTGTTCTCTTCCTGTAGGCTTCAGTTTTTAGTCTGCTCCAGCAGATCCCATGTTCCAATCTGGGTGGGTTGTCATCAAGAGATTTGAACTCCTTTTAGGCTTTCATGACTTGAGGTCTGAAATGACAGTTAGTTACAACAGGATTTTATTCTGGTCTGTATTCCATGGCTTACCTGACAGTAACAATCCAAACTTCAGACTGCGTGGTGTAGGCACCAGACTGGGTGCTGTAACTTGGGATTTAAGTTTGAATCAAGTCAAACTAATACAGTGTTAATCTCTTCTACTGGCTGTGAGTGCCTTAGGCTCGGTCACCTTAGACAATCTCAACCCAAGTTCTAGTAGGTTGATGCCCAAAAACAGAAGACAATCCCAACAATCAGAAAATTGTGACTAAATTGCCATCCATGAAACAAAGACTGTGAAGAAAGTTACTATGCGATGTATAGCACTTCAGACTAAAGCAGCAATGGTTCACCTAAGGCTGGGCATAGCCATATTGTTGGAGCAGGAAAAGGGGGAGCTTTATTTTGCACTTTAGACACTTAATGGTGATGCAGGGTGAGAGTTCTTTACATTGACCCCCCACCCCCAACTTCATGAGTACAAATATTCAGCTGAAAAACTATAAAGGAAGACTTTTTAAAATTAATATTCTTGTCTCACATTTCCCACACTTCAACGCTGTTTTACCGCACCTTATCAATCATCACATGCCATCTAGTCTCAGGATAATGCAATGCAAGATCTCTCAACTATTTATTGCGACAGATGTCGAGGGACTTGGAGGTTTGCAAATCAGTTTGGTTTTAGTATTTGTTTTCCCAGTGACTAGATGTGAATATATATTTATAAGAATGATCCTTACCTTCCATCTGTTTGGTGCAATGCAGAGAGCAGCAAATGGTACAGTCCTTATAATATGATTACAAATCAGGGTTCCTGACTACAATAAAATCAAGTGCAAGCCTGTGTGTTATTGCTATTTCCAAGTGTTTATATATAATAGCATTTGCTTTTTCAATTTGATTCGGAGATATCAGTAAATACCAGCCAGTCATAAAAGTAATACAGTCATTAGAGTCATGTAGTAAAACAGAACATCTAAGAGTCCTGACATTATCAGGGATCTGACTGGAACGATAACTCAGAGGCCTGAGTGGGAAGCCTCTCAGTTTCCTGCCGGGCCAACCCCATGTGGAAGAGCATCGAGCGCAAAAGACAGCCAAAAAAGCTAAGATTTTAGAACTTTATTAATTTCATAGTGTGGCCAGTTCCAGCAGTAGTGCAGTTTCCTAGATGCCTCTGGTGCTGACCCAGCCAAAGTTCATGCAGTGACAGGTGACCTCTTGATGTGACTACCATTAGCAAGTGTGCCACCGCATTTGTGCTGCTCCCTATTTCAACAAGGCTGGAAAGTCCAGAGGAGGTGACCTGGCAGGGATGCTGGGTGATTTCAGATGCTTTCAACAGGAAACATCTCTTAGGTGGTCCTGCTTTGTGCTTTGTAAGAGGATCACTTCAAATTTAAAACTCTGGCAAAGCTTTGGGCTCCAAACCAGGTGGACACATTTACCTAAGATGAGCCATTAATTTTGGTCTTATTGCACCGAGGATACTTCATTGTCCCAATGAAGGCCTAAGGAGTAGGAACTGCAATGTTCTGGGTCCCTGTGCCCTGTCCCTGCTACATCAGCCGCTATGTTGGATGTGGGCAAAGTTTCCATCCCATAAATTTTAGGCTATAGTGGGGTCTTGGCATAAGTAGGGTTGGCCTGGTTTTGGCTTTTTTGAAAGATGCAACTTGTTCAGGAAAAATAGGGAAGAAAAGAAAGGAGGAGGAGTGACAGTTTTGGTAAGGAAAAGCATTATTCCATTGGGAAGAAGGCAGGGGAGTGGCACAAGATGAATTCCTCTTTCAGAGAGCCAGCACAGACTCAAAGACCCTCTCCTGTGCTGTAACCATTCTATGATTCTTAAGACCTGCTGAAGTTACACCAGGATTATACCAGAATAAACATGGCCCGGAATCTTTACCCCAATCGGGCGGGCGCAGTGGGTGGGCCCAGGAGCAGCCGCGCAACAGACCACCACCCGCGATCAAACCCCGACCGCGATTTCACACTGGCTGGCTAATTAACGGCCAGTGAAACGTGCACTGATAACTTCAGCGCTGCCTAGATGGGGGTGGGAAGAGCACAAGCACTGAAGCTTGTGCATGTGAGGCGAGTGCACTCATTGAAGGCTTCCTGAAGGCACAGAACTGCCTCAGAGAGATGAAGATTTCTAACATTAAAAATAAAGAGTAAAAATAAATAAGGAACACATGTCCCCTCATGTGACGCTGCCACATGAGCAGGGACATGTTAAAAATGAATTTTAAAAATTTTTGTTTTTTTTTAAATCGCTGTGTGAAACCTCATCCCACCCATGGGTGAGGCTTCGTTAAAAAGGCCGCTTGGCCTAAACATCCACCCACCAACCGAATGGTTGGATGGGCAGTGAAAAATTCAATTTAATTAATTGATTAAGGGCCTTAATAGGCCTCTTAATTGTTGGCGGGCATGTTACCACCTCTCTCACGTGCCTGCCAAGCGGAATATTGCGAAAATGCGTGATGACTTCGGGAAACTTGCCGGGTGTCATTGCGCACTACTTTACTCCCATTCAGGTCGGGTGCGTGCCCGCCCAATGAGGGAAAAATTCTGCCCATGGATTTTCAGTGCCAAGATAATTTATTGTGCTAGTTTCTTTTCTTTACTTTTTAATGGATGCAATCGGCATTGGTAGGGCCAGCATTTATTGCCCATCCCTAATTGCCCTTGAGAAGATAGTGGTGTGCTGCCTTCTTGAACGGTTGCAGTCCACCTGGTTGAAGGTCACCCACAGTGCTATTAGGAAGGGAGATCTAGGCTTTTGATAAAAGAATCACAATGCCAGTGATTTTAATGGGAAAAAAATACACACTATGAACGTAAACAATATGACTAACAGTAAGTACCTCTGTTAGAGCCTTTTTCAGTACAATGAAAGAAAACACAAGGGGTATGTTTGAATAGAAAGTTAACGTCACTCTTGATTTCTGTTGCAGTATGTGAATCCAGCATTTGAGCATATGATGGGTTATCATAAAGGGGAGCTGATTGGCAAAGAACTTACTGAACTACCCAAAAGTGACAAAAATAAAGCAGATCTTCTTGATACAATAAACACATGTATCAAGAAAGGAAAGGTAAGTGTTCCTTATAGCTTTTCAGGTCTTTGATATATTTACCTCTTACATATTCCTGCTTATGGATCTTGCTGTGCACAAATTGGCTGTCATATTTTTCTACATGACAACGTCAACTACAGATCACAAGTACTCCTTTGACTGTGAAGCGTTTTAAGATGCCCTGAGGCTGTGAAAGGTGCTATGTAAATGTGGATCATTTTTGTTTTCTTTTGAACTTGGCGATGTGAACCATTCAAATTGTCACACAGGGTAATGGTAGTAATACCAGAAACATTTGTGAAAATGCGGGGAATTGAACCAAATATTCATTGAGCAAGAAAAAGGTTGGATTTTGAAATTGAACAATCATTTTTGTGCTTAGATTTATCTTTTTAATGTAATTTCAATCACTTTTAATTCTACTGAATGCAATAGATACTATCTTTACCCAGGGGCAAAGAGGAGAATTTAATTTATGCAGCAAGTTGCTATGATCTGGAATGCACTGCCTGTAAAGCTGGTGGATACCGTTCGGTTGGTGGGTGGATGAATAGGCCAGGTGGCCTTTTTAATGAAGCCTCCCCCATGGGTGGGATGAGGTTTCACACAGTGATTTAAAAAAAAATCTTTAAAACTCATTTTAACGTGTCCATGCTCATGTGACAGAGTCACATGTGGGGACATGTGTTCCTTATTTATTTTTACTCTTTATTTTTAATGTTAGAAATCTTCATCTCCCTGAGGGAGCTCTGTGCCTTCAGGAAGCCTTCAATGAGCGCACTCACCTTGAATGCAAAGTTTGGCCAGGAGTATCTCCCCCTTCCTGGCTATTTCTTATTAACTTATTATGGTTCCCTAGTCTAGTCCTTGGAAGGACCATGCTCAGTCTGCAAATTGACTGCTGGTTTCCACTGAGTAGCATTTTGTTCAGTCCTTTCTGACATGGAACTTAGGGACATTTCTGCTTCTAATCTACTATTCCCTGTCTCCTTCTAATCAGCTGATTCACGTGCCAACTGACAAAACAGCGGTTTTAATTATCTTAGATTTCTGTTTGCTTGTATCCCTCACAATGCAATGAATATCTGGAGTTATTGGCTTTATTGCTGTGCTAGCTCTCCTGCCAATATTTCCAGCAGAAACCAGAGCCACTCATTGGGTTAGGAGTAGAATCATTTCAGTGCAGAATAAGGCCATTCAGCCTGTCAGGTTTGTGCTGGCTCTTCAAAAGAGTGATTCAATTAGTTGCATTCCCCTTCTTTATCCCTTTAGCCCTGCATTTTCCTCCTTCAAGTATTCATACAATTCCCTTTTAAACGTTACTCTTGATTCTGTATCCACCACCTTTATAGGCAGTGCATTCCAGATCTTGGCAACTTGCTGCATAAATTAAATTCTCCTCTCTGCCCCTGGGTAAAGATAATATCTATTGCATTCAGTAGAATTAAAAGTGATTGAAATTACATTAAAAAGATAAATCTAAGCACAAAAATGATTGTTCAATTTCTGTGGGGCTAACATTTCATTTTAAGGTACAATATAAGCTTGGTAATTCCTCTTTCTGAGTCAATGTGATATGGGCTCAAACCCTCTTCAAAAATCACTTGATTCTAATTACATTTATTTAAGCAACTATTTCCCACTTTTCCACATTATTGCTGTTGCTTAATTCATATTGGATAATTTAAACTTCTTTGCCCAAACAATTGACTGAATTTCTGTAGAAGGCTGTATATAATCCAAGCTGAGGAGCATCCTACATACCTCTATTTGAAGAGAGCAGAAAGATCTCCTGGTGTCCTAACTAATGTTCTTTCCTCAACCAAAAACATATTAATTGGTCATTCTTGTCATACTGTTTGTTTTCATATATACACATTTTAAAATTTTGCTTAAATGTTACATTTTATTGATACAGTGAGTGTAATGATTGCTTCCAGACAAGAGGGTGAAAATTGTTATATTTTTCCAACAGCTCAGGGCCCTTTTTCATTCGTTGCTCATGAATGTTTGTTGCTCAACATTTAGAAGCAAGACCACAGATTCACAGAAAAATGGACAGAATCATGGAATGCAATTCCAAAGCAATTATGCTACCCTCAGACTCTCCTATTAAATGGAATTTGGCATTATGTTACCATAAAATGCTCTCTTTCTCCTCTCTAACTCCAATCTTCTCAGACCCCATCCAGCCCATCCAAAACTCACTGCTTTCTGCATTGGTCCAAAGGTTGTCCGATATCAAAATCTAGATAAGACAAAATGGCCTCCAGAAGCCCAAAGCCATCCTCTTTGGCTCTCAGTGTTACCTCCATGATTTTGGCCTCTTCTCAGCTGTGTTCTCAAGCTGTGTTATGGATCTCCTGTGGAATTTCAAGGCTTGGGTTTTCACCTGAGATAAAAGAGGTGCATACACAATGGGCTGAACGGCATCTTTCCGCTCTGTAACAATTCTGTGAAGAGAGAAGGAACTTGCATTTATATAGTGCCTTTCACAATCACAAGAAGCCCCAAACACTCCCTTACAACACTTAGCTGAGGTCTACTGTGACATCAGCAGTGGCCCAAACATGGGGCAATATTTTTTTGAATGCTGGGGATCCCCCCGTACCACCCGAAGGTTCAGATGTGAACACGTCACCGCTGATCATGGCAGCCCCGCAGGCATTTAACCACTCCATGGAGTGTTAATTGGCTGGTGGAAGTCCTGCCTCAGAGATCTGTTGGCCAATCAGATTGGCCAGTACCTCTGTAGTGCCAGTGATAGCAGTGACCAGGTCTGGGTTCCCAGATTCTAAGGCCCGGAGTCCAGGACCAAGTAAGTGCAGCTGAAGCCAGGGTGAGGTGGAAAGAGTGGGGTGAGTGCCTTGATGGAGAAGCCAGGGGTACAGGGAGAACCAATGGTGGTGCAGAGTGCGGAGTGGGGTGCCCGATACAGAAAGGAGGCCATTGAGGGAGGCGTCCTACCCCCTCTTCCTGCCCGAGCCCAAGCAGGCTGACCTGGCTTCTCCCCTGCCCCTGAACACCTCCCACCAACCTTAAAATTGAGGCCTAGTGGGCAGCAACCCTTAAGTAGCCAATAATTCATTTTTATTGGCAGGAGGGCAGGCAGGTCACCCTGGGTCTCGCCCACCCTGCATAAGATTGCAAACAGGTCAGGGGAGAGGAGTAGGAAGGCCATCCAGGGAATTCTATAGGATCTCCCATCTGCAAACCAGCCAACAGGGACATTTAAAGTTCTGCTCCATCCATGGAGTCTTCTTGAGCTGTGGGTATTTGAAATGCCAACGGCATTGAAATGAAGCCAGAGGCCCAGTACCTGAAGAACCTTGGGCCTCACCATTCAGGCACATGGGACAGAATCTTGTTCCCTTCCCTGTGGTGGGGGGCTGCATTTAATGGGGTGGGAGGGTGGCAGGTAGGGAATCCGCCACTTTCCCGCCTCCATCTGGATTTAGTCTGGGGCAAGAAGGCCCAGCCCCACCACCAGTTGAGGTCCTTAAGTGGGCAATTAATGCCAACTTAAAGGCCTCAGTCCCACCGCCGCTGATAATAACCCGTCAAGCCATGTGGGGAACATGACAAGCAGACCTGGTGTGTTTGCTTGCGGGCTTTTGGGGGTCACTCATTCACTCAGTGCCAGATCAAGGGACCTGGTGCCTGTTGAGAGCCAACACCCTGCCCTTGCTGCTGACTCCCATCCTCCCCTTCTTCAGGCCCCCCTTCCCGTGACTCCCTTCCTGCTATCACTCAACTGTACCTGGGTCCCTGCTTCAACCGAGGCCTAGGGTGTGTGTAGTACTGTCAGCAACCACCATCTCCCTGGTGGCGCTGATGTGTACAGAACAGCTGCCAGCCAATCAGAGGCTGGCAGCTCTCAGCTGGTGGGACCTCCCCTCCTGGGATCCCTGACCCCAGGGGAGGGCCCGCCACTGCCCTGTCAAGTGCCTGAGTGGCACAAGGTGCAACGAGCTTTCCCAAAAAGTCCTGACACAGGGGTCTCACTGGTGCTCCAGCTGGCAGCCGAGACCCCTGTTGCCTTCACAAGATTCTACTAATGGGCTGTGGACTATGCTCCCCATGCACCTAAAAATGGACGTGGCCAATTTCTAGGCCACCTTGTTTACATGCATAAATAGTTCTAACAAAGCTGTGGTGGCAATGCAGCAATATCACTGAGGACATGCCAGGCCTCAACCTACTTGTCATAGGCTGGATTCAATCTGGGCATATGCTTGATTGGCAACATTAATTCCTTAGGCAACTGTGACACCTAGTTTTTTTTAAGATGAAATTAAATTTATAATTTACAAAAAACTTTCAATTGATTTGTTCTGTTAAACTTTAATTGATCTCCCAATTTAATTAGACCACTGCCTCACAGGGAGTACCTGAGCAGATGCCTGAAGAGGGTAGATCAGATTAGCTACCAAATATCACAACAATGGTATGGATTCCAGGTTGCTCATAAGAAGCTACTATTAAAAGATTACTTAAACCTGGACAATGGGATGCTGAATACTAAAGAGTTTGCAGAATGCTGTGTGCTATTTGTGATGTGGGAAACCCATACAAAGAGATGTACAAAATAATATCCTCCGATATTCCAAAATTGACAGAATATCCATGATGTGTTTTGCAGGAATGGCAAGGAATTTACTATGCAAGGCAAAAAGCAGGAGATAGTATACAGCAAGATGTAACAATAACACCTGTGATAGGCCAGGGAGGGTAAGTATCACTATTTAATACCAGGAAAACAAGACAGCACATAAAGAAACAAAACAAAAATAAACACAGCTTCTGGTTTTAATGTCACTTGTCATATGTATAGAGCAGACAGCAAGAATGCTCCAGGATTTAACTTTAAAGATTCCAATTCTATTAAAAACGATCTTGTAGAAATACTTACAAAGGCCTGATACCAAGCCTGTAATTCTTTCTTCATCTAATAGCTAATTATTAAACTAAAAAAATGTTATGGAATATTAAACTTTCCCTTAGTAAATTTTAATCTTGCTCTCCTCTATGTGGCAGGGACACTACACCTGCTGGAAAATGCATGTAATTGTGAAGGAAGAATCAGGTTCATTGTATTGAAAACCATTTAGAATTTTCACAGTAGAATTGAAGTAATTCATCTTGCTGCTATATTCAGAATTGTGTTTTGTCGTCGTTCAATGCTGTGATAATCTAATCTCACACAAGTGATTGTGTGTGACACGTTTAGTTTTCCTCTATTAAGTATGACACAGATTACAAACCCTTGAAGCTGGGTTGATTTGTAAGAGTGGCACAGATCGCTGACCACGCTCAGAGCAATATGGACAGAGCCATTTTGAAGTTAGTTCTGGAGCAGAGGTCTTCAGCACTATAGCCAGGATGTTGGCAGGGCCTGTACTTTTTCCTTTATCCAGTGCAAATGGCATATGCAGAATCGAATTGGCTGAAAACGGACATCTATGGTGACAGAGACCTCAGGAAGAGGCTGAGAAAGATTGTTTACTTGGCACCTCTGGCTGAGGACGCTCTGTCTTGTCTTTTGCACTACTTTCTGGTTTCCGCCACCATTGAGGAGGTTAGAGTCTTCTCCCCCTGCTAGTTGCTTAATTGTCGACTACCATTCAAGGCTAGACATGACAGCACTGCAGCACTTTAGTTCGATCTGCTGGTTGTGGGTTCACTTAGCTCTGTCTAGAGTATGTTTCTTCCATTGTTTAGTACACATGCAGTGCTGTCATGTAGCTTCACCAGGTCAAAAACTCATTTTCAGGTATGCCTGGTGCTGCTCCCAGCATGTCCTTCTATGCTTGTCTTTGAACCAGGGTTGGTCATCTGAACATATGGAGGAATGTAAGCATTTATTGTTATAAGTGCCTAGTTCATGGTTCATTGTGGTATTTTGGAGGTAGTTTTTAGTTCTGGAAAGATTGGAGTTTGCTGTACAAAATGGGAAATTTTACTAAAGCAGCTGAAGACTCTTACACTTAAATGGTTGGGGCCGTGTTGACTTAAAGGGGTTAACAGCTAGAACAGAAAGATCATAAAAAGGCAGGTTGGCTTCGCATAGAGAATTGGAGACGAGGTATCCACACTGCTATACAGCCCTGAGAGTTGTTTTGTTTTGGGGGTTAGGGCTACAACTAATTTAAAAGAATTCAGTGAGCCCTGGAAGGCTACATCATCATGGAGATGGGTGGAGCTTGTAAAAGTTCTAGGGTTTCAGTTTATCTGTGTCTTTGGGCGTGAGCGTGCTGCAGCAGGGGAAAAGGCCATCCTGAGAAGGTGCTGCTGTAAACTGGCTCCAGGCAGCAAAAATGTTGCTGTTAGCTGGCTCTGTGCAGTTAGGACTCAGGAGAAGTCCCGGGGAGCTGAGAAAGTGGCAGAAGGTCATTGGCTCCATGCTGGAAAGGGTTAGGGATCAGAAGAAGCCATGGAGCCATTTATAGCTTGGTGTAGCTGGGGATTTTGGAGCTTGGTGAAATCCAGGAGCAGTGCCAGTTCAGTGAAGCTAGCCAGCTACTAAAGAGCTGAAATTGCGCCAGGAAGTAAAGCCTGTAATCCAGACTCAGAAATCCAGGGGAGCAGAGCTTCGGGAGATGTGATTGAAACACTGGGAAGTGTGCAGACATTGAGGCAGTCGAGTTGGTGCAGCTTTGAGGGAATTCAGTGGCTTGATCTTCAAAATTGAAAAGTTTGGAGTCCCTTGTGAGGGCGACAGAATTTCAACAAGATTGGTTGACTCACAGTGACATCTGGGTGGGTTGCTGAGAAATCCGTGGGATCTGTCTTGGCCTCATTTGCTATGTATTCTACAGTGTGGTGTGTTCAACCACAGTTTGCCTGTTAATCCACATATACCTCATATTAACCCTAAAGTTTGAGTATAACATAGATATTATAAATTGTTTTAGCTTTCTGACCTTATACAGTAAAGTTTAATTTTGTTTGTTCAAAACCCATGGAATCTTGTGGCTTTGTTCTCCTGGCAAGTGTCTTGAATCTCAAACTTTGTCTACTTTAAACAACAAGTTATTGGTCTCTAACCAGATCTTACCAAAAAGGTGGTGTCCTAGCCCAGGAACATAACAATATGCATTATTTCAACTTTCTTGCGTTTTCATTCTTCCTATTGAAAATTCTCACTAGGTAAAACCTGGAGAAATGGTGGCAGTTTGAATTGGACCAATAATCTGGTGTTATGCTGGTAACACAGTAAAGGCACAATTTCCAATCAATAAGGTAGTCAATGGCTGTATAAAAATAATGCAGGCTGAAGCATGGTGTGACCACTTTGCACAGTGGTACACAAACTTTGTTATTTGGAAGTTCAGCCCTTGTATAGTTTAACTCAATTATAAAACTCCAACCATAACTGCTAAAGTGTTGATAACCACATTTTTTATATGTAGAAAGTATAGTCTAGAAATTATAGTCCATAATATTAACACATAGATGCGAATAGAACTTCACCCAAAATTCAATATTTAAATCGTGAATGAAGCAAAGTCAGAGAAACACGTTAAACATTCCAAAGATTGGGTTTATAGTGGCAGAATGATCCACATTAGGCTGGGGTACAATGTGTTATACTGTGACAGGAGAGACTTCCCAAATGCTGTTGAAATGCCCTCTTGAGTCATAATGATGACAAAAGAGACTGAGGAACATATAGAATGATATAAAGCCCTGACAGTGTGAATGGTTGGGTAGGGAATCACATATTCTAGGGATTTGCTCCCTCATTGTTTCATTAAAGAATGCCTGAATGATTGGGGGTAAGTAAACTGAAAAAGCGCTGTTCCCGACCTCTTCAAATGCTTGGCGATGCTTCATCTGATTCACTTAGGGGTGTAACTGCATTTTGTCTACTGTCAATAGGAAAATTAGGCACTTTGTGTCCATCAAGAAATTGTGCAGTGACAACAATAAGCAGGTAAGATGCTACTTTCCTCATTCTTTTCCACTGAAGAGCTTTCTTTTTAATGTATGTAGGCTTTCGATGCCGATGAAAGCCATCAGATTTTAATGAGGTTCTATCTGTGTGTTAACAATAGTTGCAATTTACATTTTACTAGATTTAAAATTGCTGATATATGTCTTTATAATTAGATGGCTTTAATTGAAGTTTAAATAGTGAAACAATATTAAGCTCACATTCTCGCCTTACCTAATTAGTACTGTCCCTGTTGAAGCTGTTGCAGTCACTCTTCAATTTCTAAGCAATTAGCTTTAACTGGAGTTTCACCCATGCAACTCTCCATTACACTCATTTGGCTCCACACTCATAATCATTGTAAACTCTGTCACTGTGAATCTTATTGTGTAATTGGATCTCTGTGAAATGTATCCTCTTCATAATCCTGAAGCAATGCAAAAGGTTGGCAGGATGTGGGAAGAGGGGACACAAGGGGTAGCAGGAGGATTGGCAGCCACTTAAAATCTTCTATTATTGGGAGCCCTACTTCTAAAATTTAAGATTTTTTTCTTCTAATCAGTTTTCTCTGTTAATTATCTTTTCCTCCCCCTTCTCCTTAAGGCATTGATTCTTTAATGGCATTTAGTTCTACAGATGCCAGACACTGACGCTTCACACAAGTGAACATGAACGAGAGATTAATAGACAGAAATCAGGAGTGGAATTTTACAACCTCCCTGGAGAACAACTGGCAGGCAGGGAGCTGGGGGCCATAAAATCAGGGATGGCCCACCTGCCAAGGGGTCAATTGAGGCCCTCAAATGGTCAATTTGCTAGCAATGGGAAGTGTGCGCGCCATGCGGCAAGCCCTCCTGGTAAAACCTGGTGGCCATTTTGCAAGCTGAAAGGGAGACCCTTCCATTCAGGCACCCTGTGCCCAACAAATGCTCTCCCCATGGTAGTTAAACCACCCCCACCATATTCCCCTCCCCACTCTGATCAACACAGCCCCCCAACCTGCCTCACTGGGGCCTGCTAGCCTGGCCTTAGCAAAACCTAGGGTTTACTTGGCTTTGTGGTCCTGCTTCATGGTCCTCTTCATTGGGGGCTGACTGTGGCCCCAAAGGCTGCCACCGCTCCTGGTGGCATTGCAAGGACTAGAGAACCACCGGCCATTTGATTCACTCTCAGAGGTGGGACTTCTTCCCAGATGGTGGCAGAAGTCTCGTCTTGAGTCAATTAATGGCCCAACAGTTGATAAATCACTGTGGGACTGACCTGGCTGAGCGGAGGTGGGCATGCCCCTGACTTTTCAGCAGGGGGCTGTGTAAAATTGCCATGGGTAACACTGCCTCTGTGTAAAATTCCAGCCCAGGATTGCAAAGCTTTGCTGATTTTCTTCTCCTCCTTAACCCAAGGGTGCTGAGACTATTTATAGCACCTATGTTACTACTTGGCTATGGTCAGCCAATTCAAGATTGGGAATCAAAAGAATTGCAATTCTGATCAGGTCAAATTACCTATTTAAAATAAAGACTTCCTAATCTGTTAAAATAATGCTCACAGGAATTTGACATAATCCTATTATAAGAGCACTACAAATAATACACTGAAATTTTCAAGCTCTTTTATACCTGACTCTCCCCCCATTTACTTTTCCAGTGAAGTTAAGCTGATTATTTGTACAATTGCCTGTTAAGTTGGGGATATGAAACTTGTGATGTCCTCATATTTTTGTTGGCATAAGATACATTGCGCAGAGGAGCAGTTCGTGTCTAGCCACGGCCCACTAACTTTATGTGAATTATTCTGAAGTTAAAATGCGAATAGATTGAGATTGAATGCTTGCCACTTGAGCAAAGCTGCAGCTCTTGGGAAAAAAATTCATATAAACCTCTGCTGGCTAGAAAAGTAAGAAATCACATTAGTTCTGCACTCAATGTATTTCATAAGCAAGGTTTCTTGATACACTTACAGCTTCTATTTGTTCATGTAAATCATTTTTGTCTGATTAGAGGCAGTTCAGCTTCTGACTCTTTAGGTTGATTGTTCAAAAGCATTGCATGTGACCTTTTATTAAATCCTTCGCAATGTAATTTAAATACTGTTCAGATTAAACAGTGAAATCCCACAAGCCTTAGATATACTTGATGGTGTATAGATGACATTGTAAACAGCATGAGCGATTTACACACTGCCATCTGAATTCTGAGATTGGTACAGCCTTGAACTCATTTTCAAATATTCTTTCAATAATATGTACTGTTTATTATAGTTCATTCTTTAAGATCCTTTTGGTGAGTCTTTCTGAATATTAGCATGTAATTACGTATGCGAATGAACAAATTGCTGCTCTTCCCCACCTGGTCAATCCTGAGAAGTTTGTTTTCCTCCAATTAAATTTGAATGTTCAAGGCTGTGGAGACTCAAGGAGGTCAAATTTAACTTTTGGCTGCTGTCCAATCCCTGATATTTTGAGGCCTGGGCTTCATTTAAATTAGCGAGCTGTGGGCCAACAGGCAGATGGAGTTTGCCAGATTTAGGCCGGGGCTGGGCCAGCCACTAGCAGTGTAGGTTGCGATGGGGGAGGCTGTACTCATGGAGGCTTGGGGATCAGGGATGGTAGTGACACAGGTTATTTTGTGCACCCACCCCTCCCCCAACCCAGCTAGAGATTCTGACCTAATAATACTCAAAATCAAAGTGGAAATTTATATACATGTGGCTTCCTTCAGGCTCAGGTGATGCCAGAAGCCTGTGCCTGATGAGGAAGCCCACAAAAATAATTTGACAATGACCGTAGGCAGGACTCTCCTGCTCTCTCCTGAACAGCAAAAAAAATCTAAGACCAGTGAATTAGCTGAGATGAAAAGAAAAGCTGTGAACGTTGGAAATCTGAAATTTCATCAGAAAATGCTCAAAGTCCACTGCAGGTCAAGCATAATCTGAAACAGAGCAATAAATTAAATGTTTCAGATGAAAAGTATACCTATCTCTTTAAGGCACTGACTGACCTGATGTAGATTTGCGGCATTTTCAGAATTTTCCTATTTATATAGACCCTTATTAGTTGCTGGCTTTCTTTTCTGACCTTTATTTTGCTACATTATTTTGCCTTGTTTTCCTTAATAATGTGTACTCCATCAGGGCATATTCCTTGTGCCACCTGTCTGTTCCAAAAGTGATCTTTTAACACTTAACAAGACCTTGCAATCCTGCAGTCCTTTGGCACTACCCCTATACCTAAGGAGGTTTGGAAGATCGTGGCCAACACCTCTTCATTTTCTACCCTTACTTCACTCAGGAACTTAGGATGTATCCCATTCTGACCAGGTGTCACTTCAAGCACTGTCAGCCTTTCTAATTCCTCCTCTTCAACAGTTTTTACATCATACAGTATCCTTGTTTACCAAAGATTTGAGCCCTATTCCTTGGTGGACACCAATACAAAGTACTCATTTAGCCAGGCCTTCTATCTCCATCATATATGAATATGTGAATGCTTAATGTATTTGCATGAAACTCCTTTGGTCATTATTTTAACTTTTTAAATAGAAGAAAAAATAATTTTATATAGGCATGTTAACTATTAATTCACTGATTTGTGTGATTTCACCACCACCCCCAACCCCACCACCACCATACTTGAGTATCCCAATACCTTACTTCATGACATTTCAATAAAAGTCCCACTTGTGGACAAATTATTCACTTATCTTTAAGATATATAAAAAATACTGTGAAGGTGTGATCAGCGAACCTGATTTTACAGCACAACATGTTTTATAATTTCTTACATCTCTATCATGTTTATGATGTTCATTTCTTTTCATATTGGATCCTGAATTATATTTTTCCCATTAGATCCATAATATGCACAGTGAGGACAAATATATGGAAGAAAATTCTCAATCAGGTGAGACAATTCAAACTTTTGCTTTTGGTTTATTAAGTGCTAGTGTTTAGTCACTTCTGATGTCAAGGCTGGGATATTGACATGGGGCAGTGGAGTTTTAGAAGGAAACCCACCCAGAGGTCTGGATTTCCCCTCATGCTAATGGCCTTTACATCCAAAGTGTGCAATATTTCTCCATTGAGGTTCCCCATCCGGATGTCAGCCTGATAAACAAGTTTGGCTTCCAGTTGGGTAGGGAGAACTCCAGGACAGTTAGGGAGCCTGCTGCAATTGCTGCTGGGATTCGATGTGGCTCTAATTCCTGACAACAGTGAGGGTGGAGTATGTTTGGTCCAATCCCAGGGCCACTACATAGATCAATACATAGATTTTTGTTATCCAAAGATATTAAAGGAAACTCCCTCCCGAACAGCATAGTGGGTGTACTTACCAACACATGGATTGCAGCAGTTCAAGAAGGCAGCTCACCACCACCTTCTCAAGGGAAATTAGGGTTGGGCAATAAATGCTGGCCTAGCCAGCAATGCCTCTTATGAATAAAAACAAATGAAAAGATTTTGGGCAAAAGCAGGTATGTGGAGTTAGGTCGCAGATAACTCATGATCTCACTGAATGCAGAACAGACTGAATGGTCTACTCCTGTTCCTATGTTCCTATAAGATCATGGCTCTCTGATTGAGACCCTTGCTTTGTGTGGGAAAAGTAACCAACTTGAAGATCACAACTGAGGAGTGAGGAAAGCTGTGCTTTGTCAGTTGGGAAATTTTGCAGCAAAGGGTAGCAGGGATTAAATCTTACTTTAAATTAGCCCAGAGAATATCAAGGACTTTCATTTGTAAACATGATCATTAAACCCTAATATATTTTAAATACTTTATTTACTATTTAGTGCTGTTCATTTCTTCCATTGTCAGCAAAGAATACAGGCCACTACAATGTACAATCCTCTGGACCTTGAATATGTTCCATTTTACCCTGATTAAGTTGATAATAGCCACTTTTGCATCCAACATACTATCTTCTGTACCCTCATTCTGGGCTATAACAGACCAGAGCATCTATTGTGACACTTGCCTGTTGTAACATAGGAAGGAGAAAACTTGCATGACTATCATCATGTTCTTTCTTCACAGATTCACAGTCATTTAGACATAAAGATAGGCGGAAAGGTTCCATTGATGTCAGATCAATAACATCAAGAAGAAGTGATGGTAAGAATACCGTTTTCACAATTTTTACCAGGCCAACATTTGCTCTCAAAATATCAGTGAGACTTAGGGCCCTCAGCACTATTTACACAGCTTCAGGTGAGCAGTAGTTTCATGCTTAAATGCTAATATCCAAATGTTGCAGTTCAATTTGTGCCACTCTGCTGTTAGCCTTGTGAAAATAGCGTTTTGGCACCTGTCCCATCATTGAAATGTGTTGAATGGTGTGTAGTTGCTGGATTGGTGGGGTAGATGTGAACTCTTTGCCATAGGAAGCTAAGTCTTGTTATTTCAAATATAAATACCTTTTAAACAATGTGTTAAATGTAAATTACTGCCAAACATCTTTTTCAAATTGAAAATTAACTATTATAAGCATGGAACTTCATTGCTTCACGGATCTTAAAAGTGTAAAATCTTATGTTTTTCTTTTCCTTTCTTTATCCTGATCCCCTTTCTCATTATCCCATCTTCCTGTCCCTCTCCTTATTTCTTTTTATGTACGTGATTTGACATTGAATCCAACCACTCTAATTCACACTTCCTTCTCAGTCTGAGCAACCGTATATTTCATAACTTTTCAATCTGATTGGTAAAGGAGATACACATTTGCCCTGTTTCCCTCACTGTAACTTTATCATCTCACACTTTCAGCAATTTGCCATGTAACAATTTTTAAAATCTATACATACAAAGGCAGGTCTAACTAACAACAGATACCATTGCCTGCTACAGCAAATTATGACCCATTTCATTTTCATTAGAATGATTAAAATCAAAATATTTGTTGCATAATATTTTTTCACAGAAAATAATCTTTATTGGTGAATGCTGTTCTCATATTTATATAGCAGATGTGAGTTATTTGAAGGCCCATGTTATGTCGTTAGCTTTTATTGAATTTATTTGGAAGCTATAATTATCACATAATCTTGTGCCACAAAGTGCTCAATACTCAATCCATTGTCAAATCTGGGCATGTTATCAGTGTGGGACATCTGAAAGCCCTTCCTTTGGTACTCATTTCTCCAGGCAGTTCATTCAACCGACGGCATTCTTCAATGGCAAGGATTCATTCCATGACAATCGAAGCTCCAATCACAAAGGTGAGTTAACAAGTATTTTCAATAAGGTAATATTTCCATTCCATGAACTGTGTCCATTGGATTGTTTTGGAATTTAGTGGAAAAGTTCAAACAGTGCAAACCAAACATAGACTCCAATATAGCAACCATTTCTGAATGTCTTTGAAATTCTCAAATGCCGTGTCATTCAAATAGCATAAACAAATAATTGCATGTCAAATCAAGGGAAGTACAAATTTACATTTATGCATTTAACACATTTAGTGCTGGGCGGAATAGTTAAAGCAAACCCTTGTGCTTAGCACATTTTCTATAAAAAGAAAAGAAGGTGGGTAAAGATGGTTTCTAGAACTGGAAACCCCCAATTTCCAAAAAATGGACCAAAGTTACTAGAGAAGTCAATGTATTACAATGCAAGGATGGGAAAATGCATGATCATAAACAATGGATACCTTGGCAATGAAGTCGTGGTAGACCTCATGGATCTATGTTTTCAAAGCTCTTCTAAAAGTTAAAACAATTGATTCCATGATGCCCGATCTCCACTGGGTCACAGGCAGATCATCATAGTTGGTCTCTATGCTCCTAAACTGAAGAAGGTAAGATGATGATCATTATCTAGAAAGTCCCTACAGTAAAATGCATCCCTGTGGGGACCTCAAATAAAGGTCATGTCCAGCTGTGAAGGCCGTACAGGCAAGAGATTAAAAAGAAACAGAAAAAGGAGGCTTGTGACAAATAAAAGGCTGACAATACAGAAAATACGGAGGAGATCTAAGAAAGGGAATGAGCAGCAAAAAAGAACACTTTGCATTAGTCTTCACTAGAGAAGAGGATGTTGCCAATGTAGCAGTAAAGGAAGAGTTAGTAGCGATATTGGATAGAATAAGAATAGGTAAAGACGAGGTAATCAAACAGTTGGCAGTGCTCAAGATAGAAAAGTCATCCAGTCCCTTTGGAAATCACCTGAGATTACTGAGGGAAGTATGGATGGAAAATGATTTTGTTTTACAAATAATTAATAACTGCAGTGTATTCTGATGCTCCTTAAATAAGGGGATGGTGGCGGAAGACTGGCCGATTGCAAATGCTACAACATGTTTCAAAAAAGGGGAGAGAGAAAAACCCAACAACTACAGACCAGTTGACCTAACATTAGTGATAGGGAGGCTTTTAGAGCCTTTCAGGTAGAAGTTTTACTAAGCTGACTCGCCAGGAGTGGGGTGATCAGAACATCATGGGAAACCCGGAATTCAGGATTCTCACACGCATTAGAGTTTTAACTTCACAGCACGTAGACAATGTCACTGATCAGTTGTCCCCCTGGAGGCCAGTCTGATTAATGGGTGTGCAATCAAGTGGGCTGCCAATCCTGGTGGATCTGGGGGTGGGATCAGACGCCAGTGGAAGCTGAAATAAGGCTTCATAGTGGGGGTATCGGAGACCAGGGTGAAGGAGGGAGTACAAGGAAAATCATGTTTGACTAACTTGATTATGTTCTTTGATGAAGTGACAGAGGGGTTTGATAAGGGTAGTATGGTTGAAGTAGACATGAAATTTCAAAAGGCCTTCAATAAGGTACCACATAATAAACTTGTAAGGAATTAAAGGGACAATGGTGGAGTGGATAGAAAATTGGCTAAGGGACAGATTTTATAGTTTTTTAAAAAAAAAGAAAACAAGCAGTAGCGGTGTATGTGTTTTTCAAACTGGCCGGAAGTATACAGTGGTGTCCCCAAGAGTTGGTATTCAGACGCTGCCCTTCATGATATATATTACTAACCTGGACTTGGGTATATAGGGTATAATTTCAAAGTTTGCAGGTGGCTCCTCTTTACCTATTCTATCCTCTCCAATTCCTTTCAAGGGGTGAGGGACCTCAGTTATTTGGAAAGGCTGGGGTTCTTCTCCTTACAGCAGAGAAGATTAAGGGCAGAATTTTCCCCCCGTTGGGGGGGATGTTGAAGAACGGGCACACAGAGTCACGCCTCCGATCAGCGCCCCCAGTTGGGGGCGTGCCACCATTTTATGTGGGCAAGCCAATTAAGGCCTGTCCAGCGTAATGTCCGCATGGAAGCTCTATGCACTCCCTGTGTGGGCGGGGGGATTCCCTAAACCCGAGCGTGCACTCTTTGGCACATGCGCATGGAAGAGTGCACTCATCTCCCTGAGGCTAAGTGCTGCTTCCGGGAGATAGGCTCTCCTGTAAAAAATATTAAAAATAGAAAAAGAAAATTCCTGACATGTCCGGTCATGTGACACTGTCATATGAGTTAGGACACGTCCATAACTTTTAAAAACACTTTAATTAAATTTTTAAAAAGCTACATGAAACCTCATCCTGCCTGTGGATAAGGTTTCGTGCTTTTTCTAAAGCCCGCCAGGGCTTCTAGCCTGCCCGCCAACCTTAAGGTTGGGCGGGCAGGTCCATTACTTAAATGACTCTGTCAAGGGTCTCAGTTGGCCATTGACAGATCGGCGGGCACACAGCTGATTTTGCTGAGCTCCCACCTACCTGAAAATTTAAATGAGGTGCGGTGATGTCAAGAGTTCCGCCTGACATCACCGCGCGTCATTTTATGCATCGGTGAGTGGGCCCTGCCCCCCTGCTCACCGACAGGAAAATCCTGGCCTAAGAGACAACTTGATGAAGGCGTTCGAAATCATATCTGATTTTGATACAGTAAAAATGGAGACAATTCTGTGACAGAAGGGTCAGTAACCAAAGGATACAGATTTAAGGTGATGGTCAGAAGAACCAGAAATGATAAGACTTTTTTTGAGAGTAAATTGGTATGATCTAGAATGCACTGTTTGAATGGCTGGTGGAAGGAAATTCAATAGTAACATTCTAAATGACATTGGATATATACATGAAAGGAAAAGAATTCTGAACCATGAGGAAAGAGTAGCAAAGTGTGATTAATTGGATAGCACTACCAAAGAGCTGGCACAAGCATGATGGTCTGCAAGGCCTCTCACTAAGCTGTTTCATTTATGATACTAAGTACCTTGCTGAATAGGGACTTTAACAAGGTATAAGAGGACTGCTGGGATCCATAGAGATGCACCTCAGCATTTGTTAGCACCTCCCAAGGGAAAAGCTAAAATACTAGGGCCGGGATTTTCTGAGCCTGCTGGTGTCGAGCGTGTTTGGTGGCGTGAGCGGACAGTTTGGCTAGAAGGCCAAAAATCAGTTAAACAACGTCATGAAACAGGTTTGCAATTGTCCACTCCACCTGCCGCTGGCAGGCTGCATTTCCCGCCATCGGATGTCGAGAACTTCATTGTGATACATCTACATATCATTATAAGACCAACCGGCCAGAATCATTCCCCGCCAAACCCTGCTGGATCATCCACCCACATCAGCATGATTGCACACCACAACAGCATATAAAATGTGTGCATTGGAGGGCTGCACTTTGAGGGGAACTCAGAGGTGAGTACACAGTAACATTGCGGAGTGCTCGCCCGAGTCGCCTGTTGGACTTCAAGGTTGAGGCGCATTGTTGGTGGGAGGTGGGGGGAATGGTGCAAGGGCTGCCCTGCGGTTGAACGTAGTGCACAAGCACATGCAGGGTGGGGGGGGGTGGGGGTTGGGTGAGGGAAGCGGCCACGCATTAGGGAAACCTTGTATAAAGTGACCATTCCACTGCAGCTGAGACAGTTTGGGCGTAGCCACATCGATATGATTGGAGTCGAGCTTGTAGTTTCTCTGCCCACTCGAGCAACGTAGAAGCATCAAAGTGCCACCAAGTGCTCCACAGCTTTTCACCCCTCAGACACAGACTGCAAAGTAATGAGTGTTTTAGTGGACTGCAGAACAGTTGGATGACTGGGCACGTTCTCCTTGCTAAAGCTGGCCGTGGAGCAGTCACTGGTGGAGGTGTTCACAGCCCCTTGTAATGTCATCATCCTGCTTTGGACCAGTCTCCCTCATGGTTCAAGCTAATAGTGCAGTCTGTTAGGAGAATGCCTACGCCTGAGCTGAGAGGGCAGCATGCAGTCCAATGGGCAAAGCTGCCGCCAATCGGTAAGGTGGAGTGGGGTGGAGGTGGGTGGGATTTCGGGCAGCTGTGCAGCGCACTAAACTCTGACCATCCAAGTGGTGGCCAGCACTCTCTGGGATGTGTTAAGGGGCATTCAGACTTAATCAAGACAGGTTCTTAGTACACCCAGGCTAACCCACACATCTGTCTCTTTCATCCTGCAGGAGGAGTACATCAGGATCATGGAGCCTGGTGACACAGCTGTATGACTCGTGGCGTACAGAGAGCGAAGTCAACAGAGAAGAGAATGACTGAGGCACCTGGCTGGGCAGAGGGAGGAGCAGCACCCTCTGGAAGAAGGGGCGGCTGCAGCTCATGCACACACTGCCAAAGAGCCACAGCGAGCTGTCATTGGTCAGTGCCTAGCTAGACCCAGGGTCAATAGACACAGTCTTTCATTCCTGCAGATGACCAAATTCCAGTGTCGCTGAAGACTGCACATATCTAGCGAACTGGTTGTTCATATCTGCCAACTACTGCAAGATTTGGCGCCACAGGGACATGGACAGCATCCACTACCAGTGGCTGTGAAAGTTACAGCAGTGCTCAATTTTTACGCCAATGGCTCCTTTCAGGGCTCCACAGGTGACCCCTGTGGGACATCACAAGCCTCCCCCAACAAATGCATCCATGAGGTCACGGATGCCATCTTTGCGAGGGCACACAACTTTGTACATTTTGCCCGGTATTAGGACAGCCAGGATGCAAGAGCGATTGGATTTGCCCAGATCTGGGGTTTCCCACAGGTGCAGGGTGCCATCGACTGCACTGACGTGGCATTCAGATTTCCATCACAACACGTGGTCAACAATGTCAACTGCAAGGGATTCCATTCGCCGAATGTGCAGCTGGTGTGCGACCATCACAAACGCATCCTGCAGGACTGCGCAAGGTTTCCAGGGAGTGTGCACGACTCCTACATTCGCATTTTGTCACATGTCCCTGAAGTCTTCCAGGGCCCATAGAAGCTGCAGGGATGGGTCCTCGGGGTCAAGGGCCACCCACAGAGCACGTGGCTGATGACACCCATGCGGCAGCCTCAGACTGCAGCAAAGTGAAGGTATAACGGGGCTCATGCTGCAACTCGCAATTTGGTGGAGCAAACCATCAGGATACTGAAAATGAGGTTCCCGTGCCTGGACCGGATTGGTGGAGCCCTGCAATACAGTCCAACAAGGGCGTCACGCATCGTCATCGTCTGCCGTGCCCTTCACAGCCTGGTGCTGCAATGGGGAGAAGAGCTGGCTGAGGAGGAGCTGGAGGTCTCCTCCGATGAGGAGGATGCTAACGATGATGAGGGTGAGGAGGTCCTCAAAGGCAATGATGATGGGGTGAGACCCTCGCACTGGCCAGATGAGGCAGGTGCACACGGGAAGCCCTCATTGCTGCTAGATTTGTGGAGGATGATGACGACATGCAGTGAGGAGACACTATGGATCGTCACATTGCATCTATGAACATTTGACTCCAGTCTGGCTTTTGGCAATGCACATACCCTCTGTGATAATGCTCCTGTCATGGAGACACAGCGGAAGCCCTAATAATAGCTCAGTTGTAGGAGGATGATGATGACATGCAGTGAGGACACTCCATAGATCTTCACATAGCCTATGTGAATGTCTGACTCCTTTCTGGCTGAGGGCAGCTTGTGAGCAGGGTCATATTATAGAGACGCAGCCATGAAATTTTAAAAGCATCTGATCCTTTGTCCACCTTCAGCACTTGAGTCCTTCAGGAGCACAGCGTCACTGGTCACAGATGCTGAAGAGTTGGGGGCCAGCCCCACCTTAAAGGCGCTGAGAGCTGAGAGAGAGAATGACAGAACTCTCTGGTGCCTGCCCACAACATTCTGGCTGCCATGACATGCACCGTCGAGGTGCAGGCGTCTGTAACGTGTCCAGGGAATGTGAGGCCGGACCATCATTTTGGTCTGAAGGTTGCACAAAGCACAGGGAAGAGGCTCTGCACTGAGACACCTGCCTTTATCTTGTACAGAAAGATCTCAGATCTGAGTGACAAGAACACTGCTCATCAGAACAAGGAGCCATAGGCAGGGAGACATTCTTGGGAGTTTATTGACAGTAGCGAACATTATGTACAAGTGATTAACACCCATGCCCAGGCTGTACAACTAATTCTTCTTAACATTCCTAACCCTGCCGCTGCATCTTGGTGCACCCTGGCCATCCATAGCAGAGATGGAGGCAGCCTGCTGACTGCTGTGCCCTGTCTATGATGACCTTGGTAGATGTCCTCTGGTGAGCCGAGACCTGTAGGGCTCTGGCCTGCTTTCGAGGTCCTGCTGTGCGGCAGTGGCACCCTCTTCAGCCTGCGGATCTGGAGCTGCTGAGGTCACAGGAAGAGGGGATTTGGATGGGCTGGACACTCCCAGAGCCACCTGGATGGATGGCCCCAGGGGGTACACCTGCTGATGCTCCTTCCTATGGGTGCCCATGGGCCCCCGGCTGACTCTTTGAGGAGAAGGGCTAGCTGGAGTGAGATTGATCTGCCCTGCATCCTCTCATGTACACACTGTTGGAGGCCAACTATGGCGTCAGCAATGGAGTTGAGCCTGCGCAGCGGTGCAGGAGCGAAGTCCTGGACCAAGGTCTCCATGACGGTTGCCATCCTACCAGTGTTGACCTTGGCATGTTGGTGCTATCACCTCAGCCTGAGGGCAGATGGACTCCTCCATCGTGCTTTGCGATCTGAGGAGTGCAGTGGACATCCCTTCCTGATGTTCTCGAGCTTGCCTTTGCAGCTCCAGCAACTGTGACATGATCGAATCCAGAGGCTCGTCATCTGACTCGGACTCAGCAAATTTCTGGCCTCCAGCAGTCCTCCAAGTGCCGGACACCTGGGAACTCCCTGCAGCCGCTTGCTGTAGACAGATAGTGAGATGCGCTCACCTGATTGTGGTCCTGATGTTACTGTAAAGCTAGGTCTCACCCAGGTGTGTGTCTATGCGCTGGTGGAGGGTGTGGGTGAGCGCTGTGATGGGACTTCAAGGAGATTTCTTTGGGGGCTTGATTGGAGGCCCTGGGTCGTGGACTCCATCGACTGTTTCCCAGGTGTGCCTACAGAAGCAAGGGGAGATAATTTGTGCATGACAGTGAGCTGTGAAACAGGACACATCACTCACAGCATGATAGTCTGATGGATATTACACTGCTGGATCCTCACTTGGTAGAGCACCGCCAACCCCACCGTCAGCACAGGAATAGTCCAGATCATTGTCAGCCAGCTGGATGGCTCTGTTTTCAAATTCCGTGAGGACCTTGATTTCAGGCATTCCCCCACCAGTCTGCGACCTCTCCCATTTCTTGTGTGCCAGCTTGTCCTGCATGAATAGAGATGAAGAGAGTGTAAGCAGAACACCTGCCAGGCCAAATGATAAGTATGCGTGGCATGTGTGGGTGATGAAGTGGGCCCATGGACAGGCCATGAAGGTGTGTGTGAGAGAGTGAAAGGTGATGTCCCTTGAACCGGCAGCGAGTGAGAGCCCTGTGGATTTGTGATGAGTTTGTAAGCGCGTGAGTTGAGAGTGATGAGTGGAGTTACTTCCCCTGGCGGAACAGAGGAGATCATTCATCCTCTTGCAGTACTGGGTGGCTGTCCTCTTTTGAAGGGCGTTGGCACTGACCATCGTTGCCACCAGCTCCCAATCCAGCAATCAGAGCGGGAGCAGAGGACATCATGGCGAGCCTCCACTGCATCCAAAAGACACTTGGGGGATGTACCATGGAATCTGGAGGGCAGCAGCCTTTTTACCTATCAGGACTATATATTCTTTGCAGCAGTTGTGGGCTGGAAGCACTGAGAGATACGCATGTGGCTGGACTTTAGATATGACGCCCAGTGTGATGAAGCGGCAAGATGATGGCGTGGCGGGCGATTAAAAGTCCACCTGCCGTGGAAAATGGCGTGTTTCCCAGGAATGCATAATTAACACAGCACGTTTGGGACGATACAGCATAAAAAGTCGCCATTGCAGCCGATGGGTAAAACATCATTTAACCCGCCCGCTACTGCACTTTGTGCAAATCAGGGATGATTCTACCCTTGGGGTCAGATTTTCATCTCGGAGGCCGGAATCAGTTTTCAGGAGATTTCCCGGCATCATGACCCTACCCCCTGACCAATAGTGCCAGCTGGTGCTATTTTCATGGCAGGGAGTCAGGGACAGGCTGGAGTCAAGCCTGCAGCCTCAAGCAGCAGGCCCAAGGTGGAGACAGAAATAGGCCATTGCCAACTTGGCTAAGTTAAAAGGCCTGCTTCTGTTCACCGAGATATCAGCTCAGTTCTGGAGATGAGTGTAAAGCACCCTAACCCTCAATCCCTTAACCCCCACATCCCCCATAACCTGCTCATTCCCCCAAACCCACATACCACTGCTGTGTCCGCCTCACATATCATCATAACCCCTCCCCCCCAACCTACTCATCCAGTATCTATTATCAAATGAACTCATGAGCCCCAATAATAACATTTGGAAGCCTTTGAAAGCTCAGAATTCTGAAAAAATAAACAAACGTCACTTGATATCTATTTAAAAAACTTAATCCTCTTAACAGTTTGTAAATCTGTCAAAATAACCAAGCTCGCATTCCCCTTGTGAACTCATCAGTATATTTGGAAGTCAGCCAAACATTCATAATGAGATTGCATTGAATGACTACATAAGCAGCTCTGCTGAACTGAATCTATTTGTGGGTTTGGAACTCAGCCAAGCATTCATAATGAGATTCCATTGAACAACCGTGTCAAAAACCTTCCTAAGTGAAATATATTAAAGCCTTTGAACATAGTCAGCAACACAGCCATCTATCAAGGCTATGAAACAGCTAAGAGATGACTTGGATGAGCTGAATTTCAAAGATAATGAAAGACCAGCCAGCTGTCAAACCTTTGAAACAGGGCAGCTGAGCTGAACATGGAGGGGGAAAAAAATCAAAGCTTTTGGCACTTTTTTTTTACTCATTCCTGGGATGTAGGTATTGCTGGCTAGGCCAGCATTTATTGACCATCCCTAATTGCCCTTGTTCAGGGGGCATTTACAAGTCAACCACATTGCTGCAGGTCTGGAGTCACATGTAGGCCAACACAGGTAAGGACAGCAGATTTTCTTTCCTAAAGGACATTAGTGAACCAGATGGGTTTTTACAACAATCGTCAATGGTTTCATGGTCATCATCAGACTTTTAACTCCAGATTTTTGTTGGATTCAAATTTCACCATCTGCTGTGGGATTCAAACCCAGGTTCCAAGAGGATTATCCTGGGTCTCTGGAACCCTAGCCCAGCGATAATACCACTATGCTACCACCTCTCCCAATGCCACTACCTCCCCCTTCACACCGTTATCTCTTGGTTTCATTATTGCACAATGCAGAATAGTACTTTATCCAGGATAATGTGCTATAATGCATCAGTAAACTTTACCCACATTCACAATGTTGTTCATTGCCTCAACAGCTTGCCAGATGTCAGAAGTGACAATCTGGAAGCCACATTATTTAATGGTTACTTACCTTTACAAATGAAAATCCTATCATCACTCATTACATTAAATATATATATAACTTATAATAAAGCATTTTGTTATAACATAAAGTTGAAAACACCATTTGAACTTACCTTTCAAATGGATCCTGAGTCCAAATCATGGTTCCCCATGATTCAAGACACCTCTGTACTGCCATTTTTAAATCCCGTCTGATGCACTTTATCACCTTGTTGAGATGAGAAAATCAGCCCTTGGAGTAGGGTGGGAGTTGGGGGAGGTTGAGGGATTGGGGTTGTTTAACAACCTAACTTCCAGTGCATAGGAACTTTTAACTTTTGTAATCTGTCTAAAGTCCCAACACCCGCTGGGCAGATGCAAACATGACTGAAAAAGCAGAGAATTGGAACAGAATAATTAGAATTTATTAAGATAATAGCACTGCAAATGGTTAAGGTAATATAGTTGCTATCTGGTGAGATAGAGTTTTAGCATTAGGGATTAGAATGGATCAATTTTGGGTTAAAATTCTCTGCAATGTTTGTTCATGGTTCAAAGGATAACAGCTTTTGTGTACATGCACATTATTGATTCTAGATTTAAAACTCAGAGGCTTCCTGGAAAGGTAATTATTTTTCCTCCTTTTCCATTTTCAAAGGTCATCAATATAATCAACACTGCCCAAGAGAACAGTCCAGTAAGAGTTGCTGAAGCTTTGGACAGGGTTCTGGAAATATTAAGAACAACTGAGCTCTACTCACCACAGCTCGGCACCAAAGATGATGATCCCCATGCCAATAATCTTGTTGGAGGTCTCATGACTGTGAGTTAGTAAGGAACACCTTTCAAACTTGTACATTTTATTCAGTATTGTATTGGTCGCAGAAATATTCACTTTAGAATCAGACCATTATATATATCACTGGGTCAAAATCCTGGAACTCATATACACACGTAAGAAATAGGAGCAGAAGTAGGCCAAATGGCCCCTCAAGCCTGCTCTGCTATCCAATAAGATCATGGCTGACCAGTTTGTGTTTCAAATTCTACATTCCTATCTATCTCTGACTACCTTTCCCTCCCTAATAGCACAGTGAGTGTACCTACACCACATGGACTGCAGCGGTTCAAGAAGGTAGCTCACCACCATCTTCTCAAAGGTAATTAGGGATGGGCAAATAAATACCAGCCCAACCAGCGATTCCCACACCCTTGAATGAACGAAAAAAAACTACAACATTTGATTAAACCACAATGTAGTAGTTTCTCTAACCTTGGATTAGAAAGAAGGAAATATCAGTCAGGAGTTCTTATACCTGGTTGTTCTTCATTTAGACTTTTTTATTACAAACTTACAAAAAAATGACAGTCAAGGAAAAAACAGTTGGACCATCAAGCCTCCCACGCTGAAGATGCCTGCAGCATTAAGATTAGTCCCTTCATAGCACCCTCCAGTATGTTATCTCCAGGGAGAGGCAAAAATTCAGGAAAACTCAGGGCCAATGAGGGAATGAAAATTCCTCTGATCCATTCAGGCAATCAAAACCAGTCCCAGATATCACATTATTTATATGTGGGCATTCAGTGCAACCAGGATTAACTATAGCTGTGATGCCCCACAGTTGAATATTTCCACCAACACTGATCATCAGGCCTCACACATGAAGAACCAGCATTTGAGTGGAACTGTAACAAGCATTAGTCACTAGCCCTAGGAGAGCAGAGGAGAAACTGGGAAGGGTGAGGGAAG
This sequence comes from Carcharodon carcharias, assembly GCF_017639515.1. Taxonomy (NCBI): domain Eukaryota; kingdom Metazoa; phylum Chordata; class Chondrichthyes; order Lamniformes; family Lamnidae; genus Carcharodon; species Carcharodon carcharias. The sequence continues at coordinate 161,170,490 of NC_054470.1, forward strand.
ATGGCAAGACTACACACATCTTTATGTTTTCCTTAAACGCACGGGGTAATTTTGCAACAACGCATTTTCAGTGCAGAGGAGTATATTGGAAATACGTCAAGGTTGCTTGCCAGTAGAGTCAGAGAATTAACTGTTTAAAGCCACATGTAATTAAATTTGTCTAGAATGACTGCTTGTGGCTGATTTTAGGTGGTTCCATTATGCAGGTTCCCCTGTGAATCACTGTTGCAACAGTGTAAGTTGGTCTTTATAGCCAAGTGGCCATTCATACCTCTGGCCAGGATCTTCTGCCCCTGCAAGAGGCGAGGAAGGATGTGGCTGGACCTGAAAATTTGGTGCATCAGTACCGATACCCAAAGCCTTCCCACCTCCACCGGAAGTAAGTTCTGGGCAGGAAGGCCGATGGTGGACCTTCCCACCCCTCCTCCTCTTGAGTTTCCAAAGTGTCCAATTAACAACCACTTAAGGGCATCTTCCCAGCTCTACTTCAATCTTCCCAGCTCCAAGCTGGCCTGCTGACATGTGGCCTGCACAACTGGTAAAACTGTGCGGGCTGCATGTCACTTGAAGGGAGTGTCCCTCAATCTGCGCTAATCTGTGCATTATCAAGGGCAAGGACATGAGGCAGGGGGGGTGTCCACCAACACCACTCTACCCTTGCTGCCAATCCCCTTGGCCCTGTTCTTCCCACAGCCCCCACTCTGCAATATCCTCCTAACAGCATTTATCTTCCTCCTCACAGTCAGCGCAGGTGTCTCACGGCCTTTTCAGGTGGCAAGTGAGACACCCACCAAGAACGGGAGATTTTATTAGTTTAGGTTGCAGCCTAACAAACTCTGTGTAAGGCTCATCCCTCACTGTAATGTAGACCCCGGCTTTATGATGGGACAGGATCATTACGCACAAGTGGCCTGGGCAACTAACAAGCTCATGTCACAGATGGAAAGATTTTAACTTTTGGGCATCATTTCCACATCCAGGCACTGACACCTGGCCAAAACCAAGAAAATCACTGCTTGGTCAACAAACGAGAATGATTCCCAACAGTCAAGTAGGTAAAGGTGGGAGCACAATCACAGGAAGAGGCACAGGTTAAGGGAGTCCCAAGGTTTCTTTGCACATGCTCTCTTGGCCACAAGGAAACTTATGATGTATTTTAAAAACTACTTTGCTGACCCGCTTCTGGCCCATGATCTAGCTTCTGGCGAGTTTGTCCTGTTGGGTGAGCCGTCAGTGCTCCCCTTTTTTAAACTCATTCAGGGATATGAGCATTTCTGGCAGAGCCAACATTTATTGCCCATTCCCAATTGCCCTCGAGAAAATGATGGTGAGCTGTCTTCTTATGTCACTGAAGTCCATGTGGTGCAGCTACACCCTCAGTGCTTTTAGGAAAGGACACCCAGGATTTTGACCCAGCGACAGTGAAGGAACGGCGATATAAGTTAAGATGGTCTGTGGTTTGCAGGGAACTTGCATATTGTGGTGTTCCCATGTGCCTGCTGTCCTTGTTCTTCTGGGTGCTAGAGTTTGCTGTTTTGGGAGGTGCTATTGGAGGAGCCTGTTCAGGTTTCCAGTAAAAATAGCAGCTAGAGCCCTGATGCCCCTGGAGCCTGACCTGTATATTTAAAAAGGAATTTGCCACCTTGGGGCGGACATCCTTGCTTCCTGCAATTTTAACTTGTAGGCTTATGAAGACTGAAGACTTGTGCTCCAGAACTATCCGCGCCCCTAGCCAAGCTCTTCCAGTACAGCAACAACACTGACATCTACCCAGCATTGTGGAAAATTGCCCAGGTATGTCTGTACACAAAAAGCAGGACAATTCCAACCCAGCCATCAGCCTACTCATGATGATCAGCAAAGTGATGGAAAATGTCACTGACGGTGCTAACAAGTGGCACTTACTCAGCAATAACCTGCTACTGATGCTCAGTTTGGGTTCCACCATGATCACTCAGATCCTGACCTCATTACAGCCTTGGTCCAAATATGGACAAAATACCTGAACTCAAGAAGTGAGCTGAGAGTGACTGCCCTTGACATCAAGGCAGCATTTGACCAAGTTTGACATCAAGGAGCCCTAGCAAAACTGAAGACAATAAGAATAAGAGGGAAAACGCTCCACCGGTTGGAGTCATACCTAGCGCAAAGGAAGATGGTTGTGGTTGTTGGAGATCAATCGTCTCAGTCCCAGGACATCATTGCAAGAGTTCCTCAGGGTAATGTCCTCGGCCTAACCATCTTCAGTTGCTTCATCAATGACCTTCCTTCCATCAGAAGTGGGGATGTTCGCTACTGATTACACATTTACAACTCCTCAGACATGGAAGCAGTCCGTCCCCATATGCAACAAGACCTGGACAACATTCAGGCTTGGGCTGATATGTGGCAAGTTACATTCGTGCCACACAAGTGCCAGGCAATAACCAACGCCAACAAGAAAGAATCCAACCATCATCCCTTGACTCGCAGAATCCCCTCTATCAACATCCTGGGGATTACCATTGACCAGGAACTGAACTGGACTAGTCATATAAATACTCTGGCTACAAGAACAGGTCAGAGGCTGGAATTTTGCAATCAGTAACTCACCTCCTGACTCCCCAAAGCCAGTCCACCATCTACAAGGCACAAGGCAGGAGTGTAATGGAATACTCTCCACTTGCTTGGATGAATGTAGCTCCAACAACACTTCAGAAGCTCGACATCATCCAAGACAAAGCAGCCTGCTTGACTGGCCCCTCATCTGCCACCTCCAACACCCGCTTGCTCCACCACCGATGTGCAGTGACAGCAGTGTGTACCATCTACAAGATGCACTGCAGCAACTCAGCAAGGCTCCTTCGATAGCACCTTCCAAACCAACGACCTCTACTTTCTAGAAGGACAAGGGCAGCAGATACATAGGAACACCACTATCTGGAAGATCCCCCCCAAGCCACAGACCATCCTGATTTGGAACTAAATTGCCGTTCCTTCACTGTCGCTGAGTCAAAAACCTGGAACTCCCTTCCTAACAGCACTGTGGGTGTAACTACTGCACATGAACTGCAGCGGTTCAAGAAGGCAGCTCACCACCACCTTCTCGAGGGTAATTAGGGTTGTGCAATGAAGGCTGGTCTAGCCAGCAATGTCCACGTCAAGTGAAGGAATAAAAAAAAAGGCACCCAGGACAGGATTGGAGTTAGTAGTTTGCCTTGGTAAAGTTGCCTTATCAACAATACTGCAGAGTATTCAGACAGAGAAGAGGTGTGTGCTTCATATGCCTGCTGCACTTACATTGCAGCAGCACTTCACAGCTATGTCTGTGATGCTCCCAAATTTCACAGGAATCCCAGCAGTTGAGCCCACGATAGGCCTAGCTTAGAGCAGATGTAGGCTCAGTTCTGGGCCAAGTGTAGGCTCCAACACCATGGCCTAGAATGCTAATCCAGCCCAGAGAAATAAATCATGATTCCAAAGTGGGACTACTGTCTTGCGGAAGGATTCAGAAAGATTAAGCTTATCTTTATCCTGGCCAATATGGCCTCAGGCTCTCCCCCTTGGAGTAGGGTTGATTTGGCGTAGGGTCAATGTTAGGTTAGAGCAGCAGACTTGTTCACTTTGGTGTCAAAATGGTCCATGGGCTGCTTTCCCTCAAATAACTAAAATTTTAGTAATTTTAATCCTGAAATATAAACTCTTCAATACTTTCAAATTTATTCTTTCAAACAGTTGCCCCTCAAATTTATTTCTGTTAAACTTGACATTATTTTAAGGCTTGTCAATCATAATAATGAAAATTGATTTTGTTTTTATAAATAATTAACTGTTGGAGTATTTTGATGTTGTGTATTAAGTATTATTCATTCATACACAAAGTAAGGCTGTTTATTTGATGTTTCAGGATGGATTAAGAAGAATGTCTGGCAATGAATACATTTTCTCTAAAAGTAAGTCTGACTTCCATTTGCTTCTTATGGTTTGCCACCATCATCGGAAGGTTAAAGTACATCAGTTACAGAATTATGATGACTTGTCTTTGGTTTATTTTCTGCCTAACTTGCTATCCATGCAGTGCAACATCAGCATAATGTATTAAAATATTTCTACAAAATAAACATGTTAATTTGTTTATCGATTGGTAGCTCATTCATCCTCTGAGAGAGCTGCTCTGACCCTTCCTGTTATTTCATCTGATCTGAAGTTCCTGGTCTGCAAATCTTGGTTTACTCCTTCTCCTATTTCACACAGAAATTGTGCACTCCATGGGCAGAAATTGTAGGTTGGCATGGGGGCGCACGCCCAACCCAATTGGACGTGAAATTGCGCAAGATGACGTAGGGCGAGCATCCCAATGTCATCCCATGCTCACACAATATTTCAGTTAGTGGACGTGCTTCCAATTTTTCATGGCCTATCCAACCTTCTGGTTGGCAGACGGGTGAATCGGCCAGGAGGACTTTACATTTTTCATGAAACCTCATCCAAGGGCGGGCTGAGGCTTCCGTTATTAAAATCTATGGACAGCATTTTTATCATGTACATGTTCAGGTGACTGACTGTGATGCTTGGACACTTTTTCCCTGATTTTACAAACTATATTTATTGGTTTTAAAGTCTTCAGCTGTCTGCCTTCAGGAAGCTCTCATTCCGCACTCTCCCACGCCCACACTAACGCCGGCGCCCACCATCCTCCCGCACCCACCCCGGCAAAGCTGAGCATTTCAGCATGTGCTTCACACTGGCTGACTGTTAATTGGCCAGCCAGCGTGAAATCGTGGTCGGGGGCCGATCGTGGGTGCCGGTCTGTTTCCCAGCCAATCCCAGGCCCACCGATCACGCCTGCCCACCGACCTAAAAATCCTGCCCCATCTCTGGGATGGCCTGCAGTGTGCCCCTTATACCATTTTACTAACTGTTTGGCTAGTTATGCAAGATTTTTGCAGTACATTCCAAATTTCGCATGTTACCCTTAACACGCCCTCACACACTAGATTCCAGAAACTGCACAGAAAACAAGGTTGCCCAAGGCTGCACTTGAATAAAATAAGGAACAAATGTAACTTCATTTAATGCACTTGCTGTATCCTGGAAATAATTGCTTTAATAACTCCTTTAAAAAGAAGCTGGACGCATAATTTATTCAGAGTGAACTGAAGGTTTTAAGGACAAATTTAGACATAGCTGATGTGGATCGCAATGTTTGCTGTGCTGCTGGGTCCATGGAAATGTCATTTGTTGACTGAATCTGGTCAGAGTTAAATATTCATGGTTGCAAAACAGGGTGAATTGCTTGCATGTGTAGTCACTGTGGGGGGAGTTTTACACTAAGCAGGGTGGAAGAGGGAGAGGGCGGCTCTCCTGCTCCAGTCCAGTACTATGGTCCCACCGTGCACCTGAAAGCATACCTCATAAAAAAACCAGTCCCCAGATATCTCTTTTTCATTTTATTTCCTCACGGAGATTTCATCCCGCCCTGGATCGATTTTTCAGCAAAAGTGTAAAGGCCGCCCAGGCAATTGGCCTGTCCACCAACCGTAAAAGTGGATGGGCCACGAAAAGTCGCTTTCAATTGTCTCCATAATGGGCTTAATTGCCCGCTGAATTGTCGGCGGACATGCTTCCGACTGCCACAAGCACCCGCTGTTCTGAAGATTGCCTCGTGTGTGGGATGATGTCGGAATGTTCGCCCGACGTTCAACTCGCGCAATTTCACATCTGTTCAGGTCAAGCGTGCGCCCGCCTGCATGGTGTAAAATTCTGCGCTGTGCGCGTGGGTGGGTCTCCCTCTCAGAACCTTTGTTGCTAGGTAACATCACAACTTTTTTCCTACTCTTGTGTTTGTTTTACTCCCCTTCAAGAGTCATAAAAATATCATTAGAAATGCAGGGAAACAAACATGGCTTTTAAAGTGAAACTAAAACTCAACTTTTCCTTTTCTCAACAGACAAATACAGAAATACAAATAAAACTTAAACATTAAAGATATACCTTATTCATCATACACCCAAATACATATATAACTTACTTAAACTATCTCTATTTCCTAACAGTCGCACCTGGCTACATTGCCGGTAAAGGCTAACAACCTATTCCATGCAGTGGGACAATGGCTGGAGGTGAACTCCTCTGTCACAAGCATCAATGTTGGAACTTAACTCACTGAGGTGCAGCGATATCTGCAAACTGATAATTTGCAATGTCAAAGGGCTGATGATTGACCTGCTGAAGAGGAGGGGACCTCAGAGTGTTCACCTTCACATCCTTGCTCCACACCTTCCATCACCTCAGATACTTGCACTTCAGCACAGCAAACAATAGTAATACAGGAGACCCAAGCCAATGCATGCTGCAAAGTGCCAGCAGATCAGTCCAGGGGTCAGAATCTCATTTTTAGAAGACCAATGGTCCTCTCAGTAGCTACTCTGGCAGAAGCACTGCTTTGTTATGACACAGCAGTTGGTAACAGCTGAGTTATTTAAAATCCCAAAGGGAAATTTTAAACAACTGTCATAACCTATATTTTCAATTGGTATAGTTCAGATGCAACTCTGAATTCAGAAATGAAACAACAAGCCTCCAGAGATTTTTTATATAAATTACAATAAACATTTATTAATTTTAATAAGAAATTAAACACATACACATCTACAAATTACTACCATAATAACTATTAAACAAATCCCCAAATTAATCATTCCCAGATAATCTTCCCCAAGGCAACAATAACCCATAGACTTAAACAGACACCAGGCAAAGCACATTTTATCTTACAAATTCAAAATGAGGTCCCTTTCAATTTGGTTCCTTCACAGACACAGTGTAAGGCTTACAGGCTGCATAGATATTACATGCCTCTGACTTCCACACACAAAACTCTTCTGTGTATATCTAGCCTTCCCTTTGAATGTAAATTCTCATTGTATCACCAGGCCCTTTGAACTCCACCTCTTCTAACAATAAAACCCCTGTCATAGTACCAATTTTGTTAGCAATATAAACTGTGTCTCCTAGCTTGGTGCAAGATTTCACCCTCAGTCTTTGAATGGTTTATTCAATAAGATGCAAATGTAACCTCTACCTTACTATTTACACCTCAAAACTACTATACATCAAAGCACCCAGACTAGCTGGATTTAATCCAATTAAAACCCACACACGCTGCCACAGACACAGACTCTACTACAAGTTCAATTTAAAATAATTTCCAATAACATTATATACATTAATACCTTCATGACAAACTTTCATTGTATTATTCCTCTACAACAGTACTTAGATGCCTGACCGGTCTCATGAGCCCCGTCTTTAACGGGTAATTCTTGTCTCCAAGTAGCCAGCCATCCAGCTGTGTGGCACCTGGGAGTACTTGGTGATATAAGCATCATGGGTACTCCTAGGGTACCTCATACACATCTGCACGATCCTCAGGCAGTGGTCACCTACGATTTGCACATTAAGGGAGTAAAATTCCTCTTGGTTAGCAAATGCCCCTGGTTGTCCTACTGTTGCTTTGATGGACATGTGTCCCAGTTCCCCCTGCAGTTTACAGAATGCGGTGATGACCCAAAGCCTCTTGATCTCTTGGTTTGGCTGCACTCATCAATGCTGAATTTAATGAAGTTGTCCACCCTCCTGAACAATGCGTCAGTTACAGTGCAATGCAGATGATGGGCTGCTGATTGTGATATGTCGCAGAGATCTCCGACTGCCCCATGAAAGGATCCCAGGCATAGAAATTCAATGCATCTGTCATCTTCATTGCCACAGGCATCGAATGATCATCCACACAATTGAAGCTTATGTCCCCTCCAAGCATCTCACAAATAGAAACAACCCCCTCCCTGGAGAGCTGCAGCCTAAGACACTGGCACTCAGACATGTGGAGATAATTTGAGAGCTGCCAGTACATCCGCCCTTCAGGTTAAGCTTTCCTCCTTGGGCTGAGCTGCCCGCAGCCCTCTTTGTGTACTCCTGGTCTTTCAGCAGCACCATGCCACATAGTTAGTTAGCCAGCAGGTTACTGTTGCCCTCCTTTCCCTCCTTCCCAATCTGTCATCCTCGCTTGAGGAGCCACCACCTGAACTATTCCCATAGTCCATTCTCCCTGTGACTCCTCCCTGTCAGCCTGCCCTGTTAGGGTGCTTCTATGGCTGTACCCCACTTCCAAATCTCTCCCGTCAAGATGAACCCTTCAGTGGCTCCCCTTAAGAAGTGCGCTCAAAGTGAACTCAGACCAATTCCCTCACCCCTCATGTAGTTTCGAATGCAGTCTCTGACTCTACACTGTCTTCTTCACTTCAGCCCTTATACCCGCCTTCATGCTGCTAAGTCAACCCTACCCCCAGGGATCCTGTGCGACCAGCATAACATTGCTTAACAACAAAATCGCCGTCAATTGTGTAGTTAATTGCCTCAAATACTCTTTAAATGGCCTTTATAGGAAGGCGGGCAAACTTGTGACTTTGTGCCCCGCTTGTCTTTGCATTATCCCAATCTGGGCATGATGACATCAGGAATCAGACCTGATATCACAACACCTGATTTTACACTGTGGTGGAAGGTACAGTTGTCCAAATAGTGGACAGAATTTTGCCCTTGATGGGCGGGCAGGCGTCACCAGCGGGCGGGCAGCCGATCACCGCTGCTGCCAAAATGGCCCCCGCCGCCATTTTAAGTGGGCAGACCAATTAAGGCCTGCCCAGCAGGCTGTCCAACAGGAAGCGCTATGTGCTTCCTGTTGGGGGGGGGGGTGGGGGAAGGGATTCCCCAACTGTCAAAGTGCGCTTTTTCGTGCATGCACGCGAAAGAGCACACATCTCCCTGAAACTAAGTGCTGTCTCAGGGAGATCGGTGAAAGGTTTATAAAGTTTAAAAATAGAAAAATAAAAAAATTATTAACATGTCCTTCTCATGTGACAATGTCACACGAGATGGAACATGTTAATAAAAAGCACAGAAACTTTATTAAATGTTTTAAAAACAGACATGAAACCTCATCCCGCCAGTAGATGAGGTCTCATGTTTCTTCAGAAGCCCACTGGGGCTCCTGGCCTGCCCACCAGCCTTAAGGTTGGACCAGTGGGGCCTTTAATTGGGTTAACTACCCTGTCAATGGCCTCAATTGACCATTGACAGGTCGGTGGGCAGACGGCTGATTTCACTATCCGCCCGCTTTCCTGAGTATTTAAATGGGGTGGGATGATGTCAGGGAGAACCCGCATCATTTTTGTGTCAGCGAGTGGGCCCCGCCTCCTGCTCGCCACCAGAAAAATTCTGGCCAGTGAGTCTAAAATTCTGTGCTGTATTATGTAAGTGAACAGAGGCAGCCATTTGTATTTCCATTGCCTTCAGTAGGATTAAACATTGGGAGAGATGTAAAGTCAGCTGTTGAAAAGGGTTCGCCCATTTTTGCACTATTGCACAAAGTCAAATTTACCCCCTTCATTTGAGGAAAAGGATCCTGCTATCAATCCTAAAGTTACCTTCTACGAGTTTGAATCTGATTCTCAGAGTTTAATTTGTTACAATCAGTCCCAGGGCAAAGTTCCCCCCCAATTGTTATACTCCCAGGTGAGGAGAGTTGAACTGTCTCCCCTTCTTTATTCAACCCCCTCGGTTGGTCACAACAAGATTAATTTAAAAAGGATCCCTTCTCTTGTGGATAGTTTTTCCCAGTCCAAATGTATTTAAGTTTTAAAAGAAGTCAATTTAACCAGGCTTTCTTGAGTCAAATGAAGAATGAGTTTATTAGTTATTAAACGCACAAAAAGTAATAAAAATGCAACACACGTACACACAGATTAGAAATGAGAAGTGAGTCCAGGAATAGAGGTTTAAAAAAATATATACAAATCAGCCTTTGGCTTGTCCATGAGGAATAGATGGTGAAACGTTGTGGCCATTAAGTTGGATGGTTGCGGTAGCACTGACTTTGGTAGTTGAGCAGTGGGTTTGGAGATTCTTGGTTCTGCAGGTTAGTTGAAAGGAGTTGTCCTGTTTCCTTTTCTGATTTGTGACTTGCCTCCAGCAATCAGAGAGAGAGAATTTTTTTTACCTACAAGCACAAGGATGCCTGGTTAATGTTCTTCAGCTGTGACCTTCACAGCATGCCCTCACACACCAAGCTCAAACACCAAAACTAGTGCACAGAGATCAGGGTTGCAGTTGGCTTTTTAACTTCTTTTCTTGTGTGTTCCTGGAAGGGAAAAACAAACATGTCTTTCACCCACAAACTGCTTTCATTCAACTCACATCATGTCCGCAGTCTGGGATATAACTCACAGGAGATGGTAATCAGACTTCATTATCTCCACAACCACAGGAAATTACAGTTCAGTTTTTTCATTGTACCTTTTCCTTTGAAGTGTCTCTGCCTGAAGGAGGCCTTGACACCTTTTTAGGTACAACATTCCGTTCTCTGAACTAGTCGGTCAAGTATAATCCACATAGGAATTTTCCAGTAAGTGGTTACTTTACAGTCTCAGACAGCTTTTACTTGTGTGTCCTTTTTTAAAAAAAATTCATGTCTTACTTAACAGTTCAATATGTCTGTAAGTAACTCGGGACTATGATCCCTGGTCGTGATGGTTTTAAAATATTATTCCAAGTAAGCTTTCCCTGCATCTTATCAATTTTACGTATTTCTATAAGATCAGTTCTCAGACACCTCAGGGTAGAAATTCATCTCAGGTGGTGTGTCAAAATTGATGGTATCAGATTAGCCACTTGTTATACTCAGTGCCTAGCACTCAGTTCCATTGCAGTCAATGGAATTAAATAGCACATTGTGCATATAGCGGGCAACTGATCTGATTCCACCTATTTCATGGAACCGCCTAAGATGAGTTTTTACCTCCTTTCAGAGCTAAAAAGCCCAAGCTTCTCCAGTCTTTTCTCGTAACTCTGGACCATTGAACATTATGACCCTTCTCTGCATTGCATATAGCACTTGAAGGCCTCTTGTTTCTTGCTGACCAGAACTGAATGCTGCAGTCAAGATGAAGTCTGATCAGAGCACTATAAAATCTGATCATTGCCTCCTCCCACTTATATTCTTGTTTTAGGGTCCAGCACACTGTTGCTTTTGTTGATGGCTTCTCTGCATTGAATGGAGATTTTTTATGTAAAGTCCAAGAGGATTTCTAAGTCTCTGCCAACTTCATCTTTAGTTGTTTCAATTCTATTCATGGAGAATGTGTATTGTCTATTCTTGCTTCCAGTACAAAACACTTTATAACTTGGCTGCATTAAATTTGATATCATTATTCTTACATATCTTACATATCACCCACTTCCAACTCATTCTATAATTTCTGAGCGAGCTCTTCTGAACTGACACCCAATCCAGTTTGGTGTCATCTACACACTTGACTACTAAGTTTCTGAATCCAGGTTATTTATGTAAATTGGAAATATCAGTACCCCCATTCAACATTTCGCCTTCCACTTACAACGTAACTCCTCTAATGAATATTTGTTTCCTACCTTAGTTTCAACCAGTTTCTTATCCATTTCCATGGTTTACTAAGTATACTCCAGTCTTTTGGAAGTCAGGGTGCACCGCATCATAGGGCTTACCACTGTCCACTTAGATTGCTAAAGATCTTCCTCTTCTGAATCCATGCTGACTGCTGTTAGCTAGATTCTTGTTGTACAGGTGATCCAGAAGTTTACTCCTGATAATTGATTCCATTATTTGTCATGGAATTGAAATAAGACTTATGGGTCTGGACTTGCCTGACTCTGTCTTGTCATCTTTCTAAATATGTGTGCCACATTAATTGGTTTCCAGTCTACAAGTAGTCCCCAGTTTCCAATTACTTCCTCATATTGATTAACAATGCATCACAAATCTTTTTTCTAAATCTTTCTCAGTACTGCAGGATTAATAGCATCTATTCCTGGAGATTTATTTGTTTTGAGCCTTTTTATACTTCCATTTCATTGAAAACAAAGTAATTTGGCCGAATTTTATGCTAGAGACAGGAACCCTGCCCAATGTAAAAGTCATGGGCAAGCCCACCCCCAGCTTAGCCAGCTTGCCCTGCAGCCATTTAACAGAGAGAGCTGCGAGCCAATTTGGTCTCAGCAACACTACCGACAGCCGTGGCCACTGCAACATAGCTGGACTTAAAGGTAAATCTGGGGTCTCTCCAGAGCAAAATCTCAGCAGCTGAGGGAGCAAGGCCTTAAGTGACTATTAATTGGCCACGTAAGGGCCTCAATTGGGTGGGCTTCCCGCCGACTCCCCCACTGCTGATAAAACTATAGCAGGAGCAGATGGGTAGCCGCCAATGGCATGGCACCCAATCTTATGGCCCCATCTTGCCTGCCAACCTGCCCCGATGGGCTGTCAAATTTAGCCCATTGATTTTACTTGGGATATCTTTGTTTGGAGAGGTCATATTGATCATGCCTTCCTTAGTCACCACTTTGGGAATTATTCATTTTGAACACTTGTATTTTGTGCTCATCCTCAGTTTGAAGCCCAGTTGCATCTTTTATGGTTTTAACCTATTCTTTAACTAAAACAAAGAACAAAGAAAAGTACAGCACAGAAACAGGCCCTTTGGCCCTCCAAGCCTGCGCCGATCACATTTTGCACTTCCGTGGTGTGTATCTCTCTATTCCCATCCTATTTATGTATTTTTCAAGCTGCCTATTAAACACCACTATCGTACCTGCTTCCACCACCTCCTCTGGCAGTGTATTCCAGACCCTCACTACCCTCTGCGTAAAAAACTTGCCCCGCACATCTCCTTTATAGTTTTCTCCTCTCACCTTAAATCTATGTCCCCTAGTAATTGACTCTTCCACCCTGGGAAAAAGCTTCTGACTATCTACTCTGTCCATGCCACTCATAATTTTGTAAACTTCTATCAAGTCACCCCTCAATCTCCATCGCTCTAGTGAGAACAATCTGAGTTTCTCCAACCTCTCCTCATAGCTAATAACCTCCAGACTAGGCAGCATCCTGGTAAACCTCCTCTACACCCTCTCCAATGCCTCCATATCCTTCTGGTAATGTGGTGACCAGAATTGCACACAATATTCCAAGTGTGGCCTAACCAAGGTTCTATACAGCTGCAGCATGACTTCCCAGCTTTTATACTCAATACCCCTGCCAATGAAGGCAAGCATGCCATATGCCTTCCTGACTACCTTATCTACCTGCGCAGCCACTTTCCATGACCTGTGGATCTGTACACCCAGATCCCTCTGCCCATCGATGCACTTAAGGGTTCAGCCATTTACTGTATAATTCCTGCCTGTATTAGACCTTCCAAAATGCATTACCTCGCATTTGTCCGGATTAAGCTCCGTCTGCCATTTCTCCGCCCAAGTCTCCAACCGATCTATATCCCATTGTATCCTTTGACAATCCTCTTCACTATCTGCAACTCCTCCAACCTTAGTGTCGTCTGCAAACTTACTAATTAGCTCAGTTACATTTTCCTCCAAATCATTTGTGTATACCACAAACAGCAAAGGTTCCAGCACTGATCCCTGTGGAACTCCACTAGTCACAGCTCTCCATTCAGAAAAACACCCTTCCACTTCTATGGCCAAGCCAATTCTGTATCCATCCTGCCAGCTCACCTCTGATCCAATGCAACTTTGCCTTCTGTACCAGTCTGCCATGAGGGACCTTGTCAAAGGCCTTACTGAAATCCATGTATATAACATCCACTGCCCTTCCATCGTCGATCATCTTTGTCACTTCCTCGAAAAACTCTGTCAGGTTAGTGAGATATGACCTCCCCTTCACAAAACCATGCTGCCTCTCACTAATACGCCCATGTGCTTCCAAATGGTAGTAAGTCCTGTCACGAAGGATCTTCTCCAATAATTTCCCTACCACCGACGTAAGGCTCACCGGCCTGTAATTTCATGGATTATCCCTGCTACCCTTCTTAGACAATGGAACATCATTGGCCATTCTCCAGTCCTCTGGGACCTCAACCGCAGCCAGTGAGGATACAAACATTTCTGTCAAGGCCCCAGCAATGTCCTTCCTTGCCTCCCTCAATATTCTGGGGTAGACCCCATCTGGCCTTGGGGACTCATCCACCTTAATATTCTTCAAGATGCCTAACACTTCCTCTTTTTTGATCTCAACATGATCCAGGCTATCTACACACTCTTCCCTAGACAAATCAACCACTAAGTCCTTCTCTTTGGTGAATACTGATGAGAATATTCATTTAGTATTTCTCCCATTTCTTCTGGCTCCACACACAGATTCCCACCTCTGTCCCTGAGTGGGCCTACCCTTTCCCTGGCTACCCTCTTGCTTTTTACATATGTATAAAAGGCCTTGGGATTTTCCTTAATCCTGGTTGCCAGTGACTTTTTATGACCTCTTTTAGCCCTCCTGACTGCTTGCTTAAGTTTCTTCCTACTTTCTTTGTATTCTCCACGGACTTCATCTGTTCCCAGCCTTCTAGCCCTTATGAGTGCTTCCCTTTTCTTTTTGACAGATCTCACAATATCTTTCATTATCCAAGGTTCCTGAAACTTGCCATGCTTATCCTTCATCCTAGCAGGAACATGCCGGGCCTGAATGCTTATCAGCTGACGTTTGAAAGCCCCCCACATGTCAGTTGTTGATTTGTCCTCAAACATCCGCCTCCAGTCTAGATTCCTCAGTTCATGCCTAATATTGTTATAATTAGCCTTCCCCCAATTAAGCACCTTAACCCGAGGACTCCTGTTATCCTTATCCACCAGTACCTTGAAACTTACTGAATTATGATCACTTTTCCCAAAATGCTCTCCTACTGAAATTCAACCACCTGGCCGGGTTCATTCCCTAATACCAGGTCCAGTATTGCCCCTTCCCTGGTTGGACTATCTACATATTGTTTCAGGAAGCCCTCCTGGATGCACCTTACAAATTCTGCACCATCCAAACCCCTAGCACTAAATGATTCCCAGTCAATATAGGGAAAGTTACTTGCTACTATAACACTGGAAGAAATGTTTGATGTTGTGCTCAGCTGTCGCTGCGACAATTTCTTCATTTCTCTTTGCCCCTCTGATAACCAACATTCACTCTAATTTATCTTTTAGAGTGCAGAAGTGATTTATTTAAGTGCACTGCCCTTCTAAATTACTTTGCACAACCTCGCTCCAACAAAAAATTAGAGGGAATGTTGGCAATCAGAAGAGAAATTCTGACTCCCAGATCGTGTTAAATTCTCATTCTGTGATCACTGTTCCCCAGGGTACTATGATTTGCACATTGTGTCTCTTTACTGGATCCTTTAAGAATGGCAGGTCAAGATAGCATTGCCTCATGTTGCCTACTTGACAGGCTGAGTGAAGAACCAGTCATGTATCAGATCTCTCAACTGTGATTCTAAAGAACTTGAATTTTTCCAGTTTGTATTAGGCTGTTTAAAGTCTCCTATTAATAACTTTGCTATTCTAAAATAGCCTTCATATTGTTTCATTTTGCAGACTGTGCTCCTTTTTTGCCAACCTGCTCATCTATCACATTCTCATAATATTAGCCTACAAATTTTTACATTATGATCTCCTGTAGCTAAATTTTTAGAGGGCTGAGTGCAGTGGGACGACGAGGTAAAACTGCTTGTCAGTCGGACGTACCATCTTTCTGATGAGACATTAAACCCAGGCCCCATCTGCCCTTTCAGGTGGATATAAACATCCCATGGCACCATGTTCTCAGAACATTAAGTCAATTTTATGAATTCATGCTCCTGATTTAAGCTCCCCACCCCCCACCCTTCACCAGGTGTCCTGATCTTAAATAGATCTCTCATGTCTTCTCCATTTCTGAAGCTGCCTCCCAGAAGCTTATCTTCTTTCAAGCTAAAATGGAACTAGTGCCTTAGGGCTGTTTAAGTAGTTAAGGCAATATTACGTATAAAAGAGTCGGTAGGAGGTGTGCAAGAGAGGTCTGGCCTTTAGGTAAAAAGTTCAATTCTAGTCCTGAGTTGAATAGACTTTGGACCCACTGAGTTCAAACCCAGATTAGTTCCTCATTCCATGATATGTTAGCCAGAGGAAGTGATTGAAACGCCTACTGTAGGGTGATTTAAAATCTATTGAATTACTTCTTGCTGAGAATTGAATGTTTCCCGACAATAATTCAGTTATTGGAGCCGTAAAACAGCTTGCTTCAAATTTTTTATGAGTAATGTCAAAAACTCATACAGAACAGAATGTTGTTGGATAATGTCACTTAATAATGCAGTCAACTTGTAGGCGTGACTACATTATCCTGTTTTTCATTGTGTTACGTAGCTTACCGGCAAACTGAGAAGTCAGAGGTACCACTATGGACGTCTCTTGATGGACAAATTGAAGAAGAACCAGGTACCTTACAAACATATTTTACAACAGGAATTGCAAGTGGGGTTCCTTTTATTTTTAAATTAATTTCCAGAAATTGCCTTTATTTTCCTTCTCTTTTAGGTCTTCCAATCCAATGCATTACTTGCAAACTGAGCAGGCAATATTGCACGTAAAAGGATTAGCAGGAGGCGTGCAAGAGTAGTTTGGGTTCAGATTGTTCTCTTCTACCTGTGGGGAAGGACCTTCTTCCCACTCAGCCCTCTCTCTAGCAGCCAAGCACCGGGATCTAGATCTCCCCATATGTGAAGTTGTTAGCGCAATTCTACTTGATATCACTGAGAGTTGCAGTGCATTAGTAAATCATTCAGGGCCAGAGGCAGTGTACTGTGCTAATAATGAAGGGAACAAGTATAGTCACTTGCACCATCCAAGGCAGCCGCATGTATTAAGCAAATGCTGCTAGCCAGCCACCATTACTGTAACAACAACAACAACTTGTGTTTAAATAGCACCTTTAACATAATAAAATGGCCCAAGGTGCTTCAGAGGAGCATTATAAAGCAAGATTTGACATCAAACCACTTGAGGAGACATTAGGGCAAATGGCCAATGAAGAATCCTGCTTTGGACACCATGAAGTAGGCTTCGTAGTGTTGAGTATGTTAACAGCAGGTCTTTATTAACAACTCATAACTTTGTACATATTTACATAAAATGTGGGCACAGGTATGGAACTGACTCCATTCTAGACTCAATTCTCTGTCCATCTCTAGACTGACCCTAGCACTGGGTCATGTGCCTTCTTACATCACTGTGTGGCAGTACTGCACTCAGCTCATATTGACCCTTTATGTACCAGACCCTACTACTTCAGCTAAAAGGTTGGTCAAAGAGGTGGGTTTTAAGGAACTTCTTAAAGGAGGAAAGCAAGGTGTAGAGGCAGAGAGGTGTTGGGAGGGAATTCCAGGGCTTAGGGCCAAGGCAACAGAAGGCGCAGCCACCAATGATGGAGCAATTAAAATTGGAATGCTCAACAGGCCAGAACTAGATCAGTGCAGATGTCTCAGACGGTTGTAGGGCTTGAAGAGATTACACAGATAACTAGGGGCAAAGCCAATGCGGGATTTGAAAACAAGGATGAGAATTTTTAACTCAAAACGTTGCTTGACTGAGAGACCAGCAATGAGTGCATTGAGATAGTCAAGTCGGTGGTAGCAAAGGCATGGATGCGTTAGGGTTTCAGCAACAAATGAGTCGAGGCAGGGGCAATGTCTCACAATGTTTCAGAGGTGGGATTAGGCAGTCTTAGTGATTACCATAGGTATCAGCTACAAAGCGTCATTTATAACATTTTGAGTGCACCAACTGTTTCAGTCAGTTCAGCATTAATCCTGTACTTACCCATTTGAAAAGCTCAGTTGATTTCAGGCAATGTTGGGTCTTCAAGCAGTTTCAATCAGCTGCTCGGAACTCATTAAATACAATTAACTCAGTGATGACATTCAAGATGCAACTGCTAACAATTAGGAGAGGCAGTTGGTAAGTGAGATTCCCTGCATGCTTTTTGAAAAAACTGTTGGTAATTTACCTTTTGTGGTTTTACAATGCACCGTATCGAGGGGGAAAATTGTGTGAACACCAATGCCCCCAATATAGGCAGTGTGGACTGTCCTTCTTTCTTATGCAAAATGAGCAGGATGTTGGTGCTCTGGGATATCTATATATATGCTTTCATAAAAACTTTTCTGAGAAGGGTCTAAATTAACCTCAGGCAAGAAGGGCCAAATTGCCTGCTCCTCTGCTTCAAATATCTGTGCCTGGAAAAATTCTTTAGAGCTGTTCCCGCTCTGCTAACATTACGTTTCTGAGAGTGAAGCAGAAACCCAGCTTTCAAAGGAACGCCATGGAGCAGGAGCAGATCCAAGGAGTTTTCCAGCCACTTTTCCTGAAGTTTCATGTTTCTTCCTATATGAGGCTGAATGACAGATGTAATTCTTTTGTATCTTGATTTGTTTCATTGCTTTTAATTAGGACCACACCCACGTGGCTTGGCATCTCTTTACAAGGTTGCATGGAGAACAGATGACACAATTACGAAAACTGCACTGAAACACATTTGTCATTGACAAATGGGGTGGTGATTAAAAATTAGGATAATGCCCTTTTAATTTGAAGCTGAGCCACACACACCAGCAAAGTCCCAGGGCCATTCCCTGGGCTGTGTTAACTTAGCAGATTGTAGCCGAGGTGCAGATAGAATTGTCACAGTGCACCTCAGTGTCCCTGAGTTAGGGAAGCCAATATCAGTCAAGGTTCCTGCTCTTTCATTTTCAGTGAGTCCTGCAGGAAAGGTGCATGTGTGAAAATCAGGAGAACAATATTGGGCTTAATTATGGTGCATCCACAGTGGAATGGCCTGCTGAAACTTCAGAACCAACCTGCCTTCTCTCAATGAACCTTCGGTGTTTTTACTTACGAATAGGTAATTCTCACCCAGTGTTCCCTTATATAAACATCTGAGAGAGGCAAAGAAGTAGATTTTTTAAAAAACTCTAGGCTGATTCATGGACTCACGTCAGTGAGCATGAGGTATGTTCCCAACTTCCCATCTACTTCTTGTACTCAGTGTTCTTAGCCACAGCAAGGAACCCATACAGCCCTTTTTTGAATTATTGCAATAAGTCCACACTCAGTTCTCAAGTCTAAGAAAAGCTGTTTTTACAGAGGTTTGACCAGTAGACAGTCCCCTCGATGAGAAACAAGGCAATATTTTTCAATTAACACTCAGCTGTGAAAACATTTATTATTTGATTACATGGTATTGTCTTTCAGTACAGATCAGGACAGTGATAGAAATTGAGAATTGAAAAGAAAACGTGTATAGAATGAAGATTTGGTACCAAAAAACTTTTTTGAAATATGCAGAACAGCTGCACAGTTTCATTATTTTTTGCATATGTGTCAGAAGGATATTAACTATGGTGTGACAGTGATATGGAGTGGTTGCCGCCATAGCACAAGTAATATCTTGTCAGTTTACATGTTAAGATGTCTTTAAGGGCAAGTTGGCAAGTATAATGCCCTCCATGTATCTCATATTGGGGCAAAAATCATTTTCATCCCATGTTATCACAGCATTTTAAAAAAAATCATGGAGTAATTTTCCAGTGCCTACATCACCAAAACCATAGCTGGGCAATATTAGCTCTTGTTCTATTCTTTCCTCGTATCTCAAGCATTATTTCTGATGTCAATGTGAGAAATTTGTAATGGCAGTGGTGGTCACCAAGTCGCATTTGGCCTAACATTCGACTCTGTGCAATATGCCTAGGGTAAGGATTCAGCTCCAGAGCAAAACTGGTGACTTCAAGATTAGTAGATTGCACATTATTGATGCACACTTGTACAAAGCCCAGGACTCCAGAAGTCAACATCATGCTGTTTTGATTCTTGGATTGGTTCAATAATGGGAATGGTCTGTAGATTTGAAGTGGAATCCCTATCCTATTTGGTGTGGTGTTTTTGACTGGGAGCAGGGTGGTGAACTTTATTACAAAAACAGAATTACCTGGAAAAACTCAGTAGGTCTGGAAGCATCGGCAGAGAAGAAAAGAGTTGACGTTTCAAGTCCTCATGACCCTTCAACAGAACTAGGTGAATCCAAGGAGAGGGGTGAAATATAAGCTGGTTTAAGGTGGGGGGGGGGGAGGTGGGGCTGTGGGGGGCGGGGGGGGTGGGGTGTTGGGTTGGGTTGGGGGAGAGAAGTGAAGGGAGGTGGTGTGGTTGTAGGGACAAGCAAGCAGTGATAGGAGCAGATAAAGATGTCACAGACAAAAGAACAAAAGAACACAGAGGTGTTGAAGTTGGTGATATTATCTAAACGAATGTGCTAATTAAGAATGGATGGTAGGGCATTCAAGGTATAGCTCTAGTGGGGGTGGGGGGCATAAAAGATTTAAAAATAATGGAAATAGGTGGGAAAAGAAAAATCTATATAAATTATTGGAAAAAACAAAAGGAAGGGGGAAGAAACAGAAAGGGGTTGCGGATGGAGGAGGGAGTTCAAGACCTAAAGTTGTTGAATTCAATATTCAGTCCGAAAGGCTGTAAAGTGCCTAGTCATAAGATGAGGTGCTGTTCCTCCAGTTTGCACTTTACAGCCTTCCGGACTGAATATTGAATTCAACAACTTTAGATCTTGAACTCCCTCCTCCATCCCCACCCCCTTTCTGTTTCTTCCCCCTTCCTTTTGTTTTTTCCAATAATTTATATAGATTTTTCTTTTCCCACCTACTTCCATTATTTTTAAATCTTTTATGCCCCCCCACCCCCACTAGAGCTATACCTTGAGTGCCCTACCATCCATTCTTAATTAGCACATTCGTTTAGATAATATCACCAACTTCAACACCTCTGTGTTCTTTTGTTTGTGACATCTTTTGATTATCTGCTCCTATCACTGCTTGCTTGTCCCTACAACCACACCACTCCCCTCCACTTCTCTCCCCCCACCCAAACCCCCCCACACCTTCAACCAGCTTATATTTCACCCCTCTCCTTGGATTCACCTAGTTCTGTTGAAGGGTCATGAGGACTCGAAACGTCAACTCTTTTCTTCTCCGCCGATGCTGCCAGACCTGCTAAGTTTTTCCAGGTAATTCTGTTTTTGTTTTGGATTTCCAGCATCCGCAGTTTTTTGTTTTTATCTCTGTGGTGAACTTTATTGGTGCTCTAGGTACCAGTAATGTTAAGGGAATGATTCTAGCCCATTTTTAGCTGCCAGGGGAAATATTTCCTCTTGTCACTGTGCTTTAATGACATCATAAATATAACAAGGAGATTTCAGATTATTATTTCTGGTGAATTTGCAAATGGTCTTTTTATTCATGATCTTACAGTGTTCCAAGGAAAACAAATTTAGGGATGCTTCCAGAAATACTTCAGATGCCACTAACTCTTCATGAGCAGAAGAAATTGGCCCTCTTGATGAGGTCTTGCTGCATTGTCAAGAGAAATCATGGAATAGGCTGCTCCTCGTTTGAAAGTCAGAGAGGGCGCAATGGAGCTGTTCTCACAACTCCTGTCATCTGGTTTCAGAAGGACAGTGGGAGAGGCCTGGAAGCAACTTGTCTGCCTGACCTCTGGGCGAAATGAATGATTTTGAGGAATTGAGATAAGGGAAGAAAAATAAAATATAAACCAATTTGCTGCCCCCATTCCAAGGAATGAAAGCTGGCTTAATAACAGATCCCAACAAGTTGATGGTGACCATATTGACACCTGTGCACCATTGGAGAATATATCCAGTGTTGTGATAAATGTTCAGTCTGTGTTGGAGGGCCCACATCCAGCTCCAGCAGATAGTTCAGAAACAGTTTTAGTATGGGTACTGCTCGTAAAATGCCTTTATTTCCCACTGTAGTGTGTTCGATATAAATACACTATGTATAGGTGTGTGCTCCGTTGTTCTTTTTCTTTATTCTGACAGACCTGCAACAAAGTCACAGCCATCTTGCCATTCCAGTCACCCTTAGTGATGCGCCACCTCATGTAGCAGAATTGCTTGATAATGAAGAAAGCTGGGACTTTAATATTTTTGAGCTTGAGACTATAACTAACAAAAGGTGGGTGCCAGTCTTGAATTGTGTTTCCCTGTAGATTAAATACAGGAGATTCTTTGACTTATCTTAAATTACATGTTGGTCATGTAATAAGTATATACAATACAATCTTTTCATTGATGATTTGGCACTAAATGGTTTCCAATTAAGAGGGAATAGCAAGTGCTTTTCCTCAGATAATATTCTTTCATTTATTCATTTTCTGAAACTTCTTAGCATAAGTAATCTTATTCATTGTTGCTGTATGTTTGTCTTTAATTATGGACTTTTAACTTCAATGGAGTATTTAATTACATTGTTTACCTTTTCATTGAAAATTTTGGTGAACTTGCCTTCAATAGCATAGCTATCAAGTACAGTTCTTTCTGTTAGTTGTCTTTACAAAAACATAAAATCAGGTTAAAAAAGTAATATTTTCCATGTGAAAAGACAGTGTCACTAATAACTCGTGTGCATACACTCATTCACTTGGGAATAAACTCTGCTCCCAGTGTAAACTGAAATTTCACTGCATTACAATAATGATTACACTTCAAAAGTACCTAACTGACTGTAAGATGCTTTGGGAATTCCTGAGGATGTGAAAGGCACTATATAAATGCAGGTTTTTCTCTTAAGATGAAAGGGAAAATAGAGATGAGTAAACAGTTGAGTAGAAAACAAACCAAAACATCTGCCATTTTAACGCTACTGAGTATTTACCTCTCATCATAATCAGTAGAAAGGCAATGCAAAAATACATATAAATGGCTGTGAAGTTGAAAATGACCATCCCAGACACTAGGAAAATTACCATTGTAGACATGATATGTAAAATGACTATCCCAGACATCATCGCAAAGAGATACATTAAACAAAGGCTGGGCAGACAGGAGCAGAAAATTTGGAGAGCCAGCCAAAAGTCCATTGACTTTGGGTGGCAGAGAGAATCCTGGCCAGCAGGGGGGGACTGGAAAATCCTGGCCAAAGTCTCAAGGGATTCAAAAATCAGAAAGTTTGGAATATTTTGGATTTGGCAAGTCTGTTCATTTTCAGGTGGGATTCCATAATATCATGATTTGGGGCAATTGAAAAATCAGGAAAATCTGCAAAAACAGAAAACAACAAAAAAATGTAATTAAAAACAATGGGGCAGTGGTTTAAATTAATCTGCTGGCCAACAAGTCAATATTCTCCTGTGATGGAGGAGATTAAATCAGCCCACTGCGTTTTACGTGGATATAAGATGAAGTAGTTGATGATGGAAGTTTGGAATCATGTCAACCTTCCAAAGCAGTCTTGGCAATGCAATACCTGAGCCAAGAGGCCCATGCTTCCCCTTAATGCTTGACCCTGCAAGTCAATGTGTAAGAGCCCTGGCTAAACAAGCAGCAGGAAGCTTACCACTGGTCTATGAAGTTGGACTGTTGTAGCTGATTTAACATTAGCTATCATTTGGGAGCCCCTAAACCCAGGTGACACCAATGTGCACCGTAGGCCTCTGAACTTAAGTAGGTAGGGAAAGTGAATGTCTTCTTTATTGTGTAAGTAACCATAACCTGCATTTATACAGAAATGCAGCCTGTGTGGTTTTCTGTAGCTTGTTTTGGAGGCCACTAAATATTGAGTATTTATGCCACCTTTAAAAATAAAAATCTCCTGCCAATCCTAGACTTAGATGTAAATCCAGTTCAGATGAATCATTTGGATCAGAGGATTGAGCTACAGGAAAAAAGCAGAAGAAATTGAAGAACAGCAATTGTGAGGCAGCTTTATAGCGATCTGTAAGGTTTTCATTTTTCATAGGAAGGTAAATGCAGAAAACTGCTTCAAACAAAACCATAAGAAGGCAAAGGGACACAGGTTCAAGCTAGTAAGAGCAAATTTTGAACTGACATATGGAAGTTATTTTTATTCAAACATTAAGCAATACATGATAGTAGAGAAACAAGGGAAAGAATTTTGGCGTCCCTGACACAGATTCTGCCCACTGGTTGGAGAACCGGTGGGAAATGTGTGTCGCTTCCGTGGGGGATGCCTAACCAAATTAAGTGCCTCTCAAGCATGTTGGGTCTTCCCTGTGAACTGTGATCCCGGGGGTGGAAAGCCTTCCCCCGAGAGCTGCCAGCAAATCAGAGGCAGGCAGCTCTCCATTGCTGGCAGCACCACTGGAAGCGGTGGCTGCTGCCGGTAATGCTGCAGGGGCTTGGCCAGGGATCCTCGCTGGATCACTGGACTCAGGTAAGTTAGGGTGTGATGGGGAACATAGGGAGAGGGTTGTGGGAGAGCAAGGGACAAGTGAGTCAGAGGCAAGGGCTTCCAGCGTACCTAGCCGTTCCAGAGGCAGGTCCCTCGATTGGGCACACAGTGTCAGACAATGAGGCATCTTCCCTCCAGTCGGCCACTGGCTAACCCAACAGGATTTTCTGGGCGGCCTTTAGAAGGCATGGGAAAGCTGTGTGATTTCCATTTAGTCCCTGAGCCACCACTAAATACCAGTGCACTCAGGGCTAATTGGTGTCAATTGGCTTATTAATGAGCCTAATTTCACCCCGCCATGAGTGGGCAAGTTTCCCACATGGGTGCCTTTCTGCCTCTGACTTAATGGTGGGAAGGTTCCTGCCAATGGGAGACTGACAGACAGCTTCTCCAGCGATTACGTGGGCCTGGTCACCAGGTTTCCCACCACAAAGGGGCTGGGTTATATTCCACACCCAAGGAGTGTAGAATCATTTAAGAAGCATTTGGATATATTAGTTGAAATATGGCAGGTGAGGGTTTTTTTTCTGTATGAAAGAACCAGAATTGGGTAAATGGCCTTCCCAGTGTATCAGCATCTCATGACAGTGTAAATGTCTCCTGTCTGTTAATTATTAAAGATCCTTAGAGAAATTGACAAGTGTCCCTTCAATCCTCATGCAGATAAATATACATCACAAGGCTGTAGTTCATTTGGCACTAGTTTATTGATATCCAGTGAAACCAGAAAGATGGCTGGTGTGTTAAATGGGTGTCAACTGGTGCATATTGGGTACACTCATGAGCTTTGAGTTAAGGCATATGCACAAGCCTATTGAGCAGAGTAGAAGAAATGTCACATTACATTTAACCTGTGCTGTTCCTGTACTGACATACTGTAAGTATGCATTCCTCATGAACTGCCCTACCCTGTGACATTTTCAAAGCCTTGGAGATCAGTTTTCTCCCCAGGCCATTTAAAGGCTGTGTTTGGTCATGTTATTTGGTAATTAGAGTTTCAGCTCAGTTGGCTGGATGGCTGGGTGAGTGGTGCCAACAGTGTGGGTTCAGTTCCTGTACCAGCTGAAGTCATCCATGAAGGCCCTGCCTTCTCACCCTCACCCCTCACCTGAGGTGTGGTAACCCTCAGATTAAACTCACCACCAGTCGTCTCTCTAATGAGAGAGTAGCCTGTGGTCCTCTGGGACTAAGGCAACTTTCAATTCTTCAGGGTTGCCAACCCTCCAGAACTGGCCTGGAGTCTCCAGGAATTAAAAATCAATTTCCAGATACTGCTGTGTGCAACCCTGGAGAAAAAAAAATCAATGGGACATTTAAAAAAGATTGCTTTTTTTTCATTTTCTTTGAACATTTCTCTTTACCAGATATAAAAATATTGAAAATGGAGGGTAAAGGCTGTTTGGCTGACAGTCAAGAATCATCCAATTGGGTAATGAGTCTCTTTGCTTTCCAATTGGTGTAGGAAGGCAGTACGTCACAAGGATGGATGTGTTGGCTGACTAATGGCTGGAGCGTGGGGGAAAGTCATGTGATGAAACCTCCAGGAATATATTTAATCACAGTTGGCAAACCTATTGGTAAATGTTCTTCCTCTGATGGCTGCTGACATCGCTGAATAGCAGTTATCATTTAATTAAAGCAAATAGCCTCAAAAGTGTATATATAAATTCCCCATTCCATATCTTAGCTCTTGTATTTTGAGGAGCTATAACAACAGATAGGACAGCTTCTGCATTGAATTCCAACTTAGCTGGCTGCTAACATTGTGCAGGCAAATTCCATCAATAAACGTGTTTATTGATGGAATTTGCCTGCACAATAATTGCCAATAGGGGGTTGTATTATATTGCTAAGTAATAAAACAATGACAGGTACACAAAATTAAAAATGCTTGCAGAGCTAATATGGGAACATTCAGAAAGCAAGTAATTCAAACAAGTTGTCTTTAGTAAATTGATACGTTTACATAAAATTCAGCTGAGCTGTTGAAGCAGAAATTGTAATCAATATTAAATGGATGCCAATGAGTTAGTTGCTAACCACTTTATAAACAATCCTTTTTGTTTCATTTTAGGCCATTGCTCTACCTTGGTTTAAAAATCTTAATGCAGTTTGGAATATGTGAAATTTTAAACTGTTCAGAAAAGACTCTAAGATCATGGCTGCAGCTCATAGAGACCAATTATCATGCATCAAATTCATACCACAATTCAACACATGCAGCAGATGTATTGCACGCCACAGCATATTTCCTGCGAAAGGATCGAGTCAAGGTAAATCTTTATACTTACTGATTAAGTACATTGGGATCTTAAAACTTTGTTACAATGGACAACAATGGAACCAGAGAAGCATTTTGACTTCATTTTTACAATACACAATCAAGACATTTAAATGACTACCTTCCTGCATTCTATATTTCTTTGGATGGCATAATTTAACACAGTAATTACTGATTATTTTGACTTTGGCTACACTAAATCACTAAAGTTGCCATTTGTGACCCAGTGTGTTCTGGTAAGATGACTGGACATTTGGTGCAGAGTTGGATGGAGTCAAAACAATGCTTGTCTCAGGGTAGAAATCAGTGTCATGTAACTTCAGTTAGCAGGACAAAGAGGATATGGGAGGAGTCATAGGACCCAAGAACGCCTTATAATGTGGGGAGAAAGCTGACAGCCAAATGCCTTAGTCAAGTTTGATTTTTTTTTCATTTACATATAAATCAGAATCTTTGATCAACAGGATATTTAGTTTGTTAGCAGCATTGTTCCTTTGGTCAGAGAGAATTTATTTTCCGTTGTGAAGACTAATGAGCTAAAAATTAATTTCCTCCCATGTTCAGGGCAGGTGTTGCTATTTGTGATCTTCTCACGCCTGATCCTGTTGAGGCAGGCAGCATGCACTCTTCATGCTGATCCCCATTTGCCTGATTCAGGTGTTCAGCTGGGTGTGTCATGCTGCATGTCTGCCTGAATGCTCAAGAGGCTGAGCAGCGTACATGGCTAGCGCATGTTCCAGCTGGCCTGCACTGCTTAAAGGTAGCCTGGCTCCCTAGAAGGGGAGCTGCACTGAGTACAAGGAAGCTTTGACCACCAGTAGTGCAAATGGTTGCAATGAGAAGCTGAAAAAGCTATGTTTCTGTTGAGGGGGGTGCCAGGAGGTCCAATAGGAACACCCTTCTAAAGGAAGGAACAGGTCATCAGCAGAGTCTAGTCTGAAGAACATGGCAGCAGTGCCACAAGATGGTCAATAACCTCATGCAGCTGGTCAAGATCTTCAAAAGGCATCTGACACCCACAAAACCACCAACCTCTCAAGCTGCTTACTGCACCACAGCCCCATCACTCACCCATCAGCAGTCCCTAGCAGTCAGAACTCAGGCCTATCATTCAGATGCTTCACCTCACCCTCACATGTACACCTTCCAATGTTGTAAACCTCACACCCATCTCTCGTAGCCTCCACAAACTATTCAGCTGTGGAGGGCATATCACCCAAACAGAGTGCAATACAATCACTGACATTCTTCCCTTTCTTTTGCAGGACGAGGTCATACGCAATCGTAGAGAGCAGAGCAGAACCAGCAGGGGACAGGTACACCTGCATCACCTGAGCCCTATGCAGGAGATTATGTTCTGCATCATGGGCTAGCTGCGACAGAGCCTGGGGCATCTAGCATTCTTGAAAACATTGATGCGATGATACCTTCTGCCCCTTCTCAGCCCCCAGCTCACCCTCAACTTGTTCTCTGGCATGAAGTGCAAGCTGCAAATGGTGTGACCATGGACCTCTAGCTTCCCACCCTACCCCCATAACCTCTCCCCCTACCCTCTCCTACTGATTTTCTGCTTTCAGGCACCCAAGAACTGCTGCCCACCCAGCCACATGAGCCTCAGGAGGAGGAAAAGAGCGGTACCATACCTCCGATGAAAAGGCACCATCACTTGATCTGACACTAACAGGCAGCATTAAGATACTTGCACAGTGGGAACTTGAGAGGGTAGTTTAAAATTGTGATCTGCATGTGGTAAGTCATCAGGCACAAGTGGGATGCGGCCAGGCCAGTAGGAAAGGTCGTTTGTTTGTCCTTCTCCAGAGGGCGAGATCGCATAGAAGTTCTGCTTCAAGGACACAGATAATAACTTCAATGGGGTGTCATACAGGATGCTGCTGATGAGAATGCACACCAAGACATTTATTGCATTGACGAGCCTGCCAGACAGCCTGCTGTCACTGTCAAGAACCATGGGAGAGTCCAGCTCCAATGTGGCACAGGACATCCCACGGAGCTTGGATCCCACCCTTTCTACTGTGGAAGTGGTGGCTATAGTATTCAATTGGTGATGAGAAGGAGAACGATTTAAATTTATCACCTCTGGCACTGTCCCTTTCTTCACTGGGAAATCCACCCATGTTGTGGGATCGATGGATTTCAGGATTCAAGACCTACTTGCTCGCTATGAAGATGGGCAGTTTGGATGCACTGGTAACCCACAAGACTCATAGCTTGTCTCAGAGCATAAGGCCAGCGAGTATTCAAGCAGCTCCCAGAAGACACGTCTACGTTTAATGCAGCAGTAAGTCCTCTCAAAAAACACTTCGGGCCAAAGAAAAGTATGATGATCAAACGATATACATTCTGCCAGAAATACCAGGGGAATGGTAAGCTCATAAAACAATACATGGCAGCATTGCGGCAGTTAGCTTCTACAAGTAAATTTGGTACACTAACCAACAGATTAATTCATGACAAATTACTTGAAAAGACTTCAATTCCACCAATTAAGGAACGCTTCCTCATGTAGAATGATGATATAACCTTGGAAAAACCCACGACCTTGGCAGTCCAATCAAATCTACCATGTTTAATCCTTAGACTTAGGGGTGCAAACACATCTTGTCCAACAGACTCAAGTGCAAGGGTTATGGTCCTCAGCAACCATCATGGTCAGGTACCCTCAAAAATGTGCCCAAATTGTGGAGATATCCATCGGTTCCCAACATCATGGGGACAAATTTCCCCCCCGTTGGGCGGGTTGTGTGGGGTCGGATGTGGGCGGAGGTGGACCTGATTGGTGCCCCCGGTCAGGTCCGCGCTGCCATTTTATGTGGGCGGGCCAATTAAGGCCGGCCCAACATGACGCGCACCCGGAAGCGCTGTGTGCTCCCTGAGCGGGCGGGGTGCTGTTTCCCTGAGTCAGGGTTGCGCTCTTTCGTGCATGTGCGATAAGTTTTTAAGTTTTAAAAATTCCAATAAAGGAAAAAAAAGTTTAAGACACGTCCCTTCATGTGACAGTGTCACATGAACTGGGACATGACAATGAACTTTAATGGAAATATTTATTTAATTTAGAAACCCTTCCTGAAACCTCATCCTGCCTGTGGTTGAGGTTCCATGAAAAATGCGAAGGCTGCTTGGGCTCTTTGCCTGCCCACCAACTTTAAGGTTGGATGGGCAGCTTTTTCAATACGGTTAATTAATTAATTAATGGCCTTAACAGGCCTTTGACAGTTCAGCGGGCGCGCAGCCGACTCGGCTGCGTGCCCACTGAACTGAAAATCTGAATGATGCGTGGAGATGTCGGGACACATGCCCGACATCGCCCTGCGTCATTTTATGCCTTGGCGAGTGGACCCCGCCCCCCCCCGCCCGCCGAGTCAAAAATTCTCCCCCATCTCTAGCTCGAGGGAAAAAGTGTAATTCACGCTTAAAGTGGAATCACTTCACAAATGTCTACAAGTCAAAGAAGTGTATTTCATCAGTTCGACACGTGGAAGAGTCTTTTCCTGAGAGTGAGGTATGACATGCTTAGACCATCATGGAGGGTAAAGCATCAGATCGTTTTAAGGAATGCATAGTCGAGATTGTGAACATCTCAGTGTCGCTTCTCATCGATGTTGGCACAAAATTGAATGACAAACTCTATCATGGTTATATTTTGTAACTTTCTGTCACTCCTGCGACAGCCACTCTTCAAGATCACAATAACTTGATTATTCCAGTTCTGGGAATGATAACAGTTCCAGGACACTACAAAATCGTCATCCTAGACAGGTTCACATTCAACATCATCAAAGGCAGAAGCCTTGTGGAGACAAACCTGTTCAATAAGCTTGGCTTCAAACTTGAAGAGCCCACTGGGTCACATGAATGTGACCAAAGACAGACTATAGATTCTTCCTTATTTTCCGGATTCGGAAGGTTAGTGGTACTGTCATGGTCCTTGTGTCAACATGTGAATTCCACCAGCTTTGCAAAATTTAAGATGGTTGATGTTTGCAACCCGTGCCAAAGTGATACAGGAGCTGAAGCATTGAGCAAGTTGACTCATCGCCATGGATGTCGAACCTAGTCATTTCCTGATGCAAAATTGGCAAACCTAGACTATGCACCGACCTTAAGGGGTCAATAATGCAATCTTTCCAGACAAAT
Organism: Carcharodon carcharias; assembly: GCF_017639515.1. NCBI lineage: Eukaryota > Metazoa > Chordata > Chondrichthyes > Lamniformes > Lamnidae > Carcharodon > Carcharodon carcharias. Next base: position 161,201,093 of record NC_054470.1, read on the forward strand.
ATTGACTTACTATGGTCCAATAACTATCAGCATCATTTCATGACTTCACAGTCTTCATGAGACTCCTTGTGGGGCAGGCTCGAGGGGCTGAATTGCCTAATCCTGCTCCTAGTTCTTATGTTCCTATATGTGACAGAGCTGTCTTCAGATACCACTAGTGGAGCAAAGCCGATACCTTACAGCTTTTGTTATTCATGAAGGTGCGTTTCAGTATCGCAGAATGCCCTATGGACAAAGTTTAGCACCGAGTGCATTCCAGAACATCATTTCTTCAGTCTTGTCAGATGTTGAGGGAATGTTCAACCTACTTGATGATGTCGTTGGTAGGAACAAAACAGAATATAATCTGCGGTTATCAGAGGTGCTTACTCAACTTACACAACACAATTTGAAGCTCAACAAAGACAAATGTACTTTTGTGGCACCCGAGATTGACTTCCTGGGGTACAGAGTGGCAGCAGCTGGAGTAAAGCCTACACAGGACAATGTCAAAGACATTCATGAACTTCGACCCCATCTAACGTGAAAGAGTTGGCATTGTTCCTCAGTGATACCAATTCTTTTCACAAAATTGTTCCTAAGTACGCGGAGATCACAGAGTTTCTTAATGCACAATGGGAATGGATAATTGCACAGCAAACAGTGTCTGAAACAACAACAGACCTGAGGATTGGGAACACTTTAGAATTCAGCAAAGGAGGACCAAAGGATTGAATAAGAAGGGGAAAATAGAGTACGAGAGTAAGCTTGCGGGGAACATAAAAACTGACTGTAAAAGTTTCTATAGGTATGTGAAGAGAAAAAGATTGGTGAAGACAAATGTAGGTCCCTTACAGTCAGAAACAGGGGAATTTATAATGGGAAACAAAGAAATGGCTGACCAACTAAATACGTACTTTGGTTCTGTCTTCACAAAGGAGGACACAAATAACATACCAGAAATGTTGGGGAATGCAGGGTTTAGTGAGTGGGAGGAACTGAAAGAAATCAGTATTAACAGGGAAATGGTGTTGGGGAAATTGATGGGATTGAAGGCCAATAAATCCCCAGGGCCTGATAATCTACATCCCAGAGTACTTAAGGAAGTGGCCCTAGAAATAGTGGTGCATTGATGGTCATCTTCCGAGATTCTGTAGACTCTGGAACAGTTCCTACAGATTGGAGGGTAGCTAATGTAACCCCACTATTTAAAAAGGGAGGTAGAGAGAAAACAGGGAATTATAGACCAGTCAGCCTGACGTCAGTAGTGGGGAAATTCCAGAGTCCATTATAAAAGATTTAATAGCCGAGCACCTGGAAAACAGTGGCAGAATTGGACAGAGTCAGCATGGATTTACGAAAGGGAAATCATGCTTGACAAATCTACTGGAATTTTTCGTGCATGTAACTAGTAGAGTTGATGAGGGGGAGCCAGTGGATGTGGTTTATTTGGACTTTCAGAAGGCTTTCGACAAAGTCCCACATAAGAGATTAGCGTGTAGAATTAAAGCGCATGGGATTGGGGGTAGTGTATTGAGATGGATAGAAAATTGGTTGGCAGACAGGAAACAAAGAGTAGGAATAAACAGGTTTTTTTTCGAATGGCAGGCAGTGACTAGTGGGGTACTGCAGGGATCAGTGCTGGGGCCCCAGCAGTTCACAATATATATTAATGATTTAGATGAGGGAACTAAATGTAATATCTCTAAATTTGCAGATGACACAAAGCTGGGTGGGAGGGTGAGTTGTGGGGAGGATGCAGAGATGCTTCAGTGTGATTTGGACAAGTTGAATGAGTGGGCAAATGCATGGCAGATGCAGTGGATAAATGTGAGGTTATCCACTTTGGTAGCAAAAACAGGAAGGCAGATTATTATCTGTATGGCTATAAATTGAGAGAGGGGAATGTGCAACAAAACCTGGGTGCCCTCGTACACCAGTCACTGAAGGTAAGCATGTAGGTGCAGCAGCTGGTAAAGAAGGCAAATGGTATGTTGGCCTTCATAGCGAGAGGATTTGAACACAGGAGCAGGGATGTCTTGCTGCAATTATACAGGGCCTTGGTGAGACCACACCTGGAATATTGTGTACAGTTTTGGCCTCCTTATCTGAGGAAGGATGTACTTGCTATAGAGGGAGCGCAGTGAAGGTTTACCAGACTGATTCCTGGGATGGCAGGACAGACATATTAGGAGAGATTGAGTCAATGTGGATTATATTCGCTGGAGTTCAGAAGAATGAGGGGGGATCTCATAGAAACCTATCTGTTCATCAACCTTTGCACATCTGCAGATGGTCAGATTTTCTTCAATTGTACTACGAGGATGAGTGTCTCACAGGTTCATGCAACCCAGTAGCTGACATGTTTAGTTATTCTATCGCAGACAGCATTGGCGATAGCGAAGACCACATGACTTCACATTCGCGTAACCTCAAATCTTGTTACGAGAGGAGTTGCAGGCAGAATCAGCTACAGACAGTGTACTGCAGAAAGCCAGTACTTAAAAACAGGCCTCATGAAAGAGGAAGAACTCGTGCCATACCATCGAGTACGCAACAAACTTGCATTGTTTGATGAAGACTGTATCATACACGGAACTCGAGCAGTTATCCCAAAGCGTTATAGTATGTTTATTGCATCTTGTCTATGAAGGACATCCAGACGTAGTTAAGGTGAAACAAAAGTCCCATGAAGCAGTCTGCTGGCCAGCAGTAGATTGTTGCATGGAAGAGTTCATCAGAAACTGTGTAGCTTTTAAACTCAGTGAAAAATCTGTTAAACCATGCCCCATACCGCCACAACATATTCCATGGCCAACAAAATCAAGGCAATAATTCCAAGTAGATTTTTTTGGAGAAATGCAAGCAGCCCCTAGTAATCAAGTTTGTTGTTCATGATCTACAAACCTCTACAACCAATTCCATAACCATCACTTGGATCACTGATATTCTAGACAAGTTGTCTAGAATGTGGGGTTTGCTGGAAACTATCACAGCAGACAATGGACCACAGTTTGTTTCCAGTCAGTTCACAGAGTTCCTTGGCAAGCTACAGAATTCACCACCATCTGATACCATGACACAACTTGCAACCAAATGGTGGTGTCAAATGACTCAACAGGATGATTAAGCTAGTGTGTCAGAGGGAAAAATGGTTGAACAATCCATTCATATCAAGCCATCCCACACCCTCTGACAGGAAAGACACCAGCTGAGCTTATGACTGTCTTAACCTTTGCATGCCACTGACCATTCTTAATCCATCACTGTTATCCAATGAGAATGTTAGAGCGAAAGAAAATAAATTGCAAAGCGACAAGGTAAAGCAAAAGTGTATTTCAACAAGCGAACACACACAAGGATATCATGATTTGAAGTTGGAGATTGGGTTCAGATCTTGTCTATCAGAACCAAAGCAGATCAAGCGATTGCTCAGTGCTTATCTGTTGGATGACAACACAAAGTTGAGACACCTGATAACGAGCAGACCAGGATATTTCGAGGACAGTGACTATGAGGATACTTTTCCCTTTCTGATGAGTGACCACAATGTTGATCATCAACCTCATCAAGCTGACCATGTGGAAACACAGCCTCAGTTGTAGATCTCAGTGCCATCATCAACCAGCTTCGTATCTCAAAGGCTATATCTGTATTTAGAGAAAACAGACATGCTGAACTCTAAGAAATGACTCAATGTACATATCTTTGTTGTTTAGGATGGTTTAATTTAAAATAAGGTTCTTTAATTTAACAAGGGTAAAATTTAGTGTGCAATGTTCCATTGTTTGGTGTTGGATTTATGTGCGTTTGATGACTGTTCACTGTGTACTGTGTACTGTGAGTCAAGTCTGAGAAACCGAAACTAAACTGAAAGCAAAAAGCTGCAAGCAGGAGAGCAGACATTTCAAAAGCACTTAAAATAAAACTCCACACATGATATCTCTGCATATCTCTGAGGCATAAAACACAACAGTGGCCAACTCCATGACAACACTTGCAGACCCAGCTCTGATGTAGCGACTGATGGCTGCTGTCTTAACTTCCAATCCAGCAAAGGCAGAAGTCACTCAACATATCAGTGGAAGCTCAAATGGAGGTTATGAACTCCACGCTTGGTGCTATGCAGGCTCAGACTGTTGCCATTATGGCTCTGGAGAACCTCAGTGTTCAAAGGGCATAGCTGACTCTCACAGCAACCCAGCAAGCTGTCCCCTAGGATTGCTGAGGCCCTGCCCCAGTGGAATGGCAATGGCATCATGGATCATGAACAATGCTCTCTCAGGATGACAGCATTCATATTCATTCTCCAATTCTGCCACTGACCTTGCTAGTCCCTCTCAGCCAGCCAACCCAGACTGCTATTGCCCATGCCAAGGTGGTGCAATCCAAAGCTGGACCTATAATGCTCAGAGCTGCTCAGGGCCATCCTGTAAGGCCATCTGCAGTCTGCCCCAGTGAAAGTTAGCAGCCTTCCACCTGCCATACTGAAGCTTTTGGAGTAGCACAGTGTAGGAGCACTAGGTCAAGCAAAGGCACCCCACAAGACATGCATTAAGGAAATGAACATGGGCGAATAGTTCATTTTTGTTTGTACAATTGTGTTGGATAAAAGGTGTTATGACAAGGCTTTTGCTGGTGGCTCTTATTGTATTGTCCAAGAGGACGCTGTGGTGAGATGTCCCAGAATAGTGAAGCCATGGTAATGAAGGAATGATCTCCTAAGAGAACCAGAGTCTGCATAGGTGCTCATGGACAGCCTACCTGGAGCAAAGAGTCACTGGATGCCTCCTCTCTCTTTCCTCCTCCTCCTCATCCTCTTTCATCTCCCTCTGCTGCCACCAAGGTGGAATCCTGATGCCTGATGGCAGCAGCCTTCATAATTACTGTGTGGTGGAGGACACAGCAGATCATCATGAACTTGGAAGACACAGTCTGGAATGTATTATAGGGTTCCTTCTGAACAACCTAATGAGTGAAGCCATTGCTTAAGAACACTGATGGTCTGCTCCACAAATGTTTCTGGTGGCTGCACAGCTTTCATTGTATGCGCATTTTCCTCAGTCGATCAGATGATGGGGTGGACTCTTCAGCCATATATGGAGGGGGGATATTCCTTGTCTTTGAGTAGACAGCCTCTGGATCTTCATAGTGGTCTGATGACAGCAGCGGCAGGCTGCTTCAGCTTGAAGGCATTGTGGCTGTTTCCAAGATAGCAGATATTGGTTTGTGCATGATCACACATCAATAGCATGTCAACGAAGTAGAACACCTTGTGGTGCTTGTACCCCTCCCCATTGACATCTGAGGCCCACAGAGCCAGGTATGTGCAGTCAATGGCTCCTTGCACTACTGGGAAGCTCAATATCATGGAAAAGCCACATGGCATCTCATCCTGCTTCTTTGTGCTTAGACAGAAAACAATTAACCCAGTTCTCCTTGCATTTAGGGCCTCTGTCACCTCCCTAGTGTAGCCTGTGTTGTGAACTGGGATATATTTGCTATGTCACCTGCTCTTACCTGGAAGGAGAAGTTGTTTAGCGAGACAGTGACCTTGACAATCACTTGTAGCGCCATCCTCCCCCTGCTCTGATGCTACCGATCCTGTTGAAGGAGATGGTACAGTTCTGTGACTATCTCCTTTGTGAATCTTAGGTGTCTCAGGCATTGCACCTGGCTGAGGTGAAGGGAGAAGTGCCTCCTGAAAACCCATGGTGGAGACCATGTGAAGATCACCCATCCTCCTTCCTCTGTGCAGTTCTTCCTTTCTCGGCATCCTCTGCTCCCTGTGTCTGTCATGTTGCAGATCTAGAGACACTGCAGCTACAGCTCTCATACCTGTTGCAGTCTTTGTGTGGACAAATCCTCTGTCTTTCTTTATGGATGCAGCAACATTCCCTGCCAAATCAGGTAACTCACCACAACATCTCCAAAAGCACTCCACAGCATTTGCACAAACTTTTCAACAGCGGAAGTAAGTCAAAACTGCACTGCAAGATGGATGCCAGTCCCTAGTTTGGGGTCCCTCATGTAGCTGAAGGCACATTTAGCTGAGAGTGATTAGACTGGCATTCCGTGGACCTGCGCAGTTCACATTTCAAATACATGCATCAAATCAGCCATTTGACATCATAATCTGCCAAGGATGGAGAGATCTGGTAGATTCCTAGTGCCTTCCCACATGGAGAGCCATGTGGGCCCCTCTGGAAGAAGCCAGAAACATAGCACCTACCATTTTTTGAGTTCAGGCCTTCCGTAGCATCGGCCCCAGTGGCATAACGGAGTCCAATTTCATGGTCTATATAATCAACATAGGCATATGTTGTGGGGTTTCTTTTAGCTATTTTCTATTGTATTTGTGAGACTTGTGTACTATCACTAATTAGATACATGCAGGAAGGAGTTCTACATCAAGAAGTTAACGAAGTGATGTTTTTGAGACATAAAGGATTAAAAGCAGGGATGGTGGAACAAGATGAGAGTAGTTGTTAGAACTGCATATGGGTTCTCAGAGTCAAGCTGTGATTTAGGGAAAACAAAGATTTAAGCTTGAGAGGGCAAACAAAGCATTTGAACTTGCTGTACAGTAACAAGAGCTTTGTTCATTATCTAACAGACATTGGAACTTAATTAGAAGCCAAAGGTTAATTCAATTTCTCATTGTATTTTTGAATATATTTTATTTTTGGGATGTGACAATAATTATACTTTATTTTACTACTTAATTAGGGGACACAGTAGCATATTGTAATGACATTGGACTAGTAATCTAGAGGCCCGGGGTAACGCTCTGGGGACATAGATTCAACTAGTGGAATTTAAATTTAATTAGTAAATCTGGAATTTATAAAAAGCTAACCTCAGTAATGGTGACCATGAAACCATTGTCATTAACATCCTTTAGGGAAGGAAATCTGCCGTTCTTACCTGGTCAGGCCTACATGTGACTCCACACCCACAGCAAACGGTTGACTCTTAACTGCCCTCTGAAATGGCCTAGCAAGCCACTCAGTTCAAGGGCAATTATGGATCAGCAGCAAATGCTGGCCTTGCCCGCAACACCCACGGGCAGGATTTTTAGGTCGGTGGGCAGGCACAATTGGCCAGGGAATGGACCGCCGCCCACGATCGGCCCCCGACTGCGATTTCATGCTGGCTGGCCAATTAATGACTGGCCAGGCAGCGTGAAGCTCGTTGAAATGCTCAGAACTGACGGGGTGGGGTCAGAAGGAAGGCGGGCGCTGATGTAAGCACGGGTGCAGGGAAGCGCTGAATAAAAGCTCCCTGAAGGCAGAGAGCTGCCTCAGGGAGCTGAGGACTTCAAAACCAATAAAGATCATGATGTTTGGGCTTTTTTTTCCAGATTTTACAATCAGTCACCTGCACATACACATGATAAAAATGCTGTCCATAGATTTTTATTTTTTTAAATTTTATAACAGAAACCTCATCCCGCCCTTGGATGAGGTTTTATGTAAAATGCAAAGTCCACCTGTCCAATTCGCCAACCGTAAGTTTGGACAGACCACGAGTAATCGGAGACAATTACAACTATAATGACCTCAATAGGCCTCTTAATTATCGGCGGGCGCGCTTCCGACTTTTGCATTGCCTGCCGGCCAAAATATTGTGTGATCACTGGATGACGTGTCGGGTGCGTGCCTGCATGCCAACCTAAAAATTCTGCCCCACATCTCTATTTGCCAGATCTTGGAGAATAAAGAAAAAAATGGCAAAGAATATATTGTCTGCATTGATCTATAAAGTTCTGGTCTGTGCAGTGAAAACTTCCATTTGAAAGAGAAGTGGTACAGCACAAGACCCAGTGAGCAAATGATGTGGCAAGTGAGGTAGGATGTTAAATCCTCAGAAACAAAACTCTGCAAAGACAGAGTATAGCAGAGGCACACTCTCTGGATCACAGAGAGAAAAAAATTGCCCTTACATTGGAGCATAAGAAATAGGAACAGGAGTAGACCATTCAGCCCCTTGAGCCTGCTCCGCTATTCAATAAGATCATGGCTGATGATCTTGTGTTTCGATTTCCACATTCCCATCTAACCCTCTGATAACCTTTGATTCCCTTGCCTAACAAGAATCTATCTACCTCCGTCTTAAAAATATTCAATGACCCCTGAGGCAGAGAATTCTGAAGTCACACAACCCTCAGAGACAAAAAATTTCTCCCTATCTCTGTCTTAAAAGGGCGATGCCTGTTTTTAAAACAATGCCCCCTAGTTCTGGACTCACCCACAAGAAGAAACATCCTTTTGATGTCCACCTTGTCAAGGCCGTTCAGGATCTTTTATAATTCAATCAAACCAACTCTCCCTCTTCTAAACTCGAGTGGAAGTAAATTCCAGTCTGTCCAACCTTTCCTCATTAGACAACCCACTCATTCCAGGTATCAATCTAGTAAACCTCCATTGAACCACCTCCAATGCATTTACATCTTTCCTTAAATAAGGGGACCAAAACTGCACACAGTATTCGAGGTGTGGTCTCACCAATGCCCTGTATAACTGAAGCATGACATGCTTATTTTTATGTTTAATCTCTCTCATAATAAAGGATAGCATTCCCTTCGCCTTCTTAATTACTTGCTATACTTGCGTACTAACTTTTTGATTCATGCACTAGAACACCTAGACCCCTCTACACCTCAGAATTATGCAGCCATTCTCCATTTAAGTGGTACTCTACTTTTTGTTCTTCCTGCCAAAGTGAACAACTTCACATTTTCCCACATTAAACTCCATTTGCCTGATCTTTGCCCACTCACTCAACCTATCTATTTCTATCTGCAGCCTCCTCATGTCCTTTTCACAACATACTTTCCTACCTAGCTTTGTGTCATCTGCAAATTTAGCTACCATGCCTTCACTCCCCTCATCTAAGTCATTGATGTAAATCATAAAAAGTTGAGGCCCCAGCACAGACCCCTGTGGGATGCCACTCATCACATCCTGCCAATCAGAAAAAGACCCATTTATGCATACTCTCTACTTTCTACCAATCAGCCAATCTTCTTTCCATGCTAATATGCTGCTCACTACACCATGCGCTTTTATTTTCCGTAATAGTCTTTGATGTGGCACCTTATTAAATGCCTTCTGGAAATCCCAGTACAGTATGTTTACAGGCTCCCCTTTATCCACTGCGTATTTTATTCCTTCAAAAAACTCCAATAAATTGGTTAAACATGAGTTTCCTTTCACAAAACCATGCTGACTCTTCCCTATTGCCGTGAGCTCTTCTAAGTGCTCAGCTATAACCTCCTTAATGATCGATTCTAATAACTTGCCCACGACAGACATCAAGCTAATTGGCCTATAGTTTCCTGTTTTCTGCCTCCATCCCTTCTTGAATAGAGGGGTTATATTTGCTACTTTCCAATCTGATGGAACCTTTCCAGAATCTAGCAAATTTTGGAAAATTAACACTAGCGAATCGGCAACCTCGTTAGCCACCTCTTTTAAGACCCTAGGATGTAGTCGATCGGGATCCGGAGACTTGCCAGCCTGCAGCTCCATCAATTTGCTCAGTGCTGTTTCCCTAGTGATTTCAATTTCACCAAGTTCCTTTCTCCTGTTCACCTCCTGATTTGCAGCTATTACTGGAATGTTTTTTGTATCCTCTGTAGTGAACACAAAAGCAAAATAGTTGTTCATTTCTTCTGCCATTTCCTTATTATCCACTATTAACTCCCCACTGTTACTTTCTAGAGGACCAACACTCACTTTACTTGCTGTTTTCCTTTTTAAGTACCTGCAGAAACTCTTGCTATCCATTTTTACATTTTTAGCTAGCTTCCTCTCATGCTCTAATTTCTCTCTCCTGATTAACCTTTTAGTCATTCTTTGCTGTTCTTTATATTCTGTCCAATCATCTGTCCTACCATTCATCTTAGCAGAGTTGTATGCTTTTTCCTTAAGTTTGATGCTTTTCTTAATATCTCTAGTTAACCACGGATGGTGGGTCCTCCTCTTAGAATTTTTCTTTATAGTAGGAATGTACTTATTCTGAATACTCTGATATATCCCCTTAAATGTCTGCCACTGCTTCTCTATTGATCTATCCTCTACCCTAGTTTCCCAGTTCACTTCAGCTAGCTCAGCTTTCATTCCCACATTATTGCCCTTATTTAAGTTTAAGATACTAGTCTTAGACCTGCTCACCTCCCTTTCAAACTGGGTGTAAAATTCAATCATATTGTGGTTGCTGGTACCTAGGGGTGCCTTTACTCGGAGGTCATTAATTAATCCTGTCACTTTACACAATGCCAAATCTAATATAACCTGCTCTCCGGTTGGTTCTAGAACATACTGCTCTAAGAAACTCTCTTGAAAGCATTCTAAGAAGTCCTCATCTGGGCTACCATTACCAATCTGATTTTTCCAATTTATGTGTAGATTAAAATCACCCATGATTATTGCCATCTCTTTATCGCAAGCACACAATATTTTCTCTTGAATACTTTGTCCTACACTGTGGATACTATTAGGGGGCCAGTGGCGACTCCCACTAATGACTTTTTTCCCCTGCTATTCCTCATCTCCACCCAAATCAATTCTACATTCTAATTTCCTGAACCAGGGTCATCTCTAACAATTGTATCAATGCCCTCTTTGATTAATAGTGTTACTCTCCACCTTTACCTAGCTTCCTATTCTTCTTGAACGTCATGTACCCATTAATATTAAGGACTCAATCATTGTCGTCCTGCAGCCACATCTCCATAATTGCTATCAGATCATATTTATTTTCTTCAATGTGGGCCATCAGTTCATTTACTTTGTTATGTATGCTATGTGCATTCAGATAGAGAGCCTTCAGTTTTGTCTTTTTGTTACCTTTGTAACATCTAGCCTTGACTGTTGATGTATTCTTAGGTTTTTTTCTTTCTGTCCCTTCATGCCATTCTCTGACCCTTGATTCTCATGACACTATTTTGCTCTCCTGTCTTGACTCTACACCTTGAATTGCTACTTCTCCCCAAGCTTGATCCCTCACCCCTCTCCTTTAGTTTAAAGCCCTGTCTACTTCCCTAGTTATGCGATTTGCAAGGACACTCGTCCCAGCATGGTTCAGGTGTAAACCGTCCCAACAGTACAGCCCCCACTTTCCGCAGTACTGATGCCAGTGCCCCACAAGCCAGAACCCACTTCTCCCACACCAGTCTTTGAGCCACACATTCATCTCTCTAATCTTATTTGCCTTATGCCAATTTGCACGTGGCTCAGGTAATAATCCAGAGATTATTACCTTTTAGGTTCTGCTTCTTAATTTGGTACCTAGCTCCTCATACTGGCTTTGCAGAACCTCTTTCCTTGTTCTACCTATGTCATTGGTACCCACATGGACCACGACAACTGGATCCTCCCCCTCCCACTGCAAGTTCCTCTCCAGTCTGAGCAGATGTCCTGAACCCTGGCACCGGGAAGGCAACATAGCCATCTGGACTTGCAATCTTTGCTGCAGAGAACAGTGTCAATCCTCTTCACCATGCTGTCCCCTACTACCACTATGTTCCTTTTTGCTCTCCTGATTGAATGGCTTCCTGTTCCACAGTGCCATGGCCAGCCAGCTCCTCCACCTTGTAGACTTTGCTTTCATCCACACAGATTGTGAGCACCTCAAATCTGTTTGACAATTGCAAAGTCTGAGGCTCCTCCCCTACTGACTGCTCGGTCCCATTATCTGCCTCACTGACAGTCACATCCTCCTGTCCCTCACTGCTGACCAGAACAGATGACCCTCTTCTAAGAGATGTGACTGTCTTCTGGAACAAAGTGTTCACATATTTCTCCCCCTCCCTTATGTTGCACAGTATCTGCATTTCAGCTTTCAGATCAATAATCCCGATTTGGAATTCCTCAAGATGCTTACACTTCCTGCAGACATGTTTGTCATGGATAGCCTTGACATCCAAAAGCTCCCACATCTCACAGCTGCAACATAACACCTGTCCTGCCATTCTAACTTATGTTATTTAGTTAATTTGCTTTCATTACTTTCTTCCTATGTATGCTACAATTTACTGTGTTTATTGAATGCTAGTACCATTGACAACCAAAGGTTATATGCTTCTTAGCTACAGGTATGTGTTTTAGATGTTTGTTTAAATTATTTTTATTGCTTTTTTTTAATCTTTATTGTTGAATTTAAATTTTAAAGTTTTCCAACTTTTGCGTCTTATTTAAAGTCTTAGTTCTTTTTATTTATAGATCTACCTTAGCTCGCCTGTCCTAAGCTGGTTTCTCACACACTGTCCCTTAGACTGAGCACTTACTGGCCAATCAACTTACTGGCTTCCTGTGACATCACAGTTGCTTTTTAATTTTTCTTCGACTGCATCCTTCTCAGACTGAAGTCTCTCGCACTCTCCGCACCCTTTTCAGACTGAAGTCTCTCCCGCTCTCCGTGCCCTTTTCAGACTGAAGTCTCTCCTACGCTCTGCGCTCTTTTCAGAATGAATTCTCTCCCGCTCACCATGCCCTTCTCAGACTGAAGCCTCTCCCGCTCTCCACGCCCTTTTCAAACTGACATCTCTCCCACTCTCCACGTCATTTTTAAACTGAAGTCTCTCCCACTCTCAGCGCTCTTTTCAGACTGAAGTCTCTCCTGTTCTCCATGTCCTTTTTAAACCCTTTGGCGAAGGGTAAATACCCTCAGCATTTTTAAAAAGTGATCCCGTAAATTATTGTGACAAGATCTTCAAATGCCTAAAAATATTTTACAATTATTTTGGCAATGTGTTTTCTAATTTTAGATGTCTTATATCTCTAATGGAAATGGTAATATTTTATGATTTGCATAAACCCAATTATCAATGCTTTCATTTATGATTAACTCATGAATTTCTCATTTTTGCATAATTATTAGAATTTCACTGAAACCAGGCACCAATTAACATTTTCTTTCTTGGTTTGTACAGCTGCTGATTTATTGCTATGTTTTCAGGGGAGTTTGGATGAGTTGGATGAGGTTGCAGCGCTCATTGCAGCCACAGTGCATGATGTGGACCATCCAGGGCGCACCAACTCCTTCCTGTGTAATGCAGGAAGTGAGTTAGCAGTACTGTACAACGACACGGCAGTTCTGGAAAGTCACCATGCAGCCCTGGCTTTCCAACTTACATCTGGAGATGACAAGTGCAACATCTTCAAGAACATTGAAAGGTTATATTGACTAATCAATAGATTATCAGACGACTGAAAGTCCTTAGTACCAGGACAGTATGTGCATATAGTTTGTTAAATAATGCAACTTCTAAACTCTGTCATGAAACTATCATATTTTTCACAATATTCTAAGGTCGGCGTATGTATATGTGTGTGTGTGTGTGTGGTTCAGCATGTGGCTGATTTAATTGAATTATGGTCGGATAGAACGCAAGGTTGAAATTATCAAAGAGTTAGGTGTAAAAAGGGTATTTCAAATGGTAATGAGTGAGCTAGGGCAAAGTGTGTGAATGAAATTTGCATTTTTAGATAAGGGGAAAAGTTGTTGGATTTTCAAAGAAACATAAAGTTTTACCACTAACAAGATAATTAGGGCAAGGTTGTTACATTTATTTTTCCCAAAAGGAAAAGGGCATGTTGACAACATGAAAATTTTTCATAGGATGAGAAAAGGAAATTCTAAAGACAAGTGGTAACAATGGGATTTACAGATTAAAGAGGAAGAAATCTATTTAAAGAAGGATGGAATGTTGTATCAAGTGTGGCCAAGTTTCCCTTGTGGATTTGGTCAGCCTGGCAAATACTACCTGCTGTATCATAACAAAGTTATAAGTAGGAATTTAAAAGGTACTTTCTTTTGCTCTCTGAGGAAGGCCAAAAGTTCATATCAGAATATCAAAAATTTGCATTTATATAGCACCTTTAATGCAGTAAAATATCTTAAGGCACTTCGCAGAGGTGTAATCGTCCCAGAATTGACACCAAGCCAAAGAAAGAGATTTTAGAAACAAGTAACTAAAAACTTGGTAGATTTTAAGGAGCTCCTTAAAGGAGGAGAGAGAGATTTGGGAAGGGAATTTTTTATTTCTTTCACTGGATGTGGACATCACTGGATAACATCCAACGCTTAGGGCTGAAACAGTTGAAGACTTGAAAACGATGGGTAGGAAGAAATGTTCTGGTGCATCAAGCCTGTCCTACACTCACAATGGCTGGAGCATCATGATTAGACATTAAACGGGGACCAGAATAATTAAATATATGTGTTAAATATATTGTTACTAGGTATTTAAGAAAAGAGAAAGCTATATATATTTTTAAATCAAACAGCAGCAAGACTTTGCCTCAAGATTAGCAACAATAAAATATCAGTAAGTAATCATGAATCCAATTTTTTTTCTAGGAATCAATTTCGAACGTTGCGACAAGTGATCATTGACATGGTTTTGGCGACAGAGATGACAAAGCATTTTGAACATGTGAACAAATTTGTGAACAGCATCAACAAACCTATGACTTCTATTGAGGAAACCAGCTCAAATGTAAGTTTTAAGCCTCAGCCTCCTCATCATCATGTATCAATGACATGGAATAGACTGGCAGTCACAGTCAAGATTGGCACAAGAGGCCCTAAAAGTAAATCCACTCCATAAAATTTATCTATATTATTATAGTACAAGTGCTACCCTTAATTGATTTCTAGGCAGTAATTTAATCTCAAGGCTCATTGGCATTTTGATTATAAACTGCACAAGCTTCCTGCACATAGTTGATAACATTAACTGAGCCTTTTAATTAAAGAATTGCTTTATAAATTTACCCAGGCTCACATCATTCCTTGATTCTGACATCAGTATCTTAGACATATACAAACAAAAAGAAAACACTTTTTAGTCTTGGATGTGGGTGACACTGGTAAAGTCAACAGTATTTGTGCAACTCTAGTTTCTGTTGAGGTGGTGGTTGCTGGCCTGCTTGTTGATCTGTGCAGCACAAGCACTCCTACAGTGCTGTTGGGGAAGGAGATCCAGGATTTTGATCCAGGAGCAATGATATATGTCCAAATCTGAATGGTCTGTGGCTTGGACAGGAAACTGGAGGTGATGGTTTTCCAATGAAGCTGCTTCCCCTGTTCTCCTGGACAGAAGTTTTGGATTTAGGAGTTGCTGAAGTCCTTCCTGTAGATAGCATAGACACACAGAATCATACAGTGCAGAAGAGGCCCTTCGGCCCATTGAGTTTGCACCAACACATGAGAAACGCCTGACCTACCTACCTAATCCCATTTACCAGCACTTGGCCCAAAGCCTTGAGTGTTATGACATGCCAAGTGCTCATCCAGGTACTTTTTAAAGGATGTGAGGCAACCCGCCTCTACCACCCTCCTAGGCAGTGCATTCCAGACCGTCACACCTTCTGGGTAAAAAAGTTTTTCCTCACATCCCCCCTAAACCTCCTGCCCCTCACCTTGAACTTATGTCCCCTCGTGACTGACTCTTCAACTAAGGGGAACAGCTGCTCCCTATCCACCCTGTCCATGCCCCTCATAATCTTGTACAACTCGATCAGGTCACCTCTCAGTCTTCTCTGCTCCAACGAAAACAACCCAAGTCTATCCAACCTCTCTTCATAACTTAAATGTTTCATCCCAGGCAACATCCTGGTGAATCTCCTCTGCACCCCGTCCAGTGCAATCACATCCTTCCTATAATGTGGTGACCAGAACTGCACACATTACTCCAGCTGTGGCCTCACCAAGGTTCTATACAACTCCAACATGATCTCCCTACTTTTGTAATCTATGCCTCGATTGATAAAGGCAAGTGCCCCATGTGCCTTTTTCACCACCCCACTAACATGCCCCTCCGCCTTCAGAGATCTATGGACACACATGCCAAGGTCCCTTTGTTCCTCAGAACTACTTAGTGTCATGCCATTCATTCAATACTTCCTTGTCAAATTACTCCTTCCAAAGTGTATTACGTCACACTTTTCAGGGTTAAATTCCATCTGCCACTTATCTGCCCATTTGACCATCCCGTCTATATTTTCCTGTAGCCCAAGACACTCAACCTCACAGTTAACCACCCGGCTAATCTTTGTGTCATCCGCAAACTTACTAAACCTACCCCCCACATAGTCATCTATGTCGTTTATATAAATGACAAATAGAGAGGGAGCAAAGATCCCTGTGGTACGCCACTGGACGCTGATTTCCAGTCACTAAAGCATTCATCTGTCATCACCCTATGCCACTTACAACTAAGCCAATTTTGAATCCACCTTATCAAATTACCCTGTATCCCATGTGCATTTGCCGTCTTTATAAGTCTCCCATGTGGGACCTTGTCAAAGGCTTTGCTGAAATCTATATCAACTACATCAACTGCACTACCCTCACCTTCAAACCTGGTCACCTCCTCAAAAAATTCAATCAAATTTGTTAGGCATGACCTCCCTCTAACAAAGCCATGCTGACTATCCCTGATCAAACCTTGCCTCTCCAAGTAGAGATAGATTCTCTCCTTAGAATTTTCTTCAATAGACTCACTGGCCTGTACTTCGCTGGCTTCTCTCTACAACCCTTCTTAAATAGCAGAAGCACATTATCTGTTCTCCAGTCCTCTGGCACCTCCCCCGTGGCCAATTACAATCAGGATAGGCCAATGGTAGAAGGAGGTGTGTGCACAATCTGATGGTTAAAGTGCCAATCAAAAAGACTGCTTTGTAAAAGACCTTTTAATAGAATGACCATTTTCACCATCACATGATTTCTGATTGACCTTTTTGTAGTTAAGTGTACTATTTTGGGGGTACAATTTAAACTTTAATTTTGCAAGTCCGTATTCACAAATTACTTTGCTTGTTCATATGAGGCTTTAACCACTAGGCAGCAGGAGACAGTCTGGCGAAGTGACTCAGGAAACTTTACTTAAGTTATAAAGTAATACTTAACGAAGCAGGGCAGCAATTATACGGGCATATTAAAGTTCTTGCTTCCCAGATCAGCTTAGTACACAGGTCAACACTGGGACTTCCTCTCCATCAGTTCTGTGGTCTTCTGCTGGAAGGCAGGCTCTGTAAACTTCAGCTTCAACCTTGAGATGTGCCTTGGTCACTGAAAGCTACTGCTCATTAACCCTTTCCAAACCACAACCCGCAACCTGGTCAGTGGTATCCATGAACTTTAATTGGTCCAGGCAGTGCATGATAAGATTATGATTGGCTGTGTGATGCATGTGCAGTGCATGGACACTTACTGAATACTCTGAGCTCATTGTCTTGGATTTTGCTTAATTGGTGTTACTTCCTGATTAAGTCAGATACTTACGTTACTGTGCCTACTGATTAAATCAGTTACTTATCTATTACTATCTGTATGTGTTGTTGATTAAATCAGTCACTTATCAATGACTGTCTGCTTTTAGAGGGCACTTGCTGGGTGATGTGCCTGTTGTGTTTGACATGAGCTGGTTTATTTTTGAAACAAATTGCAATGTTACTTATAACTTTAAGCCAAGCGATATCGAACTAAAACAGGGGATTGCACAGTAGGTAATGCTTAAAAATCTATACAGTGTGTATAAAATATGTGCATAGCAATAATCAGTGTTTAAAAGGTTAGGTTAATGCAGTAATGAGTAGAATAATTAGCGTGGTGACAGGATATAGCTCATTCAAACTTGAATGATTGTAAGTTTCGCACTGATATAGCAGCATTTTGGAATTAACACTGTCTGCCAAGTTGCAAAAGTAGACACTAATCTTCAATACTAATTCCTATAAATTTCAACTATCAATGTAATACAATAAGATAATTGTGTTTTATTGGCATTCTCTGAAGTTTGGTACATCTTCCAATTTATGACAAGAAATGGAAGTTATTGTTCTGGATATAAATGCCACAATTTACAAAAATATAATCCTGGCAGAAATCTATTTTTATTGTATTATTATAACAATGTATTTGATGTGCAAGTGCAGTGGGAGTCTAAAGCACAACATGTAGTGAAATCTGCTTAATGCTGGCACAATTGTCAGTTCATTGGAGGAAATCCTATATAAGCCTTGAGCATCTTGAGTACCTTGTGCTCTGTTCACCCACCTTCCAGGAAATATGAAAATGACCAGATAATGGGCTGGATTATCTACCTAGAGGCGGTAGCGGGAGTCAGGAAATTTCCCAGCTTGGCATGCCCTTCTCAGGAAAAAATGCTTGCAAGGGCGGCATTTTCATTCGGGGTGGGAGGGGGGTGGGCAAGTGCTGAGTTAGACCCCCCACCTCTGGAAACAGTTTGGAGACAGGCACAGGGGCTGCTGAGTGCGAAGGCAGGCTGTTTAAAAGACCCGCCTCAGTGTTCTTTGAATTCATTCCAGCATTTTATTTAATACTAGGCTTTCAGCCAAGCCTCATTATGCATTCTTGGCTGAGAGCCCAGACATCCATTAGTCTGTTGAAACAGCTGTGCCCAAGAAAGCATTGCTTAATTGACAGCTCTTTCTTTTAGATCTATTTTGTCAATTGCACAATATTTATTTGCACTAGATAAAGAGGTGCCAAATGCTTGTAGTTTCTGCTATTGATACTTTAAAGGTTTGGATGACTGACACTTTTGTAGGGCTGTAATAAAAGAAGCTTTTTTAATAAAGTTATGAATGAATGACTGGTACATGTCATTGTTACTATAGGGTTCATTGGCTCTGTATAGTGTGTATACTGGTGAATAGGCATGAAAGTGCCATAGGTTGGCTTGGAAGGTATGAGGGGCCATTGGCATTGGGTAGAGGGGCACAGGTTGGCATGAGGGACATGGGTAAGACCTTTTGAACTTACCTTTCGAAAGGTTTCCTCATCCAGATAATGGTTCACAACACCTAGGAGGGGCTGTGAACCATGACTCCTTAAAAAGTCAACCCGACTCCACGAAATTGCGGAGA
Organism: Carcharodon carcharias; assembly: GCF_017639515.1. NCBI lineage: Eukaryota > Metazoa > Chordata > Chondrichthyes > Lamniformes > Lamnidae > Carcharodon > Carcharodon carcharias. The sequence continues at coordinate 161,219,974 of NC_054470.1, forward strand.
AGTTGGAAATAACTGTCCCGACAGTGGAGCTGGCCAAGCTGGGTGTGCAGAATGTGGGCTCGTGACCCGCATCACCCCACACCTTAATCCTATGTTGACGAAAATTGGGGGCGAATCAGATCCCAGCCATTATTTTTAAAGGTCCACAGAGTCTCCCCAACTCTGTGAAAATCCAGCCCAATCACTCTTTGTGATGTCAATTGAGGAATAAAGATTGGCTAGGACAAAAGAGATAACTCCCCTGCTCTTCTTAAATAGTGCTATCTTATCTTTCACATGCACCTGAAAGGGCGGGCGGGAACTTCGGTTTAACATCTCATCCAAAAGATGCATCACTCCTTCAATACTGCATTGGAGCATCAGCCTTGATTTTTGTACTCAAGTCCTGGAGTGGGATTTGAACACAGAGCCTTCTGATTTAGAGAAAAGAGTGCTACCAGCTGAACTGCAGCTAACACTTTGTAATAAAGGACTGTTCAAAACCAAGAAAGATCATCTTGATGTATTGGGTCGGGCCTACTGATTACAGATTTCTTACACCGCTTCATTTCTCACACCCTTTATTAGCGCTATCTTCCAAATATCTATCTTGAAATTTCTAATGTCCTCCATCTCCCTTAGTGGGTTATTTTGCTTATTCAACATCCTTTGTGTAAAGCAATGTATATTTTCCCCTTGGCCGATTATAGTAGCTGATCAGTATGGGCAATTTTTGCCTGAGTGCTTGCAGAAGTACTTACAGTGCTGGACAATCAAATTAGCTTTGCTCAATCGGTAATGCCCAAAGCTTTAGTGATTTGGTGAGTAAATCAGCTATCTATGCCTTCCCCTCACCATTTAACATGCTTAGCAAGCTCCCTACAACAGTTAAAGCTGCTTTTGAGGTTTTAGGGCTGCTTCCTTCTTGTTGGTTGGCCCACAGTTTGGACAAATATTCCAACAGTTTTGCCCACAATATATTGTATACATTTGCCAAGAAGCCCTTGATAACCTGTGTTTTATCCTTGTTTTTTATTCTGGGTTTAAGCGGCCAGAACAACAATAACTTCATCAAAAAGAAGGGTTTGGAACAGGTTTTTTAAGAAGTTACAAGTGGAGAGATGGAGAGGTTTAGATAGGGTATTCCAGAGCATGGAATCCAGGTGCCTGAAACTTCATTGTCAATGATAAAGCAAAAAGGAGGCAGGGTGTGTATTAAATACTAGAGAGGAAGATGGTTTGGTGAGAGCTTACAGGGCTAGAAAAAATTGAGTTCAATTGCTAATTATTAGGCTGTTTAACTAAGTACCCATTTGGTTGCATAAAAGGGATAACAGCTGAGATTAGTCTGGTCTATGGAGAGTTTTATGACAAGCACTAAAACTCTGTCTGGAGGAGTTTGTCTAGGTTTCGGTCTTCATTTCTAAACAACTATTGGAACTTAACACAATGGCCCTGAATTTCCACAGGGGTTCTCCTGATCTTCTGGCTTAACTTTGGCAGGAGATCAAAGACATCTTGAGAACTGGTGTCAATGGCCAGTGATGCCATTTCTCCAGAGCTTCTGCCTAACTCCAGCTGTAGATATGACTAGAAAGTGGATGAACCCCCAGAACTTCAGGGCAAAAAGTTTACCTTATGTTTTTTCTGATTGCTCGGTAGTGTTCTATAACATGGAACAGTTGATTTACCCTTGCAATCTAAATTGCTGCACCAGATTTAAATGGTTGGTAATTGTGTACAAACTACTAATTTCTGTTGTGTTCCAGAGTGAATGCAGTGATGGTGAATATCTGTCCAGTATAAAGAACTCAATTGAGGACAGACTGCTCATTAAACGCATGTTGATTAAATGCGCTGATGTCGCTAACCCTTGCCGCTCCGTGAAGTTATGTGTCGAATGGGCAGGGAGAATTTCAGAAGAATATTTTGCTCAGGTAACATTGCAATATTTCGCCATTATTTAAGTTTGGACGGGATCAACATGCTTAAACTGAGCCCCGCTAAATTTAAACTGATAAAGAGGAGTTGATCTTCTGTTTTCTTTTTCTTGATGCATACTATAAACATGAGAAGTAGGCCATTCGGCCCATCGAGCCTACTCCCCCATTCAATAAGACCATGGCTGATCTGCTTGTATTACTAATTCCACATTCCTTTCTACCTCCAATAACCTTCCATTCCCTTGCCTAACAAGAATCTATCTACCTCTGTCTTAAAGTTATTCAGTGACCCCCACCTCCACCGCCTTCTGATGCAGAGAATTCCAAAGTCACATACGCCTCAGAGAAAAAAATTCTCCCCATCTCTGTCCTAAAAGGGCACCCCCTAATTTTAAAACACTGGCCCCTATCTCTCGACTCACCCTCAAGAGGAAACATCATTTCCGCATTCGCCTTGTCACTCAATCAAGTCACCCTTCATTCTTCTAAACTCCAGTGGAAACAAGCCCAGCCTGTCCAACCTTTCCCCATAAGACAACTCATTCATTCCAGATATCAATCTAGTAAACCTACTCTGAACCACCTCTAATACATTAACATCCATGCTATAAGCTTTCTAGTATAATGCAAGATTCTTAGTTTATCCTTGCTGAAAGTATATTTTTATAACTGAAATAATTGTAACTGTCAGCATTATATTTTAATATTTCCACATTCATGTGGTTGACAATAAAACGCTCAAATTTAGCCATAAGGAGAAAGCTCAGGTTCAATTCATTTGTCCTGACTTAGGCCATCTCAACCAGGGAAGCTGTTGGAACACTGCAGTTGGCCTCAATGCCCCAGGGGATAGGTAGTCAGCGAGGGTCTCCATTTCTGATTGATATACGGTTGCAAGTGTGCATGTTCAAATGTCATGGAGGAGGGTTCAGTCAGCTAACACTCACTGTCAAATTACCTGAACAATAAGTGCAAATAATAGGGCAAAGTACCAGAAAGCAACTGGAGCCCATAAAACTGTATTCCAGCAAGGGAAGCAAATTGGAGAGGGAGGGGAAAGCCTAGACCAAGACATTTGACCTGTATTAAGTGGAACTCTCTGTGCATCTGTTTCAATCAGAAAAAGAGAGTAGGTATAATTTTCTAATTTGCACTCTCAGTGGGGAGCCTTGCCTACCCGGAGTGCGTATCAGATATTCCGATGCCATCCAATTTTCTCATATGCTGTCTGGGCGAGTGAGGCTCCCTTCTTATGGGACCGCAAAGTCAGAAAATTCCAGTTTGTTTAAATCACCATGTTTGAACGCTCCTCGCAATGGTCATCAGTCTGTAGTTTACTTTTTTGCACAAAATTAAACCACAGGCTTCATGCCCTATGCAATGACACCATTGTCTGCTTCATTCATGTAACAATTATTAATTACTACGTCTTTGTCAACAGACAGATGAGGAGAAACACCAAGGTCTGCCAGTTGTGATGCCAGTCTTTGATCGGAATACCTGTAGTATTCCAAAATCTCAAATATCGTTTATCGATTATTTTATAAATGACATGTTTGATGCTTGGGATGGTAAGAATGTCTTTTTTTTAATCATTTATATGTGGACTTTTAAGTCATTTTTAATCTGTCAATAAACCCAGAGTCACTATATTGTGACCCTCATACTGCCTTGGGTTGTATACTTCTCAATGAATGTATTCACCCCAGCTCAGAGGGAGAATCTGAATTTCCCGGAAATTTCGTCTGCTATGACATGGTCAATAATGGGCTGGAAATCCCTTTCACAATTTGTAAATGGGGTTTTGCCACACTTTCAATAAAGTTACGACAACACAGTAGCAGAATGTCGAAGGAAATTCAGGGTCATAATTTATTGGAATGAATTGTCCACCCATTATGCACCTGGGAGCATTAATATTAACTTGAATAGCTTTAAAATGTCTCTTCAGAAATGCCAAAGGGTCAGTTAGAGTAAGTGGTCATGGAGATTTTGGCCACTTTTACCCACATTAAAATATTCAGTTATAACCCTGCAGGGAGGTGGTTAAGGAAACATTGGCACATAGCCAGCCACATGCTGTGAAGGAGCAAAAAAATCAACACAAGAAATTCTTACAATTTCCTTCATAGCTAGTTTCAGAATGCTATTGACAGAGGTTTGGGAGCAGAATACTTGCCTGCTCTCTTGCCAGGAATTGGTGGGAATGGAGAGGATGCTTCCTACTGGCAGGTATTTGAATTCTGGCACATATGAGTATAGTAGAAACTATATATAGATGTATAAATCCTAAATGAAAGACCCAATATCACAAAAATAATGCAGTTTTACACATGCCGTACCTCAGAGTCATACACTGTAACTATGTTTATTTAAAAAGACCAAGTTGTCTTTTTTAATGTATTACATTTGTGTTTTATTAGAAAAGATGGTCATGTATACATAGTGTGTTGAATTAAGTACTATCCAATAATTTAATGATTATTTTCATGTCATTTCAACTGTCTTCCTTTCAGCATTTGCAAACCTCCCTAAATTAATACAGCACTTAGCTGAGAATTACAAGTACTGGAAGACTCTCGACGAATGCAAGTGTAAAGGTCTGCGACTTCCACCTGACCTTTAAAAGAAAAAAGGTGCAAGGACAACATGTTTGTTTGCCAACCTCACTTTAACTCATGACTCAAGCAAAGCCATTAAGAGATTCTATTTTAGTTCAAGTGACTGTAAATTTGTAATGTAATATAAATCCTATACAATGCAGGACGACTTGATGTACAGCGTGCAGGAAATTATGTTGAATTTTCATTGGTGTCCCAATTACAAACCAAATAGCACACAACTCTTGAGTTTCGACACTGACTTTGTCATGTTCAAGTAAATTTTAGTACCATTCCTGAGGAATATCACAGAGTAAGGAAAAGAACAGGTACATCTTTGTTGAGAGAAGGCACAATGAGAGTACTGGTTCTGCAATTATTATCCTAAAACCATATATGTAAGTAAGCCTTTCATTTCCTACAGAGTTCTTTCTTCAAAGTTTTAGATACTTGGAAGAACTAGGGGCAATATTCTAACTACATTCACCAATTTGTCATCGTTTTAATAAATGACAGTTGGGGCATTAAGGCAGCTCTGGGCAGTAGTAGGTTTCACTAACTCTATAAATACTTAACACGGAAATAAATCTTTTCTCCTGGCGAAAAATAAAAATCAGCTCAACAAATTATTGTGAGAGTGAGATCCCTTAATTTATGTCACACTGATATATTCTGATTTGATATTTAAAGTTACACTTTGCCAAGGCCTTACTTAATCTGTGCCAAAATCCTGAAGTCAATATAACGGCAATCAATTTATTTTTCGAAATGTGATTGAATGTACCAAGTAAATTATTTCTGCATTCCATGCTGATCTATGTGGAAATATGCGCTAACACTTGTGGGTTTCACCTACATTAGTGTTCTGACCAATATGTGTAACAACCCCAACACAGCTGCCCTATATTAATGAAGTATTCTGAATAAAGTCACAAGGTAGTTAAGAATGAGGTGGGCCATTTCTTTCATCTTAGCACATTCATCCAGGTGTATCCTAATGTCCCCCTATTGCATTATCTATATTGTTTCTTAAATGATTCCTGGGTTTTTGCCTCCACTATTCTATGAAGGTGGAGATCTTGTGACGCAGTGGGTAGCATCACTGCCTCTAAGCCAGAAGCTCTGGGTTCACGTCCCACTCCAGGACTTGATGGCCAAGGAAGGTGTATTCATAATGTGGCCAAACAGGTTGAGTGCAACTAATCACCCTGTAAATCCTTCCAATATGCCTATGGCAGGCAGTAAGAGTGGCAGTGTGTCCTAGTCAATCATACTAATGTGGAGTGGTGCCCCTCAAGCTATAGCCATTGGAGACCTGTTTCAGGAAAATCTAGCACATGTACTTTGGCTGCCTCATGTGTTACTAGACACAATGAAGCCTCTAAGCCAAAGTATTCTATCAAGGGGTCTGTTCCATGTATTAATCACGCTGTGTGACAAAGAACTTCCAGATATTAGTCCTAAATTTGCCTTTTACTAGTTTGAACTTGGGGCCCTTGTCACATTCATGCAATTTATTTTAAAGTAATTTTACAGATTTCAATTTTCCAAATGATTAACCATCCTAAATATGTAAAATCACTTCTTAGATGTCACCTTTCATGGCTAAAAAACTCAAATTTCTCCAATCCTTCTTCATAACTCTGGCCTCTGACATTAGGGATCAATCACATGGTTCTTCTCTGCACTGCCTTTAATAGTCCCCTGTGTCTTGGTAACTGAAACTAGACACAGTACTTGAGATGCAGCCTGACCAGAGTGCCATGCAGTTTGATCATGACTGCCTTCGATATGTGTTCTGCTGTTTTTGGTATATGGTGCATCATTATATTGCTTTGTTGATTGTTCCTCTGCATTGTTTGTATATTCAGCGTTGAATGTGCTAAAATTCCTCCAACTTCATTCTGAACTATTTCAATACTATTTACTAAGTACGCCATGTCATTTTTCCTTTCCTTCAAGTCGAAAGTGGTTGGAAATGCAATTCGTGTATACAAAAGTAATCTTTCAGTGCAGCTGGTAAGAGTCAGTTGCATTCAAGTATGAATATATTAGCAGGAACTATGTGATAAAAGGACATGAGTGAGAAAAAAACATGTGGAATGGAGGCTGAATGTTCTAAATCTGTTACAGTTAAACCTAATGGGGTGACTAGGCAGCATGCTATAAAGTCACAAATGCAAACAAAGTGAGACTGAATTAACAATGAGAAAAATAAACACACGAAGGACCAAAAACAAAATTACAAGTAAAGCAAGTATCAACCTCTAATGTGAAGCATACATATACCAAACTGTATGTATGCAAGTAGAAATATTGTAACAAAATATACAATTGTTTATAGACAATGCCATAGTAATTCTGTTCAGTACTGGGACAAAATGTGCAACAATAAATATAATTAAATACAATAATGTTTTATTAATGTATCTTAGTGTGCTAAAATTGATACCTTTCTCCATGCACAGGTTTGCAAAGCACTGGTGGTGAGATTTGGGTGGACGCATTATTTGAATCACCCTCCATGGGGTGGTACTCTGGCTCAGCAGCCATTATTGTTGTACAGACCTGCAGAAAGGTCTTCAGAGCACTCGAGGGAGCTCTACATGGCTACATCCTGGAGCAGCATGAAGCAAAGTTGCTGATTTCTCCTCAATGTAGTTGAACAGATTGATTCGAGAGTCAACCTGTTCTTCCAAATTTTAGTCATCTAATTACCTATCATAATGCAAGGTAACATAGGATACGCCCTTGTTTTCTGATTGCACATCTATATGGGTTTTTTTTCTGCCAATTTCTAATCTATCAGGTGCATATTCTTCCCAGAAAAGTCTAGGTTGGTGGTGGGGGACTTCACATAGCTGACATGTCCCCTGACAAGGACATGCCCTTTGTCAAGAACAGCTTGCATAGTGTAACTTGGAGAAAGACTGGAGGAGGATCCAGTAACAAGAGAAGGGCCTTCTAATCAAACAGCAGCATAGTGATGGTGGTTTCCATTCTTATCCTGCTGCCCAAGAATTCAACATCCGTCCTGCCTGAACACCCTCTGCCACTGAGTTAGTTAGAACCTCTTAAGTTGGACACAGTGGATGAAGGTGACTCATCAGTAGATCCATGAAGGACCTTGTTGAAATAATGAATTTATTCAACAACATGTTATGAAGAGTGCTTTCAAATTATTTTTCTTCCCCCGTGTAAAAGAAAATCTTGCATTTACATAATGCCTTTCACCACCTTAGGACGTTCCATAGTGCTTTAAAGCCAATGACATAATTATTGAAATAAAGCCACTGTTGTAATGTAGGAACAAAGACTGATTTAAAAAAGCACTAGGAGGGTTGGGTTTAATCCAGGCCTCTGGGCAGGAATGGGTTGGGCAGGGAGTGGGGAGGTTATTATGTTAATACCATTTTCCCACCCTCACCATTTTAACTTAGATGAATCTAAGCATGGAAGGACACCCATCTCGGAGGAACAGGAGCCTAATCTCAGTGCCAAAGTCATGTCCTGATGACATGATTCAAGAAGTGCTCACCATTTTAACCATGAGCCTGACTGGGACCTCACAGTCCTGAACCAGGGACTGGGAAACAGTATCGCCCACAGTATGATGTAAAGAGACATGACCTGAGACTAGAGAGAATTGTGGACTTGATAGAGACCTGGATTAACTCATAGCTTGTGCATAATTATGTTTTAAGACCATAAGAAGTAGGCCAATCTGCCCATCAAGTCTGCTCCACCATTCAATGAGATCATGACTGATCTGATAATCCTCAACTCCACTTTCCTGCTTTTTCTCCATAACCCTCGATTCCCCTACTGATTAAAAATCTATCTCAGCCTTGAATATACTTAACAACCCAGCCTCTACAGCCCTCTGCGGTAAAGAATTCCATAGATTCACTAGCCTCAGAGAAGAAATTCCTCATTTTTGTTTTAAGTGGGAGCCCCTTACTCTGAGATTATGCCCTCTGGTCCTGGACTCTCACACAAGGGGAAACAACGTCTCAGCATCTACCCTGTCAAGCCCCCTAAGAATCTTATAAGTTTCAATAAGGTCTCCTCTCATTCTTCTAAACTCCAATGAGTACAGGCCCAATCTACTCAACCTCTCCTCATAAGAAAATCCCTCCATACCCGGGGATCAACCTAGTGAACCTTCTCTGGACTGCTTCCAATGCCAGTATATCTTTCCTTAGACAAGGGCACCAAAATTGTTCACAGTATTCTAGGTGTGTCTAACTAGTGCCTTGTATACTCCATTCCCTTTGAAATAAAGGCCAACATTCCATTTGCCTTCCCTATTACCTGCTGAACTTGTATGTTAGCTTTTTGAGATTCATGCACAAGGACTCCCAAATCCCTCTGTGCTGCAAGCTTCCTCGATTTAAATAATATTCAGCTTCTCTATTCTTCTTCCTAAAGTGCATAATCTCACATTTTCCCACATTATATTCCATCTGCCAAGTTATTGCCCACTCACTTAACCTGTCTATATCCCTCTGCAGACTCCTTGTGTCATCCTCATCACTTGCCTTCCCACCTATTTTTGTGCCATCCACAAACTTGGCAATAGTACATTCACTTCGCTCATCTAAGTCATTAATATATATTGTAAAAATTAGTTGCAGATTGTCATCCCAAAAATGCCCCCCTTGTCCCAACTCTGTCTTCTATTAGTTAGCCAATCCTCTATTCATGCTAATATACTACCCCCAACACATGGGCTCTTATCTTATTAAATAACCTTATGGGCTGTACCTTATCGAATGCCTTTTTGAAATCCAAATATATTACATCTACTGGTTACCCTCCATCTATCCTGCTTGTTACCTCCTCAAAGAATTCTAATAAATTTATTAGGCATGATTTCCCCTTCATGAAGTTATGCTGACTCTGCTTGATTAGATTATGTATTTCTAAATGCTCTGCTATTACATCCTTTATAATAAACTCCAACATTTGTTAAGCAAACTGGTTTATGGTTACCTGTTTTTTTTTTTGTCTCTCCCTTTTTGAATAACAGTATTACATTGGCCGTTCTCCAATCCTCTGGGACTTCTCCAGAATCTAAGGATTCTTGGAAGATTATTACCAGTGCATCCACTATCTCTGTAGCTACTTCCTTTAATATCCTAGGGTGGAACCCATCAGGTCCAGGGGACTTATCAGCCATTAGTTTCCCTAGTAATTTTTCTCTAGCAATAGTTCTTGTATTTATTTTCTTCCCCCCACCCCACCCCTTTTGCCTCTTGATTATTTAGTATTTTTGGAATGCTATTAGTATCCTCTACCTTGAAGACTGAAGCAAAGTATTTATTCGACTCCTCTGCTATTTCCTGGTTCCCCATTATTATTTCCCCAACCTCATTCTCTAAGGGGCCTATGTTCACTTTGGCCTCTCTCTTCCTTTTTATATATTAAAAGAAGCTCTTACTGTCTGTTTTATATTACTTGCTAGTTTTCCCTCAAAGTTCATTTTCACCCTTTTTTTGGCCATCTTTTGTTGGTTTTTAAAACTTTCTCAATCCTCTGGTTTACCACTAATCTTTGCCACATTGTATGTTTTTTCTTTCCATTTGATACTGTCCTTAATTTCCTTGGTTAACCACAGTTGGTTTATCCCCTTCCCTGAATCCTTCTTCCTTACTGGGATATATCTTTGTTGAGAGTCATGAACTATTTTCTTAAAGTCTGCCATTGTTCATCAACCATCTTATCAATAAACAGTTTTCAACAAACAAGACTCAGAACCTCTTCGTGAGACCTACTGAACATACAATATATGCTCCACTTCTGTAATCAACATAGTTTTTAAGAACATACTGTGAATTTATGTGGCCTTATTACAGGCCTGGGAATGGTCATTTCTTAAGTTGGTTTGACTTGTTTGTTGAAAGTTGACTTTTTGCTGTTTTGTTCTTTACACTGCCCTTGTTTTGTTTCTGCTTTATTGGTCTCCCAATCATTTTCTGTTGCTAGCTTGCTGCTGATTTCTTGAAGTACAGGACTCCCTTCGCACAGACCTCCAACCACAACATCTTTGCTGCCACCTGGTGAAAAATCTCAGCTCTAACCATACTGTTCAGTCCGGGGGGGTGGGGGGCGGGGGGGTGATGTGGTTACTAATAGTTGTCACTGATAAAAGGAGTTTGTGAGGTGGGAGTCTGATGTACAGATGTACAATTATTAGGCTATGCATCAAAAAGTGCTACGGAATCATATATAAATGGTCACAATATTGTATACAGAACAGATTTATGAACATGTTCTCACATATGTATGAAAATAGATAAGGGTCCAGTTTGTTTTGCTATTAATTTCCCCAATTTGCCAATAATGGAGGTGTTGAAATGAACATTAGCTGGGCTAGATGGTTGCCGGTTCCAATGTTATTTGGATATGGCTTTTATTACAAAGGTAAAAATTTGGGGGGAATTTACTTGTTAACCCCTCTTCACATGCAAGTACATGAAATGTTTTAGATTTTTGTATTTGAACTAATTTCCTATCATTAATAACCAACATGAATGGGAGTTGCTATGAAGTGGAGTATTGTTGTAAATTTAGCATTTGTGATGTAACGAATTTAACACAGCACCTTTGGACACTAGTCTTAGTCAATTCCTGTTCCAAAGTCTTGTAACTAATGCTTTAAATGAGTTAGTGTGCCTCCTTGCAGCAAGTTAAAAGTATTAGTAAGCAATGATCCAAATAATCGGTGTATGTTAGATCGAAAAATGTGAAACTGTAATGTACTAAAAGTAGTACTGTTGTGGTGGTTTTAAAAAGCATGTTTCTGAAAAATATATATCATATACATATATCTTTCAAAAATATCAACAGGCAGAATATTTCTGATTATCATCAGTTTCAAGTCTACCAGAGGCATCCATACATGAAGCAACTTCCATGCACTTTAAACTGCTACTGACAGACTACATTAAAATTAAAAGCTGACACAGCTATGTATTATCTGCAAAATTGCATTTTGTTATATGAAGGTCTTTATATTGGGTGATAGGTAATTGTTTTCCAGTTGACAACCTGAAAACTTACTTTCCAATGCCATCTTCAGCTTTTGAGGAACTTATTGCAGTTAGCAAGTTTGTATAGCTAAAGCCATTAAAGTGTTAAGTAGGAGAGCAGGATTACCTGAAATGTATATTTGATTCTAGTTTTACCAAAACTGAACTCATAAGTTACCCACTGAAAATAACATATGTACCTATATCATTGGTTCAGATGTTTCCTGTTTCAGTTCACAATCCATGTCAGACTATGGGTGTATGAAGTAATGCCAACTTCACAAAAGAGTACACCCTCACTTCAGATCATTTTAAAATCGGAGGCAGTCTAATTTTCTAAAGGCAACACCTTCTTCTTAAACATTTATTTATTCAACCCCGCAAAAAATTAAATGGTAATTTTAAATATACAGGAGTACTTCATAATTTACTACTTATTTATCAGCAACACAATGCATCTGGTTTAAAACCATAAAGAATTAAAGCATAGTTGGGTGTCATATGTTCCATCATGTCTGTGCAGCTCTTCAGTAGAGCAATCCAAAATTGATTCTACTGCCTCACAGTCTCCCCAAACCTATAACTTCCTTTGCTTTAAATGTTTACACCTTCTGTAAGTTTCGTACACTATCGTATTAGGTGAAATCAAATGCATGCAGACGTAAATAAATGCATGTTATTTTCTTCACTATTGTCATTAAAACATAAATGGATTTTTTTATATTTATGATTTGTTTCCTGCTATTGATTCTGGATTTTACAACAATTTTGAGACAGGTCAAAGAAAATTAAATTTAGTGAAATTGTTAGGAGTTTCCTTAAAAGGTTCTCCCAAATGACCACCTTATTTGGCAATGGCTCAGCAAACAGCCCGAACGAACCATGTAAACGGGATTTCCACTATATTCCACCAAAGGTTAGCAATGATATTCAAAGTCAATCTTCATCACCATCCAGATTATGTTCCAGGAATGTTATTTTCAATGCTTTGAACTATGTCTATGTCAGACAGTTCATAGCATACACAATAAAATATCACCTATGAAATAAATGTGCTATAGGTTTATCATTGGTGAAACACATTTAAATATCCATAAATATCTGTAAATATCTATAACATGGCTTTATAAATCATTGCTGTGGAAGACCTGCTCTAGAGCACTTATGGTGTTCTTGCTGTACCTGAAACTAATGACTGATTAAAATCCATAATCATATGAATTGCTTGTACATGGAATCAAACCAAAATGGGGCAAGTTTCTAAAATATCTTTTAAGCTTGTTAGTGAAATAATTTTGAAATTATTCTTGAACAAAAATATTTTTATATATCACTTTCACAGGAACTGAAGACCTGTGATATTTTATAAGAATGCATTGTAACATTCCCTATAAAGTTGTTATATTTTAGTTTTACTGAAATCCTTTATTGACACAAGATTGCATGGAGTCATTGACATGTTATAGAAAAAGCCTATAATTTGTGTATACTCAACAAGGTCTGGTAATTTGTGATAACGAAAGTTAATATTTGATTGATATGTCTAAATAATACACAAATCACTCATTGTTTGACACAAGTGGTCAAAAGGACATAGCAGGATGTTTAATTTGCTCGGCAGTGCAAAATACAGTTGGCAGAGGAAAACATAAATAGATCGAAGTGTGGATAGAAAGGATTGGAATTATTGTCAAGTTTTGTAGTTTTTACACTAAGTAAATAATAGAAAATAAATCAAAGTTTCCATGCACATATGTATATATAATTCTATCTTACATTTACAGCAAATATTGGTGTCTTTTGATTGATATTTTGCTATGCATTTTGTTTGTAATGCATAAAATGTTTAGAATTTGCACAATAAATTGCATTGACTGCAAGCTACTGCAAATTAAACAATGTATTTATTTTTCCCTCAAAAAACTGATATAGATGTTTTTTGTGCATCTACGTTTCCCTGTGTGCAAGATACCACTGCAAAAATCAATTTTGTTCTCTAATGAAAGTAAATTAAACTTGTTTATTATTTATACACTCCATCTTCACAGAAGACATCTTAACTATTTTTCTGTATCTTTTATTTGAAAAGCATGTCAAGGCCCATAGGGCTTGTACTTTTTTGTTACAGTAATAACATTTTGATATCAACTTCGTGATACTTGCTGACTTACACATATATTGCACATGCATCTACATCAGAAAGTAAACCTTTTAAACTCAAGGGAACACCACATTATCATGCATTTCTAAAGTTTGCACAGGTTTTGAATTCTGTAGCATTTCAAAATAAATGTAAAATGTATTGAACATACAGACTATCAGGCCCCTCTGTCATAACTCCAGCTTAAGTTAACATTCACCACATACAAATATGGTCAACAAGGAATAGTTTCCACTTACATCCTTAAATGATTACCATTGAGTAACTCATATTCAACTATATAGATGAAGCCCTTTCTACTCTGGTCAGCCAATGTGCTTCAAATCCAATCTCAAGAGCTTTACCAATGTTTATGTTTCCAACATTAACCATCCTCATCACCTAAGTGACAAAATTAAAAACATTTGGATAGACTGTCCACATGTATTCCATCCATAACTTTTAGCCAGAAGGGGGGAAACTTTTATCCCACCTGTCTGGACTGGAGTTGAACCAACTGCTGGTGGTCAAAGGACATCATTCTAATTGGTAAGCACCTAGTTTCTAGAAACATGTTTTCTGGGAAAAGAAAGTGAGACGCTAAAAATGAAGTTTGTATACAAGAATCAAGAACCTTTCATGGAGTATGTATCACCAGCTGTTATTTGTACTGAACTTTATACAACATATTACAATAAAATTGGTTTAGTTGCTGGAATTTTATCAAGCCCTTGGCAACAGTCTGGTGGTGGGAAGGCTGGCAAAATGGTATGGGAGGGGATTGGAGGTGCCCGACCTCCTCCTGCTGCCATGCTGTTTTGCCAGGAGTAGGAAAGATGGCCAATCAACCACACACCCATTGCCCAACAAAACCTGGTGGACTTCAGGGTGGCCCTTCTTTAGGGACATTTCATGGCCCATGGAGAGGTCCTCCAGGAGCAAAGGCCACCCTCGTGTCAAGGGTTCTGCCTACTCTCAGCTACCGCAAATGCCACCCCCACCCTCATTTACCAGGGCTTACTTGCCAGGTTATGGCTAGCCCCAACCCCATTTACTCCACTTCAAGGGTACCTCAACCATTGAAGCACTCTTCTTCATGAAGCTGAAGCTTCAGAAATAGCCATCAATGTCTTTAATTGGGATAGCGGACTTGGAAGCAGCCAATTATTGGAAATATGCCTCGCAGAGTCCCACCACCAGCTGATACAGATTTGCCTCCACTATCAGCCCAAGCAGCCGGACTTCAGTCATAGGAATTGCGACCCATGTTTGAGTGGTTCAGAGAACATGGGGACACCACACCTGGTTGAAAACTTTATGAAATAAATAACCAAAGCAGTACGGTCAAAAATGTTCTAAACATTGTGATCCATTGAAACACCATCTACAAGGCACAAGTCAGTAGTGTGATGGAATACTTCCCACTTGCCTGGATGAGTGCAGCTCCAACAACACAAGAAGCTCAACACTATCTAGGACAAAATAGCCCACTTGATTGGCACCACATCCACAAACATTCACTTCTTCCACCACTGACGTACAGTAGCAGCAGTGTATACCATCTACAAGATGCACTGCAAGAATTCCCCTTAGACAACACCTTCCAAACCCACGACCACAACAATCTAGAAGGGCAAGGGCAGCAGATAGATGGGAACACCACCATCTGGAAGTTCCACTCCAAGTCTCTCACCACCTGACTTGGAAATATATCGCCGTTCCTTTACTGCCGCTGGGTCAAAATCCTGGAACTCCCTTCCTAACAGCACTGTGGATGTACATGCACCACATGGGCTGCAATGGTTCAAGAAGGCAGCTCACCACTACCTTCTCAAGGGCAACCAGGGATGGGCAATAAATGCTGGCCCAGCCAGTGAAGCCCACATCCTGTGGATGAATAAAAGGAAGTTAATTTTTGGTGCATGAGATTAACTGGCAGTAATTAAATTTAAAAGGGGCACTTAGGCTTGAAAGGACGACTTAACTAGCTGTTACGGCTTTACTTTATATCCACAGTCCGAGTACAGGCATTTGAATGGGTAGTCAGACAGCTGTTAGTCTTGTCTTTGTTTTGACCATTTTTGTACCATAAAGCTGTTGCTCAAATTTAAACCCCACCAAAATGGTCAGAACACAGAAGAAATTTGTACACTGATTTCAGATTTTCCATGCAGGCCGCTGGCTGATCGACTGGATATTGACTACATAATTATAAGATTTCCATTAGTTAAGACAACTTAAAAGAAATTATATCAGCTTTTGTCCAACACCTTACACAGCAACTTTAGCATCAGCTTCATTCAGATGATAGCACTCTTTTGGTTAGAAGGTTGTGTTCAAGCTATCCTTGAACTTTAGCACAAATTAAGCTGGAACTGATGTACACTTTAGCACTCAGGTACAACATTAAAATATTAAAAATGGAAAATGGTAAGCTTGATCTTCTAGAACTGTGGAAAAAAACAGGTTGCAAGTCCTTCTTCATCTTAACCCATTTGATTTGATACAAAACTTTTCTTCTGTACTTATTTAATGTAGGAATGACTGATAGGTCAACGCAGAAGGTAGACAATGGTGCTAAAGAGCCACAATGATCCAGATGAACATTAGTCATTTTAATTCCAGTTAGAGGCAACATTATGCAGCAGATCTTCCAAGTCCTCTGCCACCAAAGGCAATGCACTCACAAGTTACAGATACACACTAGCAGCAGGCAAAGCCTCGAAAAATTTACCATGGATATAAATATTTTATCAGGCCCCTGACTTTAGTAACGTGAACTTTTCAAAACATGCAAAATCTTGTTTAACATTCATATTGTTACATTTAACAATTTCAATGCTGATACAGGTGGTCACAGTAAAATATTTAGCCAAATGCTTCAAAATATACCAAACTTTTTTTTGGCAAAAAATTATTGCCACATAATAAAAACTTTGTACTATGTACATTTAGTAGATTTAGAAATCTTCAGAAATCATAGATAAGAAAAATTATTTGCTCAGTAGACTATTTGCAACATTAAGATTATGTAAGCCCAGAATTGGTAACAGAGGCAATAGTCAGTACTTAGCAGAAAATCTACTTACAATTTTAGATCTACATAATCACTCCACAAGTGCCGTATTAACATCTCAGCAACTCTTTGAAACTTTAATATCAAGAAGATATACAAATACATTTGTTGCAGGTCACTTCAAGACATTTAGTACAGTCATGTAACATTTATATTATATGTGTCGCAATTCTCCCAACATTAAGCAGCATACTGTTCTTCCTGTTCTAATTTTTGGAATAATTTCTTGCTCCGCAACTGTGACTCCATTTCTCCATCTTTCCATAAAATGATGAGGTGATCTGTAGAACAAGTTACCATTCCATGGCCTTTAAAATATAGGAACATCTGAGAATGGACAAACAAAACAATTTAGGAAGCAATAGATCAACTTACTTATTGATGGTTAAAGGGAAATTGGTTAAAGCATTAGAATTAATTTTAAAGATACTTTCTAGGACAGGAAACAGTGTCACAAAACTGTTGGGTATTTACTTTCACTTTAAAACAAACATTTCACATTTTACTGGAATACACTTACAGAATTACTGCAAGTGTGGTAGAAAATACTGCAGGCCTAGGTAAATGGTAGAAAAGATGGAATGAATGCAATTAGCTGGTTGTACGGGAATACATATAGTCATCGCAACAGACAAGACTTTTGCTCTGAATGCTTACTACTCATGGAGATGAAGGAAACAATTGCAGAACCTGTGATAAGGACTGACAGTTTATGGATACGGATTGGTGAGGTTACAGGTTCAAATGTTAAGTTCATAAGACAGTGAACAGGTTCTAAGCATAGCAGGAGAAACATGAGGATCAGTTCAGAGACATTAAAGTTAGGGAGAAGAGCGGAAAGGCTTCGCAGAAAATAATGCAGTGGACTTCCGGACCTGGCTAACAATGGGGGAATATGTGTAGGAAGAGAAAAGGAGTAATCTGAGCAGCATTGTGGAGTGAGGGTAAAACGGGAGAGAAAAAAGTGTTTGGAGATTCAATGCAGATAATTTTAAAAACAGCTTATTTTGTGGCCATCACACCAAGCAAGGCAGCAGTTAGTTTTCTAGGTGCCAACATTGTTCGGAGGGGAAGTTGGCTAGATATATGGTGAAAAAAGCAGGTGCAAAGCAGGAAGTGCATGCAACTGCAGCCTAGCCCATTTCATGTAAAAAGTACAAATTCAGCATTGTCTTACAATTTAAGGTGTATGCCCATTCCTCACTGCAATACTGCACCTCACCTCCAGCAAATTACCCACAGGCATGCAGATCATCTACAGAACAGACAGGAAACTATTCAACCTACACTGCCTTCAATACAAAACCACTCTAACTCAGTCATTGAGCTTCAGTATGCAGATGATGCCTCTTATGCATGCTCATTCAAACTGACCTCCAGGTCATTGTAGACTCCTGCTTTGAAACATATGAAAAAATTGGCCTTTCACTAAACACCCAGAAAACTAAGGTCCCCTTCCAACCAACTCCTACAGAGGGCAGCTCGCCATCACATTCTCAAGGGCAACGAGGGATGGGCAATAAATGCTGGCCCAGCCAGCAAAGCCCACATCCCGTGAATGAATTAAAAATAAATAAAAAGGTCCTTTTAATTAGTTTGCTGTTTTGAGGAGACTTCAATTGCTTACCCTGATTGCTGACATCACTGCTGCTCTATGCCCTTGACACAGCTATAGGTTAAAACTGCCATCTGGGAAAAGGAAGTCTCCACCACAGAAATTGTTAGAGTGCTGTCACTTTACCACTGCCCACACAATTATGGGCCATGGTCTTCGTTGGAATATATTTAACATCCAAAAGTAGGGGTCATCTGTCCAGTTCTGGGGCCTTTGATGATCAGGGGAGTAAAATTATCTTGGTTTAAAATGACATTGCTCCTTTGTTGTTGGAAGCCACTTTGACTTTTAGGTGGGTGAAGACACGCACTGGCAAACCACTTCTCCCAGGTCCAACAAATTTCAGTCAGCATTACCAGCTTGCTCAGGTGGGTGCCAACACATGTGCCCTCAACCAAAGGCCAGCTTATTTTGCCCCACAATCCGCCCTGCAAACTTCAGTATATTGTCATCTCAAAAATCCTTTAGAACTTTCCTATATATTGAACTACGATTACAGCATCACTGGAGCTTAAATCTACTTGCCCAATTTCATGCTTTCTACATACTCCCTGCAAGGCCACTCCCCAAACTCAAAATCAGAGAATCAGTCTTTATGTTTCATTCCTGGAATGAAAAATGAAACCAGCACTCTAAGATAGCTTTAATCACTACAACAGTCACCCTTCTCCACCTATCCCAATAGGAAACAAGCAAAAACACACACTGAAAAATTCCCTTGCAAGGTATTACAGGCAATAATCTATACTGAAGAAAAACTGCTCGTGCTGCATGATTACTTACCCGGACTGCACCCGAATGGCCAATCAAATCACCAGTTAACTCCAGAGTCTTTAACGCAGGACATTCCAACTTGCGTTTTGCCATTTGGTTTTGCTGCTTGTTCGGCCTGCCAATTCCCCACATACTAAAAAGCCCTAAACAAATACAATATAAATAAGCTCATTACATTCTACTTTATAATTAACAGTCAACAGTCAATAAATGCATAAAAGTCACAACTGTCATCTACCTCTACTGCATGGATAAGATGAGGTATAATGTTAGTGCAGAGGTTTAATCAGAAACAAACTAACGAGGCAGGAAGAAGGCTTTGCCTGATGGCTATTTAAAAAGGAAATGCCAGTGTAATGTTTGCTTATTTGACATAATATGAACTTTATGAGTCTATATCTATTTATTCCATCAACTTACTTTATCAGGGTGGAAGTCTGCCAAGAGATATGGTGTTAAAGTAGAACTTCCATGGCTGTTCAGGAATTGGGTTTCTCATTTCAAACAATTCTGGCTGAATGAAACTACTGGAGGAGAAAACTCTAACACTCAGCTAGAACAGCTTAAAAAGTAAATCATAGCACCCAATCTTTTCTGTTATTTTACACCGCAGCTTACACCAAGCCTTTGGTTCAGGAAAAAAACTCCCAATGACCTAGAGTTTCCACCCAATTCTGCTGATTCTGTTAGCTATAATTTGGCTAAGATCAATGTAAAAGATCGCAGAATCTCAAGCGCAATTTGTGTTGCAATGGAAGGAGGCTCCTACCACTAAATTGGCCACAACTTCAGGGGGAATTAATTACCATTGGGAGTTTCTGTTTACTGTACTGTGCTGTGCTTGTGTGCAAGGTTTAAAAATTAAGCTGGTTCTTCTGCAGTGCAAGGATACTAAAAGGTGCATTTTAAAAGTTTTTAAATATGATTTTTAACCAGCTTGGCTGGTTCATGCTAGATTTTGCATTTGCTGATATAGGAAACTATAGACCAGTTAGTTTAAAGTCTGTTGTTGGGAAATTGTTGGAATCCATTATTAAGGAAGTAGCAATGGGGCATTTGGAAAGTCAAAATACAATCCATCAGAGTCAGCATATGAAGAGTAAATCCTGTTTGACTAATTTGCTAGAGTTCTTTGAAGATGTGACAAGCAAATTGGATAATGGGGATCCTGTAGATGCAGTATATCTGGACTTCCAGAAGGCCTTTGATATGGTGCCGCACAAAAGATTAATACACAAGATAAGATCACACGGAGTTAGGGGTAATACATTAGCTTGGCTAGAGGATTGGCTAAGCAACAGAAAGCAGAGTGTCAGGGTAAATGGGTCTTTTTCTGGATGGCAAGCTGTTACTAGTGGAGTGCCACAGGGTTTGGTCCTTGGGCCCCAACTATTTACAATCTATATTAATGACTTGGATTCAGGGATAGAAAGTACTATAGCTAAAATAGGTGGGAAAGTAAGTTGCGATGAAGAAATAAGAAATTTACAAATGGATATGGACAGGTTAGGTGAATGGGCCAAAATTTGGCACATGGAGTTTAACATGGATAAGTGTGAGGTTATCCATTTTGGTCAGAGGAATAAAAAGGCAACTTATTATTTAAATGGAGAGAAACATCAGAATGCTTCAGTGCAGAGGGATCTGACTGTCCTCATGCATGAATCGCTGAAAGCTGGTACGCAGGTACAGCAGGTAATAAGGAAGGCAAATGGAATTTTGGCATTTATTGCTAAAGGAATAGAGTAAAAAAATAGGGAAGTGTTGTTGCAACTGTACAAGGCATTGGTGAGGCCGCACCTGGAGTATTGTGCACAGCTTTGGTCCCCTTACTTGAGGAAGGATGTAGTTGCACTGGAGGCGGTTCAGAGGAGGTTCACTAGATTGATTCCAGAGATGCAGGGCTTGTCTTATGAGGAGAGATTGAGCAGTTTAGGCCTATACTCGCTAGAGTTTAGCAGGATAAGAGGAGATCTAATTGAGGTATATAAGATGCTAAAGAGGACAGACAAAGTAGATGTGGAGCAGATGTTTCCCCTTCTGGGGCATTCTAGAACGAGAGGTCATAGTTTTAGGCTAAGGGGTGGTAGTTTTAAATCAAAGATGAGGAGGAATAACTTTCTCAAAGGGTCATGAATCTGTGGAATTCACTACTTCAGAGTGCAATGGATGCTGGGAAGCTGAATAAATTTAAGGAGGAGGTAGACAGATTTTTAATTAGTAATGAGTTGAAAGGTTATGGGGGGAGGGTGGGAAACTGGAGTTGAGGCTGAAATGAGATCAGCCATGATCATAATGAATGGTGGGACAGGCTCGAGGAGCTGAATTGCCTACTTATGTGCAGCAGAGACTGGGGGAGGTGGGAAAAAAAACTTTCCAAAATAGGCTCGATATTGGGCGCTATTTGACAATTGCGCCCAAGGCGGAAATTTTGTCTTATTATATATGTTTCACCATTATCTCCAGTCCTCACTGCTTCAGAAAAACAGTTTTGATTTAAAGCAATATCACTTAAATAGCTATTTTTATCAATTTATTTTCCTATTATTGCTATAAATTTCTGGTACCAAAGAAGAAAAACTTTGGCTTTGATCTACATATATTCAAAAAAGTTTAATACGAGTGTGGAATTGACAAGATTCCTCATTTTTGTAGCCCAAAATTTGCTAGAAATATGTGCAATTGGAATGCCACAAAGCCACTGGGCCATTTTACACTTTAAAAGTTCACAAAGCGATGACATAAGTTAAGGTATTCATATTGTGCATCAATTTCCTGGAATATGCACCACACCACAAGTACCCTCATCAGAACTGTGCAAAATTGATCAGAGCTCCAACTCTCCCCCACCCAGTCAAATTAACAGCAATTGAAAATTACTAATATTTGCACCAGTTCCTTTACTGCAACCATTTAGGCAGAAAATTCAAGAGTCAAATAATTGATTAAAGTAAAGCTCTGCTTTTTAAATGCTTAATGTTAACTTTAATAGTTTCAATTATTGACCAAAATTTATCAAAACATTTAACAACGTTTGTTGGATTGAGTATATATTCTGTGCATGATGAAGTGCAATGAAGTGCCTGCATCGGCCATTGATGAAAGCTATTGGGCCACCTTGGGGAGCTTGCCAGCTCCCTCTGGGCCAATGCGGGTCAAATGCAGCAGCACTTAAAAAGGTCCCAGGGTCTATGGGAAACAAACAAGAGTTGTCAAAGTAGTAGTGCTTGATACAGAAGCAGAACTCCTGATTCTCCTGTTGCCACATTAAGGTGAAAAAAAATCTTATCCATCCGCCATCAGTCCCTCTAAACGTCACTGAATTGGCTGCAGAGATTCCACCAAGACCACTCTTCTCTAGGCTTCATTCCAAACATAGACAGAAGAACCGAATTTCAGAGATGAATAACAGTGACTATTTTTCACATCATGGCCATATTTAACTGATGTGGCACCAAGGAGTAATAATAACATCAATCAATATGGATCAGATTATCTCTTAAGTGACTACAATTGTTCCTGGAGGATAATAAAATCAGCCCTGGACATCACAGTAAAAGTTTTTCAGGGCAGAGCCTTACCGTCAGCTGCTATGTCAATGATCTTTCCACCATACATATGGTCAAAAGTGGGGCCGTGGCTGATGATCGCAGTATTCAGCTCCAATAGAAATGAAACACAAACGTACGAAATAGGAGAAGTAGGCCATTTGGCTCCTTCAGCCTGCCCTGCCATTCAATAAGAATGTGGCTGATCTGTCTGTTTCAAGTTCCACATTCCCATCTGCCCCTAATGACCTTTGATTCCCGTGCCCAACAAGAATCCATCTACCTCTGCCTTAAAAATATTCAGTGACCCCCGCCTCCACTACTTTCAGAGGCAGAGAGTTCCAAAGTCACAAAACACTGCGAAAGAAAAAATTTTTCATCTGTCCTATAAGGGCGACCCCTAATTTTAAAACAGTGCCCCCTAGTTCTGGACTCACCCACAAGAGGAAGAATCCTTTCGACGTCCACCTTGTCAATACCATTTAGGATCTTATATGCTTCAATCAAGTCATCCCTCACTCTTCCAAACTCGTGGATAAAAGGCCAGTCTATCCAACCAATCCTCATACGACCACCTGCTCATTCCAGGTATCAATCCAGTAAACCTCCTTTGAACCACCTCCAATGCATTTACATCCTTCCTTAAATAAGGAGACCAAAACTGCACACAGTATTCGAGATGCGGTCTTACCAATGTCCTGTATAACTGAAGCATGACATCCTTACTTTTATGTTCAATTCCTTTCATGATAAAGGATAGCATTCCATTAGTCTTCTTGATTACATGCTGTGCCTGCATACTAACTTTGTGACTCATGCACAAGAACACCTAAATCCCCCAGCGCCTCTGAATTCTGCAGTCATTCTGTTTAAGTAATACTCTGCATTTTTATTCTTTTTACCAAAGTGGGCAACTTCACATTTTCCCACATTATACTCCATCTGCCAGATTTTTGCCCACTCACTTATCTATATTCATCTGCAAACTCATCTTCTTCACAACATACTTTCCTACTTATCTTTTTATTTAGCGACCGTGCCTTTGCTTGCCTCATCTAAGTCATTGATGTATATTGTAAAAAGTTGAGGCCCCAGCACAGACCACTGCAGAACTCCACTCATCACATCCTGCCAATCAGAAAAAGACCCTTCCATGCATACTCTGTTTTCTGCCAGCCAAACTTCTATTCAGGCTAATACATCATCCCCTACACCATGAGCTTTCATTTTCCGCAATAACCTTTGATGTGGCACCCTATCAAATGCCTTCTAGAAATCCAAGTACAGTCCAGCTACCGGCTCCCCTTTATCCACAGCTTGGCGAATCCTTCAAAGAATTCTAGTAAATTGGTTAAACATGATTTCCCTTTTAGAAAACCATGCTGTATCTAAGTGCTCAACTATAACCTCTTTTCTGATCGACTCTAACACCTTCCCCAAGACAGATGTCAAGCTAACTGGCCTACGGTTTCCTGTTTTCTGCCTGCCTCTCTCCCTTCTTAAATAGAGGGGTTATATTTGCTACTTTCCAGTCTGATGGAATCTTTCCAGAATCTAGGGAATTTTGGAAAATTAACACCAACACATTTACTGCCTCATTAGCCACTTCTTTTAAGACCCTAGGGTGAAGTCCATCTGGATCCAGAGACTTGTCAGCTTGCTGATGCATCAGTCTGCTCAGTACCGTTTCCCTAGTGATTGTAATTTCACCAAGTTCCTCTCTCCACTTCACCTGCTGATTTACAGCTAATACTGAAATGTTTTTTGTATCTTCTGTAGTGAATACAAAGCAAAATATCTGTTAGCTTCATCCACCATTTCCTTATTATCTACTATTAGATCCCCATTCTCACTCTCCAGAGGACCAATACTTAGTTTGCCTGCTCTTTTCCTGTTTAAATAGCTGTAAAAACTCTTACTATCCACTTTTACATTTCTAGCTAGCTTCCTCTCATACTCTAATTTCTTTCTCCTGATAACCTTTTAATCATTGTCAGCTGCTCTGTATATGCTGACCAATCATCTGACTTGCCATATATCTTTGCGCAATTATATGCTTTTTCCTTAAGTTTGATGTATTCCCTGACTTCGTTAGTTAACGACATTTGGTGGGTTCTCCCTTTAGAATTTTTCTTTATAGTAGAAAGATACTTATTCTGAGCAATCCGAAATATCCTCTTAAATGTTGGCACTGCTTCTTTATTGATCTACCTCCCCTAGCCTAGTATCTCAGTTAACTTCAACGAGCTCAGCTTTCATGCACACATAGTTGCCCTTATTTAAGTTTAAAATACTAGTCTTAGATGCGCTCTTCTCCCTTTCATACTGGATGTAAAATTCAATCACATTGTGGTCGCTGGTACCTAGGGATGTCTTTACCCTGAGGTCATTAATTATTCCCGTCACGTTACACAATACCACATCTGATATAATCTACTCTCTGGATGGTTCCAGAACCATCTAAGAAACTCTCTCGAAAGCATTCTATGAACTCCTCATCCAGGCTACTACTGCTATTAACCTCAGATAATGACACTGGATGACCTGGACAACATTGAGGTTTGGTTTGATAAGTGTCAAATAGCATATGTGCACTGCAAGTGTCAGGCAATGACTGTTGCCAGTAACCTAATCACTTCCCTTTGACATTCAATGCCATTAACTTCATCAAATCCCTCATCAACTTCCCAGGGTAGGGTGGTCACCATTAGGCAGAAACTGAGCTAGACCAGCCACGTACTAGGCCAGAGACTGTATATTCTGCTATGAATGGTTTACCTCAACTCCCCAAAGCTAGCTACAAGCCATTAAGTATCCAAGTTCTGGAACTCCCTACCTAGCAGCATTGTGGATTACAGCAGTTCAAGAAGGGGGTCCACTACCACCTACTCAAGGGCAACTAGGAATGGGCAGTAAGTACCAGTTTTACATAACGTAAGATCATAAGAAATAGGAGAAGTAGGCCATTTAGCCCCTCAAGCCTGCCCCGTCAATAAGATCATGGTGATCTGCCCCAGGCCTCAACTCCCCAATATTTCAAAAATCTATCTCCTCTTTAAATACTTTCAGTGATCAAGCCTCCACAACTTTCTGGGGTAGAGAATTCCAGACAGTCACTGCCCTAGTTCAAGATTTCCCCACTAGTGGAAACATCTCCTCAACATCTACCCTATCAAGTCCCCTCAGAATCTCATACGTTTCAATAAGATCACCCCTCATTCTTCAAAACTCTAATGAATAAAGGCCTAAACTGTTTAGCCGTTCTTAGTAAGTCAACCCCTCCATCCAGGGATCAGTAGTGAATCTCTTTTGAACTGCCTTCATTGCCAGTATATTCTTTCTTAAATATGAGGAGCAAAACCATACACAGTACTCCAGGTGCGGCCTCACCAACACCCTGTGCAGTAGTAACAAGACTTCCCTATTTTTAAACTCCAACCCCCTAGTAATACAGGCCAAAATTCCATTTGCCTTCTTAATTACTTGCTGCACCTGCATGCTAAATTTTTGTGTTTCATGCACAAGAACACCCAGAGCGCTCTGTGCTGCACTTTTTTGGAGTCTCTCTCCATTTAATTAATAGTTTGCCTCTTGATTCTTCCTGCCAAAGTGCATGACCTCACACTTTCCTACATTAAAGTCCATCTGCCAAATTTTCACCCATTCACTTAACTTATCCATGTCCCTGTGCAGATTCCTTATGTCATCACAAGATGCCCTCCCACCTATTTTTGTATCGTCAGCAAATTTAGATACATTACACTCTTCCCCCTCCTGTGTCATTCATATAGATAGTAAATAATTGAGGCCCTAGGACTGATCCTTGTGGCATTCCACTAGTTACGTCTTTCTAACCTGAAAAAGACCCGTTAATCTCGAGTCTCTTGTTTGGTAACCAATCTTCAATCCTTGCTAATACATGAGCTCCTCTCTTGTGCAATAACCTTTTATGTGGCACCTTACTGAATGCCCCCTGGAAATCCAAATACACTTCATCTACCCCTTTATCAGTTCTGCTCGTTATATACTCAAAGGACTCTAGCAAATTTGTCAAACACAATTTCCATTCAAACATGATTTCCTATTCACAAAACCATGTTGACTCTGTTTGATTGAGTTAAACTTTTCTAAATGTCCTATTTCTTCCTTAATAATGGACTCTAGCATTTTCCCAATGACAGATGTTAGGCTGACTGGCCTATAGTTTCCTGCTTTTTGCCTCCGTCCCTTCTTGAACAGGGGCATCATATTAGCGGTTTTCCAATCCACTGGGACCCTCCCGGAATCCAGTGAATTATGGGATATTTCGACCAATGCCTCCACTATCTCCGCAGCCACTTCCTTTAAAACTCTTGGATGCAGGCCATCAGGTCCTGGTGACTTGTCTGCCTTTAGTCCCATTAATTTGTCAAATACTTTGTCCCTCGTGACAAAGACTGTTACAAGATCTTTCCTCCTATTAGCTCCTTGCATATCTGATATCTTTGGGATGTTTATAGTGTCCTCCACCATGAAGACCGATGCAAAATATTGGTTTAAAAAATCTGCCATTTCCGTTTCCCTTAATCAATTCTCCAGTCTCATCCTCCAAGGGTCCTGTGCTCACTTTAGCCACTCTTTCTTTTTATATACCTGTAGAAGCTCTTGCTGTTTGTTTTTATATTTCTTGCCAATTTACTTTCATATTCAATTTTCTCCCTCTATTAGCTTTTTAGTCATCCGCTGCTGGTTCCTAAAAAATTCCCAATCCGTTGGCCTACCAATAGTTTTCACCGCTTTGTATGGCTTAGTTTTTGATTGGATTCTCTCCCTGACCAGCTTTGTTAGCCATGGGTGGTTCATCCTTCTCGTCAAATACTTCTTTTTGACTGGGATAAATTTTTGCTGTGCGTTATTAAATATCTGCTTAAATGCCTGCCACTGCTCATCCACTGACCTTCCCCTTAGTCTATTTTCCCAGCCCACTTTAGACAACTCCTTCTACATACCTCTGTAATTACCCTTATTTAAGTTGAGGACATTGGTTTGAGACCCAAGTCGCTTGCCTTCAAACTGAATTTGAAATTCTATCTTGTGATCACTACCCCTTAAAGGATCCTTAACTACGATATCTCTTATTAATCCTACCTTTTTATGCATTACCAGATCTAAAATAGCCTGTTCCCAGGTAGGTTCTACAACATATTGCTCTATGAAACAGTCCCGGACGCACTCAACAAATTCATCTTCCATGTTACCCCTGCCAATCGGATATGTCCTGTCAATATGCAGATTAAACTCATCCATGACAATTGTAGCGCCCTTCTTACTGCCTCCATTATTTCCCAATTTATACTTTGTCCTACGGTGAGGCAACTCTGGGGGCCTATAGACGACTTCCACCCGTGACTTCTTTCCCTTGCTATTCCTTATTTCTACCCAAACTGATTCCACATCAAGATCTATTGCACCTATATCACTACTCACTTTGGCAGCTAAATTAAATCTAACTATGCACATAATATAAAGCTACACTAACCTGATGTGGCAGGCTCAGCTGGAGGAAGCTCCTGCAGTTCCCAAAGGCGAACACTGCCATCCTCAGAGCAGGAGACCAATTGGCTGCAAAATATATTCAAATGTAGATATTACTTTCAGAGTATGGAGATCCAGCATCTATACTGGATAGCACAAAGAAAATTGGTTTTGTTGTTACTCAACTTACATTCAATGCTCACTACTGCACGTTGCAGAAGGCCTTCTGAACTTAACTATAGCTAAACTTTTAAATGAACAATGCAAAATGTGCTAAATACTTAACGATAAGAACATGCTAATTCAAGTTTAAAATTTTCCCACAGATTCAGTAAATGGCAATCTATATTAAAAACTTTAGGATTTTTGCATTCTTCATTTGTGTAAATGTTAGAAATGTAAGCCTAAAGAAATGCTATGTCTGAAAGCACAGCAAAATAGCTTTCCTTTAAATGGAAATGGAGGGCTTTTTCTGAACTGAATTTAATCACGAGTCTAAAGACCAAGGCAATGACCATCTATATTTTCGAAAACGGTACTGCAAGATCATTTAAAATAAAACAAAATTAATATCAGTGCATTTTAAGAAGAGAACTGTGAAGATACATTAGATGTAGACAGAAACCGTTTGAGGAAAACCAATTTTAGTATTTATTTGCAATCATCCTCTAGCCTCTTCTACTTTGCAATATCTAAGGGAATGCTGCTTTATCCATAATAGATCAGTATAAGGTTCAGGATCAAGTTCCATACTTATTTGGTAACTTTGCAATGTGCAACACACGTGAATCATGTGCCAGTTGCTGATATGCGATCACTGTTTTTGTCTGAAGATTGTAAACGTAAATTCCAGTCCCAATGGCAGCAAAAATGTTCTACAAGGAAAAAGAGATACAAATTTACCACACACATTAATTAGTTTAACAGCACGTCCTCATAAAGAAGCTTGGAATCTCTACATTGAAGAGCTAGGAAAACCGCAATGACTGATTTTATCTATATTACAAAATAGCTCATCAATCCGCATCAAAAAAATGGAGGCGGGGAGAAAAAAAAGGATTTGGGCAAAAGCTGAGGCTTTTCCACTTTTATGTGATTCATTTAATTTTTTTTTAAAAACATTCTTCCCATTATACTTCAGTCAAAAAGAAAAAAAGCTACCCAAATTGTATATTTCCTAACAAAGCTACTTACTACTAGAACAACTGCAAGTTATTTTTCGATGGTCTTGTCTTTAGAGTCGGCAGGTAACCCTTTTCTATTTTATTCTTAATGCCGTCAAATCAGCATTACAATTAATTTTCAAAATATAGTTAATATTCAGAATAGGTTTATGTATTATAACATGGTTTCGAGGTAAATGGCAGTGACTTTTACTTTACCTCTCTATCTGTAGACAGGTGATGAATGCAGGTTTCGTGCTGGTTTGGGGTCAGTGATATCTTTATTTCAGCAGGTTTGTCGAACTGTTGGGCAGCATTCCAGAACTGAGATTCAGATGCTTGAACTGACCAATCCAGGCTGTCCCAAATGATTAACTCACCAATGTGGGATCCAGTTGCAAATGTATTATCTATTCATGAAAAAATATTCATTTTGGGAAGATTCCAGTGAAACCAACAAAAACAAAATAACTTGGCATCACAGTAGTTTGACTGCTCTATGTAATGAGCTTATTTGAGGCAAGCAGCTTAAATAAAATCATGCCTGCAGAGCTTTTTATTCTTTCATGGGATATGAGCATCGCTGGCTAGGCCAGCATTTATTGTCCATCCCTAACTGCCCTGAGAAGGGGGTGATGAGCTCCTTCCTTGAACTGCTGCAATCTATGTACACCCACAGTGCTGTTAGGAAGGGAGCTCCAGGATTTTGACCCAATGACAGTGAAAGAACCACGATTTAGTTCCAAGATGGTGTGTGGCTTGGAGTGGAACTTGCAGGTCGCGGTGTTCCCATGTGGCGGCAGTCCTAAGCTTTCTAGGTGGGAAAGGTCACAGGTTTGGAAGGTGCTGTCAAAGGAGCCTTGGCGAATTGCTGCAGTGCATCTTGTAGATGGTACACACTGTGCATAAGTGGAAGAGGGAGCGAATGTTTAAGGTCGTGGATGGGGTGCCAATCTAGCGAGCTGATTTGCTTGGAAGGGGTCAAACTTCAAGTGTTTTTGAAGCTGCACTCATCCAGGAAAGTGAAGAGTATTCCATCACACTCCTGACTTGTGCCTTGTAGATGGTGGACAGGCTTTGGGGAGTCAGGAAGGGGGTCACCGGGCGCAGGATTCCTAGCTTCTGTTCTGCTTGATTCTTAGCCTCTGTTCTGCTCTTGTAACCACAGTATTTATATGGCTGGTCCTGTTCAGTTTCTGGTCAATGGTACCCCCCAGTTGTTAGT
Organism: Carcharodon carcharias; assembly: GCF_017639515.1. Taxonomy (NCBI): domain Eukaryota; kingdom Metazoa; phylum Chordata; class Chondrichthyes; order Lamniformes; family Lamnidae; genus Carcharodon; species Carcharodon carcharias. The sequence continues at coordinate 161,250,585 of NC_054470.1, forward strand.
GGGGGATTCAGTAATAGTAATGCCAATGAATGTCAAGGGGTGATGGTGAGATTCTATCTTGCTGAAGATGGTCATTGCCTGGCACTTGTGTGGCATGAATATTACTTGCTACTTATCAGCCCAAGGCTGAATGTTTTCCAGGTTTTGCTGCATTTGGACACAGACTGCTTCAGTATCTGAGGAGTCACGAATAGTGCTGAATATTGGGCAATCATCAGTGAACATCCCCACTTCTGACCTTATGATGGAGGGAAGATCATTGATGAAACAGCTGAGGATGGTTGAGCCTAGAACACTACTGCAGCAATGCCTCAGGACTGAGATGATTGACCTCCAACAACCATCTTCCTTTTTTCTACATATGACTCCAACCAGGAGAATTTTCCCCGGATTCTCATTGACTTGAGTTTTGCTAGGGTCACTTGATGCCACACCCGGTCAAATGTTGACTTGGTGTCAAGGGCAGTCACTCTCACCTCACCTTGAGTGCAGCTCATTTGTCCATGTTTGGATCAAGGCTGTAATGAGATCAGGAGCTGAGTGGCCCTGATAGAACCCAAACAGAGCGTTAGTGAGCAGGTTATTGCTGAGTAAGTGCCACTTCATAGCAATGTCAATGACACCTTCCATTACTTTGGTGATAATCGAGAGTAGACTGATGGGGCAGTAATTGACCGGGTTGGATTTGTACAATTTTTTGTGTACAGGACATAACTCGGCAATTTTCCACATTGTCAAGTAGATGCCAGTGCCGTAGCTGCACTGGAACAGCTTGGATAGGAACGTGGCTAGTTCTGAAGCACAAGTCTTCAGTACTATGCCAGAATATTGTCAGGGCCCATAGCCTTAGCAGCATCTAATGCATTCAGCCGTTTCTTGATATCACTTGGAGTGAATCAAATTGACTGAAGGCTAGCATCTGTAATGTTGAGGACCTCAGCTTGAGGCCAAGATGGAACACTCCCACAGCACATCTGGCTGAAGACGGTTGCAAATGCTTAAGCCATGTCTTTTGCACTGATGTGCATCGTTGAGGATGGGGATATTTGTGGAGCCTCCCCTTCCAGTTAGCTGTTTAATTGTGCACCACCATTCATGACTGGATATGGCAGAGCTTAGATCTTATCCGTTAGTTGTAGAATCGCTTAGCTCTCTATCGCATGCTGCTTACGCTGTTTGGCATGCACATAGTCCTGTGTTGTAGCTTCATTAGAATGACACCTCACTTTAGGTATGCCTGGTGCTGCTCCTGGCATGCCCTCCTGTACTCTTCATTGTACCAAGGTTGAATTCTTCTGAAAACCCATGATCTTAACAAGAATCCTACAAATCCTTGGATCCTGCTACTAAAATCAGCAACAAGGCAACAACAGAAATCAGCAGCAGCATGGCAACAACTAATTGTAGTCTCCTCCCGAGATTCAGGAGATGAAAACTACTTCTCGAAAATTTCAAAATCTTTCTTCAGGCTACCATCAGAAATCAGAAATCAGGTCTTGGTCAAATCCAATTCCCTCAAAAGCACTTCATTAATTTTTATGAAATTAACACTTTTCCAAAGAAGGTGGCCATGACTCAAGCCACCTAAAATATAGATAAGTACAAAGACACACTATCAAGCCAGGTTTCCATGGTACTGAAATCATCTTCCTATAGGGATGAATGGTATAAGAGGTCAGAGTCAGAGTAACTAAAGTTCTAGCAAAGGGAGGTTCTCACAGAGGAAAGAGCGGAAGATCTAGAGGTTAGGGTTTTAAATTTAAGGTATGGGGGGGCTACAAACCAATATAGGTCAATGAGGATTGGAGTAATGGTTGACCGGGGCTTCATGTAAGATAAGATCCAGGCAGCATCGCTTCAGGTGAGTTGAAGTTTATGGAGGGCAGAACACAAGAAATAGGGGCAAGTAGTAGTCTATTCAGCAAGATCATGGTTGATATTTTATCTCAACTCAACCTCCCACGCTATCCCAACATCCCTCGATTCCCTTGGTTTTATCCAAAAATCTAGTGATCTCTCTCTTGAATATACTCAACGACTGAGCATCTAGCAGTTCTCTGGGAAAGGTGAAGGGGTAACCAGAAGAACATTAGAATAGTCAAATATGGAGGTAATAAGCATTGTAGCAGGAAATGAAGTTCGTTAAGGGGAGAGAAGGACAATGTTATGGGAGGTAGGTGCAAGCGGTCTTTGTGATGGAGAGGATGTGAAATCAGTAGCTCATCTTAGGGTTTAATTTGATGCTGAGGTTGTGAATAGTCTGGTTCAGCTTGTGACTGTGGCTGGAACGAGGGATGAAATCTGTGATTCAGCTGTGGAGTTTGTGCCAGGGCCCAAAGACTTCAGCCTTCCCAATGTTTAAAATGGAGAAAATTGTGGCTCACCTAAGACTGGATATCAGACAAGCACTCTAAAACAGACAGTGGAAGTGGAGGGGAGGTGGTGAATTAGAGCAGTATCTCAGTGTAAAAGTGCAAGCTGACTGAATGTCTGCAGTTGATGTCACAAAGTGGTATAGTGTAGATAAGGGAGCTATCAATACAGATGCTCCAGAGGTAACCGCAGAAGGTGGGAAAAGAAGACATTGCTGGGAATCCTCTGGGTAGGATCATGAAGAATGTAAATACTAATCCCGAGATGGGAAATGGAAGAAAGTTATTGATGGAGGAAGTCATGGTCAAGCAATAGGGCTACGAGGAAGAGAAGGGATAACTGGCTGTGATTACAGTCACATTTGTATTATTTGTTAGGGCCATTTTGCTGCTGTAGCTAGGACAGAAACCTGGCTGGAGAGGTTCAAACAAGGAGATGCAGATAAGAGAGCCACGGATTTAAGAGGCAACAAGTGGTACAAGATTTAGGGGATAGTATAAAAAGACAAAGGATTTACGGATTTTTTTTTAAGGAGCAGTGATGATAGCTGTTTTGAGTGTGCCTGAAAGAACGCAATAAAAACTAGCATGGGAGCCAGGAATGGAAGTCGAATGGCTAGCAGCATATTCAGAATGGGGCTGGGGGCAGCAGCTGAGTCTTGTGGACAAGGTCTCAAGATCAGAGAGGACATGAGGGAAGATGATGATTCAGGGGATGGGGAAGGATGAGGGCTGAAAGCTTCCCCCCACCCCTCCTAAAATTTGATCCAAAATATTAAAAATACAGACTACTTTCTGTTTCTTCAACTTATTCCTCTGTACACTAATTTTGAATTGTCACAACAGAAGCTAAAATAACACAAACTCTTAAATAGCCTTGTAAAGATTTTTCTAATTGGTTTTCTAGAACCAATTGCTTTTGGCAAGCAATTTGTTTTTATACTTCCAGACTTTTTATAACTTCATTTTTGGGGCTGAATTTGGCAGTCATTTTTATTTGTACTGTCAGATAAGCTGGCTTTTAAAGCAGCTCAATTTTATAGCAGAGGTTGTACAAGTCTAGAAGATGGAAGAAAACATGTCAGCAAGATCAACAGGCACCAGGCTATTTTGCAATCCTTGCACAACTACTTAGCAATTATAGAGAATAAATACCCCTGTTCCTTATCAAAAACAGCAAGGGCACCATGATAAGCCTGCAATATTGGGAAGGCGCTACCAGGTTCACCAGCATCAACAATGCCCTCACATTTCATGCCAGCTCAGACCCACCTAGCACTATCAGGTACGCTACGGGCCACATTTGCATCAAAAGGCTGACTGATAACACACTGTTTAACACATCTTTCCAACGGAGCAGTGTAAAATGCATCTTCAAATGGAGCGTTCCCCAAAACGAAAGGGGTCAGGTATATGTGAACAAAGACATGGGCAATGAAAATGGAAATATCTGGAAAACTATCAAATATTCAACACACGCAAGCAATAAATGTGAATCATTTTGACAGACTACATTTTCCAGCTTCTGTCACCTGTAGATAGTACCATTGGTTAGTCTTAAGTAGCAAGATCTCAGTTTTCTCCTGCAACCACGTCCAAGTTCTGTGTTCAGCCTGGCTGTGCATCCAAGCATGGAGCACCATTCTCCCAGGAGTAGGATGCCCTTAAGTGACAATCAAGGTAAAACATCTTGAAACAATCCATGCAGCAACAACTTCACTAGCCAAACATGGCTTTTGCAGATGCACTCTTTGCTATTGCCTCTCAGGCTCCAATGTGTGCCTTGACATTCTTTACCCATCCTTTCCTTCCACTGTAAATAGCCAATGCTCACTTGGGGTTCTGCCAGGATCACTTGGCTCCTGACCTCATTACAGCCTTGGTTCCCCCGATCCCAGTGTAAAAATTACCCTCAAGCTGCTTTGAGGATTTGCCCCTGTACTTTTTGCTTTTTACAGTGCATGGTTCTGGGTTTCTTTCTGTACTCCAAGAAAAGCATCGCATCAAACTAACATGCACCTCCAGCTGAAGAATAAATCATCAATGCAACCAACCCAGGTAAGCCCAAGTAAAATAAAATAAATTTACCATTTATAGTGATTAGTGCTCTAATATCATCTTCATGATTCGACAGTCTTCTCATCTCAATGATTTCCCAAGTCTGAGATTCTGACGGCAATGGTATCAGCTTGAAAATAACTGAAAATTGCAAAGTACAGTAATATTAAATAATCTAAACAAGTCTTTAGGTCCATTTTAAAAATGCAACATAGCAAAAACATAACTGAGTTCCATAGTAAAACAATTTTGAATTAATATGGATAGTTTTCAAATGAGAATGTTAAATAAAAACACAATTGATAGTTTGTTCCCTCTTTTGATTTTTTTTTAAATTAAGTATGAATGTACTTGTGCAGCTTCAGTAAAAATCTTACCTACATCCTTCCTGACCACTGCAGCAATGCTGTTTTTAGGTAGTTCTATCAATGAACTTACATCTGTTTAAAAAATACAAAACAGGCATTAAGAGTTACCTTTAAGTGCGCTTGGTAGCAGATATATCAATGAGTCGCTTAGTGGTACAGAACTTGAATATTGTTGAAAAGAGGGGTATGTTGCTGGCTTTTTGTCTTTCACTCATCAGGACCAATACAAGAGTGTCAAATTTCAAACAACAATTTATACTACAGAAGAAAAAAGGTGTCGAGTGGTTGGCTAATCATTTGCTGACGCATTACCATTGAAAAAGCAACTGGGTACTATAGGCTGCCCAAGTTCCCAACTAATTCAAAACAGGCACAAGGCTTGAACATATTCCTTTTGTTTGCAGAGAAAAGATTCCCGCATATGAACGTATGTTGTTTCTAGCAGGCATAAATGAGTCACGTCAAAAGCTCAACTATTACCTTAAATTGGTTGTTACTGCAGCTATTAGGACCTCAGGATTGCTTAGCAAGTGTTGCCCATTCATTGAACATACAAACATACAAATCAGGAGCAGCTGGAGGTGCACATTAGTTTGATGTGATGCATTTTTTGGGGTACAAAAAGTAACATGCACTATTAAAAAGCAAAAAGTACAGAAGCAAATCCTCAAAACAAAACTTAAGGGTAATTTTTACACTGGGATAGGTCCCTCAAGCCTGCTCCACCATTCAAAAAGATCATGGCTGATCTGATTATAACATCCTTTTCACCACCTTATTTATTAAGAATTTATCGACCTCTGCCTTAAAAATATTCAAAGTTCTGCTCCACCACCTTTTGAGGAAGTTCCAAAGACTCACTACCCTTTGAGAAAAAAATTCTCCTCATCCCTGTCCTAAATGGGCAACCCCTTATTTTCAAACAGTAACCCCTACTTCTAGATTCTCCCACAAAAGGAAACATCCTCTCCACATTCACCCTATCCAAACCGCTCAGGATCCTATATGTTTCAATAAAGTCACCTCTTACTCTTCTAAACTTCAGTGGATACAAGCCCAGTCTGTCCAATCTTCCTTCATAAGGCAATCTGCCCAATCCAAACTAGAATTAGTTTCGTACACCTTCTCTGAACTGCTTATAACGTATCTAACAGCACACATTTGTTTTGGGTTATGCAGGCACGAGCTGAGTACAGCTGTACTCTGTATGTTGCGCACAACTGTTTGATTCACTGAGACATATGGCCTACATACCTAGTATTATACCAGCACAAACTCAAACGATGTTGCTCAATTGTGGTAGGCAGACCGTCTTTTGGGCTGACGACAACATCCCGTTAGTGAAAAATACCACATGCAGAGGCACTGCATAGTAGCAGCATGAAATGGCTTCCTTAGCCTGTTGTTCAAATTTTTGAGATACTTCACCTTTCCAGGTAATTTGAGATAGAGTACTTTTCAGGTTCAAAACTGTTGGCCTTTGGACTATTTGCGAGTTTGTAGCATACACAGCAAAAATGATCTGATTTAGATAGCCACTGCCCTGCAGGATATCTTTAATACGCTCGATTTCTGCGTCAAGCTTGCAAGATGAGCAAATGGCTAGAGCCCTAATGAATAGGTGACCTGTAATGGCTTCTCTTCCCACTCTCACTCTATTACCTCTGGAGTTTCCCAAATATCTAGTCTTGATCCTTTTCTATTACTCATCTTCATGCTACCCTACCCCTCAGTGATATCATCCCAAAACCAATAAAGAGGTATGTTGAACAACAATTAGTCCTATCTCACCAACTCCTTGAACCCTCAACTATCTTTGCTTGGCCGATATCCAATACTGGATGAGCCGAAATCTCCTCCAAATTAAAACCTGGGAAGACTAAAGCCATTGTCTTTGGTCCTCGCCACAAACTCCACTTTTTTTTTTTAACCTCACTCACGGGGTGTGGGCTTCGCTGGCTGGGCCAGCATTTATTGCCCATCCCTAGTTGCCCTTGAGAATGTGGTGGTGAGCTGCCTTCTTGAACTGCTGCAGTCCATGTGGTGTAGGTACATCCACAGTGCTGTCAGGAAGGGAGTTCCAGGATTTTGACCCAGCAACAATGAAGGATCTGATCTATTTCCAAGTCAGGATAGTGAGTGACTTGGAGGGGAATTTCCCAGGTGGTGGTGTTCCCATCTATCTGCTGCCCTTGTCCTTCTGGATGGTAGTGGTCCATGGGCTTGGAAGGTGCTGTTGAAAGAAGCTTTATGAGTTGCTGCAATGTATCTTCTAGTTGGTACACACTGGGCATCGGTGATGGAGGGAGTTAATGCTTAAGGTGTCAGTAAAGCGATGGAAGGTGTCATTGACAGTGCCATCATATGGTACTCAATCAGTGATAGCCTGCTCGCTAATGCTCAGTTTGGGTTGTGCCAGACATTATTGCAGCCCTGGTCTAAGCTTAGACAAAAGAGGTGAGGTGTGAATAACTGCCCTTGACGTGAAGACAGCATTTGACAAAGTAGACTAATGGGGTGATAATTGGCCAGATTGGTTTTGAATCGTAGAATCATAGAAGTCCACTGAAGGAGTCCATTCGACCCATCGTGACCGGGCCGACCAACAAGTAACCATCCTGCCTAACCCCACTTTCTAACTCTTGGTCCATAACCTTGTAAATTACAGCATTTCACATGCACATCCAAGTACTTTTTAAATGTACTGAGGTTAACTGCCTTTCAGGCTTTTTGTGTGGAAGACATTTTTGGGCATTTGTCGGATAGATGCCAGTTTTGTAGCTGTACTGAAACAGTTTAGCAAGGGGTGCAGCTAGTACTGGAGCACAAATTTTCAGTCAGGATGTTATCAGGGTCTATAGCATATCCTGTATCCAGTACCGTCAGCCACTTCTTGATATCATGTGCAGTGAATCAAATTGGTTGGAGACTGGCGGCTGTGATGCTAGAGGTCTCAGGAAGAGACAGATGGATCATCCATTTGGCACTCTTGGCTGAAGATTGCTGAAAATTTTAAGACTGATTTTTTGCACTGACACACTGGGCTCCCCCATCATGTCCGTGGAGCCTTCGCCTCAGGTTAGTTGTTCAACTGTCCACCATTTACGACTGGATGCAGTAGAGCTACATAGCTTTGATCTGATCCGTTGTTTGTAGGATCGCTTTGCTTTATCTATTTCATGCTGTTTCCACTGTTAAGCATGCAAGCAGTCCCGAGTTGTAGCTTCACCAGGTAGACAACTCATTTTTAGGTATGCCTGCTGCTGCTCCTGGCATGCTTTTTTGCACTCCTCATTGAACCAGGATTGATCCCCTGGCTTGATGATAATGGTAAAGTGAGGGATATGCCAAACTATGAGTTCAAGCATTGTGGTTGATACAATTCTACTTCTGCCGATAGCACACAGCATTTCATGGATTTTGAGCTGCTAGATCTGTTCTGAATCTACGACATTTAGCAAGGTGGTAGTGCTGCACAACAAAATGGAGTGTGTCCTCAGTGTCAAGATGTGACTCATCTCCACAAGGATCATGCAGTGTTCACTCCTATCATTACTGGCATGGACAGATACATCTGATACAGGTAGATTGGTAAGGGGGAGGTCAAGTAGGTTTTTTGTCTCGTTGGCTCTCTCACCACCTGCCAGTCTGACATGTGTCCTTCATGACTTAGCCAATAGTGGTGCTACAAAGCCACACTTAGTGACATATATTGAAGGCCCCCAACCAGAGTACACTCTATACCTTTGCTACCCTCAGTACTTCTCCCAGTGGTGTTAAGTATTGATTCACCAGCTAGGGAAGGCAGTATGTGGTAATCCGTAGGCTTCCTTGTCTTGTGTTTGCTGACCTTCACTTACTTCCCATCTGATGACTCCTCATCTGACAACACCTCAAGTTTTAAAATCCTCATTCTTGTTCTCAATTCTGTCTACAGCCTCACCCTTCCAGATCTGTGTAGCCTCCTCCAATTATATAAGCCTCTGAGGTCTCTCTAATTCTGGCCTCCTAAGCATCCCTGATTTCAATCACTCCACGACTGGCAGCCATGCTTTCAGCTGCCTTGCTCCTAAACTCTGGATTCTCTCCCTAAATCTCTCCGCCTCTCCATCCATTTAACATGCTCTTAAAAACCTACCTCTTTGATCAAGCTTTTGCTCATCTTTCTTGGTTTCTCCTTATAGGTCTGAGTGTCAAAAGATGTCAAAAATGTTTTTAATATCACTCTTGTTAAACGCCTTCTGACATTTGTTAAATCTCCTGTATAAGTTGTTGCTACTGGTATGTTAATAATAGGTTAATTTGGTTTTGTACTGCAATTTTTCATGGAAAATTGATGCTAAGAAAAATTTTATTAATCTAGTTTCTTGGAAAGCAACATATTTGCCATAAAAATTGAAATATATTAAGGGAATGTCTGAATAAGAGCAGCATTTTGAAATAATACCTGCATCTTTAAAGCAAGCTGTTTTGCAGAGCAATTCTGCTTGACAGTTCCAAGTGCATACTTTATCCCCTCCAGACAGCCACACATCAAGTCTTTCGATAATCATCAGACACTGCCAAAATAAGCCAAACAATAAGTTACAAACAGAATGAATTTTAACACTTTAATCACCAGTGGATTTATCCTTACACAACGTTGATTTTTTTTTTCACTTATTCTTGCACGGGATGTGGGCATCGCTGGCTAGGCCAGCTTTCATTGCCCATCCCTAATTGCCTTTGAGAAAGTGGTGGTGAGTCACCTTCTTGAACTGCTGCAGCCCATATAGTGTAGGTACACCCACAGTGCTGTTAGGAAGGGGGTTGCAGGATTTTGACCCAGTGAAAGTGAAGGAACAGTGACACAGTTTCAAGTCAGGATGGAATGCAACTTGGAGGGGAACTTGCAGGTGGTGATGTTCCCATGCATCTACTGCCCCAGGCCTTCTAGGTGGTAGAGGTCATGGGTTTGGAAAGTGCTGTTGAAGGAGCCTTGGTGAGTTGTAGATGGTACACACTGTGGCCACTGTGCATGGTGGGGGAGGGGGTGAATACAGAAGGCAGTGGATGGGGTGCCAATCAAGCAGGCTAATATGGCTTGAATGTTGTCAAGCTTCTTGTGTTTTTGGAGTTGCATTAATCCAGGAAGTGGAGAGTATTCCATCACATACCTAACTTGTGCTTCCTAGATGTATTATTAAATCAAATTTACTGAAATTTAGCCTCAAAAGTTAATCTAAAGCCAAATTTCTAACCAGCCCCGAAACTAAGATCCAGCCTCGCAGCCTTCATCCGTTTCAGCCTGTCCAATATAAAGTGACATATCTGAGTGGGTGGTAGAGGGAAGCAGCAAATGAACATTAATTCCTTGAGTCACTGACTTTAAAAATTGTTATTCTTTCAACCAACTGAAACAATAACTGGAATTAGAAGAGTCTATTCAATTGAAGAGCTAGCAGCATTGCAGCTGCAAAGGGCTGAATGGTCACCTGCTGCATCGTAATTTTTCTGATTTTATGATCACCGCAAACCTGGGCCAGTAAACCAGAAACGTATTAGCAGAGACTGTTGTTAACACAAAGCAGGTCAGGCATCACCAGCGAAGTGAGAAATGTAATGCTTAGTGTTTTCGGCTCAATGCCTTTTTGTTAGAAGAAGAAAAAAAAATGAAGCTTGCGGACCTTGACATTTGAAAAGAAGAAAAAGGGACTTTTCTTAAAATGAAGGATGAGGCAAAGGGCAAAATGGATCTAAGCGGCAGAAAAACTTTAAAATAAAGTGATTCAGTCCTGAAGAGAAATGTCAAGCACATGCAAGTGGCAGTATATATTGGAGAGGATGAATCTCATGAAGCACTGTCAGTAGTGATCAGAGTAACACTGAATTTCACAGGTATCTGTGATCATAGATGGGGGTAGAATTTCAACTGGAGTCCCTGTAGAATGAGTCACAGAGAGTAGACCTCAATCAGAGCCCAGGGGTAAGGAGCACAGGTCTAAAGGGCTTCAAGGGCAGCGCAGCAGGGTGGGGGTAGAGCATCAGGGAGTGAGGTAAAAAAATATTAAAAATGAAACATAAGGGAAGGTGCTGATTGGTGAACGGCTGGTGAGTTTTATTTTTAAAAAGTCTTAATAAGTCTTCAGTGTATTTCAGCTAAACCTAGTCTAATAAAGAGGCGCAGCAGGACACCATAGTCCCATGGAATGCATATCTTGTACCATTTGGGAACTCCAGGACACTTCTTGTAGAGAAGGAAAGTGAGGAATGCAATAGCGATAAGGAGATTCAATAGTTAGGGGAACGGACAGACAGACATTTCTGCAGACATGACTCCAGGATGAAATATTGCTTTAAATGAAAACAGAAAATGCTGGAAAAGCTCAGCAGGTCTGGCAGCAGCTGTGGAGAGAGAAACAGAGTTAACGTTTCAAGTTCATATGACTCTGCTTCAGAGCTGAAGTGAGGTCAAATATTGCCTCCTTGGTGCCAGGGTCAAGGATGTCACTGAGAGGGGAGGGTGAAAAGCTAAAGGCCACAGTGCATATTGGTACCAACGACATAGGCAGAAAGAGCGATGAGGTCCTGCAGATAGGTTTCAGGGAGGTAGGAAAGAAATTTTAAAAAGGACCTCAAGGTTCATGATTTCCATATCTCCTGGTGCCAGGTGCTAGAGTGCACATAAGTAGTACAGTTAAATGTGTGACTGCCAAGATGATACAGGAGGGAGAACTTTAGATTCATTGGGCATTGGGACCTGCACAAGCCAGAGTGATTGCAATTCAACAGGGTGATGTAGCTTGGCTGGTGGTGAAAATGGCTCTCCCCGTCAGATCCTTCCTACACACCAGGAGTCTCACCTCCTCTGCACGTTGCCCTTGAGGTGGCTGTGGTGGGGAAGAGACCGTTGTTCACCTCCTTGTGGAATGTGCCTTTACAAAGAAGGTTTGGAGAGAAATGCAGTGGTTTTTGTCGATGTTCATCAACTCGGTGAAAGATGCTCTTTGGTCTGCCCAAAACTTGTTGGTCTTCCAGTGCCAAGAATTGTCCTCAACTCAGTGTTGCAGACTGGCACATTCCAAGGTCCAGGACTACGTGCTGAGAGATGCACTAAAGCTTGGAACAGCCACCGCAATGGTGCAATGGGGAAAGGACGCTGTCTAAGGCCTTTCTGCCATAGCGCACCGACAGGCTGGGAATTGTATAGACCTCTCGGGCTGAATGGCTCAGAAGGAATGTATGTAATGAAAGCTACATGTATCATAATTGTATCGAAGCACCTCAGCGTGCAACATGATCCATGTCGATAACTCGAATAACACTGTACTGTCTGACAGTCTGTAATGACCATAGCGAAATGTCTAATATTCATTGATTGTATTGAAGCACCACATGATCTATGTGGAAAAGTTGAATACGATTGCACTTTTTGTGATGACCATTTGGAAATGTTTTGTAATGTTGTTTCAGATATTTTATGAATAAAGTATATTTTTCCAAAAAAAAAATCAACAGGATCAGGACCAATATCTTGGTGGGGAGGTTTTCACGTGCTATTGTGGAGAGTTGAAAATAGCTTGGCAAGAGGGTGAGAACCTGAGCATAGTTTCAGAAGGGAGAAAAACAAAACTAGAAATAGAAAGTAAAAAATTAGTGAGATGGAAGGTCAAAGAAACAAAGGCTAGAAAATAGACAAAAGAGTTGTTCAGTACGTACTTCAATGCAAGGAGTCTAATGAATAAGACAAATGAGCTGAGAGCACAGAGAAGCACTTGAAGAATGACATCAAAGCTATTATAAAATGCGATTTAAGCAGCAGGAATGACAGTGTGATGTTCCTGGTTACAGGGTTTTCAGGTGGATAGTGAAGGAGAGGAAAAAAGGGAGTGGGGTCAAAATATTAGTCAAAGAAATGCACAGCTGAGAGGAGGGATGATATGCTCGAAGGCGCATCAAATAAGGCCACATAGGTGAACTGGGCAACAAAAAAAAAGGACCAATCACATTGCTGGGAGTATACTATAGACCCCCAACAAGTCAGAGAAGGATAGAAGAGCAAATATGTAGGTAAATTGCTGAGAATTGAAAAAAAAAAGGGCAGTAATAGTAGGGGGTTTCAACTACCTTGATTCTAACTGGAATACATTCAGTGCAAAAGATATAGAGGGTAACAGAACTATTAAAATAGAAGACATTTTTTTAGCCAGTTGGTAGCAAGTTCAACAAGTGAAGGGGATTTCTGGACTTAGTTTTAGTGAATGAATCAGAGCAGGTGGGAGGGGCATCAGGGGAGCATTTTAGTGGCAGTGATCATAATTCAGGTAGATCTTATGTAGTTATGGAAAAGAATAAAGTTAGCCCAAGAGTAAAAGTTGTAAACTGGGGATAAGCCAGTTGAGATGTGATATGGCAAAAAGTGGACATGAAACAGCCACCTAAAGGTAAATCAGTGCCAGAGTAGTGTGAAGCATTCAAGAAGCTGAGAAGGATTCAGAACAAATATGTTCCCACAAATGAAAAAGGGCCGGACTCCCAAATCTAGTAGCCTAGGAGTACAGAAAGTGCAGGGGTGAAATTAAAAAGGAAATTAGGGAAGCAAAGAGAAAGCATGAAAAACATTGACAAGTAAAATCCAAATAACTCAAAAGATACTTTAAGAGCAGGGTGATAACATGGAAAAGTAGGGCAAATTAGACACCAAAAAACTGAGTTGTGTGTGACGGCAGAAGACATGGGTATGGTTCTTAATGAATACTTGGTGTCTGCTTCCTCAAAAGAGGGAGACACTATAGACATTTTGGTCAAATGGGAGTGTGAAATACGGATGGGATAAACATTGTGAGAGAGAAAATATGAAGGTATTTAACATTCTTGAAAGTGGACAAATCCCCAGGCCACCATGCTTTGGGCTGCATTAGAGGCTTCAGTTGGGGTATGATGAGGGGAGGAAATTTTAAGGGTTAACTTCTATCTAAAGTCTAATCTCGCTTTAAATCAGCAGCTAACTATAAATTGCTCTTTAGGTTGGGAGAAGGCAAGTTTTAGACCAACTTTAAAACAGGGGTTATACAGGCTCTGCTTGCAGCTAGTTAATGTTAACTAGCTTAAACAGGTTTTCAGAAGCTAGATTCAGGCAGCATAAAAGCAAGTCATCTACAGTGGTGTAAGGGGGAGAGACTTAGATTCCTGAGGCATTGGGACTGATTCTGGGAAGATGGGACTTGTACAAGCTGGATGGATTGCACCCCTACAGGACCAGGACTAATATCCTTGCAGGGGTATTTGCTAATACTGAGAGAGAGGGTTTAAACTAGACTGGCAGAGGGTTGGGAACCTGAGCAGGGAGACACAAGAGAGGGAAGCAAAGATAGGAATGAAAGACAGAAAAGTAGAAAGCAAAAGTGGAAGGCAGAGGAAATAAGAGCTAGCAGCAAATAGGGCCACAGTACAAAAAGGTGTGTAAGCGCTTTAAAAAGATAAGTCTAAAGGCACGGAGCATTCGCAATAAGGTAGGTGAATTAACAACGCAAATAGATATAAACAGGTATAATATGATTGCAATTATGAAGACATGGCCACAGAGTGACCAAGGCTGTGAACTAAATATCCAAGGAAACTCAATAGTTAGGATGGGCAGGCAAAAAGAAAAAGGAGGTGCCATGGCATTGTTAATTAAGGATGAAATCAGTGCCATAGCATAGTGAGAGTGGGTATTGGCTCAGAAAATCTAGATGTGGAATCAGTCTGAGTGGAGTTAAGGAGCAACAAGGGGCAGAAAACATTAGTGGGAGTTGTATATAGGCCTCCAAACAGTAGTGATAAGGTAGGGGATAGCATTAAACACTAAGTTGGAGATGCATGTAACAAGGGCACTACAGTAATCATGGGTAACTTTAATCTAGACTGGGCAAATCAAATTAGCAATAATACTGTGGCGGATGAATTCCTAGAGTCTGTACGAGATGGTTTTTTTAGACCAGTGCGTCGAGGAACCGATTAGGGAACAGGCTATCCTAGATTTGGTATTGTGCAATGAGAAGGGATTAATTAATAATCTTGTTGTGTGGGGTCCTTTAGGGAACAGTAACCATAACAAGATAGAATTTTTCATTAGGATGGAAAATGAAGTAGTCTAATCTGAAACTAGGACCCTAAATCTTAATGAAAACTACGAAAGTACGTGGCATGAGTTGGCTAAGATCGATTGGGAAACTTCTTTAAATGGCATTACAGTGGATGAGCAATGACTGATATTTAAGGAACAAATATATGCATTGCAACAGTTATACATTCTTTCTGGCGCAAAAACACAACAGGAAAAGCGGCCCTACCATGATTAACAAAAGAAATTAACGACAGTATTAGATCCAAAGAGGAGTCATATAAAGTTGCTAGAAAAAGTAGCAAACCTGAAGATTGGGAGCAGTTTAAAATTCAGCAAAGGAGGACCAAGGGATTGATTAAGAGAGGAAAAAGAGAGTATGAGAATAAACTTACAAGGAACATAAAAGTGGACTTTAAAAGCTTCTATAAGTATGTAAAAAGAAAAAGATTAGTGAAGACGAATGTAGGTCCCTTGCAGTCTGAAATAGAATTTATAAAAGAAAACAAGGAAATGGCAGAGCAATTAAACAACTACTTCAGTTCTGTCTTCACAGAGGAAGACACAAATAGCTTCCCAGAAATACTAGGGAACCAAATGAGAAGGAGGAATTGAAGGAAATTAGTATTACTAAAACAATAGTGCAGGAGAAATGAATGGAACTGAAAGCCAATGAATCACCAGGGCCCAGTAGTCTACATCCCCAGGGTACTAAAGGAGCTGGTTGTCATCTTCCAAAATTCTGTAGATTCTGGAACAGTCCCAGCAGGATAGAGTGGCAAATGTAACCCCACTATTTAAAAAAGGAGGGAGGGAAAAAACAGTGGATTACAGACCGATTAGCCTAACATCAGTAGTAAGGAAAATTCTAGAGTCTATTATAAAGAATGTGATAACAGGCCACTTTGAAAATATCAACTGGATTAGGCAAAGTCAACATGGATTTATGAAAGGGAAATCATGTTTTACAAATCTACTGGGCTTTTTTTAAAAGGACATAATTAGCAGAATAGAAAAGGATGAACCAGTGGATGTGGTGTATTTGGATTTTCAGAAAGCTTTCAGTAAGTCCCACATAAGAGGTTAGTGTGCAAAATTAAAGCACATGGGATTGGGGGTAATATATTGTCATGGATTGAGAATTGGTTAGCTAACAGGAAACAGAGAGTAGGAATAAATGGCTCTTTTTCGGAGTGGCAGGTGGTGACTCACGGGGTACCTCAGGGATCAGTACTTGGGCCCTGCTATTCACAATATATATCAATGATTTAGACTCAGACTCAGACTCAGACGTCTACAGCACAGAAGAAAGCCATTCAGCCCATCGTGTCCGTGCCAGTCAAAGATCTGACTACACTAATCCCATTTTCCAGCACTTGGCCCATACCCCTGGAGGCTACGGCAACGCAAGTGAATACCTAAATACTTCTTAAATGTTACAAAAGTTTCTGACTCATCCAATCTTTCAGGCAGTGAGTTCCAGACTCCCACCACCCTCTGGGTGAAAAAATTTCTTAACTCCCCACTTAGCCTTCTACCTCTTAGCTTAAATCAATGACCACTCTACTAACGGAAAAAGTGCCTTCCTATCCACTTTATCTATGCCCTCATAATCTTATACGCCTCTGTCAGGTCCCCTCTCAACCTTCGCTGCTCCCAGGGAAACAACCCCAACCCATCCAATCTTTCCTCATAGCTCAGACCCTCCAGCCCAGGCAGCATCCTGGTAAATCTCCTCTGCACCCTCTCCAGTGCAATCACATCCTTCCTATAATGTGGTGACCAGAACTACATGCAGTACTCCAGTCATGGCCGAACCAACGTTTTATACAGTTCCAGCATAACCTCTCTACTCTTGTATTCTACGCCTCAGCTAATAAAAGCATGTATCGCATATGCCTTCTTAACCACCTTATCCACCTGCCCTGCTACCTTCAGGGATCTAAGGGTATGCACACCAAGGTCCCTCCGATCTTCAATACTTTCCAGGGTCCTACCATTCAGTGTCATCCCTTGCCTTGTTAGCCCTCCCCAAGTGCATTACCTCACACTTTTATGGGTTGAATTCCATTTGCCACTGCTCTGCCCACCTGACCAGTCCATTGATATCCTCCTGCAGTTTACGGCTATCTTCCTCATTATTTAACACCCTAGCAATTTTCGTGTCATCCATGAACTTCTTAATCATACTCCCTACATTCAAGTCCAAATCCTTTATGTACACCACAAACAGCAAGGGCCCCACCATCGAGCCCTGCGGAACCCCAATGGAAACAGACTTCCAGTCACAAAAACATCCCTCTACTGTCATCCTCTGCTTCCTGTCTCTCAGCCAATCTTGGATCCAACGTGCCACTTTGCCTTTGATCCCATGGGCTCTTATTTTCTTGACCAGTCTGACATGAGCGACCTTATCAAAAGCCTTACTAAAGTCCATGTAGACCACATCAAATGCATTGCCCTCATCAACACTCCTGGTTACCTCCTCAAAAAACTCAGTCAAATTTGTCAAACACGATTTTCCCTTAACAAATCCATGCTGACTATCCCTGATTAATCCATGTCTCTCCAAGTGCAAGTATGTTCGGTCCCTCAATTCTTTCTAGTAACTGCCCCACCACTGAGGTTAGACTAATCAGCCTGTAATTTCCTGGACTTTCCCTTCCTCCCTTTTTTAATAATGGGACAATGTTAGCAGATCTCCAGCACCTCATCTGTGGCCAGAGAGGATTAGAGAAATTACTGCCAGGGCCCCTGATATCTCAAACAAAAACAAAAATACCTGGAAAAACTCAGCAGGTCTGTCAGCATCTGCGGAGAGGAGCACAGTTAACCTTTCAAGTCCGTATGACTCCCTTGATATCTCCTCCCTTGCCTCCCTCGATATCTCCTCCCTTGCCTCCCTCAACTGACTGGGGTACTTTTCATTGCGGCCTGCTTTTATCCACTTTTAAGGATGCTAAACCCGCAAGTACCTCCTCTCTCTCTATGTTAATTTCCTCTAATATTTCACAGTCCTCCACCCTGAAGTCTATACCTGCATCGTCCTTTTCCATTGTGAAGACCGACGCAAAGTGCTCATTGAGGACTGCACCCACGTCTTCCGGGTCCTACACACACATTACCTCTATGACCATAATTGTCCCTCTTTCCCTAGTTATTCTTTTGCTCTTCATATATTTAAAAAACCCCTTTGAGTTTTCCTTTATTCTACCCATCAATGCTTTCTCATGCACTCTCTTAGCTTTCTTAATTTCCTTTTTAAGTTCCCCTCTGCACTTCTTATACTCATCTAAGGACCCTGTTGTATTGAGCCCTCAGTATCTGCCATAAACTTCTCTTTTTTGCTTAATCCTAACCTTTATGTCCCTTGACATCCACGGCTCTCTGAACTTGGTCCCCCCCTCCTTTGTCTTTACGGGAACATATTTGCCCTGTACTCTCGCTATTTCCTCCTTGAATGCCTCCGCCTTCTCTGACAGAGTTTTATCTGCAAGTAGCTGCTCCCAGTCCACTTGGACCAAGTCATTTCTCATCTTGGTAAATTTAGCCTTTCCCCAGTTCAGAACTTTTATTCCCAGCCCAACCTTATCCTTTTCCATAACTATCCTAAATCTAATTAAGTTATGGTCACTATCTCAAAATTGCTCCCCTAATTGATATGCTTTCCACCTGCCTGGGCTCATTTCTGAATATCAAGTCCAGAACTGCCCCCTCCCTTGTTGGGTTTTCTACATATTGGCTAAAAAAGTTCTCCTGGATGCAACTTAAGAATTTTGCTCCCTCCCTACTTTGCACACAAACTATCCCAGTTAATATTTGGGTAGTTGAAATCTCCTATTATTGCCCTATTATTCTTATACTTCTCTGAAATTTGATTACATATTTGATCCTCTATCTCTCCCTGAATGTTTGGTGGCCTACAGTATACACCCAACAGGGTTGTCCCTTTTGTGTTTTTTACTTCTACCCATATGGCTTATTTGATACCCTTCCAAGGTATCCTTCCTCACTGCTATAATTGATTCCTTGATCAATATTGGGACACCTCCTCCTCTTCTATTCCCCTCTCTATCTCGTCTGAATACCCTATAACCAGGAATGTTGAGCTGCCAATCCTGCCCTTTTACCCAAGACTCAGGCATAGCTATGATATCATACTCCCACCTGTCTGTGCCCTCAACTCATCTGTCTTATTCCTCAGGCTCCTTGCATTAAAATATATTCCATTTAGCCTTGCTAAACTCACTTCATTCTTATCTAGCCTTCTAGACTCACTCACTAGCGTTTTAACTTCTAATTCCATCTCAGTTTCTCTCCTCTCTGAAGTACTTTTCAGGAACCCACCATCCTGCCAATTTAGTTTAAATCCACCCCAATAGCATTAGCAAACCTCCCCATGAGGACGTTGGTCCCGTTCCTGTTCAGATGTAAACTTGTAAAGGTCCCACCTCTCCCAGAAACCTAAAGCTCTCCCTCCTGCACCATCTCTCCAGCCACCTATTCATCTGCTCTGTCCTTCTGTTCCTATACTCACTACTGCGTGGCACCAAGAGTAATCCGGAAATTTTCTATGTTTCCACGAAATGCATCCCAGGCTAAGGGAAGCAAGGGAAAAAATAATGGCAGCTCAGAGCATTATTTTCCAATCCTCTCTGGCTACAGGCTGCCAGAGGACTGCTATCATTGTACTATTGTTTAAAAAAGGAGGAAGAGATAATCTGAGTAATTACTTAATAATTAGTGGAATCTTTGTGGTGGGCAAATTCTTGGAAAATATTCTGAGGAAGAGTATAAATAGTAATTTCAAAAAGCACAGATTAAACAAGGTCAGCATGGATATTTTAAGGAAAGATTGTGGCTTACTAACTTGATTGAATTTTTTTTGAGGTGGTAACAAGGAGAGCCAATGAGGGTCACGTGTTTGACATGGTCTACATGGCAGACTAGTCAAAAATTTAAAAGCTCACGGGATCTAAGTGGCAAGTTGGATCCAAAATTGGCTCAGTAGCAGGAATCAAAGAGTTATAGATTATGGATTTTTGTGACTGGAAGGCTGTTCCAGTGAAGTCCTGCAGGACTCAGTACTGGGTCCCTAGCTGTCTATGCTATATAATGATTTAGACTTAATTGTGATTAAGAAGTTTACAGATAATACGGAAATTGGCTCTGTGGTTGACGAGGAAGAAAGCTGTGTAAGACTGCAGGAAGATGTCAATGGACTAGTCAGATGGGTAGAAAAATGGCAAATGGAACTCAATCTGGAGAAGTGTGAGGAAATTTGGTTTTGGAAGGTCAAACTAGGCCAGAGAACACAAACGGTGGAATAACAGAGGGACCTTGAAAATGCCTGTTCACAAATCACTGCACAAGTAGATAAGGTGGTCAGGAAGACATATGGGATACTTTCCTTTGTCAGCCAAGGCACAGAACACAAGAGCAGGGACGTTATGCTAAAACTATATAAAACACAAGTTAGTCCACAATTAAAGTACTGCATACCAGTCCCAGTAACCATATTAAAAGAGGATGTGAATCCATTAGAGAAGGCACAGAGGAAATTTATAAGGATGTTGCCAGGAATGAAGAGTTTTAGCTACAAGGTAAAATTGTACAGGCTCAGGTTATTTTCTTTGGAACAGAGGAGGCCGAGGGGCAGTTTAATTAGTTAATTAATTTTGAGGGGCTTACATAAAATGCATAGGAAGAACCTAATGATTTTAGCAGAGATGTCAATAACCAGAAGAGATAGGTTTAAAGTAATTGCTGGAAGGTTTGAGAGAGAGAGAGGGGGGGAATGGATGGAAGATGTAGAATAATTCTTTCACATCCAGAAACAGGAGAGATCTGGAACTCACTGACTGAAAGCCTGATAGAGGCAGAAACCCTCGGCACAATTAAAAAAAAAACTTGGATATGTACTTGAGGTGCCAAAACCTGCAGGGATACAGATCAATAGCTGGAAGGTGGGTTTAGGCTAGACAGGTTTTTCAGCCGGCACTGCCACAATTGGCCTCCTTCTGTGTCATATGTCTTTCTATGTTTCTATGGAACTTGGAGACATTTGCTGAGAAAAGAAATGTAGCTGTGAAAGCAAGTTCCACTGAGCACAATGAAACACAAGAGGGAAATAGACAGTAATGAAGGTGAACAGGGTAAGAGACAAATTGAAATCATGTTAGAGAAGAAAACTTTAAGGTAGGCATCCCTGGAAGAGATGTGACAAATGAATTAAATAAAAAATGCTGGAAATCCAGAAAATTCTGGAAATGCTCCGCGGGTCAGGCAGCATCAGTGAAAAGAGAAAGATAGGATTAACATTTCAAACCAATGACCCCTTATAGATGCTGAACATATCCAGAATTTTGTTTTAATTTCAGATTTCCAGTAACTGCAGCATCTTGTTTTTAGAAAAACTGACTTTTGTTTATAATGTTTCACCAGAAGCCACTCAACCAGAGATGCATTAAATAATGGAGATTTATACCTATCAATATAAATCTGAAAACCTTTCTCTTACCTTAACAGAGGACTGAAATTCTGTCAACAAATAGATTTGGGTGCCAGTGTTTAAATCCCAGATCTTGCCGCATCAATAAAGGAAAAACCATATGAAATTAATTTGGAAACACCGAACTACCTTTCTTTTCGAAACAGTAAACATTAAATCTTTGGTCCTAGGGATCCACTGTCTCACTGCCCTGAAGGCTACTGCAGCGAAATTGCTGACACAGTACATCCAAACGTGCTTAGCAATGCACCTATCAATTTAGGAACAAACCCATATTGATACAGAGCCACCCAGCAACAGAAAATAAAATCACGAAGGCTGTGTTCAGTGTACCTGGGTAATCGTGCACTTACTCAAGGTCACTGAGTGCCAGAACATCTTTCAGGCCTTTCTGAAGTTGCAACATTTTTACAAATTAGAGCTGCTTCAGGATGCTTCTCTAAAAGGGACATAATAGTGACCTAGTTGCTAGGAGACTTGACAAGACAAGAGCATTCTGAAGACTATCCTTTCCACATATAATTGGGAATACTTTGAACAAGCAGCACATTATATATACTCTTTCACGTTAAGTATGTTGACAATCGCAAACCCTGAAGGAGTTGAGATGGTTGGTTTGGCACAATTAATTGTCTATTGATGTAAAAGCAGTAAGACAGTCAGCTCAAACTTGCTCAATTAATTTACAGGGTGACTTTTCACACAGAAACAAGCCACTTGGGTCTAGTATATATTGATGTTTTTCTCCACGTCCCTCCTTGTCTAATCCCACTCTGCTGCTTGTTTTCCATGTTCTTTATTATTATTCATTTTCACAAAACTACATAATTCACTTCTACAGAATTTATGAACTCTGTTTCAAGAATAGTTTATGGCACAGAATTCAACATTTAACCAACCTATGTGTACAGGCTATTTTCCCCGAAGCTCCTCTTTAAGCTTTTTGTGATGATCTTAAATTTGTGCCCTCGTACTAAATTTCACCCATCCATTGGGAGCAATCTCTATATCACTAACTGCCTCATTATAACCAGAATTTCTTGGCTCAAAAAGCCAATTTGCAGATAGCGTCAAATTTGGGGGATAGTCCACACTGAAGAGGACTACAGCGAAGTACAAGAGGACATTAATTAACTTCAAGCATGGGTAAATAACTGGCGAATGTGGCAAAACAGATAAATGTGAGGTAGGAAGAATAGGGAGACCAGTTATTAGTTAAAAGATGCAGGTCTAGGTGGGATAGAGGAAAAAAGGTATCTTGAATTACAAATACATCAATCACTAAGTCATGCCACAAGTTAAGCAAAGCCATTAAAAAAACCCAAACACTAGCTTTTATCTCCAGAGGATAGAATTGAAAAGTAGGGAGGTTATGCTAAACCCATATCAAACCTTGGTTAGACCACACTTAAGAGTACTGTGTGCTGTTCAAAATTATCTTATGAAAAGGATATAAAGGCATTGGAGGTGGTGCAGAGAAGACTTACAAGGGTAATACCAGATTTACATGGGTATACATACCAGGAAAGGATTGATAGGCTGGGTTTCTTCTCTTGAAAAAAGGCTGAGCGGTGACTTAATAAAGGTTTTTAAAATTACAAAAGATTGTGATAGAGTAGATAGAGGACATTTTCCCTTGTGGGGAAATGCATAACTAGAGGCCATCAATATAAGATAGTCATCAAAAAATCTAATAGGGAATTCCGAATAAACTTCTTCACCCAAAGAGTGGTAAGAATGTGGAACTCGCTACCACATGAATAGTATAATGTAGGTGCATTTAAGGGGAAACTAGACAAGCATATAAGGGAAGAAGGGTATAGATGGTTCTGATGGTAGATTTAGATGAGAAAAGATCAGAGGAGGCTCAACTGGAGCATAAACACTAGCATGGAGTGGTTGGGCTGGAAGGATGTACGGCACAGAAACAGG
This sequence comes from Carcharodon carcharias, assembly GCF_017639515.1. Classification (NCBI taxonomy): domain Eukaryota; kingdom Metazoa; phylum Chordata; class Chondrichthyes; order Lamniformes; family Lamnidae; genus Carcharodon; species Carcharodon carcharias. The sequence goes on from NC_054470.1 coordinate 161,273,910, forward strand.
CCAATGTAATTAAAAAGCCCAATCTTCTCAAGTGTTCCTAACTGGCAATCCCACCCCATAAGATTATCATGAGCTGATTTGCCAATAACTATTTTACTGATTCATTTATTGATATACAGCTGGAAGGACAGGGCTTTGTCCTAGGCTATCTAATACTGTGAGTAATTCAAATATGCAGTTTATATTTTAGATATTCTCTGGTTTCAGGGAAGTGTTCATCAATAAGTAACTGAAACTTGAGAATCACCTCAGCAATTACTATTGTCTAGAAAAGATTAATAAACTGAGCAAATAAACGTAACAATGGGTGACTATTTGTTCAGATTAGGGTTCAAAATACATGGGGGCGCTGGGTGAATTCGCCCTCGAAACGTCACAAATAGCCCGTAAAAAAGATGGGGGTGAAAAATTCAGGAACGGTCACCCCCATACAATATTACCTTACAGTATGGCTCCTCCATGGTCCAAACAGGACTGAACAATTATTGGCACAGGCAACATGTTGCGTGTGGGAAAACAATGCAGAGTTTGATCGGAGGAGCAGCGAACGTGGGAGAGACAAAATCTGCAAGGAGCTGTTCCTCCAATAAAATTCTACCTTTCCAATGCTGACTGCTCCAGCTCCTCCAATCACAGGTCGTCTACCCCCCCCCAATCCATCATTCTTGTGGCTCCTCCAGAGACAGAATCTATGGGCTAGATTTTACAGCCCTCTTGCGGGGCATGTTTTCAGCAGGCAGCCATGTAAGCCCAGCACCTTCTAGCTGGGTCTCAACCTCTTCCCCAAGGTATTGAGAGGATTGTGTAAGTTGCCCATTAGGCCACCCACCTTTAAGCCTATTGAGGCCCTCAACTGCCCAAATAATTGGCAATTAAGGGCCTCAATCCACCACCAATGCCATAAAACACTGCGCAGGGACAGGAAGGCCAGAATGCAAAGGCCATTTTTTGAAAGGGCTTCTTTGAAAAGATGGAGAAGAAGGGGACACATCAATCAGGAAATGTCCTGTACATATGGGGGGGCGGGGAGCACCCTCTCCCCAAGATGTTGCCCTCCATTCCCCCCCTTTGTTCCTCGCCACTGCCCTACAAAACCAGGGTCACCCCATCCTAGACTCTGCAGTACCTCCCCATCCTAAAAGCCCCTGGACCTACCTGTCTCTGGTCACCATCACTTCTTCCTGTGCATCCTTGAAATCCCAGCAGTCCCCACTATTGAGTTATTGTGCTGCCAGCCAATCTGATTGTCCAGCAGCTCGAGGGTGGGCTTCCTCTGATTGAGGGGCAGAGGTTTTTTGACCCTCAGCCTGTTTAGCCCACCCCACAGCGTGTTATCGCTATGGGGCAGGCTTTTAAAAAAAATCAGTCCATTCGGAACCAACTTTCCTTCAGAGGCGCCGAGCAGTCCTTCACCACTACCACGCCCCCACTCGGTAAAATGCAGCCGGATGTTTGGGGAAGCAGCTCACCTATTTCAATATAAAAGAAATTAAGTGAATTGAGATTTTGGCACCACCATCAACAGATCTGGAGAAAAAAAGGCCAAGATGGCAGCAATCCAGTGCCTGTTAATTGGCTCCAGCTGTCTCAGAGAGGGGGAATGAGAGGGATAGGAAGATAGAGAGAAAATGAGGACAGAGAGGGCAGAGTAGGGGGAGAAGGCCTCTTGGGGGAGAGTGAAGGAGGGAGGATGTGGGCAACAGGCAAAATTGCTCACCTGCACACCTTTGGTTATTTTATTACATCTGTCACTAAAGGTGGGCAGGGGTAACATTTTGGCCCCTGTTTGTCAGTCTGTGTGTCTGTAAATAATATACCTCAAAAACTAATAGACAGATTTCAACAAAATTTGGTACACTGATAGGGTATGGTCCAAGGAAGAAATGATTAGCTTTTTAATATTGCTGATAAAAAGACACATGCTGGTGAAGCTTTTCTTCTTGCACTCTCGCCGCTGCTATGCAGTAGCAGCACAAGTAGTATTCTCCACTAACAGGATGCTGCTATCAGGCAAAAAAGACATTCTGTCTATCACAGAAATGAGTAATACGGTACACAAATTTCAGCGCTGATGTGATGCCAGGGATGTAGGCCCTACGTCCCAACAACTGTTTGCAACAGACGAAGTACTGACCATACTCAACCAGCCTATGCTTGCAAAACTCAGAAGTGTCCAACATTAGGTGCGATCCCACAATTGGACAACACTTGCTAAACAATGTCAACTGTGCTAAGAATTACACTAACAACCAATTTAAGATTATCAGTTGGGCTTACAGGATAACTCACATACACATGGACAAAAGAGCTGAACTCCAGGAGGTGAGGTGAGAGTGATGCCCTTGACATCAAGGCAGCATTTGACTGAGCGTGGCATCAAGGAACCCTAGCAAAACTGGAGTCAATGGGAATCAGGGGAAAACTCCCTGTTGGTTGGAGTCGTACCTAGCACAAAGGAAGATGGTTGTGAGCGTTGAAGGTCAATCAACTCAGCTCCAGGGCATCACTGTAGGAGTTCCTTAGGGTAGTGTCCTAGGCCCAACCATCTTTAGCTATTTCATCAACAGCTTTCTTTCTATCATAAGATCAGAAGTGGGGATGTTCGCTGATGATCGCACGATGTTCAGCACCATTCACAACTCCTCAGATGCTGAAGCAGTCCATGTCCAAATGCAGGAATTCACCAAGGAGCCATAGACAGCACCTTCTAAACCCACAACCACTACCATATCTAGAAGGACAAGGGCAGCAGACACATGGGAACACTGCTGCCTGGAAGTGCCCCGCCAGGCCACACACCATCCTGACTTGGAAATATATCGCCATTCCTTCACTGTCGCTGGGTCAAAATCCTGGAACTCCCTCCCTAACAGCATTGTAGGTGTACTTACACCACATGGACTGCAGCAGTTCAAGGCAGCTCACCACACCTTCTCAAGGGCAATTAGGGATGGGCAATAAATGCTGGCCTCTCCAGCAATGCCCACATCCCATGAGTGAATATAAAATAAAATATATTTGTCCTAGGGGCCCTTTTCTTTGCAAAAAAGAAAACGAGCACATCCATGCATTGCACCTCTTTCAACTAAACAAAAGCTTGGGGACAGCCATTCCCTGGTTCATTCCTCATGGCAATGCCTTGAGCAATCAGTTAACTTGCCTGGTTTGAATTTAAACAAATGCTCAGCAGTTAACTGTTCCAGGTGCATTCTCCATGGCAACACTGCTAACAATCAGGCTGCAGTTGCCAACCAATCAGCACCCTTTGCTCATGCAGCATAAATTCTTGTTCCCTTTTGAGATTTGGCATTATTGTTTCTGTCCTGATGCATGCAAGGCAAAAAGCTTCAGCAGCAAATCTCTTTTTTCAGCAATATTCAAATTCTGTACTACCAAACAACTATTTGATCAGTTTTTGATGAAGATGCAGATCCAGATCCTGGAACAAAAACCAAACAAAGAAAAAAAGTTAAATCCTTTCAAATGGCTTTCTTCCTCTTTTATGTTTGTTCAATAAATTATTTTGAGTAAAGTTTAAAGTGACGAGATTTGGGGATAGAGGGATAAAAATATATTGTGGGGTGAAACCCTTTTTTATGTTCCCTTAAGATTTTTCTTTAAATGTTTCTGCTATGTAAGTGTCAGTCAGTTTACAAGCCTTTTTTTGCCTATGGTTACGTGAATGTTATCTTTTTTTTTAAAAAAGAGGTTTTGACGTGTAGAAGTTGGGAGTCCAGTTGATCCAGAAGAACCCAACATTTCAGCTCTGAAGAAGGGTCATATGGACTCGAAACATTAACTCTGTTTCTCTCTCCACAGATGCTGCTAGGCCTGAGTTATTCCAGCATTTTCTGTTTTTGCTTCAGATTTCCAGCATTTTGCTTTTATCCCAGGTCTAGAGTTTGCTTTAATATCTGCCACTGGAGGAGGACCATAGAATTGTTGAGGGGAGGGGGGGTGTTGCAGGTTGTGGTCAATGAAGGAAAGTTGCTGCATTTTTGTTCTTGGCCACCTGCACAGCACCAAGTCTCTCTTTTCTTTAATATCCTTTAATGGAGGAGTAGAGCGAATTTGCAAATTCCTACTTCGAGAACAGTTTAGTTTCTAATTCAAATCTTTTGATCTGCTTCATCTTCAAGAGACTCCTGAAAGCCAGTAGCCTCCAAAAAATCAAAAAGTAGCTCTCAAGAAAATCTCAAAAAATGTGACCTCAAAAAGAAAATTATTTTGACGCTCTGGTTCAGGTCAAAGAGAATGCCTCTGCAAGATGTTCATTAAGAGCAGGAAGTGGTCCCGTACAATTAAACGCAAGATGTGTAAACTTGCTAAGCAGGAAACCAGAGTTTGAGTTTGGTTTGGACATAAATGATTGGATTTATTGATTCAGATGACCAGCATTTTGGGACTTAAAAGAGAGAGATTTTAATTGTCACAGAATTAGAAAACATGATGACAACATCTGGCTTGTGTGAATGGGCATAATGCCAGCCAAAGCCTACGCACACCTAGCTGAAGAGCAAGATAACACATGCTACTCTGTCCCATTTCCAATCGGCGATATATATGTTTGGAACTGTAAATTACTGCCTAAAAACTAATTTGTTGATCTCTGCTGTTTGCCAATAAAAAGATTTACTGCAACCTATTGGTGTCAGGTCCAAATCCATTGCAAGTCTAACACTCCCCTCATTCCTGGTAACATACCAGGGAAACTAAGATACCTTTTTCCATTGCATATATATTCTTCCCACAATGGGATTCCAAAAATAGTACATAGTGCTCCCAAAAGCAGTTCAAAATCTTGTACAATTTCAACATCGGCATTACATTTTAATGTTCAATGCATCTAGGTATAAAACTAAATATTCTCTTTGTTTTTTTATGGCCTTTTCTATTTATTTGTTTTGCCACTGTGTCTGAACATCCTAGGCTTCATTTGAAATCTTAACAATTAATATGCATTTCCTTTCCCAATTCTGAATTTTGAAATGCATTTCCTCACATTTCTCCACATCGAACTGAATCTGCCATCTATCCTGTTAGCCTCTGATCTCCTGCAGTCATTCACAATCTTCATAATTTTTTAACTTATTGTATCATTTTCCCAACTAAAGCAGATAACAGGCTCAAAGTCTACCAAATCAAACGGTATGTTCCCTTTGAGCTTGGTAGTTGAAATATTAGCATCACAGAAACCAAAGTGAACCCGAACAATAAGACTGCAAATCAGGTGTTAATAAAACCGAAAATTAAATGCGTTGTTGGAAATTTGAAAATGGATCAAAGTACAGATGTATGGAACAGAAAACTCTTCAGCCAAACTAAATGAACAAGCAGCAATGTACTTAAGCAGGATAAACATGCAATCTCCAGACCATATATTAGGATACAATGACTGTCTTGTCAGAAGAGGCAGTAAGGAGATGACAACTTTCTGGCTGTAAACGATGCACTGATGGAAAGACAGCAATTGCTGTAATTGGTCTAGAATGCCCTCGAAGCTCATGAAGTCTCTCTCCAGTCTGCAGACACAAGATGTAGCTTTTTTAAAAAAAATATCATGTCATTTGCACAAGTTCATCAATATCTAATATAAATAGCTTTAAAATTTCATGAATGGAATGGTAAAAATCTCTAAAGAGTTGTAAAGTAGCAGCTCACTCCAACCCATTCTTGCCCATTCTGGCCTACATGTGACTCCAGACCCAAAGCAACATGGTTGATTCTTAACAGTTTTCTGAAATGGCTTTGCAAGTTACTCAGTTCAAGGATAATTAGGGATGGGTAACAAATGCTGGCCTTGCTGGCGGCAGCCACATCCCATGAAAGAATAAAGCAAAAAATATTTTCTTAATTGCATTATTGACCTGTCCTGCAACCTTCGAAGATATGTGCACAAACACCACCAGGTCTCTCTTGCTTTTGCATTCCCTTTAAAATTGTACCATTTATCTTGCATGGTCTTTCCATTTTTTTCCTATCAAAATGTACCACCTCATACTTTCCTGCAATGAATTTCATGTCATGTGCCCACACCTTACTACGCATCCAAATTTCCTGTCATCTGCAAATTTTGAAATTGGGTCCAGATCACTAAGTCCAAGCCATCAATGTACGTCGAACACAGCAGCAATTCCAGTGCCGAACACTGGGAAACACCACTGTCTACCTCCCTTCAGTCTGAAAAATAATTCACCACCACACTGTTTCTTAGCCTTTAGCAAATTTTATTGATATGCTGCTACTTCCCCTCTTAATCCTTCAATTTTGGAATAACACCTTTTGAAAATCCATACACACATCAAGTGCACTGCCTTCATCCACACACTCTGCTCCTTCATCAAGAATATCAAAATCAAGGCAAACACAATTTACTCTCAATAAAACCATGCTGCTTCTTCTTTATTAACGCATACTTGCCCAAGTAGCTGTAAACTTTCTCCTGGATTGTTTCAAAAAAGCTTCCCTACCACAGACATTGGTCTGATCGATATTGTGAGTAATTGTACTACTCCATTCTATCCCTAATGCAATGTAGTAACTTTTAAAAAAAAACATAGCTAAGCAATGTGCCCATTGTTCTATAACCCGATTCACTTCATTTTCTAGGTCCTTTTCCTGACCAGCACCATTGTTCCATTTAACTATCTATTTTTCTTTCTTGTACCTATATTTATTCACATTGAATTGCATCTGACATGCATTGGCTCAACTACCTAAAAATCTAAATCCTTCTGTATTTGGTTGTATTGTTCTTCATTACTACCTCCTTTTCATTGTCTGCAAACTTAAACACTTGCCTATATCATCTGCCAAAATGTTTTACAAGAAAACAACAAGGAATCCAAGATTAACCCTTCCTGTACCCCAGACCTAACTGTTTTCCTGTCTAAAAATATGAATTTATGGCTATTGCTCATTTATGAGCCAACTTTCTATCCAGCTAAGAAAAGAATTCTGATCCCTCTCTCCTTCCTTTAGCTATTAATTGCCAATGCTGAAACTTGTCAAAAGCACTTTAGAAAACCAAATATACAATATCTTGTCTACACAAGTTACTTTGCATTGAAGTAATACAATGTTTCTTATACACAGATTTCTGAAAGATGCAATAAAATGCTCTATAAATTCAAGACTCTCTAATATAGAATCTGAATTGTCTTGTCTATTGTGTCTGTAATTGTGAGAAATTGTCCAGGATATATAAACATCGCTCTCTTTTTCCAAAGCTCTGCTGAGTGGCTTTGAACATGATATATTTCATGAACTAGTTCTGACAGGTTGGTTTCAAGGATTTTCTCTACAACAGGCATTTGAAGTACTAATCTATTAGTTTTTGTATGTTTCAACTTTTAAAATACAATAGTGAAATTATGATGACCATTTTTCAATTATCCAGAATGTCTTTCTAATTTAACATACAAAAAAAAACACTATTTCCAATCCCCTTCTATGATTTTTAGGTGTAAGCAGTCTGGATGAAGTACTTAATTTATTTTAATAACTGCTGGTACTCTTCATTACAAATGGATCATAAGTACTCATTCTTGCTGACTATATTCTATGTCCTTAGACTAGTGATGAATATTTTTCTTTTTAAAAGTCACAAAACACAAGGAGTTTTACGTGTATAATATTTTCAGGAAAACTATTTTTTTTAAAATGCAGCATTTTTGTAACAATGAAATCACGTTGCCTCTTATCTATTATGCAATAAAATATAATAAAATTGAATAGCAATCACTGAGAAGAGAATAATGTTTCTTGTTTAAGGTCGATGGATCTCAAGGCCTTTAACATAAATCTCAAATTACAGCAACCTTCATAAGTGCAGATTGTAGCACTGTGTAGCAACTTTAATTAAGCAAAAGTAAAGAAAATATAATGATCTTAAATATAATTACAGAGGAGTCAATTAACAACAAAATAAAACTGTATGCTAGAAAAAGCTCATTCTGTAAATGTTTATCTTGAGATGAAGCAAATCTGGCCACACAGCTTAGCAATATGACAAGTAATGGGAAAATGCACCATCTTCTGGATGTCTGCTGTACTGTCAGTTGCATTTCCCAATGTTTGTCACGGGGAACTCTTAAAAAATTTGCAATTAAGCTAGAGTTCACAAAATTTAAATTTCATCGAACAAACAAGGCTTGTACATAAAATTACCAAGTCTTGTGAATAAGGTTTAAACTTAGAGAGATAAAACTCCACTATCCCTTCCATTTTTAAACCTTACAATGTTGGCACTTTACTAGAGCAGTCTCTCTCGGTCCTAGTCACCCATTAATATCTTGATCAAATGGTCATTTATTTATGAATGAACCTTGTCAATGTGCGATAATAGACCATCAGCCCACAGGTTCAACTAAATCTATTCTCATCAGTCAATGTTCATACACAGCAATCAAAAACAAGGTTAATTTCCCTCCTTTTCCAGGGACACGGAGGTTGACTGCAACACCCTTAATCAAAACTTTGGCTGTGATCAGCTAACTTACCACAGATTGGATCAAACCTAGGGCCTCCGTGGTCTCTATAGTTGAGTAACTCATTGGTCGAGTCAAATTTCCATTCCAAAATTAAATAGATGCCTTACGACAGTTTAACAAAATTAGTCCGATTAATACTAACCTGAACATTCCACACAAACACGACACCATCATCCCCAGCTGAGGCAAACCTGCAAAATAAGGTTAGAATACAACTTATTCTCTCCAAAATTAAATTCAGAAATTCATAAAGACTACAAAAATTATCAAAGCTGTTAATCAGGTCATTACCTCAAACATTTTTCTAAAATGTTCTTTTGTGTGTGAAAGAAACCTTCAGAAAAAGTCATTCACACTAGGTGGCATACTGGATAAGGAATTTTAACTGGGTGTGGGTTTCAGGTGAGCATGAAGTGAACACCAAGCACATCCCTCCTCAGTCCAGAGTTAAAATTGCAATTGGGACACAATGTCTTTATTGGATCCTGACTTGCATATTTAAGAAGGGCCCTACTGGCATTAAAATCAGGGTAAGAACATAAAAACATAAACAGGTGCAGTTGCAGACTATTCAGCCCTTCGAGCCCCCTCCGCCATTCAATGGGGTCATGGCTGATCTTCTACTTCACTATTTTCCTGTACTATCCTGTATCTCTTGATTTCTTAACATGTAGGAATCTATCAATTGCAATCCCGAACATACTCAACGACTCTGCCTCCACAGTCCTCTGGGGCAGAGAATCATGTCCTCTTGTAATAAAGGCCAACATACAATTTGCCTTCTTAATTGCTTGCTGTACTTGCATGTTACCCTTCAGTGACTCATGAACAATGGCAATCAAGTCCCTTTGAAGTTCAACACTTCCCAGCCTTTCACCATTTAAGAAATATTCTATTTCTGTTTTTCCTACCAAAATGGACAATCTCTCATTTCTCCACATTGTATTCCATCTGCCAAATTTTTGCCCACTTGATTAGCCTTGAAATTCCCTTGAAGCATCTCTAAATCCTCCTCAAAACTCACATTCCCACCTAGTTTTGTGTCACCTGCAAACTTGGAAATATTACATTTAATCCCCACATTGAAATCATTGATATAGATTGAGACTAGTCGGGGCTCAAGCACTGATCCTTGCAGTACCCTGCTAGTCAAAGCCTGCCAACCTGATAACGACCCATTTATTCCTACTCTCGTTTTCCGCCCATTAACCAGTTCTCAATCCATACCAGTATATTTCCTCCAATTCAATGTAATCATTTTGTTTACTAACCTATGTGGGACCTTGTCAAAAGCTTTCTTAAAATCTAAATATACAACATCCACTGGTTCCCCTTATCTAATCTGCAAGTTAGATCCCCAAAAAACTGCAACCAGTTTGGAAAACATGATTTTCCTTTCATAAATCCATGCTAACTTTGCCCAATCCTACCATTATTTTCTAAGTGTCCTTTGATCACATCCTTTATTAGAGATTCCAGCATTTTCTCTACTACTGATGTCAGGCTAACAGGTCTGTAATTCCCAGTTTTCTCTCTTCCTCCTTTCTTAATGGGGTTACATTTGCTACCTTCCAATCTGCAGAAGCTATCCTAGAGTGTATAGAATTTTGAAAGATGACCACCAATGCATCTACTACTGACGTGAAGCAGATGGAAAACTAGCAGTGAGTCATCTGGGATATGTTAACTGCCCACCAATCAGACAGCCAGACAGTGAAGGATAGTATTACAATTTAATCTCTACACACACAAGTTTTTATTTACATAAACACGCCTTGCAAACATGCACCTCCAAATCCCAACCCACAGTTTCAGTCTGCTACTTGAAGACAAGTGAATCCACAGTTAATGTCCACCACCTGTATACAATTAACCATCCAATTAATATAATTAACACCACTCACCCAGTTTCTCCCAGTTAGAGTTAAAATTATCTTTAGATTTTAACAAATAATATTTTTGATTATACTGTGAAATATTAGCCAAACAATTTTAAGTAGCCTCAACATTATTTCTTAATGTAAATTGATCAATAGCAAATGATTAGCATTTTCTAAGAAACCTAATTGTAATTAAAACAAAATAGAGTGTTTTGAATTGGCAATATCCAAATCTGTTCAGGCTCAACAAATTTTTCAATGGCTCTGTCCATTCCCATGATCCTAAATGTTCCTGGCATATACAAGTGCAAATAACCATCTGTACTAGTGCAGGTAAATGTTCAGAATTACATTTTGAACCTGTGTTAATGGATTTGCAAAGACTGGTGACTTAGAAACATATTACCAAAGCTTGACTGTCAGCAGACTTCTGCTCAAGCTCCGTTTTGCTCAATGGCCTTTCACCTTCATTGTTCCTGACTTCATGTCCAAAAGCAGATACAGGAAGAAGAAAATAGCAGCTGTCATGAAGGCTGAGACCAGATCAATTTACCATCCCCTGAAGCAATGAGAACATACTCCACCTGCTGATTGTAGCTAAGGCCTAAAAGGACAACAGAAGCCATCTGCAAAGTATTCTATAAATGAGGGGATCACAGAGAACTCCAAGCATGAAAACCCTGCTCACTGCAAGCTGCAGTGAAGGAGCATGTCCATGGAGAAGTTTAATTTAATGATCTACACAAAGCTTCAATACCTGTGGCAAAGAAAACCAATTGCTAGCAGTATAACTGTTTACAGAATATTTCAAGAACTTTAAAAATAAAAAGCAAATCGTACCCCGATTTTCCTCAATAAGAAATGCAACCATGCCAAATGTAATGTTGATTATTCAACTACATAACCAAACCAGTTGACATGACTTAAATTTGAATAGCTGCACTACATACTCATTTTTACCATCTATCTTACAATTTAGCCTTCACCAAAAGACTCTTAATAGGAAATGGTAGTTATGAGTTGATTTGGCACTATAAATACTTGTTGCAGAACTTAACTGATATTCTTTCTACATGTTTATTATGATAACAATGACCAACTTAAGGGTAAGTGGCACAATATTACAAAAAATACTACAATCCATAAAGATGAGAAAGGCTATTTGGTCCATCTAGTTCACCTTTCCAAAGTAGCCTATTTTCCTCTTCCCATCCCAGTACCACACCACCCTCATCAGTGCGCCTAGAGAAAAAATATGTATTTGCATTGTAGGCTGATCCTCATGCCCAGAGCAGTTCTAATTCAGAAATCTACAGTATAAATCTGGTGCCAGTTTGGCATCACAAACAACAATTTTCCAGTGCAAGGGCTAAAAGCTTCACACTTGTAACAATAGGGAATGATTTATCAAACCAGACCACCAGACTGAGTTAGACCAGAATAAAAACTATAGTATTATATTCTGTCCACACTATAACTGATTACAGTGCCTCCTGTGGTTGCAAATGGGAAATATACCATTGCTCCAGTGCTGGCATTCTTCAAACAAGGTGACTGGCTGACAGGGTGAATCTTAATACTAAATGTGTCACTTTCTAGACTTATTAACAAGGTAATATTCGTAATCTGTACCATCCGAGTCACACCTTCACAACTTTTGTCACTTAAAACCAATACATTTTCTCTCCTCCATAACTATGTTCGGATAATATTATACAGATGCTGGATTTTAAAATGAGAAAAGACCATTTCTAGATATCTTGTTTTCATTCAACAAAGGATCACAACAGTTGCAAATGCAATGTTTTCCCACCCTCCTTCCTCTACTACATGCACAATTTATCCATGTTTCTATTAGAAATGCTGGACTTCCTCAAAGACAATTGGAAAGATTCCATAATATTAAAATTGTTACGAAATTTTCAAACTTCAGATAAACCTTTTCTTAAAAGCTAACCTGAAATCATCAATCCATGCCATGAAGCGAACGATATCACTGTGGCCTTTTAGTACCTGTAGTTCTGTATAGGGGTTCTGTGGTTGTTCATCTCCTATGCATAGAACCAGAGACTTCTAAAAATGAGAAGCAAAATTATTAGATCCAAAACTGTCATCAAAAGTGGTTTGGGATGATTGCAACAGCATTCCATAACTACTGGGCATTGTAGCAACTGAACAGAATTTTGACACTTCAAAGTGCAAACATTATGGAAAAGATAACAAGGTCAAGTAATGGTATATGTAATAATGACATTATTATGCTGTCACTTTGAAGAATTCCAGGAAGTTATATTCACCACAGAAGTGCAGGAAAAGTAAATTTAAAGGTACCTTGATGAAAATAAAATCTCAACCAGGAAAGTATTTGGAAAATCCTTTTTCTAATAAAACTCCTTTTTATTTTTAAAGTTCTTGAAATATTCTGTAAACAGTTACACTGCTAGCAATTGGTTTTCTTTGCCACAGGTGTTGAAGCTTTGTGCAGATCATTAAATTAAACTTCTCCATGGACATGCTCCTTCACTGCAGCTTGCAGTGAGCAGGGTTTTCATGCTTGGAGTTCTCTGGATTCCCAAAAGTGTTTCCCAAACCTTTTTCATGACCCCATTTTAATGCTACACAAATGGTGCGACTCCAAAGTGAAAGCTATGGGGCCGGGGGGGGCTAGGGGGGACATATGATGAGGATTGGGGGTTCAAACAGCAGGGAAAAATGCACAAAAAAAACTAAGACACGTACCATGTTGCAGGCTCCATTGATGTCAGTGATTGGGCCTCAGGTCTCATTGGATTAGGCCATGCCCACAGAAAAAAAATCACATATTTAAAGGGGCCTCCGGTCCAATTCCAGGGCTGTCAAATCTGAGTCTCCACTCCACAGACACTTGCTGCCTCAGAGCTTGTAACCCCGATTGCTCGTCAGACAACTCCACTAGGGGTGACGACTCAGTTTGGGAAACCCTGTTCTAACCAATTCCATTCACAATATACTTAATAATGCAAAAGGAAAAACCAGAATGGGGAGCTGCTGTAAATATTCCTAGAAATTATTTGAAAAAATAGTAAAATATTCTCTACTCGTATACTTAGGTTTTTGCATCTACCAACAAAGTGATCTACCACAAAATAAGAGATTCATACAACACCTCCACAGGCTCTTGCACATCTCTTCCTCCCAGCAACCACCTCAACATCTCTCAGCACTGAAACAAAAGGGGTACAAAGCGTGTTAAAGCTTTTAAGAACTGTTGGCAGTAATCATCCATAGCTTTCAGTTCATCCAAAATATGTTAATGCCCAAGTGAGAAGGGAGAAATCTCAAACCATCAGTCATAAAATTTGATAATTAGCAAATTGCGAAAAAAAATGGGACTGAAGCTCAGAAACAAGTTCTGAATTACGCTGCGCTACAAATCGTGATGCTTACAAAAAAGCATAAATTTTCAACTCAATCCAATGCATACTTATGGCTTGAAAGATTGTCAAGTCAAAAAGGTCCTTGTTAGAAATAAAAATTGTTGCAAAAGCAAGGTGGTGTGGAACTACAACTGGGGATGACTCAACTGATCTTGTTTCTCTGCAGTGAGGCACCCTCGGGCTCACTATTTGAATGAACGTTCCAACATTGATGCCACATACATTGCTTCAAAGCGCAATTATGGGCAAATTTCACATAATTTCATTCATTAATTTTAATTGCCAAAAAATTTTGGCTATAGTACTCATGGTTGCAAAATATGTGCTTACGTATTCTCAGTAGGCAAAGTTCTGCACAAGGCGGTGAAGGAATAAGGAAATCGTCACTTTACCTCTAATATCTATTTACCATCTGCTGCCAATGCTGCAGATGTGACTAGAAATTCACTGCTCATCTCAGGCTCAAACTTGTGTCCAAACTTTCTGTTGCACAGGATGCACCAACGCATTATAGTACCAGCTCCTGGTAGTTCACTTTTATATGATTAATAATAATTTCTAATAAGAAACAACAAATCATATATTTTCCATCAGAACCCTTTTGTTTAACATTAAAATCTACATTTGGACATTAATAAGAACAGCAGCAGTCATTATGAATTGGAATGAGATTATTGCCAGGCTTTTGGAGAAACTGAGTTAGGATTAAGAGAGCCAACTGTGTTCTAGGACTAGCTCAGGGACTAGCCGTGCAGCAACTTAACATTATAAAATGGCCCAAGATCCTTCATAGATGCATTATCAGATAAAACCGGACATATGGATATATTAGGACAGGGGACCAAAAGCTTGGTCAAACAGGTAAATTTTAAGGAGCATTCTAAAGGAGGGAATAGGAGAGGTGGAGTGTTTTAGGGAAGGAATTTCACTGCTCACAGCCTAAACAACTGAATATACAGTCGCCAATAGTGAGAAGGAAATCAGGGGTGCAAGAGAGCCCAGAATTAGAAGAACAGAGTTCCTGGCAGTTTGTTGGGTTGGAGGAGGTTACAGAGATCAGGTGGGGCGAGGACAAGAAGGGATTTGAAAATGAGGACAAGGAGTTCAAATTTGAGATAGTTGCTGGGCCAGAAACCAAAGTAGGTCAGCAAGCACAGGGGTGATGAGGTGCGAGCTAGTTTGGCACAGAAGAGTTTAGGATGAGCTTAAGTTTAGAGGATGGAAGGTCAGAAGTCAAAACAGGGAGGTAACAAAGGCATGGATGAGGGTTTCAAAAGTAAATGGACAATGGCAAGGATTTGACAGGCCAGAGGGGGAAGTTGCAGTGATGTAGAAAATATGGAGGTTTAGGAGATTCAGTAATTGGCTGGGTTGCATTTGTTTTGCTTTTTGTGTACAGGACATACCTGAGCAATTTTCCACATTGGTGAGTAGATGCCAGTGTTGTAGCTGTACTGAAGCAGCTTGCCTAGGGGTGCAGCAAGTTCTGGAGCACAAGTCTTCAGTACTATTGCCAGAATATTGTCAGGGCCCATTGTCTTTGCAATATCCAGTGCCTTCAGCCATTTCTTGATATCACATGGAGTGAAACAAATTGGCTGAAGATGCTGGAGGCCTCCTGAGGAGACAGAGGTGGATCATCGGCACCTTTGGCTGAAGATTGTTGCAAATGTTTCAGCCTTATTTGCTGCACTCCCCCATCATTGAGTTTAATTGTCCACCACCATTCATGACTGGAAGTGGCAGGCCTGCAGAGCTTAGGTCTGATCCACTGGTTGTGGAATCGCTTAGCTCTGTCTTTTGCATGCTGCTTAGCATTACTTGCGTGCCAAGCAGTGATAAGTTGTAGTTTCACCAGGTTGACATGTCATTTTTAGGTATACCTTGTGCTGCTCCTGGCATGCCTTCCTGCATTCTTCATTGAACCAGGGTTGATCCCCTGGCTTGATAGTAATGGTAGAGTGGGGGATATGCCAGAACATGAGGTTACAGATTGTGGTTGAGTATGACTCTGCTGCCACTGATGGCCTGCAGCACCTCATGGATGCCCAGTCTTGAGTTGCTAGATCTGTTTGAAATCTATTCCATTTAGCAGGGTGGTAGTGCCACACAACACAATGGAGGGTGTCCTCAATGTTAAGACAGGACTTGGTCTCTACAACAACTGTGCGGTGGTCATTCCTACCAATGCTATCATGGGACGGATGCATCTGCAGCAGGCAGATTGGTGAGGATGAGGTCAAGTATGTTTTTCCCTCACCACCTGCCACAGACCCAGTCTAGCAGCTATGTCCTTTAGGGTTTGGCCAGCTCGGTATGTAGTGCTACGAGTGAGCCACTCTTGGTGATGGGCACTGAAGTCCCACCCAGAGTACATTCTGCGCCTTTGCCACCCTCAATGCTTCCTCCAAGAGGTGTTCAACATGGAGTAGTACTGATTCATCAGCTGAAGTGGGGCAATACATGGTAATCAGCAGGAGGTTTCCTTGCCCAAGTTTAACCTGATGCCATGAAACTTCATGGGGTCCAGAGTTGATGATGAGGACTCCTAGGGCAACTCCCTCCCAACTGTATAACACCGTGCCACCACCTCTGCTAGGTCTGTCTTGCCAGTGGAACAGGACATACCCAGGGATAGTGATGGTGGTGTTTGGGACATTGTAAGGTACGATTTGGTGAGTACGACTACATCAAGCTATTGCTTGACTAGGCTGTGGGACAGCGCTCTCAATTTTGGCACAAGCCCCTAAATATTAATAAGGAGAACTTTGCAGGGTCAACAGGGCTTTGAGATGCCACCTAGAGGCATAACAGATTGTAATGTACAAATGAGGCATGTGTTGACACACTAAATTATAAAAATTCCAAATACCTTTGGGACAGAATACTAATAGTTGCGTAGAATTTCAACCAAAGTGTTCCACTTTATCAAAATGATACATTTGGTCAATCTCTGGTACAATTACTTAGGATATACAGTATAGGCCATTCGGCCCAACCTGTCCATGCCAGTTTTTATGGTCCATTTGAGCCTCCTCCCGTATTTTCTCATCTAAATCTACTATCGTAAACTTATATTTCCTTCTCCTTCAAATGCATCTATACTATTTACCTCAACCATTCCACATTCTCACCACTCTTTGGGTAAAGAAGTTTCTTCTGAATTCCCTATTGGATTTCTCGGTGAGCATCTTATATTGATAATCTCTAGTTATGCTCTTCCCCACAAGTGCAGTCTAACCAAGTTTCAACACAGATTTAGCATAACTTCCCTACTTTTCAATTCTATCCCTCTATAGACATAAAGCCAAGCGCTTGGTTTGCTTTTTTGAAAACCTTGCTAACCAGTGCAACGACATTTAGTGATTGATGTGTTTGTACTCCGAGATCCCAGTGTTCCTCTACCCAACCTAGACTTCCACCTTCCAAGAAATAAAAAACTTCTCTATTCTTCCTACTAAAACATACTCATTAATGTTGAGCTTCATTTGCCAATTATTTGCCCATTACTTTCTTACACATTTTTAATAATAAAAGGTGGTCGCTACATTTCAATTTGTTTTTGATAAAATATCAAAACTCTTAGAACTGAAAATTTCAAAGTTTCTTAGTCATATGAAAACAAAAAATCAGAATAAATACTAATCTCAGGGAAGACGGTGGCATACTGGTAATGTCACTGGACGAATAATCCAGAGTCCCAGGCTAATGCCCAGGGGACATGGATTCAAATCCCACCACAGCACCTGGTGGAACTTAAATTCAATTAATAAAATCTGGAATATAAAGCTAGTCTCAGTAATGGTGAAACTATCATCAATTCTCATAAAAATTTCTCTACTGTTTCTTCAGGGAAGGAAATCTGCCATCCTTACCTATTCTGGCCTACATGTGACTCCAGACCCACAGTAACGTGACTGACTTTTAACTGCCCTCTGAAATGGCCCAGCAAGACAATCAGTTCAAGGGCAATTAGGAATGACCAACAAATGCTGGCCTTACTAGCTACGCCCACATTTCAAGAAAAAAAATTAAGAAAAAAGAAAAGACTTGCATTTATATAGTACCTTTTATAGACACCAGACACTCAAAAGTGCTTCACTTTTTTTGAAAAACAGTCACTGTTGTAATGGAAAGGAATGTAATATAAAGGAAACAAAGCAGCCTATTTGCACAGCAAACTCCCACAACATGATAATGAGCAAATAACCTGTTTTTGTGATGTTGAATGAGGGGTAAATATTGGACAGGACACCAGGGATAGCCACCCTGCTCTTCGAAATACTGCCAGGTGATCTTTTCCACCGCCACTTGAAAGGGCAGATGGAGTCTTGATTTACTATTTCAACTGAAAGGCAGCACCTCTGAGATTACAGCAGTCCCTCAGTTCTGCACTAGAGCATAAGGTTTGTGCTAAAGTCCTGCATCGGGACTTGAATTCAGAATCTTCCGACTTAGAGGCATGAATGCTACTAATTGAGCCACCAATGAACACCAACGAAACAGAAAGCAAAACGTGAACAATCTATTTCTTGCAATTTAAATTTGTTTAAACTAAACAATTCGATCTAAACACTCAACCCTCACTTTGCTGCATTATTTCCCTTGCATAATTCAAGTTATTGAATTTCCATCTCAGTAGAAAAGACACCTTCAACACATCAGGAATGGATAGACTATTGTTCAATGTTCTTGTGCCAAACTAGAAATCTAGTTATGCCCTGACACTGCATCAGGATTCAGATATGTTTGTGGGAAGTGTAACTAATAGCTGTATAAATAAATGTTCAATGTTCTGGATATCTTAAGTAGCTTTAAATTTTCTATTCCAACATTATGAATATTTGAATACAGCAATTGAACAGAACTGATTCTAAATTTCATTATGTTCTTACGAAGCAGCACTGCACAGCCTTTAAGAACTGTCTGTTTGCAGTCTAAGAATTTGAGACTTTGATACCGATTAATGTTCGTTCTCTTGGTGTTCCCGTATATTAATCTACAAAACTGACTTCTATTTCTTTGAAAGATAATGGGCCCATTTTGCAATCTCAGGCCTGGAAGTTTCAATTCCTATTGGTTCTGGATCAGTAACTAACAAAAAATTCTCTCAGTTCCAGATCCGCACTGAAATTTCTAACAAGCCAAGCACAACGCCAGACCTCATTTTTATTTCTTGTTCGAGTAGGCATCAAAAAAAGCACAAAAGCATCAGAGCCAAACAGTAGGTCAGCAGGCCAGATAAAATAGGCTTACCTGCTTGAAAAGAATGCATTAAACCTTTCAAGACCCTTGTGGAAGGAAAGGAAAGGAATTGCTATCTGCTGTATCATTACAACCGAACTGCTGAAAAATAAAACTGAACTAAATAGGGCTGCTATTCACATATTTGCAATGAAAAATGTGCAGCTCGGAACACAAGCTGAACTAGATGTCCAAATTGAAAGTAGGCTGAGCAGGGACACAGAACTCTCCCAATATTTCAGCAGGTTTATCAAGTGAGCACCTGAAATGTACAGACAGGAAGGATTCAGGTACTATATCTAATCTGCAGTGAATTTGGTGATTTTATCCAAAGCAACTATGCAGGCCATCGATCTGAAAAGTTAATGCTGTTCTCTCTCCCTAGTTGCTGCATGACCAGCTGATTGTTCCCAGCATTTTCTATTTTTATTTCAGATTTCCAACTTTTGAAGTATTTTACTTTTGTGGCACTTCCACCTGATTGATTCAAATATCATTTGTTAAACAATTGCAACTGAACAGGTTCCTTTCATCTAATTAATCTCAGGTTATCCCCATATACAGACATTTCCCCACAGGAAGCAATTGGGAACACAGATCAGGCTTTGTGGCCTAAAGGGACTGGTCAGAATAAATAGAAGCTCTTCCTTACAGATGAGAAATTTCATCAAATAGTTCCTTGAATTTTTTGTAATAAATTTAAAAGTTGTTCTGTAAGATCCCACGAACAGCAACGAGATAAATGACCAGGTAATGTTTTTTCCCTAGGTCATTGGTTGAGGGATAAATCAACTCATCAGATAAATTAGAACCTCAACTCCCTTACATTTCTTTGAATAATGCCAGAGGATCTTATATAGCCACCCAAGGGAAATGGGGCCTCAGTTTACTGTCTCATCCAGAAGGGACCTTTAACAGTACAACAGTCCCTTAGTATCGTACTAAAGAGCCAGCCTAGATTTTGTGATTTAGCCATTAGAGCCTTAAAACCCCATGACATAACTCAGAGGCAAGAATCCTTCTACTGATTCAAGGCTAACATTTCTTGCAAGGAATGACTTTTGCTCCTTCTGCTTTGATAATCTTTATAATAAAGTTCAAGGGGATAAAAGGGGAAAGATGCATAAGTGATGAACTTATTTGTTTTCAAATAATTTACTTTGTGGAGAATGGGCTTATTACATAAGCAAGCCACACAGGAAGCTGGGTTTTAAAGACATAAAAATAAAATATTTTATGCCAGTGCTTCAGAAATCCACTCCAGTGAAAGGAGATATGCCTACTTGTGATTATGGCACCTTAAATCAGCATCACAGATCTAGGATCAACAGGCTGGTATGTTGAGCAGACCCACGATTGGGCAAGGTAGAACCTGGCAGTTCCTGTCAAATATTAGAAGAGTCAGTGGTGTGCTTAACACAGCCACTGGTCTAGACTATGTACAACAGCAAAGATCTCTACCTAACTTACATGGATGCAAGTGTTGATCCTTATTAAACTATTTCATAAATTACAACACAAGAACTTATTTTCCAAAGGGACTCAACAAGCCCAACAGAAATATAAATTTAAGTTCATTACCAGAAGAATGAAGGGAGACACTTAAATAAAAACACAGAAGGGTGTTGGGACATAGACATCTCTATCAGTAAAAGGGGCAAAAGCAGAAGCCATTATTAATTTACAAGGAAAGTAGATAAATACCTGAAAAAGGAAAATGTAAGAGGTTACAGAGAAATTAGTAAAATAGGCAGTTTTTCCAGGGAGCCAGCAAAAGAGTAATGGGTCAAATGGCCTCCTGCACTGCAAAATTATATGATTCTATAAGAAGGCAATAAAAATTACTCAACACTGTAGACAGAACAGTTGAAGAAATAGACATTTTTGAATTGATTTAAGTAGTAACTAGTACCTTGAGTAAAAACTCACCTATTGCTATACTGTGATAAAACAAAAAATTAAACTCCAAGATTCAGTCAACCTTTTTCCTAAAGTGTGGCAGGAGTGGTCACTCAGGAGCATGTCTGGCTTCATAAATAAGCTTACAGTGGGTTCATCCCTCATGTGATCATTTCCTAAAGAATATGGCCAATTATTAGTCTACTTGCAGAGCATATGGAGGATGCAATGGGCAGTAAAATCAGTATTTCATAATTAACTCCTACATATTCAACATTGACTGTAATTTTCCCAGTAGCTACGGTGAACAGTTGAAAAAAAAACTTACATGGTGATGCCTGCCCATCTGCTGATGGGACCTTTTGATCTCTTCTACACATCATAAGCAGGAGAAAGAAAATACACTATGTTTTATGCCATTGACTTAAATGATCTGATGTGATAACAAACCTAGATTTTATCTAAATCAATCACAGGTTATAGGAAATTCTGAACTCTGACTGAAAACATTCTCACTTTATTCACTTAATGAATAAAATTACAGGCACTGCAAGAACCAACAGTTATCACAGTTTTGAGGGTCTCATTATAATATGGTTGCAGATCATTTGATCCACCTTAATAATAACATATTGATATAGCATCTTTTAACATAATGGAAGTCCTGAGGCATTTGAAAGGAACATTATAAAACAAAATTTGACACTGAGCCACATAAGATGATATTAGGATAGATGACCAAAAGCTTGGTCAAACAGGTAAGTTTTATGAAGTCTTAAAAGAGGAATGCAAGGCTGAAAGGTTGAGAGGTTTAGGTTTAATGCTTTCAACCACAGTGATCCTAACACCTGCTCTTCTCACCACTACATCCGCTCTTCTCACTGCTACACCCAATTGTTTCTTAAACTGCCAGCGTTTTTGCCTCCACTACTCAAATGGGCGTTTATTTCCACACATTAAGCATACCATGGGAAGAATCTGCTGATACCAGGCTTCAAATCTCTTTTCACCAGTTTGAATCTATATCCTCTGATTGTACTTTAACAACATATCAAGTAATATTCCTGGTTATTTCTGGTCTATGTTTAAAAATCTTGTATACTTCTTTAAGTTCATTTCTCAAACATCTCCTTTCAGGACTGAAATGTCCAATTCTCTTCAGCCTTCCCTCGTAGCACAGACCCGACACTGGGGTCAGCCTAGTAACTCTTCTCTACATTGTCTCCAACACGTGAAAGTCTCTCACATTTTTTAGATGCAGTATTAACATTTGGTCTGACCAGGGCACGACAATTTTGACCATTTCTTTACCAGATTTGTACTCTATTGTTTTCAGTATATCTTTCAAATTCCTGGTAGTTTGTTTCATTTTTGCTCCTCAACGTTGGACATATTAGGGCTAAATCTGCTAAGATTCCCAGATCTCTTTCAACTTCATCTTTAGCTATTTCACCAACAAGAACCTGTGTTTATTTAGCACCTTTACTTAGAAATATAAGGCCTTCCTCCTTCAGTGTTGGGTCTAAACCCTGAACTCCCTCCGGAACAGCATTATGGGTGTATCTACACCACACTGACTGCAGCTTTTCAAGGCGGTGGCTCCCACCATCTCCTTGAAGGCAATAAGGGATGGGAAAAAAAATACTGGCCTCAACAGCAATGTGAATCCCATGAACGAATAAATCAAACGTTTGGCATGGGAAACTATCCCTTTGCAGAAACATCAGACAGAACTTGACAATGAGTGGAAGAATATTAGGAAGGGTGACAAAAGTTTTTTCAAAGAAATAGATTTAAAGATAGCACTTGAAGGAAAAGAAAGAGGCGGAGAGACAGAGAGGTTTATGAACAGAATATCAAAACTTTAGGCCACCACAGGCCAACAGTAGTATCAAGGGAAGGAGGGAAGAGTTTGAGGAATACAGTTCTCAGAGGATCACAAAGCTGCAGGAGGTTACAGAGGTAAGGAGGGGCAAAGCCATGAAAGGATTTGATTATGAGAACAAAAATACTTAAACATCCCTGTAATCATCCTTTTAACATGTTTCTGCATTTTCATCCTAGTGATTTTCATCACTTTTCATCCTGCTGAATTTGTACAAGTCATTTTGCTTCCTCATATCACTTTTAATTTGTTTGTTAATCCATTTAGGATCACAAACAATTGTTAGGTCAAGGCCAACATTTCCTCTTGTGGTTTTCGTAACATACTGGGTGATCAAATGTTTACAAAGGAAAATGAGCATTAAGCCCTCTCCGCACAAATCCAACTAAAATCAATATTGTGTTACAGCTTCACCAACACTAAACCACTTGGGTCTTCCTTGTGTCTACTGGGTTTCTTGAAATCTCCCATTGAAATAATTTTCCTATTTTCACATACTTTATTGATCAATGTTTTGCATTAGCATTCCCTTAAGTGGTAGCCTTGACTTTTTTGCAGCATTAGATTTTGTTAATCAGAATAGCTCATTTTGTAGCTTTCTACCTTCTACAGGATCAATTTCTTCTGCCTCCCAGGATGTCCCTGACATCTAGGGTTGCACAGAGTCTTATCCTGTCCACTCTGCCTTTTTAATTTTTGTTTATTCATTCATGGGATGTGGGCATCGCTGCCCAGGCCAGTATTTATTGCTCATCTCTAACTGCCCTTGTTCAAAGGGCATTTAAGAATCAACCACATTGCTGTGGGTCTGGAGTCACATGTCAGCCAGACCAGCTAAGGACGGCAAATTTCCTTCCCTAATGGACATTAGTTTTACAACCATCGGCAATGGTTTTGTGGCCATTATAATTCCACATTTTTATTGAATTCAAAATTCACCATCTGGTGGTGGGATTCGAACCCGGTTCCCCAATGCATTACTCTGGGTCTCAGTCCAGTGACAATACCACTATGGCACCAAATACTTTATACCCACCAATTTATATCCATAGAATGGTTACAGCACAGAAGGCGGCGATTTGCTCCATCCTGTCTGAGATGGCTCTCTACAACAGCAATTCATTTAGTGCCGCTCCCCCAACTGCAGCCCCGCAAATTTCGGCTCTTCAGCTAACTTCTCTTTTGAAAGCTATGATTGAATCTGCCTCCACCACATTCTCAGGCAGTGCATTCCAGATCCTAACCGCTCGTTGCATAAAAACATTTTTCCTCATATCACCATTGCTTCTTTTACCAATTGTCTTAAATCAGGGTCCTATGGATCTTGATCCTTCCACCAAAGGGAAGTTTGCCCCCCAATCTACTCTGTCCAGGCCCTCATGATTTTGAATACCTCAGTCAAATCTCTTCTCAACCTTCTCTTCTCCAAGGCAAACAGCCTCAGCTCCTCCAATCTATCTACTTAACTGAAGTTCCTCATCCTTGTGACACTTTTCTGCACCCTCTCTAATGCCTTCATATCTTTCCGAAAGTGAGGTGCCCAGAACTGGACATAATACTCCAGTTGAGGCTGAACCAGTATTTCATACAAGTTTTTTTTAAATTCATTCATGGGGTGTGAGAGTCACTGACATGGCCAGCATTTATTACCCATCCCCAACTGCCCTTGTTCGGAGGGCATTTAAGAGTCAACCACATTGCTGTGGGTCTAGAGTCACATGCAGGCCAGACGAGGTAAGGACGGCAGATTTCCTTCCCTAATGGACATTAGTGAACCAGATGGGTTTTTATAACAATCAACAATGGTTTCATGGTCATCATTATACTTTTAATTCCAGATTTTTATTGAATTCAAATTACAGATCACCGGTGCAGTGACAATACCACTACGCCACCACCTCCCCTCGTTGATCATAACAATGTTTGATCTCTCAGGGGCTCAAGAGATATGTGGGGTGGGCGAGAAAGTGGAGTTGAAACCCAAGATCAGCCATTATTATATTAAATGGCAGAGCAGGCTCAATGGGCGATATGGTCTTCTCCTGTTTCTATTTCTTATGTTTTGTTCCTTGCTTTTATACTCTAGCTCCTATTTATAAAGCCCCAGATTCCATATGTTTTATTAACCACTTTCTTAAGCTGCCCTGATAACTTCAATGATTTATGCACATATACCCTCTGGTCCTGCACCCCTTTGGAATTGTACATTACCTCTCCTTGTTCTTCCACCAAAAATTAATCACTTCACACATCTCCACATTAAACATTATCGGCCACTTGTCCATTCATTCCACAATGTATGCCCTTTTGAACATAATTTTCCTCACAGTTCACAGCACTTCCAAGTTTTGTGTCATCTGGAAGTTTTGAAGTTTTGGCCTGTACACCAGTTTAGATCATTAATATATAATTATGGTGGAACCACAATTAAGGATGGGCAACAAATACTGGCCTTGCCAGCGATGCTCACGTCATGTGAAAGAATATATAAAAAACCTTCCTCCAGTCTTAAAAAAAAGTGTTCACCACTACTGTGTTTTCTGTCACTGGGCCAATTTCAGATCCATGTTGCTACTGTCTCTGTTATTCCACGAGGTCTAACTTTGCTCAAGTCTGAAGCGCAAATGTCTTTTGGAAGTCCATGTACACCACATTACTCTTACCTAACCTCTCTCTGCCCTCATCAAAAAACTCAAGCAAGTTAGTTAAACATGAAATAAAAACAGAAAACGCTGGGAAAAATTCAGCAGGTCTGGCAGCAGCTGTGGAAAGAGAGTCCGTATGACTCTTCTTCAGAGCTGTTAAACATGGTTTGATCTTAACAAATCCATGCTGACTTCCCTTAATTAACCTGCATTTACCCAAGTGACTATTAATTTTGTCTCAAATTATTGTTTCTAAAAAAACTTCCCCACCACCAAGGTTAAACTGACTGGCCTGCAGTTGCTGGGCTTATCCTTATTATCTACTGCAAACTTCACTGCTCAATATAGACATTGGGATGCCTACAGCTCCACATGCTATAAGACTGGCCTTATCAGCAACTTTGTAAATAGAGCCCAAGCCATTTGCTCACTGTGCAAGCTTGATGCCAAAATAGGGAGCCTCAAAGCTATCCTGTGGGATAATAGCTAGCCCAATCAGATCATTTCTCACTGTATATCATGCAAACTCATGAATGGGCTCAAGGCCGCCACTTTTGGGCCCGAAAAATTCCCAGTCTACCTCAAATTACCTTAAAAGGGTAAGATGTCTGAAAAATGTGAGTATTAGGTGAAGCTAGCCATTGCCATGCAGTAACAAATGAGTGGTATTCTCCACTAACAGGATTCTGTGGTGAAGCCAAAAAGAAGTTTTGCCTATCACACAAATGAGTAATGCAATATATGAATTTGAGTGTTGGTGGGATGCCAAGTATGTATGCTGCACATCCCAATGACTGGCAGATCATATCAAACAGCAAGCCCCTTTAGCTGTTCGCAACATGCAGGACACTGACTGCAAACAACCAGCCCATGCTTGCAAATCTGAGAACATACTGTCCAACATTAGATGCGACTCAGAGTGGATAGCACTTACTGAATAATCCTGAGTATGCTAAGAATTACATGAAGAACTAAGTTAAGAACATCAGTCGGGCTCGCAGTGCGGCTCATTTACGCTTGCTAGAAGCTACATATAATCATATCCTGTTTGCAGAGGACAGGAACTGCATATGTCTAGGCTTTGTGCCTTTTCAATTAAATAAAGGCACGGGGGACATCGGTTCCTGGGTTCATACCTTGACCAATCAAGAGTCAACTTAAACAAAAACTTGGGGATAACTGTTCCCTGGTGCATGCTCCATGGCACACCTTGACCAAGGTCCACTTGCCAACCAATTAACACTCTTTTCTCATGCAGTATAAATTGTTGTTCCCTTTAAAATGTGGTATTCTTGTGTTTGTCCTGATAAGTGCAAGACGAAAAACTTTAATAGCATGTCTCTTTTTAGGCAATATTCCCCTTTATGTTAGCTGCCAAGTGTCCTCTCATATTCTTGCTTTGCTTCTCCCAATTCCCCTCTGAACCTTAAACATGCGCCCTTTTTCCACTTTATCTTACTCTCTCTTTTTCATCATCCAGGGACCTCTGCATTTATTTGCCCTTTATTTCCCCCTCACGGGAACATACCTTGACTGTACCCAAACTCTCTCTTCTTTAAAGACATTGTTTAGTTATATTTTTGTCTTCCAATCTTTGATTCCAATTTATCTGGGCCAGATCTATTCTCATCCTTTTGAAGTTTGACCTCCCCAATAAATTATTCTTATTCTGGATTGCTCCTTGTCCTTTTCCATAGTACCTAAACCTTGTGATATAATCAACGCTGTCCCCTACAGACATTTGTGGTTGGGGTTTAAACTAATTTAGCAGGGGGATGGGATACGGAGTGGAGGTACAGTAGGGGGTGATGCACAGACAAGTATAGAGGAAAAACCAAGTCAGTCTGGAAGACAGAGCGTATATATCAAGTTAAGGCACAGGGATAATGGCACAGCTGGATGGTATTTATTTCAATTCAAGGCGTCTTGCGAGTAAGGCAGATGAGTTGAGGGTATTGAACACATGGGAATATGATACTGCTATCACAGAAACATGGTTAAGGGTTGGGCAGGACTGGCAGTTCAATATTCTGGGCTACAGAATCTTCAGGCGAGACGGGAGAGCGAGGTGTAAAAGGGGAGGCATGTCACAATATTGTTCAAGGAGTCAATTACTCCAAAAGGAGGGATGATATCTTAAAAGGTTCCTCAAATGAGCCCATATGGGTAGAACTTAAAAACAAAAAGGGGGCAATCACATTGCTAGGAGTGTACTATAGACCCCCAGTCAGGGAGAGATAGAAGGACAGATATGTAGGCAAATCTCAGAGAAGTGTAAACATAATAGGGTAATAATAGTAGGAGATTTCAACTTCTCCAATATTAACTGGGGTAGACAAAGTGTGAAAAGCTTAGAAGGGTCGGAACTCAAAACATATCCAGCAGAGCTTTTTAAGCCAGCATATAAAAGTCCTACAAGTGTGGGGGCGGGATGGACCTAATTTTAGGGAATGAAGCTGGGCAAGTGGCAGAAGTATCAGCGAAGGAGCATTTCGGTGAAAGGACAAAGATGGACCAGAAATAAAGGTTATGAGTTTAGGGAAGGCTGATTTTAATATAAGGCACGATCTAGTCAATGTGGACTGGGAGCAGCTACTTGTAGGAAATCAACATCAGGTCAGAGGGAGTCATTCAAAAAGGAAATACAGAGTGTGCAGAGTCAACATATTCCCATAAGGGTGAAGGGTAGGACCAACAAGTCCAGAGAACCCTGGATGTACAGGATTGGATAAGGAAAAAAAAGGGGAACATATGGCAGATACTGAGAGCTCAAAACAACAGAAGCCCTAGAGGAGTATAGAAAGTGCAAGGGGTCACTTAAAAAAGAAATTAGAAGAATAAAGAGGGGGCATGACAAAACACAGGGAGGTAAAAATAAAGGAAAATCCAAAGGTTTTTCATAAGTATATTAGGGACAAGAGGAGAACCAAGGAAAGAATGAGGCCCATTAGGCACCAAAGTGACAAACAGAGAGGATAGATGTAGGTGAGGTTTTAAATGAGTACTTTGCATCTGTATTCAAAATAGAGAAAGACAATGTAGGTATAGAAATCAGGGAGGAGACTGTGATATAGTTGAAGAAATTAGCATTGAGGGGGAGGTGGTATTAGTGGTTTTAGTGAGCTTAAAAGTGGATAAATCCCCAGGCCCAGATGAGATGTGCCCCAGGCTGCTGTGGGAGGCAAGGAAGGAGAGTTCAGGGGCTCTGACATTCATTTTCAAATCCGCTCTGGCCACAGGGGTGGTGCCAGAAGACTAGAGGGCAGCTAATGTGGTATCATTATTCAAGAAGGGTGGTAGGGATAAACCAGGGATCTATAGGCCAGTGAGTCTAACATCAGCGGTAGGGAAACTATTGGAAAAAATTCTGAGGGGCAGAATTAATCTCCACTCGGAGAGGCAAAGATTAATCAAAGATAGTCAACATGGCTTTGTTAGGAGATTGAATTTTTTGAAGAGGTGACTAGGTATGTAGATGAGGGTAATGCAATTGATGTAGTCTACATGGACTTCAGTAAGGCTTTTAACAAGGTCTTGCATGGTGAGAGCCCATGGGATCCAGGGCAATTTGGCAAATTGGATCCAAAATTGGCTTAGTGGCAGAAGGCAGGGGGTGATGGTTAAAGGTTGTTTTTGTGACTGGAAGCCTGTGTCCAGTGGCATACCGCAGGGTTCAGTGCTGGGTCCTTGCTGTTATAGTGTACATTAATGATCTAGACACAAATGTGGGAGTTATGATCAATAAATTTGCAGATGACACGAAAATTGGTGGTGTGGTAAACAGTGAGGAGGAAAGCCTTAGACTACAGGGAAATATAGACGGGCTAGTCAGATGGGCAGAACAGTGGAAAATGTGAGGTGATGCATTTTGGGAGGACTAACATGGCAAGGGAATACACAATGAATAGTAGGACCCTAGGAGGTACAGAGGATCAGAGGGACCTTGGTGTGCATGTCCACAGATCCCTGAATGCAGCAGCACAGGTAGATAAGGTGGTTACGGCATAACGAAGGCACTTGCCTTCATTAGTCAAGGCACTGGATACAAGAGCATGGAGGTTATGATGGAGATGTATAAAACTCTAGTTAGGCCACAGCTGGAGTACTGTGTACAGTTCTGGTCGCCACACTATAGGAAGGATGTGATTGCACTGGAGAGGGTGCAGAGGAGATTCACCAGGATGTTGCCTGGGCTGGAATGTTTCAGCTATGAAGAGAGACACCAAGCAAAGTAATGGTACCTTTATTGTTTCTTAGCTCTAGCCAAATAAATTCTGTCTTTGACCCCTCTGGGGGATCCTCTCTCTCCAGCACTGCAATGTCCTCCTTAATCAATAATGCCACCCTTTCTCCTTTAATTCCTTCCAATTTTTCCTGAACACTTTGTATCCAGGAATATATAACACACAGTCCTGCCCATCTTTGAACCGGTCTCCATTATCACATCATTATATTTCCATGAGGCTAGCTGCACCTGCAGTTCACTAATCTTATTTACCACAGTCCACACATTCATATACATGTACAGTAGCCCTAATTTAAATTTGATTACATTCCTTCTTACTCTGACCACACCCAATACCTTACTATTTCCTATTTTTGTTCTAACAGTCTGTCCTAGTTCTCTGTGCAGCTTGGTGCTCCTTTCCATTAACTCCTGGTTCCTACACCCCTGCCAAGTTTGTTTAAACACTCCCCAGTAGCTCATGCAAATCACTCCACAAGTAAATTGGCTCCAACTCTGTTCAAGTGCAATCTGTCCATGCTATACAGACCTCATCTTCCCCAGGCCCTGTCCCAACATCCGAGGAATCTGAATGCCTAAGTCCTGCACCATCTCTCCAGCCATGCATTTATCTGCTCTATCCTTCTATTTCTATGCTCAGTTGCACACGGTACAGTGAGTAACACAGAGGTCACTACTTTTGAGGTCCTGCTTGCTAGTTTCCTTCCTAGCTCCCTAAACTATGACTGCAGAGCCACATTCTTCTTAGTATGTTGTTACTGATGCTGACCACGACCACTAGCTATTCACCCTTCCTCTGCGCCCCACCCCCGCAGGAGTGGATTGCAGCCACTCAGAGACATCCTTGACCCTGGCACCAAGGAGGCAAGATACTATCCTGGATTCACATTTGTAGCTGCTCTCTAACTATCAAATTCCCTATCACTATGTATTTTCCAATCTTCCTCATGCACCCCTTGTACAGCTGAGCCAGTGGTAGTGCCATGGACCTGGTTCTGACTGCACCCCCCAGATGAATCATTCTCACCAATATTCAGAGTTGAATATTGGTTGGAGAGTGAGATGCACTCAGAGGATACCTGTACTACCTGCCTCGTCCTTCTCGACAGCCTGGCAGTCACCCATTCCCTCTCTCCCTTTGGACTCTTAAGTTGCAGAGTAATTACATCTAAAAATGCTATCCACAAAACTGCAAACCTCATGGATGTGCCACAGTGATGCTAATTGCTTGTCAGACTCTGAAACCCAAAGTTCGAACTGCTGCAGCTGATGACACTTCCTTCACATATGATTATCCAGGAAATAAGAAGCATCCTGAAGTTCCCACATTAAACAGGATGTACATTCCCCCAGAACCAAGTTCTCCTGCCATGGTTCTATTTAATAGACAATAAAACTCTCTACTCAAATAAACAGATGTAGCCGCCGCTCACAAATGAGCTGCTTCTTCGCTGATATCACTATTCTATAAGGCAAACTGAATTGTTTTACTTACCCATTATCTAAAATACTTAGATATTAATTTACTGCAAAATATAACTATGCTCTAGATCTCATGAATAGATTAAGCACTGATTGTAATTTTATGATAAATTATTTGATAATTAGCTCCTCTAAACCTAGCAATATTCCATTATAGTTCCCTGATGCAAAAACAGCATTGCAATTCCAGTGTCCCATTTCTAGGTCTTTGTCTATACATGTATTTCATCCCTGCAAGAGGGGAAGTATTAGCAATGGTGCACACATGTAATTCTCAGAAGTCAAGCATGCGGGCTACACACTAGTCAAAAGCAAATCTAACTGCATGCATTGAGACACTCACCTGACAATGTGCCTGGGGAGAGGGGATGACCGGCCGACCGGCCAGCAGCAGAGGAGCGGGGTGGGGGAGGGGTGGCCGGTCAGCAGCAGCAGCAGCAGCAACGGAGGAACGGAAGGGGGGAAAGAGCGCGGCCGTGAGAGGGGTGGGATGCTAACTGCCGGGGAATATACCCTTCACCAAAGCTGACAACTCTGCCGGGACAGAAGGAAGGGGGGGGGGTGGAGTGCAAGGCCGCGGTCCGCGGAGGAGACGATCAGACGCACCGAGGCTCGCGGGTACCAAGCAGGTTCCACAAACAACCAGCACCAAAACAAAACACAAAGCTGCTACCGCACAGGCGCATGAAGCGCCGGATGTGACGTCGAAGCTGTCGGCGCGGGACAGGGCCCGAGCGCTGATGGGAGTGAGGACAGAGCACGCGGCCGAGGCGTGTCATGGACGACGTCACAACGCCTACTGGGTGTAACTCTTTCGAGTACGAGCCCGTTTCCATCTGTTTATTCAGATGAAGTTACATTGTTTCATAGTTTGCCGTTGTGAGATTTGAACTCTTGATCTTGGGTTTACAAACCCAGTACCATAAAGGGTCAGGGACAGGCTTGGGTCATCCATTCCCTTCAGTCTGGTCTACTGTTGAAGGTAACATCTCTTAGGTGAGAGTTTAAAATGGAAATCCAATTGCTTGACTTGGCAGTGCAGCTAGAGATCAGATATTTGAAAAGGTGTTTGGGAACCTTCTTAATATGTGGCCAATATTCCTCCCTCAGCTAATACAAACAGTTCAATTTGCACTTCATTTCAGGGCAATAGAAAAATGGAGGAGGTCATTCGGTCCTTTGACCCTACTCCACCATTCAATATGATCATGGATGATCCTCTATCTCAACGCCATACTCTCACTCTCTCCCCTTACCCCTTGACACCTTTAGAGTCCAGAAATTTATCTATTTCCTTCTTAAGTATATTCAATGACTTGGCCTCCACAGCCCTCTGTGGTAGAGAATTCCACAGGTTCACCACCCTCTGAGTGAAGACATGTCTCCTCACCTCAGTCCTAAATGGTCAACCCTATATCCTGAGATTGTGACCCCTGTTCTAGACAACACCCCCCCCCCCCCGCCCCCAGCCAGAGAAAACATAATCCCTGCATCCAAACTGTCCTTCCCTGTCAGAATTTTATATGTTTCAATGCAATCCCCTCTCATTCTTCTAAACTTCAGTGAATACAGGTCAAGTCGACCCAATCTCTCCTCATATGACAATCTTGCCATCCCAGGTATCAGTCTGGACTCGCTCTGTGGCAAATATGTCCTTTCTTAGATAAGGAGACCAAGACACCAGTAAGACATCCTTGCTCCTGTACTCAAGTCCTCTTGCAATGAAGGCCAACATACCATTTGCCTTCTTAACTGATTGCTGCATCTGCATGCTTGCTTTCCATGATTGGTGCACAAGGTTACCCAGGTCCCTTTGTACATCAACATTTCCCAATCTATCATCATTTAAATAATACTCTGCCATTCTGTTTTTCCTACCGAAGTGGATAACTTCACCGTTATCCATGTTATACTGCACCTGCCTTGTATTTTCCCACTCACTCAACCTACCTAAATTGTCTTGAAGCCTCTTAACACCCTTCTCATCGCTTACGTGCCCACCAAGTTTCATGTCATCAGCAAACTTGAAAATATTAATTTGATTCCCTCATCCAAATCATTGATATGAATCATTAAAATGTTCAAAAGGTGAGTTTCAAAGGTGTATAACATAGCATGTAGCATAGCGTGTTAGCAGTGGCTTGGTTGGTAGTGGTCTTCAACAGCAGTTTCCATACCCATGATCTTCTTTGACAGCACTTCCCAAACTCACAACCTCTACCACCTATAAGGACAAGGACAGCAGGTACATGGAAAACATCACCACCTACAAGTTCCCCTCCAAGCCACAGATTATCCTGACTTGGAAATATATCTCCGTTCCTTCACTGATGTTGGGTCAAGATCCTGGAACTCCCTTCCTAACAGCACTGTGGGTGTACCTACATCACATTGACTGCAGCGGTTCAAGAAGGTGGCTGATCATCATCTTCCCATGGGCCAGTAGGGATGGATAATAAAAATGCTGGCCCAGCCAACAATACCCACGTCCTGTAAAATAATTAAAAACTCTCTTGCCTCTGAATAACAAGGTTCCAGGTTCAAGTTCCACTCCAGGGCTTGAGCATAAAAATCAAAGCTGCCATTGCAGTACTGAGGGACTGTTGCACTGTTAGAGGTGCTGTCTTTCACTTGAGGTGTTAAACCAAGGTCCCATCTGCCTACTTAGGTGCATGTAAAAGATCCCATGGCACTATTTTGAAGAAGAGCAAGGGAGTTATCCCTGGTGTCCTGGTCAATGTTCATCCATCAATCAACATATAAAAACAGCATTTCTGATCATTGTCACATTGCTGTTTGTGAGATTGGCTTCTGCATTTCCTATGGTATAACAATGGCTACTGACTGGATTTTCTGCCCCCACCCCCACCCTAGGAGCAGACTGGCAGGTGGGAGGTGTAAAATCAGGTGGCATGGTGGGGGCAGCCATGCGCATTGCCTACCCACTTCCAATGATAATTTACCTGCAGGAGGGGAGGTGTGGGCAACCTACCTGCCCTTTGGCCAATTAAGGCCCTTAAGTGGCTAAGTAATAGCCACTTATGCACCTCCCCTGCCTCCCACTGGTATTTAACCAGCACTTTGGGGGTGCGTGGGGGCTGTTCACACCATATGGCAAGGCTGCCAGGTAAACCATGGTGATGTTGTTGGGGGCTGGGCAGGTGGCCTTCCAGTTGACCGGTGGTGCCGGCCCCTCCATGGTCCCCCTCCACGGTCCGCGCCCCCCCCCCCCCCCCCCCCCCCCCACACCTGGCATGTTCCCCCGCCCTCCGAATCACAGTCCCAACCCCCTCATCGGGGTCCTGCCAGATTGGCAAGGTGAAACCACAACCCCATCCCACCATCACACCACACCTCCATACACTCACCTTGTCATCTGGCTCAGGTGACGTTCTTCATCAGGCACTGACTGCAGTCCCAGCAGTGGCCATCACTTTGGGTGGTGCTACTGGGACAGGATAGCCACCAGCCATCTTTGATTGTCCGGCAGCTCTTGAAGTTAGGACTTCCTCCTAGATGGGGACGCAATTCCCGCCCTGAGTCTATTAACAGCCCAATGGCCATTAACTCATCTCAGGGCTTCTCAGCCACATGGAGGTGTGCTCCCGCCTGACTTCAGCCTGGCTGGGCGGGGGGTGGTGGGGAGTTTGGGGCCATCACCTCCTCATAGAATTTCAGCCTACATTTCAAAAAGTGCTTCAATGCCTGCAAAGTGTTTTGAGATGTGAGGTGGTTGTGAAAAATGCTGTATAAATGCAAGTCCTTATTTCTTTCTCTATGTAAGAAGATCTAGAGTGGAGCCACCATGCTGAAAACCAATGCTAAATTTAGCTTCATAATTAACCTTAACTACACTAAGCTGGAGGCAGCTCAGGAATGAGGCGCTTGTAACTACCCTGGGTTTGTGTCCACTGATGACCCACACTGTTGACCCTGCTAAAGTATGTTGATTCAGCAGGAGGTCACCCTACTTAAATACTGTCCATACTGGTCTCACCACTCGGAAGGTATCTCAGAGCCCTGTCAGCCCATGCATCCCGGAAAGTTTGTTGCCTGCTGCATTCTTGGGAGAAGTGGGCAATCCCTCAAGAAGCCAGTACACTGTCATTTCATATGTAATAAAAACAGAAAAAGCTGGAAAAACTCAGCAGGTCTGGCAGCATCTGTGGAGAGAGGAAGAGAGTTAACATTTTGAGTCCAATATGACTCTTCTTCGGAAGTTCTGAAGAAGTTCTGATAAAGATTCATATTGGATTCAAAACATTAACTCTGATTCTCTCTCCACAGGTGCTGCCAGGCCTGCTGAGGTTTTATGGCACTTTCTGTTTTTATTTCAGGTTTTCAGCATTCACAGTACCATGCTTTTATTTTAGTGTTGCATTCTCATTTCACTTGGCGTACCATCATCCAAACTTGCGCCGAGTCTCTTTGAGGTCAACATAGTTGGTCACCAACCCTTTAGTTATGACTTTGCCTTGGGGGGGTGGTTGCAGGCTCATTCCCCAAATAAGCACACGGAAAACTGCATTACAACCCCGGGATACTGTGTATTGGATCCCGGCAAAAAGCGGGGCTGCTCTTCAGGACTCCCATCAGAGTTACAGCAGGGGTCAACTAGAACGTCTGAGTAATGTCTGAGCCAGGTACACCTTAAAAGTTTCCAAAATCCACTTCAGGTTTTAGGGAATCATACACAGTTTGTAATTTGAATGATCCTTTTAATACCACGTGTGCTGTCAAACCAACTTGGTTCAGAAGGAGCTGAAGACACTAGTTCAGGTTACGTAGTGCCTGAGAAACTTTGTTCAAGCTTTTTTTAATTCCTTATTACAGGTAAGGAAGAACTACTCCAAAGTTGGGAGCCACTATTATGGTTATCCCCAACATGCAGTTTGAACTTTCCTGCCACCAAATAGAGTACAAATACTTGGATAGCCGTGGTATTCGCCTTCATTTACAAAACCAGTTAGAAGCTGAGTTTGAAAGATAGGTCACGCATGCTGCAAATCTGAAATAATGACAGAAAATACCGGAAAACGTAGGGTGGGTCTATCAGCATGAGAGAAGTTAATGTTTCTCATACAACCCAAATCCAAACTGAATGCTGAATGATCTGGAATGCACTGCCTGAGGATGCAGGGTGAAGGCAGGTTCAATCGAAGCATTGAAGACGGAATTGGGTTATTATTGGAAAAGGAAGAATGCCCAGTGCTATGGGTGAAGATGGCAGGGGGCGTGGCACTCAGTGATTTGCTCCTTCAGAGGGCTAGCACAGACATGATCAGCCAAATGGCCTCCTTCTGTGCAATAACCATTCTTTCATTCTGTGATGACCTGCTCTGTGTTTCCAGAATGTTTAAAATTTTATTTCAGAGAATAAGATATTTGTCAAACATTTTAAATCCTTTCTTAAAAAATATCCAGAAAAGGGAGATTCATGTAATTACTATCTTATATCATTCAACTTATACATACTTAAAAAATCAGATGCTTGAGGGAGTGGGTACCAGGAAGTCAGCCTCCAAGCTGAAACCTGACAGTGCAAAAACATTTTATTCACCAAACCCTTATGGACTTTGAAGACAATGTTGTCAAATTAATACAAACAATGTAGAACTGTGCAGTATTGTCTGCAATCTGGACTGATTGTCCAACTTAATGTAGCATCCAGTGTGAAAGTGAGACAGAGAGAGAGAAAACCCAGAGACTGGGAGTGAGTCGGACACACCTACAAACACACACACACAAAAGATACGCACAGACACAAAGACACACACACACACTCACACAGACATATACAGGCACTCACACAGACACACAGACACACAAAGACACACTCACATTCAGAGGTTGCTTGGATCAGGACACATACACATGCACACACTCTCCTCCTCTTCCTCTTCCTTCCCAAAAATGTATCCATACACATCACGCTGGGAGAGGAGAGAAGCCCAGGCTGAAAGGCAACCCACTTTCACATGAATTCCGCCAAGGCCAGCTCGGAGTGTGTGCCACCAGAGATGAATGCAATGTCGGTGTTAGTTAAACCCAACTCCTTAGCTCAGCCCAGATCCCCATTCCCTTCCCTGGTGACCAGGGCTTGGGGCCTAGCCTGTCTCTCTATAGCTCTGCTTTTTAAGCAAAAAGGCAAAAATGGTTTTACTGGTTAGCTCAGCTGCTTGGCACTTTTTAACGGCCATTTTTATTAATCACTCATTTTTTAAGATTATCAATTTATTATTTTGACATTGATTTTCTGTTTTGCTCAGTGTGTTGTTTATATTTTCTTTATACCTGAGCTTTTCTTTTAAATTCATGTTTAATATTGCTCCAAACTAGATGGCAGGCAGCTGCTGCTGGGTTTCTTCCTGAAGGGGAATGAGAGGCTTAAAGAGGTCTGATTGCTTTTTGGAAGGCCGGAAATGCTCCAATAGACACGGGGAGAAATAGAAATGCTCAGAAAATCTGGCAGCATCTCACTAGTGCAGATCATGAATCTGAAGTGTCCACACTGTTTCTCGCCCCACATATGTTGCCTGGCCTGCTGAGCATTTGCGACATGTTCTGTTTATATTTCAGATTTCCAGCATCTACAGTACTTCACTCTCCTACTATATGCTCAATACTGGGCATTTGTAACCATAGTTAGTTTCAATTTAAAACGAGAAAATATCACTCAATGCAAAGTGTAATTTTTCTGTTAGTAAAGCCCATTTGTGTGGATAGAAATGGCACATTATTGCAGGTCAATCGGTTGGTGCTAATTTACTGGAAAGTTTCGCCATTTTTAAACTAGGAAGTGAAACCAGGAGTGATGCGGCAATAGAATATGTCACTGTTAGTTCAGGACATTCTCATTTATACATAGAATTATTGTTTGCAGTGCTTGGGAGGTTCAAATCTTTTGGATGTTGCTGTCCATAAATTGCATATGGCCAGATTCAAAGAAGTGGAGCTGGTTGCAAAATATGAACAACCAAGTTTGTGTAATTGTCTGACCAGGCAGTGGTTGTAAAATGTATTGTACTGAAACCTGAGCTTTCAATATGCTCTATAAATAAAGACGAGAAATTTTGCTAAACTTTTATAAAACAGTTCAACCCCACTGTGACTATGGTTCCCTATTCTGGGCATCTGAAGGATATGAGGGGGAGGGTTAAAATGGGGGATGGGGTGTGGATAGGGGCCTTGGAAACAGGAGAAGCACCAGGGCCCATGATTTCTCTCTCTGGCCTTGATCCTAAGCAAATTGGTAAGAGTTAGCTGTTCCTGTTTTATCTTCATGTTTTACTTCTTCTCAATGTCGCAATAGCAATTCCATTATATAGGAACAGGCAGAATCTCCTGTTTTCCATTAGTAACAAGAAACTGTGTATCTATTCCCTCACAGGTAACTTTGGATTTATTGCCTTTATTGAATTCAATGCAATGTGACAAATAAACACAAGTGGATTCCCACCACACCAAAAACAAAAATACCTGGAAAAACTCAGCAGGTCTGACAGCATCTGCGGAGAGGGATACAGTTGCTGTCAGACCTGCTAAGTTTTTCCAGGTATTTTTGTTTTTGTTCTAGATTTCCAGCATCTGCAGTATTTTGCTTTTATCTTTGGATTCCTACCATACTGACAAGAAGACCCAAGGCATTTGTCGAAGCACATTCCCAAACAATATATACACAGTGACCACAGCAGCCCAAAAGGCAGATTTGTGTTGGCCTTAATAACATTCCAGACCAGCAGAGCAAAACAATAGTGGAGCCAATTACCACTAGCTCACACTCTTATTGGCATAAATCATTAACAGCATGGTAATCTATTACAATCCTGTAAACATACTTCTGAAAAAGCCGTATGGTCAACTGAAAATGATGGAAGAGGATAAGCAATCTGCCAAACCTGAACTTTTGTGCCAATTTCAAAAGCAAAAATCTCTGAAGAATTTATTACAAATTACCACTAGATGGAGGTATTTCATAACACAACTCAGTCTAACCCTAACAGCAATGAACAGTAACTGTGTAACTTTGTAACTTTTATAGTTCCACTTCTGTCAACACATTCTGTTTTCAAGAGATGTTTGTGGACACATGTGGATGTTACAGATATTTGCAAATTTTGTATATAAAATTATTTAGATACAGGAAACAGGAACATGGGGTGGAGTCATCCCAGATTTGCACCAAATGTGGTAGTGGGCAGGAAAAAAGGACCATCAGCCGCAATGGCGCCTATTTGCGCCATATCACCCCATTCCCTTGCGTCCCGCCTCATTAATTATGCATTCATGATGACTGCAGGTGGGCTTGGATTTGCCCATCACACTGTGACCTCAGCATTTTCTTGCCTCGGGCACCAGAGCGCAGCCTAATTCATGTCTACAGACCAGGACCGTGCCTGTGGCAGCTGTGAGGTCAGTGGCGAACACCCTCATGAGGATCCTGCACCACATCAACCCTCTCTCAACACAACTGTGAGTGCTCTCTCTCTCTCCTGCTTTTGACTCTGCTGCCAAGCACTAATTATCTCTACTTTGGTTCACAGGGAGCTCTGCCAAGCGACTGACACCCTCAGCCAACCAGTCCCTCAGCTCCATCCAGGTCCTCACCTCCAACCAAGAGGAAACTCCTCCATTGAAGAGCTGGAAATAAGCAGCCTGGAAGACCCGTCACACCCTCCATCAGTGCAGAAACACACAGCTCGGTGGCACTTAGATCTACAGCAGGCTCGGGTTCACAACCTGGTGGTCACCGCATGTACACGTGTCTGCAGCAGGAGGAAGAAGGTCCAGCCGAGCTCCCTGGCACTTGGAAGACTGCTGGGGAAGAGGCATCTGTGAGGTCCGAGTCAGATGAGGCGCTTCTGTATTCGGTCATCCAACTCCTCGTGGAGAGTCAGCAGAAGGCGGGGATCATCATGCAGAGCTGTTGGAAGCCCTCAACAGAGTGACTTGCGAGTCAGAAGATGAAATGGTGCCCACATGTGCACACATGGAGGTCTCCACGAAAGGATGGCAGACATCATGGAGTCCCTGGTCCAGCAGGATGCGGAGATGTGTGCGGATCTGCACTTCATCGTGGTAGCCATGGGTGAGTTCCTGCAGTGGTGGCTCGCATCCCGCCAGGTGGTCCTTCCCCTCAAGGAGTCAGGCCAGTGTCCTCGGGTACCCAAAGGGAGGAGGAGCGGCAGCTGGACACCCCTGGGTCATCCACTCAGGAATCTCAGAGACTGTCCTCTCCCTCCGAGTCCCCGTCACCTGTGACCCCCTCAACCTCACTACAGAGGGAGCAGCTGGCCCATAGGAGGACAGCCAAAACAAGCTAGGGCCCTTAAGGCCTCGGCTCTCCAGAGGATCCAAGCCGAAGTCATCAGAGGCAACAGGGCCAACCATTGCACAGGCTGTCTCCACCCCTGCTGCGGATGTCAGGGCAGCACCTAGAAGTAGTGGTTGGCTGAGAAAAGTTAAGATTATCTGATCATGTATGGTTGCATAGGCGAAGACATTTTGTCACTATAATCTGAAAATATATTCACTTTCACTGAATAATGTGTAATGGTGTCTTTCAGCTTCATTTACAGGCTTCGCAAGTCCTCCCCCTGCATCCCCTCCCCCTACCACTAACAATTCAGCTGCAGGCAGCTAGACAACAAATGATTCTGGAGGGAGAAGTGTGTGTGTGGCAGGGCCTTTCGGAGCCTCATGCAAGCACTCTCCCAAGCATGCAGATTCTTCATCCATCACACACACCTCAATGTCCTGAGCATTTTCACTGCTGCCTGCTGGGGTCCTTTTTCGGTTGTCCATCTGAGCCAATCTGCATCTCCGCCCACCCACTGATCACACTCCCATGCAGCACCTGTGCCCATCCAACACGAGGCTCTGCCCACTTCTAATTTGAGAAAAATGGTAATCATCACATTTCTGCTCAGCACCCCTGTCCTTTCCCCTACCCCAGTCACCAATGTCCTTCCCCACATCACCTCCCAGCTCCCGATTGTCACCTACCAACCAAGACCCTTTTCTTTCCACGGTGTCCAGGTGCATGTTTCCTACCTTCCTGAAAATCCCAACCCCATCCACCTTGACTTCCCTGACCCCCACCCCCTCCATGTCCGCCTCTGAGTCACCACCAACCACCCTCACCATCCCTTTTACCGCTACCATTGCACCCTCACCCCCCACCTTCTGTCTCACTCTGCCCATCTCCTACTCACCATTCCCTCCTACCACATCCACCCTCAGTTCACTCCCCAGGAGGCAGTCATTGACTCCACAGACCCCACGCTTACACATTCACCTGGACACCCCCAACCCCTTACTCCCTCTTCCACCTTTACTCCCTCCTCCATCCTTACTCCTTCCTGCTCTGAACTCCTTCCTGTCCCTGGATTCCTTCCTCCCCCTGAACTCCTTCCCCAACCCAAACTCCTTCCTCCATCCCAGACTCCTTCCCCCCTTCGAACCCCTTCATCTCCCTGATCTCTTTCCCTTACACCTTCCTCCCCCTTACACCTACCTCCTCTCTTGCCACATTCTCCCACGTACACCCTCTTCCCCCTGTACTCCCTCCTGCCCCTCCCAACCTCACCTCCCTGACAAACTCGTCCCCCCTAACCTTAACCCTTCCCCTGACACCTTCATTCCCCCCAACCTCATCACCACCCACCACCCACCGCCCCCCCCCCCCCCACCCCCCCAATGCCTTCGTTCCCACCCCCTCCCAACCTCACCCCCTGGCACAACTTCCTCTCCCAATCAAGTATTCCCACCCCTATACCAATTGAGGTCCTTAAATGGACAATTAATGGCCCCTTCAGTGTCTCATCCCGCCATTGCTGGTATTCAATTAATGGAATGCAGTGGGAGTCACCATGCAAAAAGCCTAAAAATGCAAATTCTGTTGGGTTTGTGGGCTCCTGGGGTTGAGGTAGGGGTGGGAAAGGGGGTCCCTCGTTCACAGGCACTCGGTCCCTGATCGAGGGTACCAGCATAGGGAAAGGGGGGGGGGGGGAGGTGGGGAGGGTGGAGGAAGCTGCAGAAAGTCAATTCCTGCCCTTGTCTCTGAACCCCCTCTGCCTCCCATGATCCCCCACCCCCAGCCCCCATCCAGTCCTCACTCACCATTCTCCTGGGGTTCTTCATTGAACCTAGGCCTCTGCTGGTGGATTACTGGCAGCTACCAACACTGGCCTCCAACTAGCTGGCAGATCCTGGAGGGGAGGGGCAGGATTTCCAGCCCCCCGGGTCCTTAATCCCAGGGAAGGCCTAATGGGCACTTAATATGGCAGGCCTTCCCCAACAGAGGTTCAGCGGGGTTCCCGCCAGTTCTCCAGCAAGTGGGCAAGTCCCCATCACAAACATTAAATTCCGCCATATGT
The DNA here is from genome assembly GCF_017639515.1 of Carcharodon carcharias. NCBI lineage: Eukaryota > Metazoa > Chordata > Chondrichthyes > Lamniformes > Lamnidae > Carcharodon > Carcharodon carcharias. Next base: position 161,316,477 of record NC_054470.1, read on the forward strand.
GTGCAAAAATATCTCTGTATTTCATTCCTGAGTGGGCCAGTTCTAACATTAAAATTATGCTTCCTTGTTCTGGACTCCCCCAACAGAGCAAACAGTTTTTTTTTTGTACCTATCATATCGAGTTTGTTTATTATTTTAAACAACATCACTTAGATCACCTCTCAATCTACTAAACACAAAGAAATACAACAGCTTTATGTTACCCGTCCTGGTACCACTATAGTGACTCTGCGTCATTACCCCTCCAAAGCTAATATATCTTTCCTGAGATACTAAAAGAAAATGTTGAGCGATACTCAGCAGGTCAAGGCAGCATTTGTGAATCTTTCCTGAGGTTTTGTGCCTAAAAGAGAATGCAGAAATAGAAACTTGACTAAGGCTCTACATGTATAATTGAAGCAACACTTCTTCACTTTTGAATTTCAACCCTAATAGAGACCAAAATTCCTTCGCTCCTCCACAGTTCCTTGTCTCTCACAATTAAGAAAACATTCCAATTTGTCTTTATCAGATATAATGTGGTCAAGCTCCTATTACCCACATTGAACTCCCTCTGCCATTTTCCCCCCTTTACTTATGCGGCCTATGTTTGTAACTTCCTGCTCCAATCTATACACTGACTGTGCCTCCAAACTGTGCCAGCAGTACAACTTAGATATACAAATTTCTAGTCCGTCATCCAATTTATTAATATATATGGTGAAAAGCTTGGCCCAGTACAGATCCCTGTTACTTGTCACAGTTTGCCAAGCCAAAACATTCTCTTTGTCTCTACTCTGCCTCCTAACTCCCAAACAATTACCAACATATGTCACAAAGATATCTTTGTGGGCTTTCATTTTTACTAATAATCACTTGTGTATAGCTCAATCAAATGCCTTCTGGAAATCCATATAGACAACATCCAAAGACACTGCCCAGACCAGCTAATGACCTCGAAAAATGCAGTAGTTAAGTCAGCCTTCATCTATCCTTCATAACTCCATGCTGACTCTCTTTGACTAGCTGATACTTTCCCAATTGTTCAGTCAATATGTCTCTGGCGATAGAAGCCTAGCTTCTCCAAAATTATTGTTAAACTGATAGCTATCTGTTGTAAGGGTGGCTGACTTGTACTATTAGTAATAGAGTTGATTTGCAGACATCTCTTGGGTAGAAACATTAAGTTTATTTAAAACATACTCAGCAGTAACTACATGTGTGCTTTCAACTCCAACTCTGTCTCTACACTGTCTGCTGAGGTAGCCCACGCTACTCTCCTATTGGTTACTACAGGTCATGCGATCTTTCCTAACAAGCATTATTCTTAAAGGTACATTACACACTAAATAAAACCATAATTACGACAATCCTCTGCCTTTTAACTCAGATATAAACATTATATTTACAAGTACATATTTTTCAAGACAATAAAATGTAAGGAATTTATAAGTTCAGTCTTTCAGGTGGTTTCTTGGTACGTGTGGAACGTCACAGCTCCACAACTTCAGATTCTTTATCAGAAACCTCCTTTTCCAGAGTTGCCTGAACATTAGGTGCTTCGATGGGCTCCTGCAATTCTATAACCTCAACTCTTACAGGAACATCAGACATGTCAGTCCTGGGTTGAGTACCATCAGGTAATGCAGACCCGGTCATGATCACTGGTGGAACCAAATCTTGGTGATTTGTCTCTCTTCTCCTTAAATGGCCCACATGTTTACGGATGATCTGGCCTTCCACCCCCACGTGGTAAGATAGAGGTCCAGTCACTGCACTTATTTCACCCGGTAACCACTTTGGTCTTACTCAAAATGTTTTATGTATCGCGGCTCTCCCATAATAAATTTCCTCTCACGACTGTCACTTGTGTCTTGCTTTCTGGCTTCCCTGATTCCTTTCCACCTTCCTCTCTAAATATGGCATTATTAAGCTCAGGCTCGCCCTGAGACAGCATTTCAACAATAACTCTGCAGGTGTGACACCTGTTGTTGTGTGAGGGGTAGTCCTGTAATGAAAAAGAAAGCGTGCAAGCTTGGTTGCCAAGGAATCACCAGTTAGCTTTCTCGTGCCTGTCTTGAACATTTGAACCACCCTTTCGGCCAGTCCTTTTGAGGAAGAGTGGTACAGTGCAGTTTTTTACATGTGTGATACTGTTGAGGCTGATAAACAGTTAAAACTCAGCACTCGTAAATGATGTGCCGTTATCATAAACGACTACTTCTGGTGATTCGTGACAAAACTTTGACATAGTTTCTTAGTTGTAGCACCTGATGTTGGTGACTTCACCTCATATACATCCAACCATTTTGAATGGGCATCGACAATGTGCAGAAACGTTGTTCACAGGAAAGGTCCAATGCAGTCAATATGTAACCGCTTCCAGGATCTGCTGGCCACTCCCATGGGTGTAATGGAGCGGTCACTGGCAACTTTTGCAGTTGCTGACATTGCACACAGTGCTTGACTAAACTCTCTATTTCACCATCCATCCCTGGCCACCATAAATAGCTGCGTGCTTTGGTTTTCATTCGGGAAATTCCTGGATGTGTACTTGTAGTTCAATTAAAAGAGGCTCCCTTCCATTTGGAGGAACTATTACTCATGCTCCCCACAATTAGATGCCATCCTAGCTGGTTATCTCATGCCTTCTGTTGAAGTACAGTTTCATTTCATCAGTTCCGGGCTCATGTGACCAACCATGCAGCACTTGTTCTTGTACTTGAGATAGGACTGCATCCCGACTTGTCCAGTCTCTGATCTGTCAAGCAGATACCAGCGAGGAATCTAAGAAATTTAACAGTAAAACAAGTTCCTGTGGAACTGGGACTTGCTCATCATTTTCTTATAAAGGCAAATGACAAGGGCATTGGCGTTTGCAATTTGATTGCCAGGCCTATGTACGAAACTGTATTCGTGAGCTGCCAGAATTAAGGTCCGATTAGTATTTCTGTACCTTCTTTCTACATGCCTTCTTCTTTCTAGTGCAGACTTTAATCTCAGCCTTCATTTTGACTTCACTATTGACCAGACTTCTCTCAGATGCCAGCTCAGCTTGTCTGAGCTCAGCGGCCGGGTCTCCCAAAATTTCATTATCTGTCTGTTTCTTGGAAAATTCTGCGACTTTTGCTTCCAAAGTCTTTTTGGCTTCATGTAGCTGATTCTTCAGCTCTCCCATCTCTTTTTTGTACTTGTTTGCTGCCTCCTGGAAAATTGAGCATTGTTGTGCCTTCTCTGCCAACTCATTCTTCAGTTTGTTCAGAGAAGTGCTGAATTCTTTGTTTCTCTTCATACTTTTCCAGAGGTACAAACGCTGACCTGAGGGAATCTTGTAGTGTGTGAAGGTCTTTCAATAGGTTTTCTTTTTCCCTCCGAAGGTTGCTTACCTCGTCTCGAACTCTGTCATCAAGCAAGGTCTCTTCCAGTTTCTTCTACTGTTCTTCCAGGTTTTAGCTTAAGACAGCCTGCATTTCTTCAGGTTGTTGAGTCCTTACACACTCCTTTTCCAAAACAGGAATACTTCCAGCTTCCTTTTGGAATCTCAGTGGTCAATCAGGGTTGATTTCCCTTAGCCAATTACGCCCTAGAAGGCATGGTCCTCTGCTTCTCAGTACCAACACTGGTAGCTTTGCCAATTGGCTTCCATAATGGATGGTTACTCTACTTATGCTTTTTACTTGAATGTCTTCACCATATGTGTTTTTAGCTTGGCAGCTGTTCATTCTAAGCTTAATTGACGTTCACCGTTATTCTAATATCTGAAGGTATGTTCCCCAGTTACTGTAGTGGAAGCTCCCATGTCCACTTATATTTTAACAGGTTTGCCATTTACTTTCACTGTGACAAATATTGGTTCTGTCTTTCCAACTTTCAGATTAAACAATGAATAAATGTCAGAATTTACTTTTCCAAGGGCTTCTACCTTGTAAATTTCATTGGGCTTCTTCTTTTGTTTACATGCCTGCTTGAATCTTTCCTTGCACTGCCTCATTATATGTCAACTTCTGTGACAATAGTAGCATTTGATTTTTTAAAATCGCCAATCGCTAAAAGACTGATTGTTTCCACCTCTATTAAAATTATTCTCTGATCTTGCTGCTAAGTTATTTTTCTTTATTTCCCACTTCGCAGCAGAGTTTCACTTTTTTGCGTCACTTTCACTTGAGGTCTCCAGCCCAATGTGGAGGACGGCACCATTTTTCACACCCTGTATTGCTTTTGAATCCCTTACTGCACTTTCCATGACCAGCGCTATCTCTGGCGCCTTCTTGAAATCCAGATTCACTTTGAACAATAATCTTTTCTGAATAGTGTCCTCTTTCACACCACACACTAAACGATCTCTGAGCATGTCGTTCAGCGTCATACCAAACTCACAATGTTCCATTAGCTGCTTCAGATTTGCCACCTAGCATGCATTTGTCTCACCCGGGGCTCTATTTTGTGAATTAAACCTGAACCTCTGTATCGTGACTGAGGGCTTAGGTTGAAAGTGACCCTTCACAAGGTCCACCAATTCATTGAAATTCTTCAAATCTGGGGCACTGGGTGCCATCAAACTCTGAATCAAAACATAGATTTTGTTCCCACAAGTACTCAAGAGGATCGCTTGCCTCTTCTCTTCCCCGTAATCTCATTCGCTTGAAAAAAAGAACGTGAGGCGTTTTATGTATTGAGACCAATCATCTGTGGCTGGTTCAAAAGGATCAATTCTCCAAAACTACAGCAGTTTGAGAAAGGATAACTTCTTCAAGTCTAATGGAGCTTGCTACTAAAATTACTAGGCGAGGTACACTGCCGATTTCTTTTTAACTGGATTTCTTCTGTTCAATCTGTCTGCCACTGAGAAGATCCTGATTTCACAGAGGATGGCAGCCAAGTACTGCCAATGGTGACTTCGCCAAACCCACACAAGACCCTCACTTCAACATTCCACTGAACGTCCAAAAAGCTAACATACAAGTTCAGCAGCTAATATGGAAGGCAAAAGGAATGTTGACTTTTATTTCAAAGGGAATGGAGTATAAAAATAGGGAAGTCTTGCTAAAACAACACAAGGCACTAGTTAGACCACACCTAGAATACTGTGAACTGTTTTGGTCCCCTTATCTAAGGAAAGATGTACCGGCATTGGGGGCAGTCCAGAGGAGGCTCACTAGGCTGATCCCAGGTATGGAGGGATTTTCTTATGAGGACAGATTGAGTCAGTTGGGCCTGTACTCATTGGAGTTTAGAAGAATGAGAGGTGACCTTATTAAAACATATAAGATTCTTAGGGCGTTTGACGGGTAGATGCTAAGAGGCTGTTTCCTCTTGTGGGAGAGTCTAGGACCAGAGAACATAATCTCAGAGCGAGGGGTCACCCATTTAGACAGAGATGAAGAGGAATTTCTTTTCTCAGAGGGTAGTTAATCTGTGGAATTCTTTACCACAGAGGGCTGTAGAGGCTAGGTCATTATGTATATTCAAGGCTGAGATAGACAGATTTTTAATCAGTAAAGAAATCAAAGTTTATGGGGAAAAGGCAGGAAAGTGGAGTTGACGATTATCAGATTAGCCATGATCTCATTGAATGGTGGAGCAGACTTGATGGGCCAAATGATCTACTTCTGCTCCTACGTCTTATGTTTACCCATCAAGGAAACTGATAAACCATAGAGATAAACCATACCTCAAAAAAAACTTCGCCATTTGGGAATCCCACTCAATCGCACACTGTCTCAATACAACATCTCCAGAACCTCAGGAAGAAATCAAATAGTGAAGTCAATTAGATCCAGAAACCATATCCACATGAAGAGCAGGCACTCAATCCTCTGTATGGCAGCACTCACGTGAGTGTACTTAGATAGTACTTCCCTCAGCAGCTATCAAGTCCACATGTCATACCCATTGACATCCAGCTGCACTCTACTGTGAAAATTATCACCGGTGTGCTTTTATCAACACCAACACCTAAAGTGCTTGTGCTTGCAAACACCACACTGAATGTGCAAACTTGCAGTGTCCAGAGGATACGATTACGACATCAGCGAGACATGCCAATCCAGATCAACTTGACCAACCTACCACCAACATGCCTCAAATCTAAAAGGCCATTTTGGACCTTCGCTGAAGGATTTCAACACACTCCCCTCAGCTTTGATGACCACTCACATGATTCTTGGATGAATTGTGACTTACCAAAAGCATACCTGTTAAAGAATTCCACAGTACAACCTAAATGATCAAATCTTCCTGGCAAACAGCCACCTTAGAAACTGGCCCTGGTAGATGCTGAGCCCTTCTCCACAGATGAAAGATTATAGCATCCCTATCATGAAGCAACAAATCTCCAGTCAGAACCTCGAGCACATCATCAAACACTACTCTCGGAGAAAAGTCACAGGCAGCCGGTAAGATATTTACATTGTTACACCAGAAGCTCTGGCCTGGTTTAGATATTGATGTTTGATTTGTTATTTTTGATTTGTTATTTTTGCTTCTACCATATGAAGGAAGACTACTATCTTTCATAACAAAAACAGAATTACCTGGAAAAACTCAGCAGGTCTGGCAGCATTGGTGGAGAAGAAAAGAGTTGACGTTTCGAGTCCACATGACCCTTCGACAGAACATGAGGACTCGAAACGTCAACTCTTTTCTTCTCTGCCGATGCTGCCAGACCTGCTGAGTTTTTCCAGGTAATTCTGTTTTTGTTTTGGATTTCCAGCATCCGCAGTTTTTTTGTTTTTATCTACTATCTTTCATGTTTGGAAGCTTTTTTGTTTTGCATATTCTCTTCTTCCTTCTCATATTACTTTCTTTGTATCTCCTTGTCTTTTTATAGCTTCCCGAGTCTGTGGAATTTCCACATCCCCAAATTCTTTAAATCATTGTTTGGGGTTTTCTCTTATTCATTCTTGTGATATCAGTGCACTGGCTAGGCCAACATTTATTGCTCATTCCTAATTTCCCTTGAGAAGGTGGTGGTGAGCCACCATATTGAACCACTGCTGTCCATGTGGTGTAGTACTGTTAGGGTGGGGGTCCCAGGAGTTTGACCCAGTGACACTGAAGGAATGGCAGCATGGGCCGGGATTTTGCGGCCCTACCGCACGTGTGTCCCCATGGCGGATGCGACAAGCCATTTAAATCTTCACTGAGTTCAGGGGGACCATAATATCCCACCGGGCGGGAGGGGCCATAAAATCCTGGCCATAGTTCCAAGGTGGTGACTGATTTGGAAGAAAACTTGCTGGTGGTGTTGTTCCTATACATCTGCTGCCCTTGTCCTGCTAGGTGGTAGATGTTGTGAGTTTGGGAGGTGCTCTCAAAGGGGCTTAGGCAAGTTGCTGCAGTGCACCTTGTAAATGATGCATCCTGTGTGCTGGTGGTGAAGGGAGGGAATGCTTAAGGAGATGGAGGCTTAAGGAGGAGGTGAATCAAGCAGTCTGCTATGTCCTGGATGGTGTCAAGCTTCTTGAGTGTTATTGGAGCTGAATTCATCCAGACAAGTGGAGAGTATTCCATCACACTCCTGACTTGTGTCTTGTAGATGGTGGACAGACTTTGGGGAGTCAGGAGGTAAGTTACTCGCCACAGGATTCCTAGCCTCTGACCTGCTCTTGTACGCACAGTATTTATCTGTCTAGTCCAGTTCAGTTTCTGATGAATGGTAGCCCTCAGGGTGTTGATTCTGGGGGATTCAGTGATGATAACACTACTGAATGTCAAGGGGAGATGGTTAGATCTCTCTTGTTGTAGACAGTCATTGCTTGGTACTTGTGTGGAGCGAAGGGAACTTGCCATTTATCAGCCCAAGTCTGAACGTTGTCCAAATCTTGCTGCATGCAGGCATGGACTGCTTCAGTATCTGAGGAGTTACGAATGGTACCGAACACTGTGCAATGCTCAGCAAACATCGCCACTTATGGCCATATGATGGAGGGAAGGTCAATAATGAAGCAGCTGAAGATGGTTGGGCCTAGGGCACAACCTTGAGGAAACCATTCAGTGATGTCCTAGGACTGAAATGATTGGCCTCCACAACCATTTTCCTTTATGGTATGCTTGACATCAACTAATGCAGCGTTTTCTACCCCGATTCCCATTGACCTCAATTTTACTAGGGCTCCTTAATGGCACACTTAGTCAAAGCGCAGTCACTCTGGAGTTCAGTTTTTTTGTCCATGTTTGGACCAAGGCTTTGGCTGTGGTGAAACCGAAACTGAGCAGGTTATTACTGTATAAGTGCCATTAGATAGTGCTCTCGATGACACCTCCCATCACTTTGCTGATGATTGAGAATAGACTGATGGGATGATACTTGACTGGATTGGATTTGTCCTGCTTTTTGTTGGCAGCCATACAAGGGTAAGTTTCCACATTGTCATGCCAGAGTTGTAGTTGTACCAGAACAGTTTGACTGTGTTTCCTTCTCCCGGGTGGGACAATGTCGCTCTGACAGTGATTACGCTATTAACATGGTCACTTCCACCAGTTGGCTGGAACCCTGTTTTGTTAAAGACATGAACCCAGCTGCATCAGAGAGCTGACATCAATTTTTTTATGTACAAGTTCATCAGCACCTCCTTCTCCTTCAGGTGGCATCCTTGATTATTTGATGGTTGTTGAACCACAGCTTATGCCATGGTTTTACTATGGGGCAGGGAGAGGAGGCAAAGCTCCAAGTCTACCTCAGCTGGAACAGGGATCAAATCCTGCACTGTTGGTGTTATCCTGAACCACACACCATCCATCTTACCAACTGAGTTAACTGATTCCCAGAAGCACCTTAGTTGACTGCTATTGAAATTGGAAACTGAGGAAACAGATTGATTTTAAAACCCAGGTGTCTCTCTCCCCTCTCCCCATTATCCCATCAGCAGAAACCAATTATTATCAGTGTTCATGTGAGCAGGATATCACTAAGTAAACATGATCAAAACTTGAGCAATTGATTAAATGCCAAAAAGAAAACCTAGCTGGATAGCATTGAGATATTTATCGTTTTATGTGTAGAGCAAGAGATACCTGGTGACTTAGAATAACAAGAACAACTGATTTTACATTGTGCTCTTGTTAAATGTATTACTGATTTTCCACAATCTTATCAAATTATGCATCAGAGGATGTACAATTAAAAGCAATGCATAGAGGAGTATTATCATCTGTGAAGTGCAGAACTGTGGGATGTAGAAGGGTCATAAAATTGACTGACCCGTGCAACATTCATGCATAAGCTTCATTATATCTAATTAGCCCTGCATTATGTTTGTGCTCTTGATTCTGCTTTGCTTTGTTTTCCACGGAGAGGTTGATAAGAGTGTATAGGTGTCGATTGGCTCAGCATCCGGATTCTGCGAATATACCTTACCTAATGCAGTTAGCGTTAATGGGTAGGTTTGGGCAGGGGTCACTGCCGTCAGATTTCTTGTTAGTGATATGCACTGAGTGTGTGACCTCAGACAAAAGTCCTTAACAGCAGAAGGTATGTTCAACTGAACTTCAGGGGGCCATATAAGGATCAATAAATAAATATTGGTAACCCTTAGATCAAGTGAAAATGAACTTGGGAAAAACTCAGCAGGTCTGGCAGCATCAGCGGAGAAGAAAAGAGTTGACGTTTTGAGTCCTCATGACCCTTCAACAGAACTGATTTTTCTTTACAAGGAGACTTCCTCCAAATAAAAGGTGTGGCTATGGGTACCCGCATGGGCCCCAGCTATACCTGTCTCTTTATGGGGTATGTAGAACATTCCTTGTTCCAGCCCTACTCCAGCCCCCTTCCACAACTCTTTCTCCGGTACATCAATGATTACTTCAGTGCTGCTTCATGCTCTCGTCGGGACTTGGAAAAATTTATTAATTTTGCTTCCAATCTCCACCCCTCCATCATTTTCACGTGGTCCATCTCTGACACTTCCCTTCCCTTCCTTGACCTCTCTGTCTCAATCTCTGGTGATAGACTGTCCACCAATATCCATTACAAGCCTACCGACTCCCACAGCTACCTTGACTACAGCTCCTCACACCCTGCTTCCTGTAAGGACTCCATCCCATTCCCTCAGTTCCTTTGCCTCCTTCGCATCTGTACTGATGATGCTACCTTCAGAAACAGTTCTTCTGACATGTCCTCCTTCTTCCTTAACCGAGGTTTTCCACCCACGGTCGTTGACAGGGCCCTCAACCGTGTCCGGCCCATCTCCCGCGCATCCGCCCTCATGCCTTCTCCTCCCTCTCAGAAACATGATAGGGTCCCCCTTGTCCTCACTTATCACCCCACCAGCCTCCGCATTCAAAGGATCATCCTCCGACATTTCTGCCAACTCCAGTATGATGCTACCACCAAACACATCTTCCCTTCACCCCCCCTGTCGGCATTCTGTAGGGATCGTTCCCTCCGGGACACCCTGGTCCACTCCTACATCACCCCCTACTCCTCAACCCCCACCTATGGCACCTCCCCATGCCCAAGCAAAAGATGTAACACCTGCCCCTTCACTTCCTCTCTCCTCACCGTCCAAGGGCCCAAACACTCCTTTCAAGTGAAGCAGCATTTCACTTGCGTTTTCCCCAACTTAGTCTACTGTATTCGTTGCTCCCAATGCGGTCTCCTCTACATTGGAGAGACCAAACGTAAACTGGGCGACCGCTTTGCAGAACACCTGCGGTCTGTCCGCAGGAATGACCCAAACCTCCCTGTCGCTTGCCATTTTAACACTCCACCCTGCTCTCTTGCCCACATGTCTGTCCTTGGCCTACTGCATTGCTCCAGTGAAGCCCAACGCAAACTGGAGGAACAGCACCTCATCTTCTGATTAGGCACTTTACAGCCTTCCGGACTGAATATTGAATTCAACAACTTTAGATCTTGAACTCTCTCCTCCATCTCCAACCCCTTTCCGTTTCTTCCCCCTTCCTTTTTTTTCAATAATTTATATAGGTTTTTCTTTTCCCACCTATTTCCATTATTTTTAAATCTTTTATGCCCCCCACCCCAACTAGAGCTGTACCTTGAGTGCCCTACCATCCATTCTTAAGTAGCACATTCGTTTAGATAATATCACCAAATTCAACACCTCTGTGTTCTTTTGTTCTTTTGTCTGTGACATCTTTTGATGACCTGCTTGCTTGTCCCTACACCACACCACCCCCTCCACTTCTCCACCACCACCCCCCCCCCCCCACCTTAAACCAGCTTATATTTCACCCCTCTCCTTGTAAAGAAAAATCAGTTCTGTGGAAGGGTCATGAGGACTCAAAATGTCAACTCTTTTCTTCTCCGCCGATGCTGCCAGACCTGCTGAGTTTTTCCAGGTAATTCTGGTTTTGTTTTGGATTTCCAGAATCCGCAGTTTTTTGTTTTTATCTATGAAAATTAACTTGATTTTCAGGTTTTGTTGAATTTTTCGAATGAAGATTGGGATTTTGAAATGTCGTTACATTCAGAAAGTATTGACAATGACATGACATTTGCCAACTATAACAACAACATTCATGTATCGTGGGATAAAATTCAACTTCGGCAAGGGTGCAAAATAGCTGCAGCAGAAGAGCCTTCCATCATTCGTGAAAGTCAATGGAAATTGGCAGGGTGTGTAATGGCTGACCAGTCTGCTACTGCCTGCTTTGTGCCTTTGTCAAAGTTTAATTTAAACACCCCATCTTTAACATAAAAAGTGACCCAAACCATTTCAGACAGTTTTAAGGAAACAGGCGCTGAGCCAGAAAGGAAGTGTTGATCAAAAAACATAGGTTTTGAGAAGGCTTTTAAAGGAGAGGCAAAGATTTTGGGAGTACATTCCAAACAGTAGCATCCTGGTGGCTGAAGGTGCTGCCAACAATGGTGGGGCAAAAGGAGGTGAAGTTGCATAAAAACTGCAGTCAACCATGTTCCAGGGAAAAATTCGACTGGGGGGATTGCAAAGGATTGGGCAAGGCCAGGGCAATTTACAGACAAAGACAAAGCATAGAGAACACAGAAGAATGGGAAGTCAATGCAGGTTAATGAGGACAGGAACTCTGGACAAATGGAACTTAGTTCAGGGCAGGATAAGTATGCCTGGGTTTTGGACAGAATTTACTGATGATGGAGCATAAGAACATACAAATTAGGAGCAGGAGTAGGCCATTCGTCCCCTCAAACCTGCTCTGCCATTCAATAAGATCATGGTTGATCTGATTGTGGCCTCAACTCCACACTTCGCCTACCCCCAATAACCTTTGAATCCCTTGCTAGTTAAGAATCTATCTATCTCTGTCTTAAAAATATTCAATGATCCTGCCTCTACCATTCTCCAGGGAATACAGTTCCATAAACACATGACCCTTTGTGAGGAAAAATGTTCTTTTTATCTACATCTTAAATGGGAGACCCCGTATTTTTAAACTGTGTCCCCTAGTTCTAGTCTCTCCCACAAGGGAAACATCCTTTCAGCATCCAACCTGTCAAAGTCCCCTCAGGATCTTATACGTTTCAATAAGATCACCTCTCAATCTTCTAAGCTCCAATGGATACAGGCCCAGCATGTCCAATTTTTCCTCATCAAATAACCCCCCAATCCCAGGTATCAGTCGTGTGAACCTTCTCTGAACTGCTTCTAATGCAACTATGTCCTTTCTTAAATAAGGAGACCAAAACTGTACACAGTACTCTAGATGAGGTCTCACCAATGCCCTGTGCAACTGTAGCAAAACATCCCTACTTTTATATTCCATTCCCCTTGCAATAAACAACAACATTCCATTTGCCTTCCTAATCACTTGCTGTACCTGCATACTAACTTTTTGTGATTCGCATACCAAGTCATTTAGGTCCCTTTGTACTACAGTGTTCTGCAATCTCTCTCCATATAAATAATATGCTGCTTTTCTATTCTTCCTGCCAAAGAGGACAAGTTCACATTTTCCCACATTATACTCCATCTGCTAAATTTTTCCCCATTCACTTAATCTATCTATGTCCCTTTTCAGACTCTTTATGTCCTCTTCACAACTTACTTTCCTACCTATCTGTGTGTCATTAGCAAATTTAGCAACCATATATTCTGTCCCTTCATCCAAGTCATTGATATAAATTGTAAATAGTTGAGACCCCAGCACAGATCCCTGTACCTCCTCATTGTTCAGAACAATTTTGTGCTTTGTTTTCTCATTGTAATCTCTGAATTAAAAAAAAAATAATCTGTCACTTCTTATGTGTTAGGCACTGATGATGTCACATCTAAGGTGTCAGTTGTGGTTCAGTTGATAAAACTTTCATTCTTGAGTCACAAGATTCTGGCTTCAAGTCCCACTCTAGGACTTGAGCGCAAAAATCAGGCTAACACCCCAAGTGCTGTACTGAGGGAATACTGCATTGTTGGAGGTGCTGTCTTTTGGATGAGATGTTAAACCAAGGTCCGATGTGCTCTCTCAGGTGATCATAAGATAAAAGCAAAATACTGCGGATGCTGGAAATCTGAAACAAAAACAGAAAATATTGGAAAAACTCAGCAGGTCTAGCAGCATCTGTGGAGAGAGAAACAGCGTTAAAGGTTCGAGTCCATGTGACCTTTCTTCAGAAGATCATAAGATAAGATGGATGTAAAAGATCCCATAACACTATTTTGAAGAAGAGCAGGGTAAGTTATCACTGATGTCTTGGCCAATATTTATCCTTCAAACAACATCACAAAAACAAATTACCTGGTTATTATTACATTGCTGTTTGTGAGAGTTTGCTGTGTGCAAATTGACTGCCACGTTTCCTACATTGCAACAGTGACTACACTTCAAAAGTGTTTCATTGGCTGTAAAGCGCTTTGTGACATCCTGTAGCCATGAAAAGCACTATATAAATGCAAATCTTTCTTTTTGCCTAATTCTCAATTTTTGGTGTTCTTGAATTTATTTAAGCTGCTTTCATTGATAACATACTTTACAAGCCACTGAAGACTGATCATTGATCATATTGGAGGACTGATACATTCAAAGTTTGATTTATGCTCCTCATAATCAGCATCAATAACGAACAAGAACTGAGTTAATATACTTCCTTGAAGAATCCCTATTGAAGCTTTAAACTAGTGAGGCCTTTGTTGATAAAGATATAGTTTTTTGAGTTGTCCCTAATAGCTAACTGACTGCTGAAAGCACTTTTTGAAGCATATTGTAGTGCTTAGTACTGAAGAGCATCATGAAATCAGTCAGGTGCTGGATGTTCTTAGTTTTGTGGTCATTAATACATCATACCATATCTACAACTCAGTGTTGACTGCATTCTTCCGCTTTGGGTCTGACTTTCACCATTCATCAATCAAATTGAATGGCTTTTTAAAATCAATGAAGGGGCTGTTGTTATGTTGTTCCACAGACAAGCCTGCACAGAATGTATATTTGGTTGAGACAGCTTTTCCCTGCACAGAAACCTACCTTTTTTTTCCTGCAAGATAGCATTGATAAGAGGTCTTATTCTGTTAAGAAAAATATATTGTACCTCTGCAGCAATTGACATGACACTGATTCTTGTGCAGCTCATCATTATCAAGTTCCCCATTTTTTGAAGTGGGATAGGCCAGGATTTTCCCGGGCCCGTTGTGAGTGGGACCCACCGCGGGCGAGGCGGCCCCCAGTCAGAAGACTGGAAGATCCCAGCGGTGGGCGGGTGTGTAAAATCCAGCCCATTAGTGTTTTAACTTCAACGCTTGAGCAATCTGTTGTTTTCAATGCACTGTTGGCATATCTCATAAACAGCATGTTAAAAAATTCTCAATCCTTTAGCTTTGATTATCTAATGACATCTAGTTACTTTGGCAAAACTTAGTTGGGTTAATGGCTATTTTCTTTCAAGTACAAAATCAATGGCGATGTTCTCAGAGGGTAGTTCAAGGCAGGAATCAAATATTCAACAGCTTTGAGAAATATGAGCATATTCACCAGTAAGTTGTCTTCTCATTTTGATTTGACTACTATCTATCTCTCTTATTTACCGTATTGCGTTATTTCTTTCTCCCCTCCCCTGCCCATACAGTTTCTCTATCTTGCTTGTTCATTTCTGGCCTCTAGTTTTTGCTACTCATTGCTTCTTTTTATTGGCCTTATTGGTAATTGAATATTCTTTGATAATGACACTGTTAGTTGGACATCGTTCTATTAACAAATGGCTTTAAATTGTTCTTGTTCAATAGTTAGGATTTATGGTTTTTATGGCTTTAAGCCATATGGATTTGAAGTAGTGTACATAGCCTGTGATGTTTTCTAGTATATTATTTATAATTTTCTTACTGCTTTATGAATATTCTTGAAAACATGGTATGTTATATTTGGTACTGAATCAGGAACTTAACCCATGTCCCTTATCTTTGGATAAGGCTGAATCTACTGGTTTATTTCTTTACCTAGGAGAATTCTATTCTCCTGCTCATTCCCACTACCCCTTTAATGTTCCTCTTCAAGCAACTTTCTGATTCCCTTTTTACCAAGAACTTATAGACTCTGCTCCAACAATTAGTTTGCAGCACAGAATTTCAAATTCGAACTACCCACTCTGTAAATAAATACTTTAAGCTTCACTTATATGATCCTGACACTGAAATTTATCTGCAGTATCATTCTCAGTGTAAGTAAATTAGCAGTTAAAGTAAACAGCTGAATAAACGATTAATGGTGGCTTTGAATTTTGAATTAATTTATTATCAAGCAATTCTAAGGTCTACCCTTTCAATTGAATTGGCAGAAGCCTCGGAGGTTTAATTTCCACTGACAATGTATCAATTAATAAGTTTGTGTAAAATTTCTCAGTGTACTATTTTAACACACTGATCAGCCCAATTAAAATAAATTTGTTAAAAAGAGCTCATGACTATTTAACAACACCCAAAAGAATTGTGTGCGAACATGTGAACCAGTACACTGTAAGTGAGATCCAACTGTGTTTATGAAGGAGACAATCTTGCAATAATCCCTTAGAAGGGAAAATTATCATCGCCAGGCTTGTCAATAATTCTCAGTGCTGAATTCCAGAATATCGTTGGCAAAGATGTTAAAGATCAATATCCTTTCTATGGGGCAGAGGTGGAGACTGGTTGGGAATAGAAGAGCAAAAAGCCAAAAGGAATAAAGAAAACACTCTTACAATAGAAGTACTGTATAGTTGTGAAAGAACCATTGGTTCAAATTATAGGTGGTGTGTTCTGTCCAGTTTCAAACATCCTATCACAGAAAGGATGTTGGAGATCGTAGAGAGATTCAAAGTAGGTTTACTAGGATAATACCAGGGATAGCAGATATACATAAAAGGATAATTTAAAAATCAAAAAGAGCAACATTCATTGTATTCCTAGTCAAGAAGGTCATGAGTTCAGATTTGTACCTCAGTTGACTACTGAAGTGTGATGCCTTCAGTGGCTGAGTTATAAGATACTGAGTTACTCTCTCTTCCGGAGGAGGGAAAAAGAACTTAGCCCCACCTTAATAAAACACAACTTATGCCTTCTGACTGTAGAGCACCTTTGACGATAACAATGGTAAAAGCACCTACACAGACTCTCTTCCTGGAATTGAGGTAGCGGAGGCTGCAATGGTGAAACATAGGACAAAGCTGTAAAGAAGTATTCATTTTCAATATTATTCGATGTTTGATATCACTATCAGTACAGAATCAGTCACAGATCTCTTTTGTTGGTAAATAACCTGGATGTTAGCTCTCATGTGATGAATTGAAGTGAAACTATAACTGTGATTAGCCAAGGTTGAAGGAATATAAAGGCACAAACTGTAAACTGATTATCAAGTATACCGAGTTAATATAAAGGGGATTAATATAACATGACCATAACTTTGAGAGGTGCCCAGTTGTGAGAATACAACCTTCCCTCATCTTCTGTCTTTTCTTTGGATTAAGATGGCATGCTATTGATGGCTGTGACCTTCATGGTGGCTTAGATTCCCACCTGGCACTGATTTTTGATTTAGTGCCGATCTGCTGCGCTTGTCAGAGGCTGCAAGGTGCTTTCTATGCGCGACTGGAACAGCTCAAGGGCAGCCTGGGGTTGTATCTACCTCCTGCCTGTCAGTCTGATAACCATCCTGTCTACTCAATAGAGAATTTAGATTTTCTAAGCTGGATATTAACTCGGAGGCGAGGAGAGAGCAGGGGGTCTAGTTTGATGTAGGGAAAGCTGGAAGAATGGGATTCCCACAGGCCCTGCCGAATTTAATGTCAGGTCCTGATTACCATTTTCTGTCTCCATTTCCCAGCCTCAGCCAGCCAGATTGAGCAACTGGCTGGCTGTCAGGCACGTAGGCCCATAGCAACAGGCAGCAACAGAGGAGCAGAGAGGAGCCAGGGAAGATCTGGGAGGCTGGGGTGGGGGCGGGGAAGGTGGGGTGGGATCGGTGACCAGAGTCAGAGAAGATCAGGGAGATTGGAAGTGATGGTTGGGAAACAGACTGCCGACCGCGATCGGCCCCAACCATGATTTCATGCTGATGACCAGCCAGCGTGAAAGGCACGTTGAAGAGCTCAGCGCTGCCGGAGCAGAGGCAGGAGAGCGGGCGATCACTTTTCCGCAGGCACGAGCCAGCACTGAGAGAAAGCTCTCTGAAGGCAGAGCTGCGTCAGGGAGCTGCAGAACCAAGATGAAATAAAGTTTTTAAAAAATCAGAAAAAAATATCCAAGCATCACAATCAGGCACCTGAACATATACATGATAAAAATGCTGTCCATAGATTTTTATTTTTATTTTATTTAATCACAGAAACCTCATTCCACCCTTGGATGAGGTTTCATGAAAATGCAAAGCCTGCCTGGCTGATGTGCCCGTCCGCCAACCATAAGGTTGGACGGACCATGAAAATTTGGAGACAATTGCACTGTTAATGGGCTTAAATGCCCTCTTAATTGTTGGCGGGCATGTTTCTGACTTCTGCACGTGCCCGCTGAGTGAAATATCGCGCAAGTGCAAGGTGTTGCCGGGATGCTCGCCCAATGTATTTTCGCCCGATCTTATGCCCAATCAGGGCGGGTGCGTGCCTGCCCGCATGACATAAAATTCTGCCCTATGTCATTTCTCTCATGCTCACTGTAACATAAATCTTCTACAGTCTTCCGCACAGACTTAAAAAGTGTGCTTTACTCAAAAACTTGTCTCAATTAATATATACATCTCTTCAAGTGCACAACAAAAATTGAAACATTTCTTTTATAAGGCCATTTTATATTAAAATAATGAATGTTAATTTAAAGGTGCAACATACTTTTCGAAGGCTACCAACATTTAACAAAAATACAAAAAAAAGTTTGACCCCACCTTATCCTGATATTCATTACTATGCCATGTGTTTAGTCTGTGGAATACTTCTAAGTGATGTTAATTGCTATGATTTTCATGGTGACTGACTTTTCAGCTGTTCTATTTCTTATTAGTCCCAGAGGTTTAGGGGCAGACCTCACACAGTCCACTTCCTCAACCTGTTCCCCATACACTGCCAGATCCTGTCCTTACAGAAGCTGCATCTTAAGCTTGTATCCAACAGGCTTCACACCTCCACATAGAACTCATTGTTTTCTCTTGCAGCTATCATGATTGTGAGTTATTTTACTTCCTCCAAACATTTCCTTGTGCCAGGCACTGATTGCCCCTCAACAGGGTCAGAATTCAGAACTGCCACCCTTCCAGCTGCGAGAGATGATGAGAGTTTTCCTCAGAATTTGGTGAGGTCAATCTGCTTCACTTCTTTTGATGGCTGAACAAGCCAATTCTGGAAAGGCAATGTCTGCTACCCATGAAATTGTCCCAAGCCAGGGTGCACAATGATCTCTGGGTTTTTTTAATTCATTCACGGGATGTTAGCATCGCTGGCTAGGCCAACGTTTATTGCCCATCCCTAATTGCCCTTGTGAAGGTGATGGCGAGCTGCCTTCTTGAACCACTGCTGATGCCTTGTTTGCAGGGCCAATGTCTGCTTTAGAGCTTCTGAAATGTGAAGTATCGCCAAACTTAAAACTGAATTAAATGTTTCCCTAATGACCCACTGGGTAAATGGACTGCCTCATAATACTGATTTACACAGATCAGACCCTGGTTCTTGGTCTGTAGCCAATTAATGCCATTCAGGGTAGCTGATGTTATTGCTACAGTCAGCCAGCTCCCGTTCCAACTCACTTTCTGGTAAAACTTGCTAGCAAGTGTCCATACATATCTATAAGGGATGAAAGGATTGAGCTTGGCTGTGGTGCATTCCACAGTCAAATAACCAGCTGGTATTTACTGTCTAGGGTTGTACATGAAAAAAAAACACTTGAGTGAGCTAATGCCACAACACAAAACCATAGCACAATATAATCCGGGCCTTCAGGTTAGGAGGAAAGAAAGCCGGAGAGAAAAGTATAAATCGAAGCATTAAAATGTTGTAATGGCAGGTTGCCGGAATTCATTATCCTACTTGAAATGTTCACTAAAAGCTACATTTATTCAGGCACCTTCTAATTAATATTAGTGACCATATGTCAACACACGTTTTGCTTAAAATTCCACATTTTGTCCTATTCAATTAATCACAACTGAAAGGTCAGAACTAAGGGAAGACAAAAATTCCATTCAGGACATCTGTAGTGTACAGTCTCTTGTCTGCTTCCACTGCATTTGGAGGGAGAAAATATTAATAACAAATTCCATGGGCGGAATTATCCCAGATTTGCACACATCGCAGTAGCCAGTGGGAAAAAGGGAGTTTTACCCACCAGCCACAATGGCAGGTTTTCGCGCTGTATCTTCCCATTCCCGCGTGTCCTGCCTCATTAATAATACATTCCCAGGAAACACACTGGATCACTGGTGGGGCAGCGTCTGATCCGTCCGCCCCACCACCACCTCAGATCATCAGTAATCCAGGCGCCATATTGTAAGGGCGCCCCTGCACGGAGTTAGCACTTTCTAAGGGATCAGAAGCTGCTGGTTGCCAAAGGGAGGGAATGTGCTGTCCCCAAATTTAGCTACGTCTCCCTCGGATGCCTACTGGACACTTTGGAGGCCTGCTGTGAAGTCCTCTACCCCTGCTCTGGGCAAAGACCAGCAAGCAAGGTCATCAATCCAGCATGTGAGGTGGTGGCAGCAATGGTTAGCACCAACGCCCTGCAAAAGAGGACAACCACCCAGCAGTGAAAGTGTATGAATGATCTCCTCCATTCCACCAGGGTAAGTCACTCTTCTCATTACTCTCAACTCGCACACTCACATACACATCACACATCCATAGGGATCTTACCCACTGCCAGTTCAAGGGGCATCACCATTCACTCTCTCACACACACCTTCATCTGCCCTGCGGATCGTGTCCTCATCTCATCCATTGCACCACTCACCACCAACACATGCTAGGCATCCTTCTCATCTGGCCTGGCAGGCTTCCTGCTTAGACTCTCTCCACCTGTCTTCATGCAGGACAAACTGGCACGCAACAAAAGGGAGTTGCTGACTAGTGGAGGAATGCCTGACATCAAGGTCCTCACAGACTTTGAAAACAGAGTCATCCAACAGGCCGGCGACTATCTGGACCATTCCTGTGCCAACAGTGAGGTTGGTGGTGCTCAGCCAAGTGAGGATCCAGCTGTGCAACATCCATCAGACAACCATGCTGTGAGTGAGTTCCCCTGTTCCGCAGTCCCCTGCCATGTGCTAATTATCTCTCCTTGCTTTCGCAGCCGAGAGGGTCCATGAGCCAGGTCCTCGACTCAAGCCCGGAAGACAGAATCTGATGACGCCCTAATTGAAGACCGGCCACAGTGCTCAGCCACACCCTCCACCGTTGCAGATACATCTCAGTGACCCCTAGTTCTAGAGTAGCCTCAGATTCAAAATCTGCTGAGCATATCACACTGTCTGATCCACAGCAGCAGGGCAGGGACTTCCCAGGTTTCCAGCACTTGGAAAACTGCTGGAAGCCACAAGTGTGCTGAATCTGTGTCAAATGAGGAGGCTCTGGACCCAGTCATACCTCAGCTGCTGGAGATGCAAAGGCAAGCTCAGGAACATCAGGAAGGGATGTCCACTGCACTTCTCAGATTGCAAGGCCCAATGGAGGTGTCCGTCCGCCTTCAATTTGAGGTGATAGTGTCAGCATGCCAACACACTGAGGTCAATACTGGCAGGATGGTGACCGCCATGGAGACCTTGATCCAGGACTTCGGTCCTGCACTGCTTTGTGGACCGAACTCCATCACTGACGCCATAGTTCGCCTCCAACAGTTTCAATGCAAGAGGGATGCTGGGCAGCTCCATCTTAGTCCAGCTGCCTCTTCTCCTCAAGGACTCAGCCAGGGGCCCTCAGGCACCCATAGAGAGGAGCCATCCAGCCAGGTGACTCTGGGAGTGTCCGGCCCATCTGAATCCTCTCTTCCTGTGACCCCAGCAGCTCCAGTTCTACAGGCTGAGGAGGGTGCCACTGTCACACAGCATGACCCCGAATACAGGCTGGAGCCCTCCAGGTCTTGGCCCTCCAAAGGACGCTCGCCAGGTCATCACAGACAGGGCGTAGCAGTCAGCAGGCTGCCTCCACATCCACTGTGAATGTCCGGGGAGCACCAAGATGTAGCGGCAGGGTTAGAAAGGTTAAGGAGATGTGGAGATGTAGTTGCACAGCCCGGGCACGAGTGGTGATCACTTGTACATAATGTTCACTATAGAAGATAAATCCCAAGAATGTCTCCTTGCCTGTAGCTGGGTCCTTATTATGATGAGCAGTGTTTGTGTCACTCGGATGTGAAACCTTGGTTCCTGCACAAGATAAAGGCAGGTGTCTCAGTCCAGGGCCTCTACTCTGTGCAGTTTGTAACCTTCAGAACAAAGTGATAGTCTGGCTTCAAACTCATTGGATACATTACTGATGCCTGTACCTCGATGGTGCTTGTCATTGTTGCCAGAATGTTGTTGGCAGACATCACCAAGTTTTGCCACTATCTCTCTGTGCTCTCCGCACCTTTCAGGTGGGCTTGACTCCCCCATCTCTTCAGCATCTGTGACTGGTGACACTGCACTCATGAAGGGGTCAGGTACTGAAGATTGACAAAGGATGAGGTGCATTTAAAGTTCCACGATGCATCTCCATGATATGACCCTGATCACAGAGCACAAGCGAGTTGCCCTCGGCCAGACAGGAGTCAGACATTCTCAGACGCAATGTGAAGATCTATGGAGTGTCCTCACTGCATGTCTTCATCATCCTCCTGGAATCTAGTGACTATTAGGGTCTCCGCTGCATCTCCAAGACATGAGCCTAAACAAAAAGGGTATGTGCATGCCATCAGCCACACAACATTCACAGATGCAAGGTGAGGATGTCAGGACTGTCCTCACAGTATCTCATCACCATCCTCCACGAATCTTGCGGCTATGAGGGCCTCCTGAGCACGTGGCAGTGCAATGGCATCATCAGCAGCATCCTCGCCTTCAAGGACCTCATCATCATCATTCCCTTTGACATCCTCCTCATCGGAGGGGACATGTAGCTCCTTCCATCTCCTCCTCAGTCAAGTCATCCCCCCAATGCAGTGTCAAGCTATGGAGTCCAGAGCAAGTGAAAATGATGTGTGACACTCTCTGAGGTCTGTATTGCAGTGCTCCACCTGACCTGTCAAGGCACTGGAACCTCATTTTCAAAATGCCTATCGTCTGCTCCACCAAAGTCTGGGTTGCGGAATGAGCCCCATTATACCATCGCTCCTTTGCAATCTAAGGCAACCACACGGTGGGTATGGGTAGCCCTTGTCCCTGAGAAGCAAACCCTACAGCCTCTCTTGACCCTGGAAGGTGTCAGGGATCTGAGACCTGCTAAGGATGTAGGGGTCATGGATGGTCCA
This sequence comes from Carcharodon carcharias, assembly GCF_017639515.1. Taxonomy (NCBI): domain Eukaryota; kingdom Metazoa; phylum Chordata; class Chondrichthyes; order Lamniformes; family Lamnidae; genus Carcharodon; species Carcharodon carcharias. Next base: position 161,339,279 of record NC_054470.1, read on the forward strand.
TGGTGATCTTGTGGAGACCTGTAGAATACATTTGTGGTGGTCGCAGACCAAATAACCATTCAGCAAGTGGAAGCCTTGGGGTTAACATAGTTGACTGCTTGTTGCCACAGAGATCTAAGCGCCAAGTGAGTGCAGTCGATGTACCCTGCATCTGTGGAAAACAAGAGATCTGCACAAATCCCAGCGCTCTTGCTTCCTGGCTTTCCTGATCCTGGGCGAAATGCACAAAGTTCTGTGCCTTTGTGAAGATGGCATCCGTGACTTCTGGATACACTTGTGCATGGAGGCTTGCGAGATCCCGCACAGGTCATCTGTGGAGCCATGGAAGGAGCCACTGGCGTAAAAACTGAGCGCCGCAATCACTTTCACAGCCACAGGCAGTGGATGCCTTCCATGTCCCTGTGTCGCCAAATCTTACAGCAGGCAGCACATGTGACTGACCAGTTCCCTAGACACACACAGTCTTGTGGTTCTCAGTCATCTACAGGAATGACAGGCGCCGTCGAAAGACCCTGGCTCTAGCGAGGGGCCTAGGAGTGGCAGCTCGCTGTGGATCTTCAGCTATGTGCGCAGCAGGCCCTGCCACACCTTCATCTTGAGGGAGGTTCTCCTCCCTTTGCCGGGCCACTGCCCCTCTCTTCTTCTTCTTCTCTGGTCTCTGTGAGCCACGAGGCATACCGCTAAATCACCAGGCTCCATGATCCTGATGTTCCCCTCCTGCAGGATCAAAGAGAGAGATGCGTGGGTTAGCATGGGTGTCCTAAGAACCTCTCTTGATTAAGTCTGAAGGCCCCTTCATGTATACAGGAGAGTGCTGGCCACCACTTGGATGGCCATTGTGTAGTACGCTCATTGGCTGTCCGAAACCCCACCCACCTTGCTCCACTCCACTTGACCAATTGGCAGCAGCTTTGCCCATTGGACTGCATGCTGTGCTCTCAGCTCAGGTGCAGGCATTCTCCTAGCCCACACTGCAAGGCTGCGCTGTTAGCTTGAATAATGAGGGATACTGGTCCAAACCTTAATAAAGACATTGCAAGAGGCTCTGAGTGCCTCCACCAGTATATCCTTCAGTCTGTGCTGCCTTGCCACCACCCCCTACCCATTCAGCATGTGCTTGAGTATTGCCTTCAGTCTGTTTGTACTACCTTGCCCCCCACCCACCTCAGCCTGACCCATACTGGAGCCCTTGCCCTGGCACCGCATTGAAAGCCAGCTGGGAAAAAGCAACTTGCCTATGCCCCCCGTGAATGCGCCGTGCCTGTTCCTTGATTTCCTATAGGCAACGCTCGCAAGCGCTGCACAAGGTTGTGTGCACTCACCTCCGAGCTCTCCTCAAAGTTCAGCTCGCCAGGTGCACGCCTTTTAAAGGCAGTGATGAAGCACGCCGTTCTGAAGGCATGCCAACACGGGTGGTAAATTTGGATGCAGGTAGCTGGTTCCAGTGAGCAGGGCTTATAGTTAGATGCAAATATATTAAAGTGACGTTCAAGACGTGTGGCAGAGGGAAATGCGGCCTGCCATTGAAAGGTGGAGCAAACTGGTATCACAATGCCATAAAACTGATTTTTGGCCTTCTCACCCTATTGTCTGCCCCTGCCTGCCATGACACTCGGTGCCAACAGGGCTAGAAAATTTGGCCAATATGATGCACAACTGGTGCCTTTCTATCATCGCTAGTAAAATAAATAAGTTCTACCCAATCTCACGGCAGCAGAAATTTAATTAACTATGTTAAATAGGTCAGAGGCTAGGAATCCTGTGGCAAGTTACTCACCTCCTGACTCCCCAAAGCCTGCCCACCATCTACAAGGCACAGGTAAGGAGCGTGATGGAATACTCTCCACTTGCCTGGATGGGTACAGCTCCCACAAAACTCAGGAAGCTTGACACCATCCAGGACAAAGCAGCCTGTGTGTTTGGTACCACATCCAGAACATTCACTCCCTCCACCACCAATGCACAGTGGCAGCAGTGTGTACCATCTACAAGATGCAATTCAGGAACTCGCCAAGGATCCTTAGACAGCGCCTTCCAAACTCACGACCGCTATCATCTAGAAGGACAAGGGCAGCAGATACACAGGAGCACTACCATCTGGAAGTTCCCCTCCAAGCCACTCACCATCCTGACTTGGAAATATATCGCCGTTCCTTCACTGTTGCAGGGTCAAAACCCTGGAACTCCCTTCCTAACAGCATTGTGGATGTACCTACACCTCAGTGGGGAGGCGATGGTGTAGTGGTGTAGTGGTGTAGTCGCTGAACCAGTAATCCAGAGATCCAGGGTAATGCTCTGGAATTAATGATGACCATGGAACCATTGTCAATTGTTGTAAAAACACATCTGGTTCACTAATGTCCTTTAGGGAACTTATTTACTTACTTCCTTCAGCGATTTACTGTTGCAAGTAGTGAAGTGTTCAAATTCAATGTAGGCTTGCTGCTTTATGAATTGGACAGTTGTGACATTCCCGAGAAGCTGAATAATTTAATTATTTTTTTCTTTCTCGAACTCTGAGGCCACATGTTGAAGCTTGGAGTTAGGGATCGGGTTTAGAGATGAGTTTCGTTCAAATGGCATTTCTGACTCTGGATTAATAGAAGGGATTGTCACGATTAGCTGCAGTTTGGAACTTAAAAAGATTTAGCTCATCATTGCAGGCTCTGGTTCAAAAAGAGTGCAGGAGGGCATGCCAGGAGCAGCACCAGGCATACCTAAAAATGAGGTGTCAGCCTGTTGAAGCTATAACACAGGACTACTTGCATGCCAAACAGCATAAGCAGCAAGTGATAAACAGAGCTAAGTGATCCCACAGCCAATGGATCAGATCTAAGCTCTGCAGTCCTGCCACATCCAGTCATGAATGGTGGTGGACAATTAAACAACTCACTGGAGGAGGAGGCTCCACAAATATCCTCATCCTCAATGCTGGAGGAGCCCAGCACATCAGTGCAAAAGATAAGGCTGAAACATTTGCTACAATCTTCCGCCAGAAGTGCCAAGTGGATGATTCATCTCGGCCTCCTCCGGAGGTCCTCAGCATCATAAACGCCAGTCTTCAGCTAATTTGATTCATACCCTGTGATATCAAGAAATGGCTGAAGGCAATGGATACTGCAAAGGCTATGGACCCTGAAAACATTCTGGCAATAGTACTGAAGACTTGTGCTCCAGAACTTGCCGCACCCCTAGCCAAGCTGTTCCAGTACGGCTACAACTCTAGCATCTACCCAGCTATCTGGAAAATTGCCCAGGTATGTCCTATACGCAACAAGCAGGACAAATCCAACCCAGCCATTATGGACTGCAGCGGTTCAAGAAGGCACCTCACCACCACCTTCTCAAGGGCAATTAGGGAGGGGCAATAAATGCTGGCCTAACCAACGAAGCCTACATCCCCTGAATGAATAAAAAAATGTGGCTACAAAAGTAATGAATGTGCTGAAGATCACAGAATTAAACAATACATCAGGCAGTGTGTTAATGAAACACAATGAAGCATCAAATATAGTGCTGCAGCAATGGGAACACACAGGTTCAATTTAGCTTCTCCTCTGCCAAATTGTCGAGTTCCTGCTCTTTAGTATAATGTTGCAATCAGGTGCTGAGTACAAGCAGGCTCATTCCTATTAGGAAAAGAGGAACTGGAAGAGTTGCCATCTTCTGCTCACAGTGACATACCTCTTGGTGATGGACACAGTGTGACAGTGGTGGTAATTTCAGAACTGTTTGCCCAAGAAGATCTTAAATCAACAACATGAACAGCAACAAAAGCAAAATACTGTGGACGCTGGAAATCCGAAATAGAAACAGAATTTCTGGAAATACTCAGCAGGTCTGGCAACAGCATTTTTGGAGAAAGGGAGAGAGTTAAAGTTTTAGGTTGTCACCAGCCTCCACAAATGACAGATCATCCTCCATTGTTTCAGCAGCTCCAGGGTGATGCCTCCACCAAACACACCTTTCTCTCCTCTTCCAGCATTCTGAAAAGACCATTCCCTCTGCGACACCCTGCTTCACTCACCCCCAACACCTGTACCCCTTCCCACAGCATCTTCCCGTGCAAGCACAGGAGATGCAAACTCAGTCCTTTTGCCTCCGCCCTTCCATCTGGCTGGGGGTCCCAAAATTTCTTTCCAGGTGAAACAGCAAATTTACTCGCACTTCCTTCAATGTAGTATACTGTATTCGGGGCTCACTTTGCGGCCTTCTCTACATCAGGGAGACCAAATGCAGATTGGGGATTGTTTTGCTAAACACCTCCGTTCAGTGCACAAGTGTGACCCTGAGCTTTCGGTGGCTTGCCATTTTAATACTTGCACTTCCACTCCAAATACTCTATTCTAAACTGCACTAATGAAGCTTAATGGAAGCTTCAGGAGCAGAACCTCATCTTTTGATTTTCACATTTTCCAGTTCTCCGGACTCAACAGTCAGTTCAATCATTTCAGATCATAACCTCTCCTCCCATTTCTTCAGAGAGCAGGCATTGATAATGATTCTTGTGGCAATTTACAAATCTTCTAGACCCAACTTTTGTTTCTTGTCCCATCATCACCTGTGTACAATTCTGGTTGACATAATATAAAAAAGATTTAGAGGCACTGGAGCGGATGCAAATTAGATTTATGAAGATGATACCAGAAATGCAGGACTTTACCCATCAGGCTGGGTCTCTTTTCTCTTGAAAATAGAAGGCTGAGGGGTGACCTGCCTCTGTTCTGACTTAAAAGCTGTTACATCTCTAACATTTTCCAGTTCTGAGGAGGAGTTGGTGAACTGAAATGTTAACTTTGTTTCTGTGTCCACAGGTGCAACCTGACCTGCCAAATATTTCCAGCATATTCTAACAGCTTGGATGTAATTAGCACATCTTTACATAACACTTCATTCGTGACAATTCAACCCAAGCAAGAGCAGGGAGAAGAGTTAATCAAAGATTTGCTTGAATCACAAAATTTTTTCAGCACAGAAGGAGGCCATTCAGCCCATTGTGTCTGCACCGGCTCTCTGAATGAGCGATTCACCTAATGCCATTCTCCCACCTTCTCCCCGAACCCTTGTGTCCCAATCTCGGTAGTAATTCCCTTTTAAAGTAGACAAAATTCGAAAGTCCAGTATTTTCTATCTTTATTTCAGGTTTCCAGCATCTGCAGTATTTCGCTTTTATGTAAATACTCAATAATTTGTGGCATAACTTCTTGAGTCATCTATCTGCTAAATGTTACTGTTAAGGAGTCTTACTTTGGCAGCATCCTTAATGCCACATGTGTCTCTGGTCATGGAGGTCGCTTGTTCTATATTGAACTTGATCATCATGTCAGGCATACCTTATTATTGCCACCTGGGAAGGGTGCCCTGGATTGCCAAACAAGGCAACCCTCCTTGCAACCATTTCATACAACAACACGGTCAACACCTCAGTTTTCAGATAAGGGTTTCAGGTGCTATCATGCTCATCCACAGACTGCATCCATTTTGTTTGTTTTCCCTTGGGTTTTGGCAGCCTTGTTCCTTAGCTCCCCACCCCCAACTCTCCTATATACTTTTTGAAAGGCTGAAATATACTTTAGCTCCACGATACTGCCTACTGATCTGTCAATGGCCGCATCCCTAAACCATGGTCTGTGGCTCTTCATATGCGCTGATGACCCATGCTACTTCTTCTTGACCCCACCCACATTATGGGACCTCCAATGGCAGACACAATCAAAGCCGAGAACCTGCAATAGACCCTTTTGGTGTTAGAACCATATCCTACAGTGTATGCCCACGTAACTAAAGTCCCATGGTTTTATTTTGGTCAAATCTAAGTTACTAAAATAATTTTGCTTTGTGATATAAGAGTTTTGATCTGTTTATCTGACTTTTGAACCAATTTACACTGTTTGTTTCAATGGCCTTCCCGAGTATAAGAGCAGTGTATGAGCTTAGCATCCATCACTGAAGTGAATTGCCTGTGCTTCCCATGTTGTGTATGTATTCCTAACTGCAGCATCATACATAAACCTTTTTTTTCATCCAGTGCTGTGCTCCTAAAAGCCTGCAATATTAATTTTAAAATCTAATTAAAAGAAATAAGAATTCAAATTAATAGTGGAGAAGCAGTTTTTGATGACTGGATCCAGAGGTTAGGAATTGGCACTTCTTTTGAGAATACTGTTAATTAAGTCTCGTACCATACATCTTCAATCAAGCTGTTGAGTTGACATATAATTAAACAAGAATGCTAGAATGCTGTAAGTTGTTAAGAAAATTCAGCACATAAATGGTTAAAAGTACCATTTGAACTTTAATGAATGAAATTTGCATAATTTGTTCAATTTGTCAACTCTCTTGCTTTGTGACCCACTAAAATTCAGTTCAAAGTGTTTTATGAAAAATAATGGCTAAAAACTGAATGTCTTAATTTAAATTTAATGCAATTAAAACCAGCTCTAAATTATGACTGATGAACAGCACACACTGATGTCAGTCAGTTTCATCAGAATATATTGAAGTTAATGTCGATTAACGCTTCACTGATAAGTGTCAGTTTACACAAATGAATAAAAAGCATAAAATACAAAATATTACAAACATATGTAGAAATGGAAAAAAACAACAGCCTCCAAAAATTACTGCAAAAAAAACCTTTATTTATAGCAATATTTATCCACACTTGACAATTAAGTAGGGTCCCCCAGATCAGCACTGATCAAATGAAATCTCGTTCGGATCAACTTTACTATTATGTAATTGATCTTATCAGGCCTGTGTTAAGTAAAATTGTGGGGTAGGTTTTTTTTAATTAGACCTTCAAACCAGAGATACTTAGTACTCACCTGACAGTCAACTGTCCTGACCCTACATGATTTTGCACGCTCGGCTTATTTTATGCTTACACTTGCATGAAGTGTAAATGGTTACTTATACAAAGGGTATTAATGCCTTATGTATATTTTAACCTTTGCAAACAATACTTAATATATATTTCAGCCTTTAGGTAACAAAAATGCCTAGCAATATTCAAATACTGACACAATAAGTGCGTAGGTAGGAAACTAAGGGCGGAATTTTCCAGCCCCCCTGCCCCCGTCCTGCGGTGGATTTAATGGTGGGTGAGGGGGGTCAGTGCACCAGATGCTCAAAAATCAGTTTCCTGCCGGCATAAAATGATGGCGTGATCTTCTTCTCCCAGTCGCAATTCCCTCCAGAGGCCAGTGTGAAACTGATTTGCATCCTGGCTAATGGATGCAGATGAAAGCCCGACTAGAATCGCAGCCACTTGCTCCCCTGCACCCCACCAACAGATCGTCTGTTCAAAATCACACCAGTTCAGAACACATCTGGACCAATGTGGCGTGTAAAAGTCGGCACATACCTTAGGTAGACCTGGGGCGGCAGCTCGCAGAGATGAGAAGATGGAGGCCTACAGCGACCGGACCCTGGGAACACCATGTGTAGCACTGGCTATGTGGAACATCAACTATGTGGATCTTCTCTGCACCGCAGCATCCAGGAGGTGGTTGTTCTTGGCACAGCAACTTCTCCCGGGATTCGGATCTTCCAGCAGCAACTTCTCCCGGGGTTTGGATCGTCCAGCAACAACTTCTCCCGGGATTCAGATCTTTCAGCAACAACTTCTCCCGGGATTCAGATCTTCCAGCAGCAACTTCTCCCGGGATTCGGATCTTCCAGCAACAACTTCTCTTAGGATTCGGATCTTCCAGCAGCAACTTCTTCCGGGATTCAGATCTTCCAGCAGCAACTGCTCCCAGGGTTTGGATCTTCAGGCTGCAGTGGAAGGTTGCAGGAGGTACTGCCAGGCGGCAAGGACCTGTGGGGGTGGGGGGGAGGGTGCGAAAGATGGGTGGGTAGAGGAATGAAGAGGCTATAAAGCCTTAGATAGAGAGATGGGAGAGGTTGGGGGTGCTAGGGGAAAGAGAGAAATTCAGCAGGGGTCTTGCAATGGGTGAGTTGGTATGGAATGGGTGGGTGCTAAGGGTGCATCTCGGATGTTACTACCACCATGGCTGCTCGCAACTATGCAGAGCCTCACGGTGGTGATCTCAAGATGCTGCATGGGAGTTGGGTCATCGGGGGTGGACAGATATGCAGGTCATCTCAACTGGTCAACTGAAGGGGAACCCCAACACGTAGTACTGACAATGCTAGGGTCCTGGGACAGATGAGTATGTGAAGGATAAAGGCTCAGTGTGTGCAGGAGACTTCTTGCATGTGGTTCGCAAGGGCCCTAGCAAACAACTTTGCCTCCCTGCACCTGCCTGATTCCAGGGACATGGAGTGTCTCAAGGAAGATGGTGTGGGGGGATGCAGGGGTAGGTGGTAGTGTGCAAAGATTTAAGGAATATTGCATATAAACCACATCAGACATGCTTAAAGTGCAAGTGAGCTATATTTACAAAAAATTGATATGTGTGACAATCATAGTGCACCAATGCAGCCACTTGTGATTTCAGAACTTCTTAACTTTTCTTTCCTTACCACTTCTTTTACATGCTTCCCCAACATCAGCAACTGGGGTGGAGGCAGCCTGCTGACCAATTGGCCCTGTTGCCTTGGATGACCTTGGCAGCTGTCCTCTGGAGACCTGAGCCCTGGAGGGCTTCGGCTTTCTTTGGCAGTCCTGCTGTGGGGCAGCTGCTCCCTCTGTGGCGACAGAGGATGAAGCTGAAGGGGCCACAAGCAAAGGAGATTCGGAGGGGCCGGACACCCTCTGAGAGTCCTGAGTGGAGGTACCAAGGGTGTCCAACTGCCGGTCCTCCTCCCTTTGGGTGCCCGAAGGCCCCTGCCTGACTCCTTGAGGGGAAGGGACATCTGGAGAGAAGCCAAGATGCCCCTCCCCCTTCTCACATAACCACTACAGAAGGTCACCCATAGCCACAGCAATAGGGTGCAAGTCTGCGCATATCTCCAGCAGAATCTGCTGGACCAAGTTCTCCATGGAGTCCGCCATCCTCCCCATAGAGATCTCAATACATGCACATGTTGGCACCACCTCAACAGCCAACAGGCAGACGGACTCCTCCGCCTCGTGTGCCACCTTGTTGTGGGCCTCCAACATCTCTGCCTAATATTCCCCCACCTCTTGCTGCCTCTCCAACATCTCTTCGAAGGCCAATTTCAGAGTCCCATTATCGGGCTTGAACCTCAAGATGCTTCTTCTCCAGCACTCCTCCAAGTGTCAGTGAGCTTGGCTGACACTGCCTCCTCATCCTGCTGCAGTGACCATTAGAATGCGAGACCGTTCCTAAACTAGAACTATTATACCTACCAGGGTGTGTGTCTCTGGGCTGGTGAAGGGTGAAGGTATCTGTTGTGACACCTCTACAGGTGCACGTTGGTCATCAGCAATGTCCTGGCTCCTCTTTGGGCTTGTCTTAGAGCTGGACAAGGCTTCCTGGGTCTCAGGCCTTGCTCTCTTCCTGGTGGCATGTGTAAGTGAGAGAGGAGAGAGCAAGTGACTGAATGAGCTGCCTCCAACATGGAGGCATTTTTGACCCTGAGGTTTCTATGACATGCATGGATCGTTACTGGATGGAGACCGCAAGCCAATATCTCCATCGCTGATGGATCTGTCCCATTCCACCCCTGCCAGCTGGACAGCATGCTCCTCAAAGTCAGTCAGTTCTTTCAACTGTGGTTCACCCCTTCCCATCTTCTCCCTCTCTCTACAATTATGGCTTAACTCCTCCTGTGCAGAGAGGGGAGATGGGGTTGAAAGCAATTGTATTTAGCATTTAATTGTACATAGCAATTTCATATGTCTTTTTCAGGCTTCCAGTCCTACAAATAACCCACTGGATTGTGTGGCATGTGACTGATGCACTGCGGGTTGTCCAGAAGGGTTCTGGGCCAACATCCTCCAGAGTGGTAAGCCCATGCAGATATAAGGATAAGGCTCAGAGGGGCATGTCATTTGTGGTACTTGCTGGTGACCTCAACACCTGAGCCCATACCCCCCAAAGCCCCCATTCCCCTTGTCCTGCCTCCCCTTCCAGGCGGCATGTGAGCTCTCTGTGTGGAAGGTTGAGGGAGCCTCAGTGGCTGCTCCACCTGCAGAGTAGATGGACTGCAGTGGGGCTATGAGGCATGGCCTTATCACAGTGCCACTGAGGCTCATGTACCCTGTACCATTCATTGCGGTGAGCGTGAGCAGCTGAGGGTTCACTTACCCTTGCGGAGGTCATTCATCCTCTTGCAGCATTGCAGGGCAGTCCTCTGCTGGAGGCCCTGGGCACTGACTTCCCTGGAGACTCCCATGCAGAGTTCATCTCCCTGCTCAGCCTCCCCTCCCACCCACCCAAAAGAGGTGGTCTCTACTTGGTCAAGGAGGACACCCAGGGAGGAATTGCTGAATTTGGGCATGGAGCTCCGTGTCCTCTTCTGGCCTTCTGGGGTGTCTTTTAAATATGGTGCCCAGTTATGGCGGCGGGGTGTGGGCCATTCAGCCCGCACTGCTGCGCAAAACATAAGGAAACCCCCAACTGCATCATTACTGAGGCCAAGGTCGGGCAATACTGAGTGAATTCCTGGCGGCGTCCATGATAGCAAACACTGCCCGTCCCCACTCTCACCACAGGAGTTACCCTGGAAGAGAAATTTCTGCCCTAAGTCCATTGCCAACTTAAGGAGTGACACCACACTTCAATCCCTTTCTTATTAATCAGCGAATTAGAGAAAATGCTGAATGAGGTGATAGTCAGGAGGGTAATCATGCTTACCACTCCAGAGCATAGTCCTCATAGAAAAACATGGCAGCATGCAAATAGGAAGAAGGCTTAAAGGGATCTGTCCAATAGTACCACAGAGAGTGCCAGCCCTATGCTAAGTGTTTGACAATATGGATTATTAAATTGTCTCACATCTCTTCCATACTTCCAACCATCCTACATTATTCAATAGCACGAGGACTTCCCACAGAATCACTCTGTTGCAGCAAAATTTTAATTAAAAATTCTTCATGACGTATTCTGCGTAAACCAGTCCAAACTATCTGATTCATAACTGATTGAAAAAATAGACAGAGATAGTTCATCTAGTAAAGAATGTGCAGACACGATGGGCCAAATGGCCTTCTTCTGTGCCATTAAGATTCTGTGATTCTGTCTATTGACGCCACATTGAAGGGAGGGCTATGGTAGGGGACGGGGAGGGGGAACAGCTTACGACAAGACACGTCAAATAATGTACCTTACAGTAAACAAACTCTATTTACTCAGAAAACAGCAAAGCAAACAAAGTCTGTTTACAGAGTATAAAACGATTTTAAAAGATTCAGCAGCAAACTGAACTCATGACCAAAGCAACTTCTCCCAGTAACAGCCATGTGACTTCTCCAGCAAAATGCAGTGAATGAAGGAGAGTTACATAATATATACTATACGTGTAAAATGAATCCCAGTCACTTACAGCAATGCAGTCTCCAGATATGACTGATGTACGAATTACCCAATCATCTGTATTCTGGCTGGGAACATAGGAACAGGAGGAAGCCATTTAACCCCTTGGGCCTATTCTGCTATTCAATGAGATCATGGCTGATTTACAACCTAACTCCATATATTTGCCTTTGCCCGATATCCCTGAGCATCTTTGGCTAACAAAAATCTATCAATTTCAGATGTAAAATTAACAATTGATCAAGCATCAATTGCCATTTGCAGAAGAGCGTTTCAACTTCTACCACCCTTTGTAGAAGTGCTTCCTAATTTCACTCCTAAAAAGTCTGGCCCTAATTTTTTGTCAATGATTCCTAGTTGTGGACTTCCCAACTAGCAGAAATAGTTTCTCCAATCTACCCTATTGTTCCTCTTCATAAAGAATCATAAAATCATGGAATCATAGAATGGCTACAGCACAAAAGATGGTCATTTGGCCCATCCTGTACATGCTAGTTCTCAGCAAGAGCAACTCACCTGGTCCCATTCCTCCACCTTTTCCCCTTAGCCCTGCAATTTTTTTTCCCCTTCAGATAATTATCTAATTCTCTTTTGAAGGTTCCAGTTGAATCTGCCTCCACCACACTCCCAGGCAGTGCATTCCAGATCTGAATCACTCGCTATGTAAAACTGATTTCCTCATGTTGTCCTTGTCCTTATGCCAAACGCCTTAAATCGCTATCCTTCGGTTCTCGATCCTTCTTGCAACAAAAACATTTTCTCCCTATCTATTCTGCCCAGACCCCTTGAAAACTTTGGTCAAATCATCCCTTAACCTTCTAAATTCTAGGGAATACAGCCTTGTTCGTTTAATCTCTCCTCACAACTTAACCCTTGGAGTCCGTCATGCATCAGCCTAGTAAATCTAGGCAAACAGCCCACCTCTTTCCCCATCCAATTGCACAGTGACATTTTTGTTGTAATACCAAAGCTGAAGTTAATTGAGATCATTTTATTACTTTCCAATGTTTCTGCTGTTATAGCATTTAGCCATCTGCTCTTCTATGTAATAACTGCCCAGGATTGCTAGGGTTTGCTGCTTCTGACATTGGAATGAAGTCTACCTCTACTGATTAGAAACTTTAGTCTGGGTCGGTGTAATTATGTGACACTGTGAGGGACTGCTGATGCTACGAAAGGTATAGAAAGACAATGTAAGCATAAAAATCCTGTATGGAAAATTCTTTCAATCACAGAAACCTCGGGGTGGGGTGGTGGTGGGGGGTGGAGTTGAGGGATTGGGGGTTGGTGTGGGAGGGAAATTAAAAATAAGAACAGAAACAAACCAGATAGGTGAAGGCAGCTGGAGGAGGAACCAGGGCCAGAGCAGGCCCAAACAGTTGAGAATTTTTGAAAAATCTCCTTGCGGGACTCGGTGCAGCTTATTCCTCCCTTGCCCCACGACCCCGACTACCTGGATTCGAGAAACCTGTGAGGCAGCCCAGGAACTGATCGTCCAGCCTAACTTGTGTCCTCCTTATCCTTGCAATTTTGGGCCATTTCCCACCGAATTCCTGCCCAGGTTTAAATGAGGTCCAGGGGTTAAATTACCCTGTGGTTCACTTCTGAAACAATGGGCTGAATTTAATGTCTTCTGGCGACCAATTTGGAGGCAGGAGTCATTTAATTAGTTGAGAGGGTGCAGTGCAGGCACACCGCCACCTTCCTGTCTCTGCCCAATTAAGTCCGGGGCAGGAAGGCTCGGGGATGGCCTTCATACTCAAGCACAAACTGAGGCCCTGAAGTGAGTAATTAATGCCCACTTAAGGACCTCTTCCAACCGTCACTGGTATTCAACAGAGGAGTCACTATGTGGGGAGCCCACAAGGGAAACCCTGTTGGGTTTACTTGAAGGTTTCCGGGATTGCAGGGGAGGATGCGAGTCCTTATTTCAAAGCCACTGTGGCTGATAGAGGGACCCGACATTGGGAAGGGGTCTGGGGGGAACCCACTGAGAGCACCCCCTATCCTACCTTCAACTCCCTCCCCTCCTTCTACTGACCCCTCTCCACATTCCTCATCCCATCCTCATTCACCTGTGACCTGGGTTCCTCATCAATCCTAGGCCTCTGGCAGGTGCATAACTGGAATACTATCAGCAACCACCACTTCTGGTGGCATTGGTGGGCATTGGAGAGCTGCCAGCCTCTAATTGGCCAGCAGCTTTCAAGGGGTGGGGTTTCCACCATCAAAGTCCTATATCCTGGTGGGTTGCCCGACTCTGGCCAGTCAAGTGCCTAATGGACATTTAATTTGAGTGGGCATTCCCCAATGGAGGAGCTCCCGCCAGTTCTCCAGGCAGCAGGCGAGACCAAGCCACCAACATTAAATTCTGACCAATGAGTTTCAATTCACCTCATTATCCACCCAGCAGAGTTAAAATTGCAGTCTAAATTATTGTATAAATTCTTAAAAAGAATTAAAGCATACAATATAGTATTAGAATTTAGGGAAGTTTCCCATCAGATATATGACAGCTGCTAGTTAGTATTCAGTTTTTTAATTGTTATATATATTATATATATATTCTGCAGTATCTAATAGTGGCAGCTTCTCATACTCCTCTATGCGGCTTCATCTTAAGCTATATTGAAAGAATGAAGGGACAGAAGAGAAGGTGTTTATGGTGTGTTTACAGGCCAATTGCATAATCCTTTGCCTGTGGTTTTTGCAGTCTTGGAACATTTGCAGAAGCACAGCACATGAGTGGAGGAGGCTGACATTTCCCCCACATTGCTCTTGTTCTTTCCAGTTAATCAATTTCAGGACCATGTGTATGGAATAAATATGATGGAATGTTAAAGCAGATCATCCTGATTAAAGCAGGGAGCAGTGCAAGGGCTTCAAACTATGGATTGAAATTACACGGTGAAAACAGGACCGTACTGCGTCTGGGCTGACATATTATTAGACGCAATGACGTCAGGTCGCGTTCCTGATGTCATCATGCTGGAATGTGATAATAGCTAGGTGGGCGGCCCTAGAAATCAGGAGCCCCCCCCCATTATATTCACATTGTTTAAAATTGTATAGTTAAGCTTATTAAAGGTGCGACTGACTGCAATTATACGTGCTGGGAGCAATAATACAGTTAGAGACTGGGAAGCGTGCCAGGTGGGGAACTTATTTTTTTCATTGAATGAATATAAGGGCAAGTTTAAAAGGCAGCAGCTGGGTCCTTTGGTTGACCTCAGCAGTTCAGGCTGCTGTGAGTGCTATTTGCTATTGGAAGCAATTGTTCCAGTTTGCGGTTTTAAGGCTTGAATGAGCCTGCAGAAATGTGCAGTTAGTGCCTCATCTGCACCTTATCCTATTTGGTTTTAAGAAGATGGGGAGAGTTGTCTCTGTGAGAGACGCATCTTCTAGTGAGGAGGAGGAGGAGATTGAGAGGGAGAGGGAGAAGGCCAGATGGTCAGCGGCAGGATGCACTGGTGATGCATAAGAGTGGGAGATCTGCGTCGGAGCAAGTAGTTGATGGGGACAGGATGCTGCAACCACAGAGGCGCAGAGCTAGGATTTACACTGTCAATTGAGTGTATAGGCAGAGAATGAGTTACCTTCAAATGTCAGAGTCACAGTGCCGGAGGAGACTCAGGCACTCCAGAGTCCCAGTGACGTCGCTCTATGAGACGCTGGAAGGAATTTTTTGTAACCTCTGGTGGCGGGCGTGATAGGTGGCGTGAGTGGACAATATAGCACGATAGGTTTCATGACGGTGGGAAGGCAGGTCACGATTGTCCGCTTAGCCCGCCAATGACGGACAACGTTTCCCACCATCGGTCATCGGGAACTTCATTGTAATACGTCAGCATGCCATTATCAGGCCATCCCGCCAGGCTCAAGCACCCCAGCTGGATCGTCCCTCCACATCGGCTGGAAAGTACGCCGACATGTTTCACAACAGCACAGAGGCGACGTGCGCCTGGCGGCCTGCACTTTGGGTGAACTGGAGGTGAGTGCGCAGCAACATTCTGCAGAGCTCGCCAGGATCACCTGTTGTTTTGCAGGCTTCAGAGGCATCGGGAGGTCGGGTTTAAGTGCCGCCCTGCCTCGGAGGTGACTTTTCAGGGGGTGGGGGAGCGGGAGGGCAGTGCAACCTTGCCATTGAGGCGACTTGTGTAGGGGGCAAGTGCAGCCTTAACGTTATTGCGACTTGTGAGGTGGGTAGTGCAGCCTTGCCATTAAAGTGACTTCTGAGGGGGTGCAAGTGCAGCATTGCCATTGAGGGCGACTGGTGGCAGGGGTTGGGGTGGTGGTTAAGGACAGCCCTGCCTCCAAGGCAGTGGTGATGGTGGGTTAGTGGGCAAGGGCAGCCCTGCCCTTGAATATAGAGCACAAGCACTCGGGTTGGGGGTGGGTAGGGTGGGCGAGGGAAGTGGCCACACATTCGGGAAACCTGTAGAAAGTGACCATTCCTCTGCAACTGGGACAGTTCAAGTGCAGCCACATTGATATGATTGGGTTGGGCCTCTAGCTTATCTGTCCACTCAAACAAAGCAGAGGCATCAAAATGCCACCAAGTTCTGCAAAGCTTCCAACTGCTCCCTCACTCTGCACTGACTGCAAATTCATGAGCACTTCAGTGGACTGCAGAGCAGTTGGACTGGACATGTTGTACAATCTCTTGCTAAAGCCATGTAGCAGTCACTGCTGGAGGTGCTCACAGCCCTTTGAAATGTCTGCATCCCGGTTTGGACTAGTCTCCCTCATGGTTCAAGGTAACAGGGCAGCCATGCAACACACTAATCTCTGGCCACCCAAGTGGTGGCCAGCACTCTCCAGGAAGCATTTAGGGGCCTCCATACTTAACCAGGACAGGTTCTTAGTACACCCATGCTAACCACATCTCTCTTTCATCCTGCAGGAGGAGTACATCAAGATCATGGAGCCTAATGAACTAGCTGTATGTCTGATGGCCTATAGAGCACGAAGAAGATGGAGGAGAGAGTGACTGAGGCTCCTGGCTGCACAGAGGCAGGAGCAGCAACCTCAGGAAGAACCACACACGCTGCCCAAAAGCCACAGCGAGCCATCACTAGTCGGTCCCTAGTGGTACCCAGGGTCTATAGGTGCCACCTTTCATTCCTGCAAATGACTGAGAACCAGTGAAGCTGATGACTGTGCATGTCTAGGGAACTGGTCACTGACATCTGCCATTTATGGAAGGATTTGGTGCCATGGGGACATGGAGGGCATCCATTGCCAGTGGATGTGAAAGTGACCGTGGTGTTCAATTTCCACGCCAGTGGCTCCTTTCAGGGCTCCACAGGTGACCTCTGTGGGATCTCTCAAGCCTCCATCCACAAATGCATCCATTAGTTCACGGATGCCATCTTCACAAGGGTACACAACTTTGTGCATTTTGCCCAGGACCAGGACAGCCAGGATGTAAGAGCAATTGGATTTGCCCAGATCTCAGGTTTCCTACAGGTGCAGGGTGTGATTGACTGCACACATGTGGCACTCAGATCACCATCGCAACACACAGTGGACTTCATGAACCACAAGGGCTTCCATACGTTGAATGCGCAACTGGTGTGCGACTACCAGAATCGCATCCTGCAGTCATGCACACAGTTTCCAGGGAGTGTGCATAACACCTACATCCTCAGTTAGTCACAGATCGCTGGAGTCTTCCAGGGTCCACTGAGGTTGCAGGAATGGCTCCTTGGGGTCAAAGGCTACCCACAAAGGACATGGCTGATGACATCCATGTGGTGGCCTCAGACTGTAGCAGAGCTACGCTATAATGAGATGCATGCTGCAGCTCACAACTTGTTGGAGCAGACCATCGGGATGGGTGATGAGTTTCCAGTGCCAGGACCAGTCTGGTGGAGCCCTGCAATATAGTCCACAGAGGGTGTCACGCATCGTCATCATCTGCTGCGCCCTTTACAACCTGGCGCTCCAACGGGGAGACGAGCTGGCTGAGGAGGAGATGGAGGAGCTGCACGTCTCCTCCGATGAGGAGGACGCTGATGGGGATGAGGCTGAGAAGGTCCTCAAGGTGACGACGATGAGGATGAGGCCCTTGCACTGGCTAGATGAGGCAGGTGCACTTGGAAGGCCTTCATAGCTGCTAGATTTGTGAAGGATGATGACGACGTGCAGAGAGATGACCCCATAGTTCCTCACATCGCATTTGTGAACGTTTGACTCCAGTCTGGCTTATGGCGGCGCAAATACCCTCAGTGCGAATGCTCTTGTTATGGAAACACAGTGGATGCCCCAATAGTCACTCGATTGCAGGAGGATCATGATGACAGCGGGAGGCAGTGGCATAGTGGAATTGTTGCTGGACTGGTAACCCAGGGTAATGCGCTGGGGACCTGGGTTTGAATCCCTCCAGGGCAGTTGGAGGAATTTGAATTCAATAAATATCTGGAATTAAAAGTCTAATGATGACCATGAAACCATGGCCGATTGTTTTAAAATTCATCTGGTTCATTAATGCCCTTTAGGGAAGGAAATCTGCTGTCCTTACCTGGTCTGGCCTACATGTGACTCCAGACCCACAGCAATGTGGTTGACTCTTTAAAAATGTCCTCTGAACAAGGGCAATTAGGGATAGGCAATAACCAGTCAGCAATGCCCACATCCCACAAACCCATGAACAAATGAAAGAAATATGCATTGAGGACACTGTGAGAGAGTAAATGGTGATGTCGCTTGAACTGGCAGTGAGTGAGGACCCTGTAGATGTGTGATAAGTGTCCAGATCCTTGCCAGCCAGGTGGATGACTCTGTTTTCAAAGTCCATGAGTCCTTGATTTCAGGTATTGCGCCACTGGTCTGCAACCTCTCTCTTGTTGTGCGCCAGCTTGTCCTGCATGGATAGAGATGGAGAAAGTGTAAGCAGGACGCCTGCCAGGCCAGATGATAAATATGCCTGGTATGTGTGGGTGTTGAGTGGTCCCATAGACGGGATGAGGACAATGATGGTGAGTGTGAGAGAGTGAATGGTGATGTCCCTTGAAGCGGCAGTGAGTGAGGTCCCTGTGGATGTGTGATGGGTTTGTGAGTGTGTGAGTTGAGTGATGAGATGAGTGACTTACCTTGGTGGAATGGAGGGGATATTCATCCTCTTGTGGCACTGGATGGCTGTCCTCTTTTACAGGGCGTTGGCGCTGGCCTCTCAAGGGGATTAATGCTGTTGCTGTCCATCCTGCGGCCAGAGCAGGTGTAGAGGACATCCCGCAGGCCTCCATGTCATCCAAAAGTCACTCAAGGGATGCATCGCTGAACCTGGGGACTGCAGTCTTCTTTAGTTTCAGGGCCAAGTCTTCAATGCAGTAGTGGTGAGCTGGAAACACTGAGATGTGTGTTTGCAGCTGGACTTTAAATTTGGCGCTCGGCCTGATGGGGTGATCATGGGTGGGTGAATGAGAGCCCACCCACCTTGGAAATGGCATGTTTCCCAGGAGTGCATAAACAATGAGGCGGGTTCTGGACGATACAGCTTGAAAACCCACCATCGTGGCCAGCGCATAAAACATCGTTTTACCCGCCTGCTACTGCACTTTGTGCAAATTTGGGAAAATTCCACCCACTGGCAGTGGAAATCGCTTCCAACTGCGTGGCTGGTCACCCAATGCCAGTAGCCGTCAAAATCACTGTGAATTTCTTTGCTACTGGATCCTTTCAGGCAACCTGTGGAGACTTCAGTGGCTTTACACAGCCTGCTGCCCACCACTGCATCAAGGTCTATATTGCTGCAATGTTCCAAAGGGCAGGTCAGTACACTGCATTCTCCATGGACTGCCACAGTCAACTTGAATGAGCCAGAGGCTTTGCAGCAATCGTAGGTTTCCCCAGTGTTCAGAGAGCAATAAACTGCACTCAGGTCACCATAAAGGCTCCAGTAGGCCAGGCCTGTACATTTAGAAACAGGAAGGATTATCACTCCTTAAATGTCCAGTTGGTAGGTGAGCACCATTGAAGAATTATGCAGCTCTGCACTAGGTACCCGGGTAGCAGCCACGACTCCTACATTCTCTGGAACTCCCAGACATGTTTAATGGACCTGATGCCCTGGATGGTTGGCTTTTGGGTGACAAAGGCTACCCTTTGAAGAAATGGCTCATGATGCCACTGAGGGCCCCTAGAATAGACGCAGAGAGGACCTACAATGACAGCTATGGGACTACAAAGGGCCACCATGGAGCAGACAATTGGGCTGCTAAAGATGAGGTTCCGATGCCTGGGTAGATCAGGATGAGCATTCTGTGCGCTCCATCCAGAGTTTCACCAATGGTCATTGCGTGCTGTGCTCTCGCCATTCTGATAGGGGATGCCCTAGAGGAAGCGGAAACGCAGGATCGCAGGCATTCCTCTGATGATGAGGTTGATGAGGAGGTGAGGGAACATCCTGAGGGAGGGAGAGGTGCAAGGGCCTGCACGGGAACTCATGGATGGCCCTGATACACGGGAGGTCTTGATACTGCAAAGGTTCCAGTAGGTCAGGCATACTTGGCCTCTGAGATGTGTGTACTGCCCGTGTCTAAACATCATGTCATCTACAACGCCATCTCTTTCAGACAGTCCTGAAAGCACACTCACCATCTAGATACCTTAGGCATTGTTGCACCTTAACCAATGTTCACTACTGAAAATGCATGAATCTTTTCTTCCATCGTTTCATAAATCAATTCAAGATGAACTCAACCTCTGCATGAAGGCTAATAAATAGATGATCTATCAAATAAATGGTCCCTCTAAGGAATACATGAACAGAATGCACACATGTGAACCACTTTGTGAATTTTTCTTAATTCTTTTCCCTGTCCTGCGTCATAGTGCTCCCCCCTTGCCTGCTGCTGCACTGGAGAGAGGCTGCTGATCTGTTTGTCCATTGGCCTGGAGAGCTTTGGCAGGCACCCTCTGTGTGGCTGAGGCCTTGAGGGCCCCGCCATGTTAGAAGCCTCCTGCTGAGTGGCAGGAGGACCTTCTGTCGCCACGGCAATCGAGGTGCACTGTGCCAATGGCGGATGGGCGGAGGAGAGGCGGCCCCCATTAGAAGTGTCCTGAGAGATGCTTCCAGATGGCACCAGCCGCTGCTCAGGCTCTGCGATGAGGACCCATTGGGCCTACCTGCCTTCCTGTGAGGTCCCAGGAGCTGGCTCAGTGTCCGGCCTCCCAGTCCCTCTGTCACCCTGGCTCTGGGCCCCTGATGGTGTGTAAGTCAAAGCTCATACCCACGATTGCTTGTACAGTACCGTGGGTTTGCCCCTCCAGGACAGTCGCCAGTCTGTCCATGGAGGAAGCTTGTTGCTCTGAAGAGTGGGCAGTTGCAGTGCATATGGCCTGGAAGGAAACCTCCATAGTGTGCACCAGAGCACACAACCCCACCGGAATATCTGCCAAGTCCCCACGCACCTCGCACTGGATATCCCAGCATCTGCCGTCTCTTGGACAACTCCAGAGGCTCATCATCTGACTCAGACTCAGTCTCTGGATCACCCCGAACACTCCTCCGACTGCCCGAGGCCTGCTTCACCATGCTCTCCGGCAGCTGCACGTGTGAATGTGAACTGCCCAAACTAAATTGTGTGCTTGCCCTGATCCTGCTGCATTAACCCCTGCTAAGGTGACAGTATCTGCGCTGGTGCTTGGTGCAGGGAGAAGATGTGGCGCTGCACCCTCCGAGGCTTCCTCTTCCTCCTCAGGGCTAGCGTGGGTCTATCGGGGCTGTCGAGCTCAGCAAATGATGGTTTACCTGCACAGGAGACACAGAAGAAAGGGCGTTAATTGGCCCTTCACAACTTTCATGAGATGCGCAAGGGCACAAGATTCAGCACCATTACACTATATGGTTTATGAGATATGACAGCTTGCAACCATTAAGCTACTTATAACATTCTCAAAGGATTTCTACCAGGAAGCACTCCAGCCTTTAAACATATGAACCGCAAATTTACAATTCGTGGAAGCGTGCCAGGCATCATTTACCCTCCCCCTAGCCCTCTTCCCATCTCTGTCCCAGATTTAGATAAAGCCCCTTGCAATCTCACCAGCCTTTGGCTTTCCTCCAATTTCGGCTCTGCCAATGGAGCAGCCCCATTCCATGGAGGACAACTGCAGAACCTCCTCTCCGGCAGCATGAGGATTGCCAAGTCAGGCACGCCCCTTCCAGTCCTGTTCTTCTCCTGGGCATTGTGGGCCCACTTTTCCTAAATTGAGGTGTGACAGCACCACGATGTTTGTTCTCAGGTATATTAATTTCAACACGCGTCCAAGCTCTGTGAGGAATGCATAGTGTGTACAATGATTGGCAGCCAATACGCTGTGTACCATCCACAATTCTAAGGCCAAAACCTTCCCCCCCAACATCCCCCCCAACCCCACACCTCCCCACCCTGCACTCCACCACCACCACCACCCACCCCCCCCCCCCCCCCCCCCCCCCCCCACAACCCCACCCCACCCCACAATGCCACAGTGACACTTCCACAGAGGCATTGGGCCCACGAGCAATGTCACTTGTGCATAATGCTGCCTCGGACTTCTGATGTACTCTCAAGGATCGACCTTTATTGAGCCTTCCCTATACCTTCTGTGTACACTGACAGACAGAGTGCAGATTTACTCACCCTTGCGGATCTCAAAAGGTGATTTAGACTCTTCCAGCATTGCCTCTAGTTTTGAGGCACTAAACCAACGCTGCTGACCTCTTCGGCCACTTCTTCCAAGCGGCTCGAGTGATTGCGGGCATCTGCTGGCATTAAAACCTCGTGCCTAGCGGACAGGGCTGAAGGAGGCCTCAGAGGGAGTCAGCATCGAAACGTGGGGCAGTTCAGGACATTCTTCCCTCCCTCTCCACTTGCTCCCTTCTCTCAGCCACTTATGGAGGAATACATGTTAGGACAATTCAGCTGCTCAATATTCAGAACTTAACATTTAAGTAGCTGATCAAAATGCATGGCGTGTGTTCTCTGCCAAAAGCATTTAATTCTAAGCCTCTGCAGAATTTCAAACACTATTCAGATTAATAAAACTTACTTCAGTCAATGCTTGACAAACTTGTAGAACTTCCTTCTTGCTTTCGACTGGAGTAAATCACAGCTGCACCTGACACTGTCCTGTGCCAGGTGCCCCTTTAAATTGGTGGCCGTGACCTCTTCCCGGGTCATGCCCTGCAAATTCAGCTGCCGGACATCCCACCCTCCATCTCGGATTGGGCCAGCCGGGGGGAATGACAAAGCAGCGATGTCGCGGGCTGCAAACCCACCCTGAGGCCATTAATTGGATGATTGCCATAGTATATGGCAGAAAATGAGGGCAGGGCAGGAATTGGGGAAGCACCTATTTCCGGGTTTGAGACCTGCCCCTGAAACACAGCGTAATATTCAAGCCCATGTGCTGTGGGTAATTAAATGCTATTCCGTCTGCATCAAACAACTATTTCCTCAGGAGTATTTTGGCTTAAATGGAGGAGCCAATGCAATGCAATACTTATGGGGCAGGATTTTCAGCTCAGCGTGCGACTGACACACACAAGCGTGAAATAGCACGCGATGACGACGGCAAGCGTCCTGATGTCATCGCATACCCGCGTGATATTTCGGTCAGCGGGCGGGTGTGAGAATTGGCAGCACACCCACAGGCCATTAACGTGGCTATTAAGCTACTTAATCAATTAATTAAATTGAATTTTACGTCGCCCATCCAATCTAACGGTTGGCGGATGGGCGAGTAGGCCAGGCAGCCTTTGCGTTTTTTTGTGAAACCTCATCCACGGGTAGGATGAGGTTTCAAACTGACTAAAAAAAAAAATAAAAATTTTTAAAACTCATATTTCGCATATCCCTGTTCATGTGACAGAGTCACATGTGGGGACGTGTTTTCCTTGTTTTTAAAGTCTTTATTTCTCATGTTAAAAATCTTCAGCTCCCTGAAGCAGCTCTGTGTTTCACTGAGCGCACCCCCGTGCATGCGCACACTTCAGTGCTCACACTCCTCCCACTCCCAACCCAGGCAGCGCTGAGGTTATCAGTGCGCATTTCACCCTGGCTGGCCAATTAACAGTCACGGTCAGAGCCCGACGAGGGAAAAATCCTCCCCATGTATACCGGCTGTGTGGATCTATTTTCCCAGCTTAAGGATTCAATCCTTCTTGGGTATGTTACTGAGGGCAGGCCTTACTGAAATACATGGCCCTGTTAACATTCATTTCGATGGGCAGTTTTTCCCCTCAGTGCACTAAGCGCAGCAGTGGGCGTGAGAAACAGCATTCTACTCGTCCGCCGCAATGGCGGATTTTCAGGCTGTATCATCGGCTTCTCACCGTGTTAATTATGCAAGCACGGGAAACACGTCGGATCACGGGTGGGCAACCTCTGATTTTCCTGCCTTGCTGTGGGCTTACCGGTTCCTCACTCCAGGTGCCACATATAAAGGGCACCCGTTGTGGCATCAAAATCCCCTCCGACTGGGAAATTTATGGAACTATAAATTTTTTTTTTTAAATGATAAGCTGCAGTCAGCAGTACAGGGCTGGGCAGCAAGGGGGTTAATTCAGACATTTAGTGAAAACACAGTGACTCATAAAAAGGGTTTGGACATTAAACTAACACAATTAAGAAGTCTGATTACCCAATACAATGGCACAAAAGACATATCATCAATACAATGTACTCAAGGAATTATTCAATCACCACAGACAATAGTACTGGAACTGGGTCATTCAAACCCTCATTAACTTTGGAGCCAAGTGCTGTTACTGTGCTGCTATTGTGCCACCTCAAACAGCAGGAGAATTGCTCATACGATGAAACCTGATAATATTCATCTGGATACATCTTCCTTGGAAAACCCCATATTGATTCAACCAGCAGGAGCTAATGACATTTGTCTAGACTTTGCATGGATCAACTAAATGGACATTGGAACAACAGGCAATATGTTTTGACATGCCTGAGTTAAATTATTATAAAAGCAGAGCAGATCTGAGCATCTGCACTGCAGTCAAGAAGGTGGGTCAGGAAGGATCAACCTGGCTCATGGATCTACAATTCTCACCAGAAGGACCAGCCGTGTTGGGGATTGTAAGTGTTTTCAGCCATGTGGTGGTGATACTGGCCTGAAGGTTTTGGGCTGCAGTTGGAAGAAGGGTTGAGTTTGGTCACCTTGACTCAGGCCTACAGTCAACACTGGACAGACCAACCATGTTGGGGATTGTAAATTTCAGTCAAACCATAGTGATATTGGTCTGAGGGTTTTGTGAAGTTTGGGGTGAAAATTTGGTGTTTCTTTTTTTGCCGGTAACCTGTAACTTGTTTTAGCCATATCTTGGTGATATCTTGGTCTGAGGGATTTTTTCTTAAGGTTTGAGGAGAGGACATGGGGTTTTGCCTGTTTTTGTAAGTTTTATCCGAGTCGTGGTGACTTAGTGTCGGGTACTGGTAATGGGTTGGTTCAAATTTTGGGTTTTGTACTGTGGGGTTATGGGTGATTCAATAAAGCAATTGTGAGTTATCAGTAGAAACTTGTCTCACTGGTCATTCTGTTCAAGCCATACACTTGTGAACTTGGTATCACGAAGTTGAATGTGGGGAGGGTCTCTGAGGGAAAAGGGGAACCCTACAGAATTGACGACCATGACAGGGCACCAGTAGGTGATATGGCTGAACAGACGGCACCATGGACAAAATGGGGGAAGAAAAGTGATCCTCCCATGACAATGGAAATAAGGTTACAGAAGTCTATCTGTGAGAAGCTAAAGCCATGTGAAGCTTGGCTAAGGGAAATAGCTAATTCAGAGCATCCATTAGGATGGGTCAAGGGGTGGACTGAGTCATCCCAAAGACAAAAGAAGATAGAAAAGGCAGTGTGGTTGTATAGGTACAACCATCAACACTGTAAAGATCAATGTGAAAATATTTAACTCAGGCAATAAGTAAAGGTCCTGAGGAAACAAACCTTAGACAGGGAAATGGTAATTAACTGTTTGATGAAGGAACTCGAGGAGCTAAAGACAGAAAAGGCCTGCCATGAAGAGATATTAAGGTGTGTGATGTTATTGGAATTTAGTTTTAAATTGGACCTGTAGTAGAGTCTGTGTCTGTGTGTGTTTTAATTGGATTAAAGCCAGCCAGTCTGGGTGCTTTGATGGATAGTAGATTGAGATGTTAATTAGATAAATGTAAATCTAGAAGGTAAAGAGTATATTTGCATTTGTTGAATAAACCATTCAAAAGAAGGGAGTAAAATCTTGCACCTAGCTGGGAGACACCAAGTATTGTGTTTATAAAATTGATGCTATGAAAGGGGTTTTATTGTTTGAAAAGACCTAGTGATACAATGAGAATTTACATTCAAAGTGAAGGCTAGGTATAAACAGGAGTTTTGTGTGTGCAGGGCAGAGCATGTAAGATCTAAGCAGCCTATAAGCCTACAACTATGCCTGCAAAGGAATCAAATTGCAAGGGACCTCATTTTGAATTCGTAATCTTCACCAAGGTGTTGCCTTGGTGAAGATTTACCTGGGAGTGATTAATTTGGGGATTTGTTTAAAAGTTATTATGGTAGTAATTTATAGACATGTGTATGTGTTTAAATTTGTTGTTAAATATTTAATTCAGTTTATATAAAAAACCTCTTGAGACTTGATGGTTTTATTCCTGAATTCAGAGCTGCATCTCAAACATACCATTTGAAAATATAGGTTATGACAGTTGTTCAAGTTTCGCTCTGGGATTTAAACAACTCAGGCTTTACTAACTGCTGTGTCACAACAGGGCTACAGAACAGGCAAAGCATGAGCAGATCGTGAGCTATTACCAGGGCCAGGTCTGTAAGGTAGAGAAAGAGAGAAACGAGTATCAGAGATTTTATTATGAGTCTAAGGCACAAGCTCAGGACTTGAAGGCGAAGTGTGAGGGTATGAAGGTGGCTTACCATTTGGTAAAGGAACAGAACAGGGACGAGGTGTCTTTTGAAGTAGAGAAGTTGTCTAATAAATGGGTGCAGACACTGCTCACTGAGTGCCTGGAGGAGGGGGACAGAGTCCCTTTGGCAGAAGTTGTGTTCATTCAAGAATGGATGGAGGAAAAAAAGCTAATAGCTGAAAAAGTAACGGACCTTTGGTAAGAACAGTCCATTGTGCTGAGAAATGTGCCAAGGTGTTTTAGGAGTCAGAGAATGTAGGATGCAGGGCAAGCAAGGGAATTCAGAACTTAAAAGAAAAAATGGGCAGGCAACAGATACTGGTCCCTGCTGAGATGAGAAGAGATGAGTTCCTCTGTCAGCAAGACCATGGTCCAGTTGTTTGTGTAAGGATGAGATATAAGAGAAACTTTGGGGTCATGGAAAATGGTTAGGGGAAAGTAAGAAATAAAGTTGATGTGCCCATAGTATAGTTAAAATGAAATGTGAATGGTAAAAGAAACCTTGTGTGTATATGAGTGGATTCAGTTCTTTCTATATTTTAATAGAGTGCCTTGCTTTGTGTGTCTGTGCTCCAGTGCCTGTCAATGAGTGGATGTGTTAAATCCAATTGTGTTGTAAGCTTATGCTGAGTGAGAGAGAGAGATTGGGTCTTTGTCTCTTTGATTTCCCAGTGTGTCTGCAAACCAGCGTCTGTGTCGCTTAAAAGTTGCTTAACCCCTTGTGGTCTGTTTTCGTATGGGGTTTTCAAGCAGTTGGTTGTTTAATGTGTTTTGAAAGTTGTAACATTGTGAGAGGATGTGTGTGTGATAAAGATTTTGCGTGGATGAGTATGTTTTAAAATTTCTTCTGAAACTGTCATGTTTATCTTAAAAGGGAGGTGTAATTATTGAAGTAAAATTTTCAATGTTTGAACCTAGAGTCATGATTACCGTCCAGAATCATGATTCCAGGGTACTTTGATAAATAAGTCGGAATTTTAATCCGGATACAAATTCACACATGCGAGGGCGAGGTAGTTTTAATGTTTGGTAGGTTTGAGTGGAATCTGGGATATTTGAAATGATCATGGCTAATCCTAATTGGATTGGTTTTGGGTTAGAAACTTGTTACAAAGTTTAAGGATTTGGGAATTTTGTCCCTCGAAAAGGGAAAATTTTGAGATTGGATACTGATAATTGGAACTTGAGTTCAGACTGCCAAAAGAGGGGAAATTAAAAAAAAAGAGCTTGGAATTTTTAACAATTGGAAGGGTGATTTAAAATACTGTCTGAGGAAAATGTTAAGAAATCTGAGCAAGTGTGTAAAAGATATCACGAGAATTCAAAACAGAAACAGTTTCTGGTTTTTGAAACTTATTTGTATTAGGCATTGCAAAATGTTTACATTTCTCCATTGTCAGATATGTTTGGACAAATTAACCCATTTTGCCCCAAGCAAAATGGATATTTTGAGTTTTTCTTGCAGGTAAACTGCAAATAACAAGATCTGCAGCAGCTTCAACAAAATAGTCATAAAGACCTTTTTAAAGAAAACTAAGAGGAATTTGGCCTAAACCCATTCAGGCCATTGGTTATTTCCCAAATAAGGTGCTTGAGTAAGGGAAATCTGATGTGAACACATTGACCAATGAGTGTCAGGCTTTTCAAAACCGGTAAGTCTGGACACAAGAAATTGGAATTGATGAATTAATTTTAATTCATATGGGCTGGTGCTTAAACATTTTGAAGGAAAATTATCTGAAATTCTAGGAAAACAAAAAGGCAGACAGACCATCTAGGCAATTTCTACTTTTTAGGAAGAAGTGAATTAAATATTACAAGAAATCTGTCTGCCCAACAATAGTGTTATTTGGATTTAGGACAATTTTCAGATGTGAAAAGCACAGGAATTGCAAGACCCCTCAGTGGAAAACCACAAGATAGATACAGGTGAAGGGAGGGCTGGAGGATCTTTTAAGACCGTGCATGATGTAATTTTAATGATATTGAGTGAGGTGATCTGCAGATTGGGAGTGTTATACCGAAAGGGGTATCAGTCTAAGCTGATATTATTCAGTGATCACATTCAAGTTACAACGGATAAGCTGTTTCACCCCAGAGATCAGTGATACTAGGGAAGGATTTTGGCTCTGATATTAAGATCCATCCCAGGATCTGTATTGCTCCTCATTTTTTGTTATTGTGCAATTCATTATTGTATTATATTTCCTGTGTGATTTGAGAAGACATGGATGTAAGAAAGCCAGATGTCTGTATGATTACATGCAATTGCAAAGAGAGAGAAGGGATGTTGTAAAATAGGTAACTGCTTAGATAAATCTGTAATTAACTTAGTTAGTTAAGGGGGAGGAAACACTTACAGTCACCCATGGTTGGTAAAAGACATGTGACCAAGCAGTAATATCTCATTTTGGGTATGATATCCCGCCATTACCTGAGCGTTTAACCAAACTGGTTACAGAGGGGGAGCTTTCACAACAACATTATTATACTCTCCAACAGGAGAATAGAAAAACGAGATGCGAGATCAGAAAGATAACCATTTATCACATAAATAAGTAATTGTACAGATAGTGATGGTGTTATATCTACTTATACTATCATATAGATTAAAACATAAGGCAAAACAGATGAAATTGGAAGGGTTATTTAAAGAGGGATTTGGATTGATGGATTTAAATGTATGGATTCTGTAAAAAATGTAAGGTTTGGATGGTACCTGCAAAACCTCATCACAGTGGAAGATTCATCAGCAGTAATATCTCATTTAAGGTATAAAAGAGATGTTAAAGGGGAGAGATGTAGGATCAAAATCCCCTCCGACTGGGAAATTTATGGAACTATAAATTTAAAAAAATTATAAGCTGCAGTCAGCAGTACAGGGCTGGGCAGCAAGGGGGTTAATTCAGACATTTAGTGAAAACACAGTGACTCATAAAAAGGGTTTGGACATTAAACTAACATAATCAAGAAGTCTGATTACCCAATACAATGGCACAAAGGACATATCATCAATATAATGTACTCAAGGAATTATTCAATCACCACAATAGTACTGGAACAGAGTCATTCAAACCCTCATTAACTTTGGAGCCAAGTGCTGTTACTGTGCTGTTATTGTGCCACCTCAAACAGCAGGAGAATTGCTCATACGATGAAAACTGATAATATTCATCTGGATACATCTTCCATGGAAAACCCCATATTGATTCAACCAGCAGGAGCTAATGACGTTTGTCTGGACTTTGCGTGGAATCAACTGATGGACATTGGAACAACAGGAAATATGTTTTGATATGCCTGAGTTAAATTTTTATAAAAGCGGAACAGATCTGAGCATCTGCACTGCAGTCAAGAAGGTGGGTCAGGAAGGGTCATCCTGGCTCATGGACCTACAGTTCTCACCAGAAGGATTAGCCGTATTGGGGATTGTAAGTGTTTTTATCCATATCGTGGTGATATTAGCCTGAAGGTTTTGAGCTGCAGTCAGAAGAAGGGTCGAGTTCGGTCACCTTGATTCAGGCCTACAGTCAACACCGGACAGACCAGCTGTGTTGGGGATTGTAAATTTCAGCCAAATCATAGTGATATTGGTCTGAGGGTTTTTTCTTAAGGTTTGAGGAGAGGAAGTGGGGTTTTGCCTGTGTTTTTGTAAGCTTTAACCGAGTCGTGGTGACTTTGTGTCGGGTACTGGGAACAGATTGTTTTTAAATTTTGGGTTTTGCACTGTGGGATTATGGATAATTCAATAAAGCAATTGCGAGTTATCAGAAGAAACTTGTCTCACTGGTCATTCTGTTCAAGCCATACACTTGTGAATATCGTGTCATGGAGTTGAGTGTGGGGAAGGTCTCTGAGGGAAAAGGGAAACCCTACACCGTACGCAGCTTTTTTAATGTCTGCAGCCCAGGACTGCTACATAGAAGACATGGCTCCCAAAGGGAAGAAGACAGCTGCACCCAAATTCATTGACGCCTCCCTGGAACACCTGCTGTATGCAGTCGAAGCCCACTGGGATGGAATCTACCCCTGTGATGACTGGAGGAGGTCCATCAACTTCACCACTCCAGCTTGGGAGGTGGTGGCAGCAGTGGTCAGTGCCAATGCAGCACAGAAGAGGTCAGCCACCAGGAGCATAAGGAGGATGAATGATCTCATCTGTGCCATCAGGGTAAGTCAATTATTTCATCACTCTCAATTCACACACTCACCAGCCCATCACACAATCACTGGCATCTCACACACTGCCAACTCAAGAGACATCACCACTCATTCTCTCACACAACACCCTCACGTCATCATCTGGCCTCATCTACTCTGCAGACTGCGTGCTCATCCCGTCCATGGCTTCCCTTGCCACCCACATATGCCAAGCACCCTTATCATCTGCCCTGGCAAGTGTCCTGCTCACAGTCTCCATATGTCTTTATGCAGGATAAGCTCATACATAATCATAGGGAGAGGTCCCCAGAATGAGGGTCGAATGCCGGAACTCAAGGTCCTCACTGGCTTCAAAGACAGGGCCATCGAGCTGGCTGGAGAGGACATGAGCCATGCCTGCAATGACGGTGAGGTCAGTGCACACCCACATGAGGATCTTGCATCAGCTCATCCTCCAGTGAGTGCATTGTCCTGTTTTAGAGTTGCCTGCCCTGAACTAATTATTGCTACCTTCTTTCATAGGCGCCTCTGTCAAGGGCCCCAATCTGCCAGGCCCTTAGCTTGAGCCCCGACGACACCTCAGATGGGGAACCTGAGGACAGCACCATTGAACACCCATCACAGCTCTGCACTGCTGGAGGGTGTGGCTGAGAGGCACATACCTTGATGGGGCCTGGTTCTAGAGCAGTCTTGGGGTCACAACCTGGTGAGCACAGCACACAATCTGGTCCACAGCAGACGGAGACAGGGACATCCGAGATCACTAGCACTCAGAGGATTTTTGGAGGCCAGGAATCTGCGGAGTCCGAGTCGGAAGAGGATTCAGGACTCAGTCCTAAATCAGTTGGTGAGCTGCAGCGACAATCAGAGGAACACCAGGATGGGATATCAGCTGCATTCCTGAGATTGCAAAGGATGATGGAGGAGACCATCCACATCAGTCTGAGATCAATGCTGGTAGGATGGTAGTCGTCATGGAGACCTTAGTCCAGGACATCAGTCCTGCACCACTCCATCACTGAAGCCATTGGTGGCAACAAACAGTGGCTATGTGAGAGGGGGGCCGGGGCACCTAGATCTCACTCCAGCTGCCCCTTCTCCTGAAGGAGTCAGCCAGGGGCCCTCGGGCACCCATACGGAGGAGAACCAGCAACTGGACACCCCAGAGCCATCTACCAAGGTGACTCCGGGACTGTCCAGACGATCCCAATTGCCTCTTCCTATGACCCCATCACCTCCAGCTCCTCAGGCTGAGGAGGGTGCACCTGCCCCACAGCAGGACACCCAAAGCAGGCTGGTGCCTTCCAGGTCTTGGCCCTCCAGAGGATGCTCACCAAAGTCAGCACAGACAATAGCATTCAGCAGGCTGCCTCCACATCTGCTGTGGATGTTAGGGATGCACCCAGATGTTGCAGTAGGGTTAGGAAAGTTTAAAAAATTTAGGATCACAATGGTGGAACAGGTGTTCACAACATGTATATAATGTTCGCAATTGTAAACAGAATTGCACCCATTTCACATCTTTTGTGTATGCCTCCTTTTTCTGATAAGCTGTGCTGCTGTCAATCACGTGTCATACCATGGTCCCTCCCCCTACTTAGTGTAGATGTTATTATCATGGACCTCTCGTATATGTAGTGTGCTTCCATATCACCACAGCTTGTGCCCGTTTTCAGATCATTCTCGACACCAGTGATGCCTCGACCTTAATGTTAAGGGTGCTTATGGAAGGAACCTCATTCACATGCTTTACAGTCATGTCCTGTTTATTCTTGACTGTGTAAGATTGAGGCAGAGGTATCCTCCAATCTTGTCTACGTCCTTGAAAGGTGAAGGTGTTGTGTACAAGGAGAAATGTGTTAACACATGAAGAAGCGTCACATATCGTACAACTCCTGTCATCCTGCAGGGTTTTCATGCTATGAGCCTATACTCAGAGTTCCTGTGCGCTGCTGTCTGCCAACTGCATTTCTAATTTTCCAAGTGTACATCTGCTAAGCTCACTAATAAGTGGGAGCATCTTGCCACCTCAAGGTGCCGAAGCTCTGGCCCTCTCAGCTACAAAATTACCCTGGCGCCAAATTTACAACCTTGAGCATTTCTCAACCTGTAATTTGTTGGATCGCAGTCACAAGGCTTTCGTCACAATGTTGGGATACGAACATAGGAATAAGGAGCAGGAGTAGGCCATTCAGCCCCTCGAGCCTGCTCTGCCATTTAATAAGATCATGGCTGATCTGAGAGTAACCTGAAATCTGTATCCCACCTACCCCTGATAACCTATCATCCCTTTTCTTACCAAGAATCTATCCACCTCTGCCTTAAAAATATTCAGATACTCTGTTTCCACCACCTTTTCAAGAAGAGTTCCAAAGACTCACAACCCTCTGAGTGAAAAAATTTCACTTCATCTCTGTATTAAATGGGCGATCCCTTATTTTTAAATTGTGACCCCGAGTTCTAGATTTTTCTGCAAGAGGAAACATCCTTTCCACATCCACTCTGTCAAGATCCCTCAGGTCGCCTCTTACACTTCTAAACTTCAGTGGATACAAGCCTATTCTGTCCAACTTTTCGTCATAAGACTCCACTTATTCCAGGTATTAGTCTGGTAAACCTTCTCTGAACTGCTTCCAACGTATTTACATCCTTCCATAAATAAGGTGAGTACACAGTACTCCAAGTGTGATCTCACTAGTGCCATGTACAACTGAAACATAACCCCCCTACTTTTGTATTCAATTTCCCTCGCAATAAATGATAAAATTCTATTAGCTTTCCTAATTACTTGCTGTACTTGCATACTAAACTTTTGTGATTCATGAACAAGGACACTCAGATCTCTCTGCACCTCAGAGCTCCGCAATTTCTCACCATTTAGATAATATGCCTCTCTTTTATTCTTCCTGCCAAAATGGACAATTTCACTTTTTCCCACATTATACTTCATTTGCCAGATCTTTGCCCACTCACTTAACCTATCTATATCTTTTTTGTAGCCTCCTTATGTCCTCTTCGCAACTTAAGTTCCTACATATCTTTGTGTCATCAGCAAATTTGGCAACCATCCCATCCATCCCTTCATCCAAGTCATTTATATAAATTGTAAACAGTTGAGATCCCAGCACTGATCCTTGTAGCACACCACTCGTTATGTCTTGCCAACCTGAAAAAGAACCATTTATGCATACTCTCTGCTTCCTGTTAGCCAGCCAATCTTCTGCCCATGCCAATATGTTACCCCCATACCATGAGCTTTTATTTTCTGCAATAACCTTTGATGTGGCACTTTATCAAATGCCTTCTGGAAATCTAAGTACAGTACATGCAGCGGTTCCCCTTTATCGACAGCACATTACTCCCTCAAAGAACTCCAATAAGTTGGTTAAACACGATTTCCCTCTCACAAAACCATGTTGACTCTGTCTGATGACTTTGAGCTTATCCAAATGTCTTGCTATAACTTCTTTAATAATAGTTTCTAACATTTTCCCTACGACAGATGTTAAGTTAACTCGCTTTCTTTTTGAATAATGGAGTTACATTTGTTATCTTCCAATCTAGTGGGTCCTTCCCTGAATCTAGGGAGCTTTTAAAATTAAAACCAATGCATCAACTATCTCACTAGACACTTCTTTTAAGATAACAACAAAAAAACTGCAGATGCTGGAAATCCAAAACAAAAACAGAATTACCTGGAAAAACTCAGCAGGTCTGGCAGCATCGGCGGAGAAGAAAAGAGTTGACGTTTCGAGTCCTTATGACCCTTCAACAGAACTTGAGCTCGAGTCCAAGAAAGAGTTGAAATATAAGCTGGTTTAAGGTGTGTGGTGGGGGGGGAGAGAGAGAGAGAGAGAGAAGTGGAGGGGATTGGTGTGGTTGTAGGGACAAACAAGCAGTGATAGAAGCAGATCATCAAAAGATGTCACAAACAACAGAACAAAAGAACTCATAGGTGTTAAAGTTGGTGATATTATCTAAACGAATGTGCTAATTAAGAATGGATGGTAGGGCACTCTTCTTTTAAGACCCTAGGATAAAGTCTATCAGAACCAGGGCTCTTGTCAACCCACAGCTCCAACAATTTACTCAATATCACTTCTCTGTTGACTGTAATTTTCCTGATTTCCTTCCCCGCTTTCATTTCCTGGTTTATAGCTGCTTCTAGGATGTTACTTGTATCCTCTATAGTGAAAACTGATGCAAATACCTGTTCAATTCATCTGCCGTCTCCTTGTTTTCCATTATCATTCTCTAGACTCACTTTCTATAGGACTAATGCTGAATTTGTTAACTCTTTTCTTTTTAAAATACTTATATAAACTCTTGCTATCTGTTTTTATATTTCTGGCTAGCTTTCTCCTCATACTCTAATTTTTTCCTCCTCATTAGTCTTTTAGCCATTCTTTGCTGTTCCTTATTTTCTCCAGTCTTCTGACCTGCCACCTGTCTTTGCATGACTATATGCTTTTTCTTTAAGTTTTATACTATCCTTAACCTCTCTAGTTAACCATGGATGGTGTGTCAATCCCTTGGACTTTTTCTTACTTATTGGAATGTATCTATTTTGTGCATTCGGAAATATCCCCTTAAATATTAGCCACTGCATCTCTATTGACCTATTCCTTAACCTAATTTGCCAATTCACTTTAGCCCACTCAGCTTTCATGCCCTCATAATTGCCCTAATTTGAGATTAAACACTTAGTCTCAGAACCACTCCTCTCTCCCTCAAACTGAATATAAAATTCAATCATATTATGGTCACTGCTACCTAGGGGCGCCTTCACATTGAGGTCATTAATTACTCCCATCTCATTGCACAATACCAGGTCTAGTATAGCCTGCTCTCTGGCTGGCTCCAGAACATGCTGTTATAAGAAACTATTCCGAAAACATTCAATGTACTCATCATTTAGATTATCTTTGCCCATCTGACTTTTCCAGTCTACATGTAGATTAAATCTCCCTTGATTATTGCCATGTCTTTCTGACAAGTTCCAATTATTTCTTCCTTTATGCTCAACCCCACCATGTGGTTACTGTTAAGGGGCCTGTACATAACTCCCACAAGTGATTTCTTGCCTTTACTATTTCTCATCTCTACTCAAACCGTTTCCACATCCTGGTTTCCTGAATTTAGGTCATCACTCTCTATTGAGCTAATAATGGGATGCAGTGCTGTGCGTCCCATCATCTAAGCACTCACCGAGACAATTGCAGATTGTTGTCAACTGAGCCTTTGAGTATGCTCTGGAAATGCATATTATGGTTTTAGACAATGTTGAGGGGAGCAATGGGATAGGACGAGGATGTACTGAAGCTGAAATCTGCTCTTTATTAGCAGCAACTCATCACCTTGAGAGCTTCATCATATCTGAGCATTTTGGAATTCCCAAAGGCCAGGGCTGGCTATCAGGGCACAATGTATGTCTTAAAGAGGAGGCATTTTAATGTCTGGCGCACATGTCTGGTTGAATGTCATCGTCTTCAGGTGGTCCACAGGCATCATAAGGTGAGGATAAAAGCAGGCCAGCATCCCTAACTGAGAGTGCCAGATGTTAATGTGATAGAGAAGAAGGTGACACAGAGGATTGGGTCATCTATGAATAGATGCATACCTGCAGAATGTCCTCGGCTGCCTTAGCAGAAGTGTCACCTATCAGTTTCACCATCGAATGCGTTGTCCCATTAATGGAGAGGGATCTCCTTGATGAGCTTGGTAACATTGAAGGCATGCACCCTCGAACTCACTAAGGACAGTGGAACAATCCCTGCCTCTTTTATGTTGCCATTGCGACTGGGAAGGTGGAGAGACGCTTGAAGAGGCAGCATCTTTTGGCGTCTGATGCTGGGACTCCCTCCTCCAGTTAGCACCTTACCTCAGCAAGGACACATGCTCCTGAGGCTTCATCATCCTTCAAAGGATCAGGACAATTGAGCCTGATGCATAACTATTCACTCTCACATTGACGTACATGGGTGATATGAGAGGAATAGCAATGCTGGAGTTCATGTTGGCCCATGATGAAGGGCACTTGTCCAAGAGGGTACTCACTGCAACTCGTCATCCTCCTCGTGGAATCTGGTGGCTATGAGGGCCTCACATTCACACCTGCCTCATTTGGCTCATGATATGGCCTCTCCCAGCCTTGGCTTCCTCAAAGTCAACGCCCTTATCCCCTTTAATGTCCTCCTCATCTGAGGAGACGTGCAGCTTCTCCATGTCGGCATCTGGAAGTCCTCCCCACTTTGCAGTGCCAGGTTGTGCAGCGCACAGCAAGCTACAATGATCTGTGAGACACTTTGGGGAGTGTAGTGGAGCCAGATCTGTCCAGGCATCAGAATCGTATCTTTAAGTTGCCTATGGTGCGGTCCACAAATATCTGGGTGGCATGACCTTCGTTGTACCTTCGCTCCGTAAGATTCTATGCCCACCACACAGGCATCATCAGCCATGCCCTTTGAGGGTACTCTTTATCACCGAGGAGTTAGCCCTGGATCCTGTGTGGTGCTGCGAAGATGTCCAGGATCTGTAATGTACTCAAGAGGTATGAGTTGTGGGCACTTCCAGGGTATCTGGCTGCATGATCAGTTTCTTACGGTCGCAGAGCAGTTATACATTGAGCAAGTGGTAGCCTTTCCTGTTTATGTATTGGAGTGCCTGTTGGCAGGGAGCTTTTATAGCCACATGAGTGCAGTCAATGACACCCTGCGCCTATGGGAATCTGGAAATATCAGCAAAGCCCAGTGCTCTGCACCCTGGCTTGCTTGATCTCTGCCGAAGTAAAAAAGGTGCCTGTGACCTCATGATGCATTTGTGAGTGGATGCTTGAGAGATCCCCAGTGGACCCCTGGAAGGAAACACTGGAGTAGAAGTTCAGAGCAACAGTTACTTTCAGAGCCACTGGAAATGGATGGGCTCCCAGTCCCCTTGGCACCAATTCCTGGAGAATGTGGGTCACCAGATCCCTGCACATGGGGAGGTGTTGGTGATACTGTCTCTCGCTCAACTGCAGATAAGACCAGCGAGTTCTATCCATCCTCGGTCTTGTGAGCTGCCTATGCATGACGTTTCTGTGAGCCTCATCCTCTCCATCTGGAATGGGCCCTGCTGCCCAGTGGTCTTGATGGTTTTGCTGCTCCCTTAGACGAGCCAGGGGCCTCCATCACAATCTTCTCCTTCTCTCCTGTATGCGATTATGCAGGCAGCAATAAACCCTGAGGGTCTCCTCTCTGCAGCATCAATGAGAAACAGGCAAGAGTCAGCATTAGCCTCCAAAGGCCCTCTAGCTGTTAATAACTCGTCAGTGAATGTGGGTTCAAGGGCTTTGTTTCAGAGTTAGAAAATATTTGCCTCTGAAATGCTGGCCAGCACTGGGTACGTTTCAATGTGCTCCTCCTACCCCATCCCCCACCCCCCCCTTTACATGACCAAATTCTATAAGGTTGCTTCAGCCAGGTGCTTGGATGTGCTGTTTACAGCCCAGGCCCTGGGATCCTCATTCACTGCACTCTAAAGATACGCTCTTTGGAATAAAAATGAGTCGGGAATTAGATTATTCGATGGGGAGGTTTCTATTCTGTCAACCTGCCAGTGCCACGATTCTAGCACACATCTGAAGCTTGTCCAGTCAGCCAATTGCTCTGGAGTTCATTATCGCTCTAGGGAATTTCCACACTGTGAACAAAGAGTTAATGCAAGGAGATCACTTTGTTCCACTTGCAGGACTATGAATGTGCATTATTGCTTCACTTTCCTGATTCCCTGCATTGTC
The DNA here is from genome assembly GCF_017639515.1 of Carcharodon carcharias. Taxonomy (NCBI): domain Eukaryota; kingdom Metazoa; phylum Chordata; class Chondrichthyes; order Lamniformes; family Lamnidae; genus Carcharodon; species Carcharodon carcharias. The sequence goes on from NC_054470.1 coordinate 161,377,549, forward strand.
AGGCCCTTGTGTCTCAGCTGTGCATCTCTCCTCATTTGGCAATGCACAGTTCATTTGGGTGCCACTTTAATTGGCCCCCTCAGTGCATGCACCTGCCCTCCTATCTGCCCTCAGAGGCCTGACCAACAGAACCTCACCTCATTTTAATTTTGTACTGCACCATCACTGCAGGTTGGAAGATGGTGATGCTGAGCTCTCACTACCAGACCAGCTTGGACCCTCCCTGTGTGACTGTGGAAATCCCTCCCATCATCCCGGAGGAGCTTAATGTTCAGGTTTCCCTCCCTCCAAGGCCTCTCAGTCCTCCTCTTGTATTTCTTGATCCCACCATGATTGTGGTGGATATCCGTTTGTTAGCCCCTGAACACTTTGAGGTAGATGTGCCTATGCCCCATATAGACCTCACCCCTCCCCATCTTGAAGGCACTTGCACAGTTAAACATATACCCCCCATCCCCACCTTCAGATACCCCCACGATGCCTCTTCCCCTTCTGTAAGTTACGGATGCCTCCCCTGACTGAGTGTACCATCTGCAGCCCAGTATGATGCCAGGAACTCCAGGGACTGAGACATGTGATGTTATGACAATAGCCTGAGCACAACATGCTGGGCACAACCGAGAGCTTACTGACATGCCCTCGCCCTCCCTGGACTGGGACAAGGGCAGCCTTTGCAGGCTCAACAATGTAAACTGAGATGCTTCCACACTCAGCGCTCCTCCCATTCTGGCCCCAAGTGGTTTATGACATTCTGTAACATGCTTTCTCCCCATCCTGGCACCATGTGTCTGAGTGCAGCCTTCCCCATTCATTACTCCCAGCGGAGCCCTTGCCCTGCAGCTCCTTCCCATGGCTCAGGCCAGTTTCCCCCCTTCCCCAGTGGAGCCCTAACCCCGCAGTCCTTTAAAGGCCACCTGCCGCCTCACCGTTGGTGGTAGGTAGGGACTTGCCTGTGACAACCCCCTGAAAGCTATGTGGTGCTGACTGCAAAGCCTGGCGCTGATCACTGTGAGCACTGCACATGCAGGTCAAAGGGCAGGTCGCCAGGTGCACGTCGCATACATGCCATTGTGAAATACATCGTTCTAATTGCAGCCGACATGCCCTGATGATCCAGCAGGGGGGACGATTCCAGTGAGCAGTCCATATAATGCGATGCAACTTTATTGAAATTACCTTCTTGATGTGCCACAGTGGGAAACACAGCCTGCCATTGAAGGGTGCAGCACACAATTGCAAACTGGTTTCCCCATGACATGAAGCCAATTTCTGACCTACTCATGATACTTTCCGCTCCCACTCGCCATGATGCCCGCCATGGGTGGGAGCGGAAAATTCCACCCAATATGTTGTAGAGTGTCCTCTTTAGCAGAACTTAATCTTAAAGAGAAGCAGTCAATAAACACCATTATTAAAACATATTAAATGGAAAAGATATGATGAATTGTAACATTGTTTTTGGTTATTTTTACATTGCCTATTTCGATTGGTCTTTTTCTGGTATTTGTTTCAGCTGTAAGTACTGACATCTTGTTCATCCAGCATTCTGAGGGAATTACATTGCCACAGGGGAGATACAGTTATTAACCAAGGGTGTCTTAATGTTCTTGCCATTAAAATCATGTATATTAATTCAACTCCCTTGCAAAATTGTGCTTAGTAATACCCCCATGCTACTTCTCCAATTATGCCATTGCAACTCATTCCTTAAACAAATATTCCAAACAATTATAATAGGGACATATAAAGAACAAAAAAAGGAGCATTACTTCTAGTTCTTTTTCACTAATTTACTTTTAATCTGTCTATGAGATGCTCACAGGAGGATATGTTAATCTTGCTAGTTACATAAAAGAGTCTTGCAGGGCTGAATTTCTACTGCTAATGATCTTGCAAATATGATACTGGACAAGAAGGGCAACACTTAGTCGTGATAAAGGAAATCTTCGTAAACATTACAGTCCAGCGAGAGAAATGGATCAGAATTGCCTATAGGGTGCCATTTGGCCAAAAAAAAAAGAAATGTACAAATAACCCCAGTTTGCTTCTAGGTTCAACACAGTTGCTTTCCCACTAAACAAGAACTAGAAAAACTGATGGAAGCAGTGAAGAAACTCCTTTATGGAATATCTGTAAATAAAAGGGGTAGAGGAGATTCCATATAGTCCTATTACGCTTTTGTTAGGACCAGAGTTCAACTAGCTTGGAGCTTATCAAATTCATGTTGGGTTGATTCCCCTTTCTCCCCACCAGCACGTCAGGTTTTGCGAGGTTAGCTGTAATTAAATGTGATGAGTTACCAGCCTGGATTGGGCCTGCCAATGGGAGTTTGTCAAATGTAAAGGATGGGCAATCATGCACATTATCAGCTCTTAAAGGGCAGCAGCTCAAAGTAAGTGGTAGCACATGAGAATAAAATATCCTTCAGTTTTTCTATAGGCTATATGGGAGAAAGAAGCAGCCTCAAACTGATAAGGTATGGGAGTTGTGTGCAACTTGGATGAATGCTGTTATTAACTTGGATTATGAGTTCAGCATGGTGACAGTAGGGTGGATATCAAGCTTGCATGGCCTGCTGGAGTGAGGCCCAAACCATTGAAACCCTTAGGCCTCAACTTCATGTCATCTGAGTGAGTCACTTCACCCACATCCTGGCAGGAATCAATTCTTGGCCAGTGGGCAGGAACAGAATGAAGAAGCTGCTACAAAGCATCTACAGGAATGGTCTCTGCCTGACAGTTAGCTGGGTGGGTGGGTCAGGGGGAGGTTAATTCTTGATAGTATTTTGTGAAGGGGAGGGGGAATCCTAGGGCAGAGGAATCCCAAGTTTTCAATTAAGGCCCAGAGATAATATTTTATTTCAAATTATCTTCAAGATCTCTTAGCTGGACCTGCTCCTGCTTGGTGTCAGGTTTCCCTGGACATGTGAATAATGCTGCTTATATTGTGCCTGTTAAAATGGTGCTGCCCACAATGGCGATCAAGTTAGGCAGACACCCACACTGCCCCAATTTACCCTAGCTTCAAATGCACGTTCTTTTCTCAACCAGTTAAAATCAGACTTTACAGTCTGAGTATGAGTGATGACCACAGCGTGTGAGCAAAGATGGAAAGCAGAAACTAATAAAGGAAATGAAGAAAGTCTTTGAAAGTGAGAAGTGGCACACTCAACAAGTCATAACTTACACCACTAGAAAATAAATCTTGGTCAGAAATATATGCAGGCGTTGAATACAAAATTGTAATCAGAGATGTCTTAACAGTGAATACATATTTAAGTGTAGCAAAATGGGTTGGTACAAAAATGGCTTTCACATTCTCAATTTTATATAGAAATCTGGTATGCCTCCTTCCCAATACTAGGAATAAAATATATGGTTGCATATATAATGGAAAATCATTGAGTGAATGTGTTGCAATGCACACTTTGTGAATGCCATGCATAAAACGTGATGAGTTACTGAAAGACCAGAGCATAGCAATCAATGAAAAGAAGCGGCCCAATTTTCCCTTACTGGGTACAAGTGCCTGTGTCTTGAGTTTAATGCAATATGAAAAATCCACACGGGTGATATCATACCCAAGTTCTCCTTTTCCTGAAGAGTTTTTTTTTGGAACAGATACCACTTTTTAACTTTATTTGTTGCTACTTTACAGCTATATCTTAAAAATTATTTTATAGCTCTTAAGCATTTCACTAAGGCAGTGATCATTAGCCAGAAATTAGAATAAGTGGCATTATTATACAAACACTGAGCATTATTGTATCAAATTCCTCTCTCTGTTTTCTAACAGAAGCATTAGCCAGTTTATTGTAAACAGGTTCACACCTCCATTAAATCAATGGAGAAAAGAATATGATATCAACACTGGGGCCATTCATATAGCATCATTCACAGAAATTTCCATTCCATAGGGCTGAATTTTCTCCCTATCGTGGGGGTTGGACCGGGGTGGGCGCAAACCCTTAATTGGCCCGCCATTTTACGTTGGCAGGCCAAGTAAGGAAAATTCTCCCCATAATGTTTATAACTAGTGAGCTGTGACGGGAGGGGTAGATTAGCTCAGTTGACTAGATGGCTACTGTGTAGTGCAGAATAGCACCCAACCCCCGGTAATTCTTGGCGCATGTCTCTTGACCTTGCCCCATAGTGGTATCATCACTTGAGCCATGATGCAATGCCAGTAGCATCCAGAAGATGAATATACAGTGGTAATAACAGTGGTTGACAGTTAAAAAAAAAAATTTGATCATTTAAAATATTTCCATGTTATTTCTTTAATTTTCATTTGTCAAAAAAAGAACCATTCTGTTATTTCTTCCTTCATAGTAACATTTACATCTGGTGTTGCCTCCTGATTTCAGTCACTTTCAAAGGGGCAGTGACTTCTCAGTTAAGTGTCAGGCCTTATGATGTTTGTTCATGCTGTCATGAACACTAAATGTTACAAAATGGCTATGTTATGAAATATACTTTTAACTCAAAGTAAAACAGAATTCTGGATAAACACCTCAGCTTGGAGACATGCTCATGTGATCCAGTTGCCATGGGGAGAAATCCATTCAAGCAGAAATCCATTCAAGTGTGACAGCCTTTGACCTGGAAGTATTAATAGCATTGAAAATTTGTAATTACTTTAAAATGTTTGGGGAATCTGTAATTCTTTAAAAAAAATGTTTGCAAAGGACTTTTAAGAGTTTGTATCACTTATAAAGAGATCAATTGTAATTTTTGGATGATAAGAAATACTAGTCCATGGAACCTGGTGACCTTTGACCTGGAAGCAGTACCAACAGGAAAGACGTTAAAATATGGAAACTGTGTGGCACTCAGACACAGTGGAAACAGAAGAGCTGGCTGCTGCCTGCAGGGAATCAGCTTAGTCCTTGAAGGCAAGGGGTGGATATTCTGCTTAGAAGGACTGTGTGGCTGAAACTGAGACTGTAAAAGTGGGACAGTTGCCTACTAATGCCATGAGATAGTCTTGTTGTATCTGCTATCTGATGTTCAATTTATAATTTATACTGACTATGATTTGCTAATTTATTCGTGTTTAATTTACGTTGATTCTAATTTGTGGTAAAGTAGAAGTTACAAAAATGTGAATGCATGATGATAATTTCTTCATTTGGGGGTAGTTTGGTAAATTTAGTTATTATGATTTACAGATCTATATGGAGATCATAACAATTCCCAATGGTATAATCATGTGTTTGATGTTGGTGATTCCATGGTATTTCTTCATGATTGCTTCTGCTACAGCTTGAAAAGCAGATGTGAACAATTTGTATATTGATAGTTGTAGGTTACACTGTCCTCGGCATTGGGTGTGCCTAACTTTAACTATTCTGACCTCTTCAGCCCTGTTGTTTTATGTGATATGGGTCAGCCTCAAACTAAGAAATGTATTTACCCAATGCATTTCATTGTACTCCTGATGTCTACTTTATTGTGTTATGGTACTGTCCTCATGTGGCATCCATAGTTTTGATCTTAATTAGGACAATTTTCATTGTTATCCATTAATTCTGTGTATCCTTAATGCCTTATCTGATATATTCATATTTATTATTATTATTTTAATGCTTTGCCTCTCATTGCATAGGTTTTTTACTTGCAGACTTGAGCTTGTTACAAAAAGAATTTGATGGAATTTTTCCATTTATGGGGACGACAATTAGTCTATCAGTTAGTAGAAAGTCATGTAAAGTTGCTGTATTATCTTGGTTTAATTATTAGTGCTTTTGCTTTTGAAATTTGTGTTCAAATCCTAATGCAAACCTTGAGCATGAACACTAGGTTTGCACATCACTGTAGTACTGTGGGTGTGCTGTATTGACAGGTTTTTTTTTGTTGTTGGGTGAGGGGTTATATTGAAACACCATATGCCTTTTCCAGTGGTTCGGGTGAATATTTTTGATAGTCCTGAATTTCACGGATGTTTTCCTGGTCACCCCTCATAACTCTGATGGGACCACAGCAAAACTCAGAAAAATGGCAGAAATCTAGCTTAAGCGAGATTTCCATTGTTTTCTGTGGGGGTGTGGGTAGTCTTCCACCAGAGTTACACTAGAACACTCAGAGAACCTCTACACAATTTCAGGACCCTCGCTGAATAAGAGCAAGAGTTTTCCCAGTATCTGACAATCATTCTTCCCCAACCAACAACCTTATTCCCTCAACCAACACAGCAAAAATAAATTTAGCTGGATATTTAGTCCCTTTCTATTAGTGAGACATCATTGTGTGAAGAGTGGCTACCATGTTCACCTTTACTGCATAGCAACTATACCTTCAAAGCAATTCATTGCATTTGTTTTTCAATGTTTCTACAATGTGGAAAATGATATAGAAATGGACATTAGTTTTGTCTTAATGAAGTTTACAAATTGATTTATCATTACAAGCCATAAGCTATATACAACATCCAGGAGGTTTTTTTCTAAACATAACCACTTCAGATAAATCTTACCATTTAATCAAAGAAAGCATCATTCCAAATAAAGAGTGGATCTATCTAACAAAAATTCTCAAGCACCACAATACAGTTTCCTTAGTTTGGAAATTGAGAATTTCTTCCATAAAATTCTGTGCTTTCCTGTGTACTTTGACATTTTGCCCAAGAATTACGGCAGATCCTTCACTGGGAACAAAACAAAGTCACACCACAGCCTAAATCCTATGGCAACGACAGTGAATGCTCTAGAATCAGACATGCAGGGATGTACATGGCTATAATTAGTGGTTAATTATTTCAGTGCTTTCTTTGTCAGGTATGAAACTCTATTTCCCGCAGAATCAAACACTACTGCTTTGTTCACAGATTGAGATGGTGGACTGTGCAAGGGCATTCAGTGATCCATTCAACTGATGTTCTAAGATGATATGGGTTTTAACAGAATGACTATTATGCTGTCATAAGAGGGGGATTATTTTTAAATCTTTGATTTGTGACAGACCTCAGTGACACAAGGATACTTTAATTTATTACAGCACTCTAATGGGATAGCTCCATTTAGCTAATTAGCTGATTGGCAAATAATAGTGTAAGGTAGCCCAACAATAATGGGCAGCACCAAGGAGTAAAAGGATACAGTTGCTCCCTGTTAATCATCACCTCTTGCCAAAAAGGCATGGTCAAATTGTGATTATCTTGCTGGACTAGTAATCCAGAAGCCTCTATGAATGATTTAAAGACCTGAGTTCAAATCCTGCCATAGCAGAGGAATTTTAAATTCAGGTAAATGAAGCTGAAATACAAAGCTAGAATCAGTAATGGTGATTATGAAACTACGGGATTGTTATTTTTAAAAATAACGATCTAGTTTGCTAATGTCCTTCAGGGTAGGAAGTCTGCTGTACTTACCCAGTTTTGGCCTATTTGTGACTCCCCATTGACTCTTAACTGCTCTCTGAAGTGGTCAAGTAAGCTACCCAGTTGTCTTCAAGAAGGCAAGTCATCCATCACATTCCATCAATGATTTTTTTTTTAAAAGCATGGGAGAAAGAGGCAGGAAAAAGTGGTGTATATCTGGAAGAAAAGAAAACAAATTAATCCCTGTACTTTCTATTGGCCAAGATTGAGTTTGGAGGTAAAAAAAATACCTTTTTCCGGGACTAAGTTTCCTCTGAGTACCTGGAAACATGATGTTTAAGATGATAAACTTTTAGGGTACAATTAGATTGCAGGGCTAGCATCAGTTAATAATGTCTGAATATGATACATAAATCCATAATATTTTTTATTAAAATTGAAATCAATTTCTTTATGACAGGAATTTTCCTAATACATTCTCAATTGGTTACTAAGATAGAAATGTTGTAATTAGATGGAGGAGTGGAGGATGTTAGCAACAGTGGAATTATATATAATTAAAAGGGCATAACCAAAAGTTGGAATTACAGACGTAAGAAACATATTTACTTATTTTTATAAGAAAAAAACTTGCATTTATATCAAGCAAATCGCAAATTCAGTGACTTCTGTTATATACGTGAAGTACAGTAGCCATGCTAACACCAGCAAAACCCCATAAACAGTCATTAGATGAATGGCAAGCTGATCCTTTTTCTGTGGTTGCAGTATGCAATAATCTAATGGCATCCGTCCATCTCTGGAGATGATGGACTGCTCCCAGGATGTATGTCACTTCTGCATTGATTATCGCCTGCTGTGGCTGTCGAGGCTGATTCATGAGTGGCAGTCCTTCCACAACTGGCACGGATGAATATCATTGGTCCAAAGTTGACTGATGTTCTTCCTTATGGCCAGGTCTCTCTTCCGCCATCTGGTCATTTCTTTTGTTGTCATTTTCTTTCCACTTGCTTCCTGACTGCTTGTCTCCAGGCACTCTGGTCAGCAGTGAGGACTTCCCAAGTGTCATCTCTGATCCTGGTCAACTTGAGGTCTCACTTACAGACACCTTTGCACTGCAGACATGGTCAACCTGTTGGTCTTGAGCTGATAGCAAGCTCACCATAGAGCATGTCTTTGGGCGTGCGGCCATCAACCATTCGGCTCACATGGCCCAACCAATCAAGTCACCTCTGGCTTGAGAGCAAACATGCAGGGTGCCTGCGCATTGGTGTATTTCCATATTTGGTACTCTTTAGAGGGAGGTGATAGCATAGTGACATGGTCACTGGACTAGTAAACCAGTGACTCAGGGAAATGCTCTGGGGACCCAGGCTCAAATCCCTCCATGGCAGTTGGTGGAATTTGAATTCAATAAGTCTAATGATGACCATGAAACATTGTTGATTGTTGTAAAAATCCATCTGGTTCACTAGAAATCTGCCATCCTTACCTGGTCTGGCCTATATGTGAATCCAGACTCTCAGCAATGTGGTTAACTCTGAACTGACACCCATGAATGAATTTTTTTAAAACTGTCTCGCCAGGAGATGCCCAATATCCAATTGAAGCAGCAAAGGTGAAAGCTCTTCAGCCTCTTTTCTTGGCTTGCATATGTTGTCCATGCCTCACTACTGTAAAGGAGAGCTGAGAACACACAGAGCTTTGTATTTTTGGTTAGTTTGCCACTGGTCCAAACTCAAATTCTCAAATTTGACATCTCAGCTGCAGCATTGGGAATCCTGGTGCTGATTTTGGCATCAAGGGACAGATTGGTGGTGATCATTGTTCCAAGGTGTCGATGACCTCCAGAGTGAGGTTGTCAATGTTGATGGAAGGTGGAGCCTCCGTGTCCTGGCCCATGACTTTGGTCTTCCCGGCACTAATTAACAGTCTAAACTCCTTGCAGGCCCAGGGGATCTGATCCACAAGCTCTTGCAAGTGAATTTCAGTATGGAATGCCAGCACAGCATCATTGGCAAACAGCAACTCGTGGACTAGGACAATATGCACCTTGGGCTGAAATTGACTGTTCCTGTTGACGGCAGGCATCATGGCAGGTGTGAGCAGACAATATGGCGAAGGTCAAAAATTGATATTACGCCTTCATGAAACCAGCTTGCTATTGTCTGCCCTGCCAGGCCACATTTCCTGCCATCTAATGTTAGGAACTTAATTTTAATGCATTTGTATCTTATCATTTTTCCCATACACTGGAATCATCCCCCCTCATGTCAAATTTACGTCCCAGAATGGCATGATTTACAACCGTCTTTAAAAGGCGGTTGTAAAAACTAACCTTGCGAGCTGAACTTTGAGGAGAACTCAGAGGTGAGAGCACAAAGCTCACGAGGATTGCCCATAGGACATCAAAGAAGAGGTGCAGTGCATTCGGGAGGGACACAGGCAAGTCACTTTTTTTCTTGGCTGGCTTTCAGCGCAGTGCTGGGGCAAAGGCTCCAGTGCGGGTGGGGCAGGGCACCACAGACTGAAGGAAGTACACAAGCCCATACCTAGAGGAGGCCGGGTGAGGGAAGCGGCCACGCACTTGGAAAAGCTTGTCAAAAGTGAGCATTCTTCTGCAGCTGAGACCGTTCAGCTGCAACTCCATTGACATGCTTGGAGTCGGGCCTCTGAAGTATTTCTGCCCACTCAAGCAATGCAAAAGCATGAATGTGCCACCAAATGCTCCAGAACTTTTCACCCCTCAGGTGCAGACTGCAAATTAATGTGCATTTTAGGAGGCAGCAGAACAATTGGCCGACTGGGCAGTTGGTGGAATTTGAATTCAATAAGAATCTGAAGAAGATTCATATGGACTCGAAACGTTAACTCTGTCTTTCTCTCCACAGATGCTGTCAGACCTGCTGAGTTTATCCAGCACTTTTTGTTTCAGATTTCCAGTATTTTGCCTTTATCAAGTTGTAGGATCACTGGGACCGTTTCTGGGGAAGGTGGGACCTGTACAAGTGGGACGGTCTACATCTGAACCAGAGCGGGACTAGCATCCTTGCGGGCGGGTTTGCTAGTGCTGTTGGGAGGAGTTTGAACTAATTCGGCAGGGGGAGGGAACACAGAATGTTAGCAGAATAGGGACACATCATAATACAGTAAAACAATCAAGTCAGAGGGAGTAGAGCTGCAATAAGCTTCAAAGGAGTAAGACAAGGCTGTATGGCCTCTAATACTAGGAGTATTGCAGGTAAAATGGATTAGTTAAGGGTGAGGATTGACTCGTTGAATTGTGATATAGAATCCATCACTGAAACTAGGTTGAGGGAAGGGCAGGATTGGCGGCTCAACATTCCAGGATATAGAATCTTCAGGCGAGACGAGAGGTGGTAAAAGAGGAGGAGGCATCGCATTATTAGTTAAGCAGTCAGTTACTGCAGTGAGGAGAGATGATATCTGGGAGGGGGCATCGAATGAAGCTTTCTGGGTAGAGGTTAGGAATGAAAAAGGGGCAACCACATTATTAGGTGTTTATTATAGACCCCCAGATTGTCAGTGGGAAATTGAGGAGCAAGTATGTGCACAATTCGCGAAGGTGTGTAAAAACAATAACAATAGGGTAATTATATTAGGTGATTTCAACTTCCCCAACATTAATTGGGAAAGTCATAGTGCTAAGGGCTTGGATGGAGTGGATTTCTTGAAATGTGTACAGGAGAACTTTTTAGGTCAATATGTAGAGAGTCCAACAACGGACGGTGCAGTGCTGGACCCAATGTGGGGAATGAAGCCGGACAAGTGGCTGAGATGGTGGTGGGGGAGCATTTTAGTGATAGCGACCACAACATGGTACAGTTTAAGTTTGTTATGGACAAAGAAATCGACAAGTTGCAAAGAAGTGTTTTGGACTGGGGGAGAGCGGAGTTTAGTAAAATAAGGCAGGATCTGGCCAAGGTAGACTGGGAACAGTTACTTGTGGGAAAATCTACAGAGGAACAGTGAGGGGTGTTCAAAAAGGAAATGAGGAAGGTACAGGCTCAACATGTTCCCTCTAGGATGATAGGAAGGAGTAACAACCCAAGAGAACCATGGATGACCAGAGATATTCAGGTTACGATGAGAAGGAAAAGGGAGGCTTTTAGCAGGTACAAGGGGAGCAAATCAGCAGAGGCATTAGTGGAGTACAGACAGTGCAGGGTGGAGTTTAAGAAAGCAATTAGGAGAGCAAAGAGGGGAAATGAGAAAGCTCTGGCTGGTAAAAGTAGGGAAAATACCAAGATATTCTATAAGTATATCAATGGGAAGAGGATAACCAGGGAAAGAGTAGGGCCCATAAGGGACCAAGGGGACAATCTATGGGTGGAGCCAGAGGGCATTGCTAGAGTGTTGAATGAATATTTCACATCTGTCTTCACCCAAGAGAATGAGGATGAAGGTATCGAACTCGGGGAGAGAGACTGCAAGGTTCTTAAGCAAATTAAAAAGGGAGTGACAAGGTATTGGAGGTGTTGGCAGGCTTCAAAGTGGACAGATCTCCAGGTCCATATGATTTGTGTCCCAGACTGCTGAGGGAGGCAAGGGAAGAGAACGCAGGGGCTCTGACCCAAATTTTTAATTCCTCTCTGGCCACGGGGGAGGTGCCAGGGGACTGGACTATAGCTAACGTGGCTCTGCTATTAAAGAAGGGTTGTAGAGATAAGCCAGGGAACTACAGGCCAGTGAGTCTCATGCCAGTGGTAGGGAAACTATTGGAGAAATTTCTGAAGGAGAGAATCTACCTCCACTTGTAGAGGCAAGGTTTGATCAGGGATAGTCAGCGTGGCTTTGTCAGAGGAATGTTATGCCTAACAAATTTGATTGAATTTTTTGAGGAGGTGATCAGGTGTGTAGATGAGGGTGGTGTAGTTGATGTAGTTTATACGGATTTCAGCAAAGCCTTTGACAAGGTCCTGCATGGGAGACTTATAAAGAAGGCAAAGGCACATGGGATACAGGGTAATTTGATAAGGTGGATTCAAAATTGGCTTAGTTGTAGGAGGCAGAGGGGGAATGACAGAAGGATGCTTTAGTGACTGGAAGCCAGTGTCCAGTGGCATACCGCAGGGATCTGTGCTCAGTCCCCTATTATTTGTCATTTATATAAATGACATAGATGACTATGTGGGGGGTAGGATTAGTAAGTTTGCAGATGACACAAAGATTGGCCGGGTGGTTAACAGTGATGTTGAGTATCTTGAGCTATAGGAAGGTATAGACGGGATGGTCAAATGGGGAGATAAGTGGCAGATGGAATTTAACCCTGAAAAGTGTGAGGTGATACACTTTGGAAGGAGTAATTTGACAAGGAAGTATTCAATGAACGGCATGACACTAGGAAGTTCTGAGGAACAAAGGGACCTTGGGGTGTGTGTCCATAGATCTCTGGAGGCAGAGGGGCATGTTAGTGGGGTGGTGAAAAAGGCATATGAGACACTAGCCTTTATCAATAGAGGCATAGATTACAAAAGTAGGGAGGTCATGTTGGAGTTGTATAAAACCTTGGGGAGGCCAAAGCTGGAGTACTATGTGCAGTTCTGGTCACCACATTATAGCAAGGATGTGATTGCACTGGAGGGGGTGCAGAGGAGATTCACCAGGATGTTGTCTGGGATGAAACATTTAAGTACTGAAGAGAGGTTGGATAGGCTTGGGTTGTTTTTGTTGGAGCAGAGAAGACTAAGGGGTAACCTGATCGAGGTGTACAATATTATGAGGGGCATGGACAGGGTGGAAAGGGAGCAGCTGTTCCCCTTAGTTGAAGGGTCAGTCACAAGGGGGCATAAGTTCAAGGTGAGGGGCAGGAGGTTTAGGGGAGATGTGAAGAAAAGCTTTTTTACCCAGAGGGTGGTGATGGTTTGGAATGCACTGCCTGGGAGGGTGGTGGAGGTGGGTTGCCTCACATCCTTTAAAAAGTACCTGGGTGAGCACTTGGCACGTCATAACATTCAAGGCTATAGGCCAAGTGCTGGTAAATAGGATTAGGTGGGTAGGTCAGATGTTTCTATTGTGTCGGTGCAGACTTGATGGTCTAAAGGGCCTCTTCTGCTCTGTGATTCTGTGAATTCCCTTGCGAAAGGTCACAGTCACTAGTGGAGGTGTTCACAGCACCTTGAAATGTCTTTAAGGTTTGGACCAGTATCCCCCATTATTCAAGCTAACAGCACAGCCTTACAGTGCAGGTTAGGAGAATGCCTGAGCTGAGAGCACAACACGCAGTCCAGCGGGTGAAGCTGCCACCAATCAGTCAAGGTGAGTAGGGTGGTGGGGGGGTTTCAGACAGCCATGAAGCACACTACACACTGGCCATCCAAGTGGTAGCCAGCACTCTCTGGCATGCATGAAGGGGCATTGAGATTTAACCAAGAGAGGCCCTTAATACACGTGTGCTAATCCACATCCGTCCCTTTGATTCTGCAGGAGGAAAACATCAGGATCATGGAGCCTGTGACCTAGCATTGTGCCTCATGACGTGGAGAGAGCAGAGAAGAAGGAGAAGAGAGCAACAGAGGCTTGCCAATGGGAGGAGAACCACCTTCAAGATGAAGGTGCAGCAGGGCCTCTTGCGCATGCAATTGAAGATCCACAGCGAGCCATCACTCGTAGGTGCCTCACTAGAGCCAGGGTCTATAGACCATGCTTGTCATTCCTACAAATGACTAATAACCAGTGTAGCTGAAGACTGCACATGGCCGGGGAACTGTTTGGACACATATGCCCCATGGTGACACATGAGTTTGATGCATATGCTGCAGGAATTGGCGCCATGGGGTCATAGGCATCCATGGCCAGTGGCTGTGAAAGTGATGGCGGTGCTCAAGGAGCCAACGGCTCCTTCCAGGTCTCCACAAGTGACCTGTGCAGGATCTCTCAAGCCTCCACCCACAAGTGTATCCAGGAGGTCACTGATGCCATCTTTGCCCAGAATCAGGAATGCCAGGAAGCAAGAATGCTGAGATTTGTGCAGATCTCAAGGGGCCTGTGGGAAGGGTTTTGAATTAATACTTTGTCTCCGTGTTTACAAAGGAAAGGGAGGATGTAGATATAGTAGTCCAGGAGGAACACTGCGAGATATTGGATGGGATAGTCATAAAGAGAGAGGAAGTACTCGAAAGGTTGAAATCCTTGAAAGTTAATAAGTCACCAGGGCCAGATGGATTGTTTCCGAGGCTGCTGAAGGAAGTTAGGGAGGAGATAGCAGATGCTCTGAGGAGGATTTTCCAATCTTCACTAGATACAGGGGAGGTACTGGAGGACTGGAGAAATGCAAATGTAGTTCCATTGTTTAAAAAGGGATCAAAGGAAATGCCAAACAATTATGGACAGTTAGTCTTACATCGGTGGTGAGCAAATTAGTAGAATCAATCCTGAGAGATAGGATTAACTGTCATCTGAAAAGGCATGGACTAGTCAGGGATGGTCAGCATGGATTTGTTAAAGGAAGGTCTTGCCTCACAAATTTGATTGAATTCTTTGAGGAAGTGACAAGAAGGGTTGATGAAGGTAGTGCAGTGGATGTTGTGTACATGGATTTTAGCAAGGCATTTGACAAGGTCCCACATGGCAGATTGGTCAGGAAAGTAAAGGCCCATGGGATTCAGGGTTATGTGACAAACTGGATAAAAGGTTGGCTTTGTAACAGGAAACAAAGGGTAATGGTCGATGGATGCCCTTGCGAATGGAAAGTTGTCTCAAGTGGTGTTCCACAGGGCTCGGTGTTGAGACCCTTGCTGTTTGTGTTATATATTAATGATTTGGAATTGAACGTGGGGGGCATGATTGGGAAATTTGCAGATGACACAAAGATTGGCCAATTAGTGGATAATGTAGAGGATAGCCATAATCTCCAAAACGATATAGATAGGTTGGTGGAGTGGGCAGTAAAGTGGCAGATGGATTTTAACATAGATAAGTGTGAGGTCATACACTTAGGGAGGTCAAACAGTTACAGGGATTACACAATAAATGGGAATATACTAAGAGGAGTAGATGAAGTGAGAGATCTTGGCGTACAAGTACACTGGTCCCTGAAGGCAACAGTTCAAGTAGACAAGGTTGTAAAGAAGGCTTATGGAATGCTCTCCTTCACTGGTGG
Organism: Carcharodon carcharias; assembly: GCF_017639515.1. Lineage (NCBI taxonomy): Eukaryota > Metazoa > Chordata > Chondrichthyes > Lamniformes > Lamnidae > Carcharodon > Carcharodon carcharias. The sequence goes on from NC_054470.1 coordinate 161,392,988, forward strand.
AAGTATAGAATATAAAAGTAAGGATGTAATGTTGGAATTGTATAAAACACTAGTGAGGCCACAACTGGAGTATTGTGTGCACATTACAGGAAGGACGTAATAGCCCTGGAGAGAGTGCAGAGGAGGTTTACAAGAATGTTGCCAGGGTTAGAAAAGTGTAGCTATGAGGAGAGATTGGATAGATTGGGGTTATTTTCCTTAGAACAGGAAGAGGAGATTTGGATTGGCCGCAAATTCCCAGAGTCACCTGGGTGGATGGCCCCAGGATTCAAGTTGCTCGTCCTCCTCCCTATGAGTAACCGACAGCCGCTAGCTGACTCATTGAGAAGGGGAAACTGGAGCAAGATCAAGCTGCCCCGCATCCCTCTTGCATTGATGCTGTTGGAGGCTAATTATGGCATCAACAATGGAGTTCATCCCATGCAGCAGTGCAGGACCAATGTCCTGGACCAGGGTCTCCATGGTGGCCACCATCCTGCCAATGTTCACCTCAGTGCGCCGGCATAACGGCACTATCACCTCAGACTGAAGGTAGAAGGACTCCTCCATTGTCCTTTGCACTCTGAGGAGTGCACCAGACCTCCCTTCCAGATGTTCCTTTTCAGCTCCAGCAACCGATTTTGCCTCCAGCAGTCCTCTGAGTGCCGATGACCTCAGATGTCCCTGCCTCCACCTGCTGTACATCAGACTGTGTGCTGTGCTCACCGGAATGTGATCCCAAGGCTGCGCTACATCTAGGTCCCACCAAGGGGTGGAGGGTGTTGGTGAGCGCTGTGACAGGTCTTCAACAGCGCTGCCCTCAGGGTCCTCATCAGAGGTGCTCTCGGTGCTGGAGCCGGGGTCAAGTTTGCCTGAGGGTGACATGTCAGATGTGCCTAGGAGAGCTTGCTAGACACGTTACACACAGAATGGCAGACTCAGATTAACATTGACAGAGGGACAATGTGGTGCAGGATCCTCACATAGATGCTTGCCATCACTGCAGGAGTGGTCCACATCCATTCCAGTCAGCTCCAACATGTGACTCTCGAATGGAGTGAGGACCTTGATGTCCGGCATTCCATGTCCGGTCTGGGACCTCTTCCTTTGTGCGCAATCTTATCCTGCATAAATGCAGTTGAAGAGAGTGTGAGCAAGGCACATTCCAGGCTAAATGAGAAGGATGCCATGCATGCGTGTGTGCTGAGTGGAGCCATGGATGGGATGAGGAGGCGATCTCCAGAGACGAGGCCAGATAGAGATGTGAGGGTGTGTGAGATGTCCCTTGAGCTGGCAGTGAGTAAGATGCCAGTGAATGTGTAATGGGCTTGAGTGTGAGTTTACAGTGATAAGATGGTTGATTTACCCTGGTGGCACAGGTGAGGTCATTCATCCGCTTTTCTGCACTGGATGGCTGACCTCTTGTGCGCAGCATTGGCACTGACCACCTCTGCCACTGCCTCCCCAGCTGGAGTGGTAAGACTGGGCCTCCTGCAGCTAGAGCAAGGGTAAAAGACATCACAGTGGGCCTCCATAGTGTCCAGAAGGAATCCCAGGGAATTGGGGTCTGCACTCTTCTTGGCTTTTGAGGCCATGTCTTCACCGAACAAATCTTGGCCTGCAAGCATTGAGCAGTGTACGCGCGGTTTCAGTTTTAAATATGGCACCCGGAGTGAGGAAGCGGTGAGGTAACGGCATGGCAGGCATATCGGAAGCCGACCGCCAGTGATTCGCCATGTTTCACATGACTGCAAAATTTCAGGTGGGAAGGGGACGGTATGACGCAAAAATCCGCCATTGCGACTGGACAGGTAAAACATCTTTCACACCCTCTCCGCACTTAGTGCGAATATGGGAAGCTTGGCATGCAGTCTTGCCCAATTGAACAGCTTGCTGGCAGCTCTGACATGGAGGTAGCCACTCTCATTTTAGTCGCTGAAAGTGTGCAATAACAGCATGAAAAAAAATATATCGAACAGAGTCGGTGCCAGGATGTAGCCTTACTTTGCCCTGGTAATGATCAGGAAAGCGCCTGATTTTGCTCCATTGTAACTCTCAGAATTGTGCATGTTCTTGTGGAAAGAAGGAAAGATGCCCCAGAGTCCAGGCAGGCAGCCTATTTTCTGCAGCAGTTTAAAGAGTCTGCTTCTGCTGACAAGGTTGAAGGCCTTGGTCAGGTCTCTCTCTGAAGGCAATGTAGAGTGGTCTGCACTGTTTGCTGCGCTTATCCAGTAACAAGATGAACGAGATTTCCATGGAGGAAAAGCAGAAAATCATCCTTTTTTTTGAGTGTACATGGCAGTAAGACATACAATCTCACTTGCAATCTGACAGCCCCAAGTGTGCCCAATTCTAAGTCCTACAATGAATTGGTGGACCTCGTGAAAACACACTTCCATCCAATAATAATGCAGCGCTTTAAATTTAATTCCAGAGTTAGGACCCTGGGAGAGTCCATCGCAACTTATTTAGCGAACCTTAAGCAGTTGACAGAACACTGACTTCGGGGACCCATTTAAATGATTTGCTGCGGGACCGATTAGTCTGTGGAGCTCAGGACGACGCCATTCGAAGCCATTTACTCGCAGAGGTCAATATCGACTTTAAACATGCCCTAGAAATCTCCCTCGCCATGGAAAGTGCAGGCTTTGTAACACATACAACATGGCACCGTTCTTCATGTGGGGCGGGAACCTACCACCAGACGTGGCGCGAAAACCAGACCCACAGCATCGAAGCGAGATGCAAAGTATGCTGCTGGAAACATGAAAAGGCCCAGTAGAAACACTTCAGCAGCAACTCCAAGAGTAAGTTGTCATAGATGTGGAGGTGACCACGGAGCAGACACCTGTAAATTCATGGAGACAGAATGCCATCACTGCCATAAGAAAGGCCACGCAGTAAGGCAATGCAGGGCTCGTTGAAACAGCCGGTGAAGCAGCAAACCAACATAATTGAATTAAAGAATATAGCAGGACTTGAAGCTGCCGACACCAATCTCTATTCCCTGTATAATGTAACCACCGTAAAAACCGAACCTATCACTGTGACAATCCAAGTTAATGAAAAGCCACTAATAATGGAGGTGGATATGGGAGCCTCAGTTACGGTGGTGGGAGAGCACATTTTCAAATACCTTACTGACGGTACACAGCCTGGAGCAAACAACTGCTAAATTAAAAACATACATGGGAGAAACTGTTCAGGTAAAGAGCATCACTAAATATCAGTGTTTTACAGGCAACAGACAGTCCAGCTGCCTGTGATAATAGTGAAAGGAGAAGGACCCAGTCTTTTAGGCCGAGACTGGCTACAGAAGATCAAGCGTGACTGGTCTGAGATATTTCAGGAGGAGTTCTTGAACGGCTAAGAAAATACAACATGGTTTATCGGGATGAATTGGGGAAGTTAAAAGGTGTGCAAGCCAAGATATGTGGATCCTCAGGCGATACCTGACTGACGAAGTAAGGCAGCAAAACTAGACAAAACTATTCCGAGGGTAGACAACTTATATGCAAAGCTGGCCGGAGGCAAGTCCTATACAAAATAGGATATGAGCCACACCTACCAACAATTAGAACTGGATAGCATGTCGAGAGAATACGTGACTATTTACACAGACAAGGGTCTTTATCAGTACACTTGCTTACCCTTTGGATTCTCGTCTGCATACGCTATCTTCCAGAGAACAATGGAGAGTCTTTTGCAAGGACTTCTCCAAGTAGTAGTCTACCTAAATGATGTTCTAATCACAGGATCAACAAAGACCAAGCACTTGGCCAACCTGCAGGAAGTGCTAGGAAGATTCATGAAAGCCAGCATACTGTTAAAGAAGGAAAAATGCACATTTCAAGTGCCAGCAGTTACTTACCTGGGTCACAGGGTGGACGCCATGGGTTTGCATCCGGCATAAGAGAAAGTTCAGGAATAAAAGATGCGCCCTCACCATCCAATGTAACCAAAATCAAGTCCTTCCTGGGTATGATCAACTACTATAGCTGCTTCTTGCCTAACTTACCAACAGTGGCAGCATTACACTTCACAGAATCACAGTGCAGAAGAGGCCCTTCTTCGGCCCATCGAGTCTGCACCGATACGTGAGAAACACCTGACCTACCTACCTACCTAATCCCACTTACCAGCATTTGGCCTATAGCCTTGAATGTTATGATCTGCCAAGTGCTCATCCAGGTCCTTTTTTTTAAAGGATGTGAGGCAACCTGCCTCCACCACCGTCCCAGGCAGTGCATTCCAGACCGTCCCCACCCTCTGGGTTAAAATATTTTTCCTCACATCCCCCACCCCCCGCCCCCAAAAACCTCCTGCCCCTCACCTTGAACTTATGTTGCCTCGTAAATAACCCTTCAACTAAGGGGAACAGCTGATCCCTATTCACCCTGTCCATGCCCCTCATAATATTGTACACCTCAATCAGGTCACCCCTCAGTCTTCCCTGCTCCAACAAAAATAACCCAAGTCTATCCAACCTCTCTTCATAACTTAAATGTTTCATCCCAGGCAACATCCTGGTGAATCTCCTCTGCACCCCCTCCAGTGCAATCACATCCTTCCTATAATGTGGCGATCAGAACTGCACACAGTACTCCAGCTGTGGCCTCACCAAGGTTCTATACAACTCCAACATGACCTCCCTACTTTTGTAATCTATGCCTCGATTGATAAAGGTAAGTGTCCCATATGCCTTTTTCACCACCCCACTAACATGCCCCTCTGCCTTCAGAGATCTATGGACACAAATGCCAAGGTCCCTTTGTTCCTCTGAACTTCCTAGTGTCATGCCGTTCATTGAATACTTCCTTGTCATGTTATTCCTTCCAAAGTGTATCACCTCACACTTTTCAGGGTTAAATTCCATCTGCCACTTATCTGCCCATTTGACCATCCTGTCTATATCTTCCTATAGCCCAAGACACTCAACCTCACTGTTAACCACCCGGTAAATTTTTGTGTCATCCGCAAACTTACTAATCCTACCCCCCACATAGTCATCTAATGACAAATAATAGGGGACCCAGCACAGATCCCTGTGTTACGCCACTGGACACTGGCTTCCAGTCACTAAACCATCCTTCTGTCATCACCCCCTGTCTCCTACAAGTAAGGAAATTTTGAGTCCACCTTATCAAATTACCCTGTATCCCATGTGCATTTGCCTTCTTTATAAGTCTCCCATGTGGGACCTTGTCAAAGGCTTTACTTAAATCCATATAAACTACATCAACTACGTTACCCTCATCTACACACCTGGTCATCTCCTCAGAAAATTTAATCAAATTTGTTAGGCATAGCCTCCCTCCGACAAAACCATGCTGACTATCCCTGATCATACCTTACCTCTACAATTGGAGATAGATACTCTCCTTCAGAACTTTCTCCAATAGTTTCCTTACCACTGACGTGAGACTCACTGGTCTGTAGTTCCCTGCCTTACCACTATAACCCTTCTTAAATAGCAGAACCATACTAGCTGTTCTCCAGTCCTCTGGCACCTCCCCCGTGGCCAGAGAGGAATTAAAAATTTGGGTCAGAGCCCCTGCGATCTCCTCCCTTGCCTCCCTCAGCAGTCTGGGACACAAATCATATGGACCTGGAGATTTGTCCATTTTTAAGCCTGCCAACACCTCCAATACCTTGTCACTCCCTATATCAATTTGCTTAAGAACCTTGCAGTATCTCTCCCCGAGTTCAATGCCTTCATCCTCATTCTCTTGGGTGAAGACAGATGTGAAATATTCATTCAACAATCTAGCAATGTCCTCTGGCTCCACCCAAAGAATGCCCCCTTGGTCCCTTATGGGCCCTACTCTTTCCCTGGTTATCCTCTTCCCATTGATATACTTATAGAATATCTTGGTATTTTCCCTACTTTTACCAGCCAGAGCTTTCTCATATCCCCTCTTTGCTCTCCTAATTGCTTTCTCAAGCTCCACCCTGCACTTTCTGTACCCCACTAATGCCTCTGCTGATTTGCTTCCCTTGTACCTGCTAAAAGCTTCTCTTTTCCTTCTCATCGTAACCTGAATATCTCTGGTCATCCATGGTTTTCTGGGCTTATTACTCTTTCCTATCATCCTAGAGGGAACATGCTGAGCCTGTACCCTCCCCATTTCCTTTTTGAACACCCCTCACTGTTCCTCTGTAGATTTCCCCACAAGTAGCTGTTCCCAGTCTACCTTGGCCAGGTCCTGCTGTATTTTGCTAAAATCCACTGTCCCTCGATCCAAAACATTTTTTTGCAACTTGTTGATTTCTTTGTCCATAACAAACGTAACCTGTACCATGTTGTGGTCGCTATCACTAAAATGCTCGCCCACCAGCACCTCTGCCACCTGTCCGGCTTCATTCCCCAGAATTAGGTCCAGCAATGCACCGTCCCTTATTGGACGCTCTACATATTGACCTAAAAAGTTCTCCTGTACACATTTCAAGAAATCCATTCCATCCAAGCCCTTAGCTCTATGTCTATCCCAATTAATGTTGGGAAAGTTGAAATCACCTAATATAATTACCCTATTGTTATTGTTTTTACACACCTCTGCAAATTGTGCACATATTTGCTCCTCAATTTCCCGCTGACTAGCTGGGGGCCTATGATAAACACCTAATAATGTGGTTGCCCCTTTTTTATTCCTAAGCTCTACCCACAAAGCTTCATTCGATGCCCCCTCCAAGATATCATCTCTCCTTATTACAGTGACTGACTCCTTAACTAATAATGCAATGCCTCCTCCTCTTTTACCCCCTCCCCTGTCTCACCTGAAGATTCTATATCCTGGAATGTTCAGCTGCCAATCCTGCCCCTCCCTCAACCAAATCTCAGTGATGGTTACTATATCACAGTTCCATGTGTCAATCCTCACCCTTAACTCATCCGTTTTAACCTGTAATACTCCTGGCATTAAAGTAATTAAAGTAGGGGCCATACAGCCTTGCCTTACTCCCTTGAAACTTAATGCAGCTGTACTCCCCCGACTTGATTTTTTTGCTGCATTATGATGTGTCCCTATTCTGCTAACATTCTGTGTCCCCTCCCCCTGCCGAATTAGTTTAAACTCCTCCCAACAGCACTAGCAAACCCACCCGCAAGGATGTTAGTCCTGTCTTCAGGTCCCACCTTCCCCAGAAACAGTCCCAGTGATCGAGGAATCTAAAACCCTCCCTCCTGCACCAACTCCATTGGTCATGGAATTCACAACAAGAAGAAGCCTTTGTGAAAGTAAAGAAACTGTTGCATTCGTCATGTTTATTGGTACCCTGTAACCCATCAAAATGTTGATATTAACATGTGATGTGTCTCCTTATAGTGTAGAAGCAGTGTAATCACATAGCCAATGGGTGTTTCTGATCCATTTTCTATACTATGTCTCAAGAACCCTCTCCACAGCCGAGAAGGGTTATTCCCAGCTAGAAAAAAGGTTTATCGGTGGTATCCAGGGTGAAAAAATTCTACCAGTACCTACATGGATAACATTTCACCATTGTGTCAGATCATAAAACATGATGGGTTTATTCAGTGAGGATAAGGTCAATAGCACCAGCAAGAACACAACGTTGGGCTCTGGCATTATCTGCGTATGAGTATACTTTTATATACTGCCCTGGCTTACACATTGCAAATACGGATGCACCCAGTCATCTCCTGTTACCAGATAGCATTGTACATGCTCCTGTTCCACAAGAAGTTGTTATATTTCTGAATTTCTTGGATTCTTTGCCTGTGTGTGAGAGGCAAATTAGAAATTGGACGAACTGAGATCCAATATTGTCCAAAGTCAGAGACTTGGTTTTGCAAGGATGGTCAAATTCACTTTATCTAAAGATTTGAGATCACTCCATGCCAGAAACTGAAAAGATGGAATTTTGCTGTGGAGATCAAGAGTTGTTGTCCCATCACAAGGTAGTGAAGCTCTGTTAAGAGTGGTTCTCTGTGTGCATCCAGGCATATTGAAGGTGAAAATGCTTGTGCAAAGCCATTTCTGGTGGCTAGTCGTTGACAGTGACATTGAAAGTATGGTCAAGCACTGTCTCCACTGTCAGCAACAACAGAAGTTGCCTGTTTCAGCTCCACTGCATCTGTGGGAGTGGCCAGGTCAACCCTGGCTTAGACTACATATTGATTATGTAGGACCATTCTTAGGTACCATGTTTTTGTTGATTGTAGATGCACATTCTAAATGGATGGATGCATACGAAGTCAGATCACCAACATCAAGCGCATCTGCGTCACTGTTTTAGCATGCATGGTCTACCTGAAATTGTTGTTTCTAATAACGGTACAGCCTTTACCAGAACAGAGTTTCAGAAATTCATGGATCTGAATGGAATCCACCACATAAAGACAGCCCCTTGGCATCTCTCATCAAATGGTTTAGCGGAGAGAAGTATGCAAACTTTCAAGTCTGGTATGAAAAGGTTATCAGAAGATATTCTAGAATCTCGATTTTCCCTCTTTCTTTTCAGCTATCATACAACACCACATTTAGCTCCATGTTTAACATCGTCTGAATTATTGAAACGTCACCTATGTACACGGTTAAGATAGAGCAGAATCAGAGTAATCAAAAATTGAACCATGACATACTACAGGACCTTTTTGTTTTATTCGTTCATGGGATGTGGGAGTCACTGGCTAGGCCAGCATTTGTTGCCCATCCCTAATTGCCCTTGGTCAGTGGGCATTTTAATAGTCAACCACATTGCTGTGGGTCTGGAGTCACATGTAGGCCAGACCAGGTAAGGGTGGCAGATTTCCTTTCCTAAAAGACATTAGCAAACCAAATGGGCTTTTATGACAATAGGCAATAGCTTTGTGGTCAACCAGAATTTTATTGAATTGAAATTTCACCATCTGCTATGGTGGGATTCAAACCCAGGTCCCCAGACCATTACTCTGAGCCTCTAGAATACTTGTCAAGTGACAATACTGCTCTGCCACACCTCTCCCTACTGGTTCCAGTCTTCCATAGTCACATCATAAGGATTGATTCTGCCGAAGTGGCATGACTGGCGAGTAGTCCTTCCTCCTCCTTCTTCTTAAGATTCAATGTACTCATGTAACACGGTGAGGTACAGAGTTGAAGCCATTTTACCCTCGTTGCCAAATGCAATGACCTGAAGGAGCAGACAAGTTTCAACAAGAAACAACTGAACTTTATTACAGAGAGCTTTTCAGGTGCTACGCACTCCAATCAGGACTCTCATCAGGAATCACCTCCCCTACCCCACCCCCTGGATTACCCATGCTTAGGGCTCCCATGGTCGGAGACTTCCAGAACATCATGTAACCCACGATAGACAGCAGGAGTGGCTATACCTTCAGTTACTATATCATCAAAAGTGGAAGACTGGCACTGCTGTAGCATCTCCATGAACTTTTGTGTCCCTGGAAGGAAAGATTTGTGCCTCAAGACATGGGTGATGCAAATAATAGTCACCTTGTGCAAAAACAAAGGGGACTGCAGTGACTGCAATAATTATTGAGGCATTTCCTTGTTAAGTATCATGGGGAAAATCTTTGCTCGCATTGCTCTGACCAGATTACAGACCCTGGTTTCACATATATACCCTGAGTCTCAGTGCAGCTTCAGAACAGGCAGGTGGCCAGTTGACATGATTTTCTCATTCCGGCAGTTACTTGAGTCCTGATCAAGCGTTTGAAAAGCTCTCTGTAATAAAGTTTTTACTTGTTTCTTATTGAAACCTGTCCACTCCTTTTGAGTCATTACAGATGATTTGAATGCCATCATTTTCTGGGGCTTTACCACTGATAAGACAGTCACTAACCTTGTTGAGCTCTACTATGGTGGGCTCTCTGTCCAGCTCCTCATGACAGGAAAGTCTGGAATAGCAGTGGCCATGTTCTCCATTGTGTAGAATTTGAGGTAGTGCCCCGTCCACTTATCCAACAGCTTGTTATGTTCAGTGATCATCCTTTTCTTGTCTTCAAGAGGCTGATTTGGTTTCTGGGCCTGAGCCTGTTGCTTTCTTGATTCCTTCATACACCCATCTATCATCCCTGGATTCTGGAGCAGATTGTATGCTGTTGCACAGTTTCAACCAGTATCAATGTGGAGCAGTGCTGAGCAGTCTGCTGAAACATGATTCTGGCAACTTGGAGAGCATCTAGATTTTGCTTACTGGAGACTTGCTTGTAGTTTATGAGTGCATTCCTCTTGGCTGCAGTGACCGGCTCCATTTCAGTCCAATAAGCCTCAAAACAGTCAACATTCCTCGGATCTCTTTTCCTTTAGGCAGCGAGTGCAGAGTTATAGATGGTGTTGTGCAGACAATCCCACTTTGTCACCACTCTCTGGCCTTGGGCATTGTTGTCCGAAAGAGCCTGATCGAGGATGTTGAGGAAATCCTGGGTCATTTCTGGGTCAGTGGTATGGCAAGAATTGATCCAACCTCATTGAAGTGGTATAGCTTCTTTGGCTGAAGTCTGACCTTGCTACACATCAGGGAATGGTCATTCTCACAATCAATACCGATAATTGAGTGATGAAGATTCTTGATGTTACATCTGGTGATGATGAGATCTAACTTGTGCCAGTGGCATGATCTTGGATGTCTCCAGAACACTTTGTTTGGAACACCTTGCTTAGTCTGGAATTAGCTGTTCGTCACAGAGTCCATGGTTACAGTGTAGCTCCAAAGCCCCTGTCCATATTAATTCATCAAGCTGACTTCCCTGGTGTCCTATGCACGTTGGTCGGTATCCACCCTTGCATTGAAGTCACCTAGAAGGTATAGTCACTCAGTGCTGGGAATTCTGATGGCAGCATCAGGTGCCACATAGAATTGATCCTTGACATCTGGGGCGGAGCGTCAGTGCATAGATGCACATGAGGTTAACTGGGCCCACGCTTGTTGACAGGTGAAGTGGAGGGAGTCTCTTTGAACCTCCTGTAGGGTGTTCAACCATCACGAGTAAAGTGTCAAAAATAAAAACAAAAAACTGCGGTTGCTGGAAATCCAAAACAAAAACAAAAACAGAATTACCTGGAAAAACTCAGCAGGTCTGGCAGCATCGACGGAGAAGAAAAGAGTTGACATTTCGAGTCCTCATGACCCTGCCACAGAACTGAGTGAATATAAGGAGAAGGGTGAAATATAAGCTGGTTTAAGGTGGGGGTGGGGGGAGAGATGTTGGGGGTGTTGGTGGTGTGGTTTAGGGACAAGCAAGCAATGATAGGAGCAGATAATCAAAAGATGTCACAGACAAAAGAACAAAAGAACACAGAGGTGTTGAAGGTGGTGATATTATCTAAATGAATGTGCTAATTAAGAATGGATGGTAGGGCACTCAATGTACAGTTGTAGTGGGGGTGGGGTGGAAGGACGGGTGGGGTCGAAAGACTAGCGGGGCATAAAAGATTTAAAAATAATGGAAATAGTTGGGAAAAGAAAAATCTATATAAATTATTGGAAAAAACAAAAGGAAGGGGGAAGAAACAGAAAGGGGGTGGGGATGGAGGAGGGAGTTCAAGATCTGAAGTTGTTGAATTCAATATTCAGTCCGGAAGGCTGTAAAGTGCCTAGTCGGAAGATGCGGTGCTGTTCTTCCAGTTTACATTGGGCTTCACTGGAACAATGCAGCAAGCCAAGGACAGACATGTGGGCAAGAGAGCAGGGTGGAGTGTTAAAATGGCAAGCAACAGGGAGGTTTGGGTCATTCTTGCGGACAGACCGCAGGTGTTCTGCAAAGCGGTCGCCCAGTTTACCTTTGGTCTCTCCAATGTAGAGGAGACCGCATTGGGAGCAACGAATGCAGTAGACTAAGTTGGGGGAAATGCAAGTGAAATGCTGCTTCACTTGAAAGGAGTGTTTGGGCCCTTGGACTGTGAGGAGAGAAGAAGTGAAGGGGCAGGTGTTGCATCTTTTGTGTGGGCATGGGGAGGTGCCATAGGTGGGGGGTTGAGGAGTAGGGGGTGATGGAGAAGTGGACCAGGGTGTCCCGGATGGAACGATCCTACGGAATGCCGCCGGTGTGGGGGCGGGGGGTGCGGTGAAGGGAAGATGTGTTTGGTGGTGGCATCATGCTGGAGTTGGCGGAAATGGCAGAGTTTGATCCTTTGAATGCGGAGGCTGGTGGGGTGATAAGTGAGGACAATGGGGACCCTATCATGTTTCTGGGAGGGAGGAGAAGGTGTGAGGGCGGATGCGCGGGAGATGGGCCAGACATGGTTGAGGGCCCTGTCAACGACCCTGGGTGGAAAACCTCAGTTAAGGAAGAAGGAGGACATGTCAGAGGAATTGTTTTTGAAGGTAGCATCATCAGAACAGATGCGACGGAGGCGAAGGAACTGAGAGAATGGGATGGAGTCCTTACAGGAAGCGAGGTGTGAGGAGCTGTAGTCGAGGTAGCTGTGGGAGTCGATAGGCTTGTAATGGATATTGATGGACAGTCTATCACCAGAGATTGAGACATGAGAATGACACTGAGATTGAGACGAGTAAAGTGTCTTTTATTGTGAGACACACTCCATGCTCATATGTTAGCTCTTGAGATTTCCCCTGTCAGATGAATGTGTTGTGTTTCTCTTTAAGTGATCCACTTTGTATTGCAAGAAACTAAGCTCACACAATGCTCACATTGAGCCTTTTAAGTTTTTTGCTGATTGCAACTGTCTTGCATGTGTCATCAACCTGCAGAAGGTCATCAGTAAGGACAGGACACATGGCCCTCATATTCCAGCTTGTGATGCAAAAGACCGGTGTCTCCTCTGTTGAGTTTGTCTTGCCTGATGCATAGATTAGCAACCCGCCTGTCAATAGATGACTCTCTAAACTCCAAATGCCCATTGAAGCAAGCAGGCATGATGAGGCAGCATCTAACTGACTGGGGACTGCCCAGCTTAGGGCAGGCAATAGCTATCCAATGAGATACAATGAGCTCTCCCAACCACAGAAGTAACCTCTGGCACTCGTGTTCCACGTCAATCGAGCGAGATCTTATAACCAGTAACTGTTGCTTCCCATGTTGTGACAACGTAAACCACGAAGCTGGAATGCCCTCTACAGGGTGCAGGCCTGGGCAAATAGTATAGAGACCAATTAGTCTGTACTACCAAATAAACTTGAATATTGCTGAAAAAAGACGCTTTATCGAAGCTTTTCGGCTTGCACTCATCAGACAATCACACAAATACCAATGTTAGGGGAAGAGAGTGCTGATTAGTTGGCAAGTGGACTCTGATAGGGCCCAAACCATTTGCTCACCATGCAAGATTGATGCTGGGTGAGTGCCAGAGGTTACTTCTGCTGGTGGGAAACTCATCGCATCTCATTGGATAGCTATTGTCTGCCCTGGGCAGTCCCCAGTCAGTTAGTGCTGTCTCATCATGCCTGCTTGCTTCAATGGGCATTTGGAGTTTAGAGGGTCATCTCTCAACAGGCGGGTTGCTAATCTATGCACCAGGCAAGACAAACTCAACAGAGGAGACACCGGTCTTTTGCATCACAAACTGGAATGTGAGGGCCATGTGTTCTGTCCTTACAGATGACCTGGGTGCCTCAAAGACATCCTGAGTGATAATGGCTACACTGATCAGTTCATTTCCCACTGTGTCTCACGCAAACTCATGAATGGGCCTAAAGCTGCCACTTTCGGCCCTGAAAAGTGCCCAGCAAATCTCAGATTACTCTGGAAGGGCAAGGTACCTCAAAAATTTGAGCAACTGCTGAAGCTAGCTGTTTCACACTGCCACTATGCAGCAGCAACATGAGTGGAATTTACCATTAACAAGATGCTCCCGTCAAGCCAAAAAGACGTTCTGCCTATCACAAATGAGTTATGTGGTATATGAATTTCAGCGCAAGTGTGATGTTAGGTATGTAGGTCGTACATCCCAAAGATTGGCGGATCGTATCAACAGCATGTCCCTTCCGATGTTCACAAAGGACAAGGTACAGACCATACCCAACCAGTCAATGTTTGCAAAGCTCAAAACACAGTCTCCAACATCAGATGTGATTCTGCGACTGGACAACATTTTGTTAAATAATCTTCAGTGTTATAAGAATTACGCTGATAACCAATTTAAAATTGTCACTTGAGCTCGCAGTGTGGTACATTTGCATGGACTGGAAACTACATATATCAATACACAGGGACCTGTTCATTGCAGACAGAAAGAACATGTACACACATTGCGCCTATTCAGCTAAACAAAATAAGTGATAGCCATTCGCTGGTCAAGGCATTGCCCTGAGGAATGAACCAATCAGAGTCAAGCTGCCTGGTTTAAATTTCAAACAATGCTTGGCAGTTAACTGTCAGTCACCATTAACTGGTGGATTCTCCATGGCAACACCTCTACCAATAAGAGTCCACATGCCAGCCAATCAGCACTCTTCTCATACAATATAAAGCTGTTGCTTCCTCTGACATTGGTATTCTTGTGATTGTCCTGATGAATGCAAGACAAAAAGCTTCAACAAAATGTCTTTTCAGGAATGCTCATGCATGGAGATTCAGAGTTGCCCAAGCATCAGGACACTCCCTCTCAGCACTGCTAGTATTTTCCAAAGGAAAGGGTAAAACCAATACTGTTTGGTAACAGCTCTGATCCAGGAGTTGCTGGAAAGCTGCCTGATAGATGATAGATAATCATCTATAGGACTCCATTCTGGATTTTGTCAGGGTTTACTCCCTTAACCACCTTCTCTTCTGAGACACCCACAAGGCAATAAGGTTATTTCCCCAGACCTGGAGTTGGTTTGTGGGCACCAGATCAAAACCACACACCAGTGGGCCTATATAGCACACATTTGGGGCCCAGGTCTTCTACAAATCCCCAATAGTTTAGCTTGGATGTGCGAGTTTATATATGTCACCACGGAAAGGCACTGGATAGGACTTGCTGATGAAGAGGCCATGTATTGGCAAGAGAGGCTTATGCACTCAGCTCTCTTCCAGCCAGTGGTAAGAGCTGAAAGGAAGAGGTGACAAGCAGACTGACCACTATGCACCACCGACTATGCTAACACACTTAATATGTCACATCAACTAGAGCCATACAGTTGTGGTTTAAGTTGAGGGAAAATGTTGTCCAAGACCCAAAATTTTCTGCTCTTCTTCAAATAATGCATTGAGAGCATAACTACTTTGAAACATTGTAAGTCTAAGCCTATACCTTCTTCACCTCTGAGGAATGCAGTGGTAGAACACCTCACCATGGCAAAGGCCATAGGAGAGGTTTCAGGAAGGTACACTTCATTTATCCAAGGAGGTGTATAAGAAGAGAGGGATATGGAACATCTCCTTCAGATATATCAAGATTTCATTCAGATAATGTAACATAAAATAAGCTACTGAAATCCAATGCATCTTCTGAGGACAAATTGCAATGTCCACACATTCATTTCAGACACCTGAAGCACATCAGCATTTAGAGACCAGAATTTTCTACTCTTCCTCAATTAATGTCATAGGGTCATTATTATGCCGCAAACAGTAAATTCTACTGCATTAAAAAATATTTTCCCTCTATACAACTGTTTACTTTCGTAGAATTATAGTCGTCAACTGGGGTTTCAATTCACAGCCGGAGATCAATTATCCTCTTGAAACTGAATCCAGTTTCACTAGCGACAAAGCGAATGAGTTACGGCAATATTATGAGTGAGAAGCAAATAAATGCATGGTCATAATATTATAGGAGGACTTTAAACATTTGAATAAAATCCTTTCAGTTTAATGAAAATGGACGTAATTCTGCATGGTCTTGAAATTGCTGTTGGCCTTGTTAGTGATGCACACATGGCACATTCTTCTGTCTGCTATATTAGCAGAGGTGTTAACCCACTTAAAAGAAATAGTTTAAAGGCAGAACTAAATTAGCAGGTAGATGAACATAACATAAACATGTTGGGTGTATATCTTGCTGATTTTTCCAGTAATAATCCTTCAGTGTTCAAGAAATCACACTCTATTTGGTCCTGCCAGTCTCAAATTACAAGAATATAGATCTATTTACCTCTAAGGTCCACACCTAGAGTATTAACTGGGCTGTTCCCTTCACAGATGCTGACTGGCTGACTGTATGCTACAAGCCCTTTAGTAGTTTCAGATTTCCAGCATCTGCTGTATTTTGCTTGCTACTTAAATGTATTAACCTGTTTGGTTTATCGATGCAGCAATATCCTGGATGCAATTGCGCGTGACTGACTAACTGATACATCCCACATTATCACTGGGAACTAAAGAAGAAGTCAAGTAGTGTTGAAATTGAGTGTAGCTTTCGTTAGTGCAGAGGTATTATACCTGACAAACTGTAATGCTGTCTTTTTACTGCACCTTTGTGCTGGTACCATGTTGTGGTTCTTGTCATGCTAGCATCAAAAATACAAACTGGGTAATGCTACTAGTGTCTCACTGATTTTGAAAATGTTATTGCCCGTGACAGCATGAACTCAAAAGGAAAAATCACATTGGTAGCAGTCTGCACATAAGCAATAGCTCTTTATTTTCTGTCTCACAATTTATTTTCAATAACCTATTATAGCTTTTCTAAGGCCTTGACATTACCTCATGGGATTATAGCAGACAAATGCTTGTCAGAAATTCTTCTCCTTGCTATTTGGGAAAAGGCTTTAACCAATAATTATATGGATTAGCTCTTCCATTAATGTCAATGAATTTCAGGTGAATATAATAGGCTTTCGTATGATAAAAACAAAAAAACTGCAGATGCTGGAAATCCAAAACAAAAACAGAATTACCTGGAAAAACTCAGCAGATCTGGCAGCATCGGCGGAGAAGAAAAGAGTTGACGTTTCGAGTCCTCATGACCCTTCGACAGAACTTGAGTTCGAGTCCAGGAAAGAGCTGAAATATAAGCTGGTTTAAGGTGTGTGTGTGGGGGGCGGAGAGATAGAGAGACAGAGAGGTGGAGGGGGTTGGTGTGGTTGTAGCGACAAACAAGCAGTGATAATGTATGATAATGTCCCATGGTATAATTTAGGTTTGTGGAAAAGTTAGAATGAGTTGTATTAATCAGGAATAAAATTATAGTTAATATATAGTATGCAGAGAAAGATTTATAAAGAGAGAATGCAGAAAAGGGTTCGGCCAGAATCTCTCACCCAGGGTTAAACAATCAACATGTTAATTGAAACTCAACCTTGAATATATTCAATGACCTAACCCCCACTGCTCACTGGGAGAATTCCAAACACTAATGACCCTCTGAGAGAATAAATTCCTCCTCTTCTCTGTCTACATGGGAGATTTTTAAACTGCGCCTCCTAGTTTTAAATTCCCCCAAAAGGGGAAACATTCTCTCAGCATCTACCCTGTAAAGCCCTCTGTGGAATCTTATGTTTCAATAAGAATCATCGCCCATTCTTCTAACCTCCCACTCAACCTTTCCTCATAAGAAAAACCCCTCAACCCAGGAATCAGCCCAGTAAACATTCTCTGAACTAAGTCTGTCCTTCTTTAAGTAAATTGACCAAAACTGCATACAGTCCTCTAGGTTGTAGCCTCACCAATGCCCTGTACAGTTGTAGCAAAACATCCCTACTTTTATATTTCACCCCTTTGCAATAAAGGCCAACATTCTATTTGCCACAGAGATAAAAACAAAAAAACTGCGGATGCTGGAAATCCAAAACAAAAACAGAATTACCTGGAAAAACTCAGCAGGTCTGGCAGCATCGGCGGAGAAGAAAAGAGTTGACGTTTCGAGTCCTGTCGAAGGGTCATGAGGACTCGAAACGTCAACTCTTTTCTTCTCCGCCGATGCTGCCAGACCTGCTGAGTTTTTCCAGGTAATTCTGTTTTTGTTTTCTATTTGCCTTCCTAATTGCTTACTGTACCTGCATGCTTATGTTTGTGATTCATGTACAAGGACACCCAGATCCCTCTGTACTGCAGTATTCTGCAATCTCTCTCTACATTTAAATAATATTCTGCATTTCTATTTTTCTGTTAAAGTGGACAACCTCACATTTTCCAACATTATACTTCATCTGCCAAATTTTGCCCAATCACTTAACCTATCTATATCCCTTAGCAGACACTTTGTATCCGCTTCATGGCTTTCCTACTTATTTTCGTAATGTCAGTAAATTTAGTTACATTACAGTCGATCCCTTCATTCAAGTCATTGATGTAGATCTTAAATAGTTGAGGCCCCAAAACTGATCCCTGTGACACTCCACTAATTACAGTTTGCAAACCTGAAAATGACCCATTACCCCAGCTAAAAACAAAGTGCTGGAAAAACTCAGCAGGTCTGGCAGTCTGTGGAGAGAGAAGCAGAGTTAACGTTTTGTGTCCAATATGACTCTTCTTCAGAATAGTCCACTCCTAGAGTACTTTTAGCAATTTTGGTCAACTTCCTTAAAGAGGGAACATACCTCCATTGGAAACAGTTCAGGGGAGGTTCATTAGGCTGATTCCTGGATTGAGGGGTTTGTCTTATGAGGAAAGGTTGGGCCTGTACTCACTGGAGTTTAGAAGAATGGCAGGTGATCTTATTGAAACCTATAAGATTCCGAGGGGGCTTGACAATGTGTATGCTGAGAGGATTTTTCGCTCTCCACAGATGCTGCCAGACCTACAGAGTTTTTCCAGCATTTTCTGTTTTTATTTCAAATCTTCAGCATCCTCAGTAGTTTGCTTCCATTGATCTCCACTCTCTTGTTAGTCAGATTTCTATCCATGCTAATAATAAACCCTTATTTTGTGTCGTAACCTTTTGTGTGGCAACTTATTAAATGCCTTTTGGAAATCTAAGTACGCTACATCTACTACTTCCCCTTTATCCACCCTCCTTGTTACATCCTCAAAGTTCTAATAAACATGATTTTCCTTTCATAAAGCCATGTTGACTCTGCCTGGTTGCATTATGATTTTCTAAATGTCCTGCTACTACCTGTTTAATAATAGATTCTACCTTTTTCCCAATGACAGACATTAGGCTAACTGGCCGATAATTTCCTGCTTTCAGTCTCTTCCCCCAATCCACACCACCGCCCACTCCCCACCTTCTTGTACAGAGGTGCTACATTTGCGTTTTTCAAATCCGTTGGGACTAACCCGAATCTAAGGAACTTTGGGAGATCATCCACTATTTCTACAGCCACTTCTTTTAAGGCCCAAGGATGCAGGCCATCAGATCCAAGGGACTTATCAACCTTAAATCTCATTAGTGTTCCCATTACTTTTTCTCTAGTGATAGTGATTGTTTAATGACCCTTCTTCCCTTTTGCCTCTTGATTTTCTACTATTCTTGGGATGCATTTTTGTGTCGTCTTCTGTGAAGATGGGTGAAAAATATTTGTTCAAAGCCTCTGGCATTTCCTCATTTCCCATTAATTCCCCAGTCTCACCCTCTAAGGATCAATGCTCACCATCAGCACTCTTTTCCATTTTATATATTTGTAGAAGCTTTTACTGCCTATTTTTCTATTTCATGCACGTTTTCTCTCATATTCCAGTTTCTCCCTCGTTTAGTATTTTTTGTCATCCTTTTCTGGTGTCTAAAAGAGGCAGTGGTGGCATAGTGGTATTGTAACTGGACTAGTATTCCCAGGGTAATGCTTGGGGGACCCGGGTTTAAATCCCACCACAGAAATTTGAATTCAATAAAAATCTGGAATTAAAAGTCTGATGTGTTAAACCATTGCCGATTGTCACAAACACCCATCTGGTTCAACTAATGTCCTTTAGGGAAGGAAATCTGCTGTCCTTACCTGGTCTGGCCCACATGTGACTCCAGATCCACAGCAATGTGGTTGACTCTTAAATGCCCTCTGAACAAGGGCAATTATGGATGGGTAATAAATGCTGGCCTAGGCAGCAACGGCCACATCCCATGAATGAATATAAAAAATGCCACTAATCTTCAAAGCTTTTCTTTAAATTTGATACTACTCTTAACTTCATTCGTTAGAAACAGATGGTACATCCTTCTGGTAGAGCCTTTCTTCCTCAATGGAATATAGCTCTGAGTTATAAAAACAGTAAAGACCTGCCATTCACAGGGATGACATTCCCACGATATATCGCAAATGGCGAAATCGTGAAGAGAGAACATGTTTTTGAATGGGATTAAATTAGATCTGTTCCAGCCATACGAGGGCAGTACTGGACTCCCCAGCAAAACATGTGGTGCAGTACCTATATAGGACAGACAGGAGAGCCTCAGAGCAATTATTCAGTGAAGATTTAAAATTAAATAGAGCCATTATTGTAGCTCTGGATGCTCCGTCATGGCTGCCGTCACCCCGGGAAAAGAAGAGAGAGGGAGAAGAAACCACAGATAAGTAAGTATTGCTCATGCAATGGGCAATGCTGTCTACAAAGTAAAAAGAGCGGGTAAGTGAATTTGCAAACAAGGAAGTCGCAAACAGCGAGACTTTACTATTTAAATGTCTGCCACTCCTTCTCTACCATCTTATCTTTTAACATTACCCAGTCCACTTTAGGCAACTCTGACTTTATACCCTTGTAGTTGCCTTTATCTAAGTCACTAGTGGACCCACATTTCTCACTCTCAAACTGAATCTCTGAATCACGGAATCTCAAAGCAGAAGAGGCCCTTTGGCCCATCGAGTCTGCAGTGACACATGAAAAACACCTGACCTACCTACCTAATCCCATTTACCAGCACTTGGCCCATAGCCTTGAATGTTGTGATGTCCCAAATGCTCATCCAGGTACTTTTTAAAGGATGTGAGGCAACCTGCCTCCACCACCCTCCCAGTGCATTCTAGACCATCACCATCCTCTGGGTAAAAAAGTTTTTCCTCACATCCCCCCTAAACCTCCTGCCCCTAATCTTGAACTTATGTCCCCTCGTGACTGACCCTTCAAGTAAAGGGAACAGCTGCTCCCTATCTACCCTGTCCATGCCCCTCATAATCTTGTACACCTCAATCAGGTCGCCCCTCAGTCTTCTCTGCTCCAATGAAAACAACCCAAGTCTATCCAACCTCTTCCACAAATTATTTGTGAAGAAAAGTTTAAAAGATTTTGGGAATGATTTTAACCCTGCCTTCCCTGAAGATATGAGGAGGGTACCAACAACATAGAATGAGGTATAAGGTCCTGCAGGTAGATATTAGGGAGTGAGGAAAGAAACTAGCAAGCAGGATCTCAAAGGTTGCTCTCCATGTCCTGGGTTAGTCAGAATATGAGGAAAAACAAATGAATGTATGGCTGGAGAGATGGAGCAGGAGCGAGGGCTTTAGATTCCTGGGACATTGTGACCGGTTCCTGGGGAGGTGGGCCATATTCAAGCCAGATGTGTTGGTCCTGTTGAGGTGCTAGTGCTGCCGGGGAGGGTTAAAACTAACTTGGCAAGGGATGGGGACCAGGATGTAGCATTAGGAAAGATAATCAAGGTGCAAAAAGAATTGGAGAAGCAGAAAGCACTACAGTAAGAAATAGAAAGGTATTACCAGGGGTCGGACAAAGAGGTAAATCAGTAAGATGTAAATAAGGTTGGTGAGCAGATAGCCACATGGGAAGATAAGGGTGTGGCAATAACAGAGACCTAGTTCAATAATGGGTAGGGCTGGGTACTAAAGATTTCTGAATACAAAGGCAAGGATTTTCAATCACCCATGGAAGCCAAAGAAGAGGAGCAGGCACGCTTTGAAAATAGCATTCCCAGGTGGAATGTCAGAATCCCAACACCTCTGGGAAGTGCTCAAATTTTCAAAGTGAGGACCGGAGGAGGAGGAAGTTGGGAATCTACTTACCTCCAATTAATGGCGTGTTAAGCTCCCTGAGGTGTTTGATAATGGGCTGGGAATGTGAGAAGACAATTTTTAATTGGCAAGTCACCAAACCCAAACAGTCTAGTGCACATTAGTGAACAGCTGTCAGGGTCAGGGCAGGCACAAGTTAAAGGCCTTTTTTTATACTGGAAACCTTTCTGGCCTGGATGATCTTGCATCGGATCATGCGCATTATCTTTCATTTGGTCACTATGGCCACTTTTTTATGCACATTGAGGCTGCTGCCTTCTCTCTTCTGCAAAGCAGCAGCAGGCCCCATCATGGCTGCTATCTGCCTTTGCCGATCATGTTCTGCAGGCAGCTCCTGCCTCCTGGTAACACTCAGCGTCACTAATTGGTTGCCGAACTCACCTCCAGCCCAATTAGAACATTTACACTTGACAATGTGTCACGTAAATAATGCACATATGGCACAGGTTTTGGGACCCAGAAGTTATCTAGGGGTCAGGGTCCCAATCCTGGATTGAAAATCAAGCCCAAGGTATTCAGAAAAGATAGGGAAAGAATGGCAGGAGTGGTCAGGATGATTAAGGAGAGCGTTACAGTGCTTGTGAGAGAGAGTGTCCTGAAAGGATCAAGCACAACATCTATTTGGTTAAAGTTTAAAAATAACAATAGTGGTACTAGTATATCACTGGGATTATTCTATAGGCCACTCACTAGTGGGACAGATATAGAGGAGCAAGTCTACGGAGAAATTACAGAAAGATGCACAAGCTATATTGTAGTTATAATGGGAGGTTTAAATTATCTTAGTATAGACTGGGATAGTAATAGTGTAAATGATAGAGAGAGGGAAATGTTTCTAAAGTGTGTTCAGAAGAATTTTCCTGATCAGTATGCTTTTATTACAGCAAGGAAGGAAGCACTGCTAGATATGCACCTGAAAAATGAAACGAGTCAAGTGGTCAAGCATCAGTTGGGGAATTTTAGGGAACAAAGATCATGGCATCATAACATTTTGAGGAGAGTTGGTGGCTTAGTGGTATTATCACTGGACTTATAAGCCACAGACTTGGGGTAACACTCTAGGGACCTGGGTTCAAATCCACCCACAAAAGATGGTGAAATTTGAATTTCATAAAATAAATCTGGAATTAAAAGTTTAATAATGACCATGAAACCATCGTCATAAAAACCCATCTGGTTCACCTTTAGGGAAGGAAATCTGCAGTCCTTACCTGGTCTGACCTACATGTGAAATGCAGCTTCTGTCAGCAATCATTATAGTCAAATAGCTCACAGCAAACTCCCACAAAGAGAAATGACCAGTTGATCTTTTTGATCATGATGGTTGAGAAATAAATCTTAGCTAGGACTCCATGAGAAGTAAGGGAGGAGGTGGCCTGTATTTGACACATTCCCCAAAAGATGGCACTGCAGACAGCGCAGTGCTTCCTCATTATTGTTTGAATTGTCAGCCTAGATTACCTGTTCTGAAGTGGGGCTTTCACCCACAACTTTCTGACTCAGAGGTGAGACTGCTCTCACTGAGCCAACCCAGCACTTGGTAGTCTACCTCATTCACACTGGTAGAAATTGCTTAGGACCCACATTCGAGCACATAACCAACAGTAGCGTTAGAAAGGTCTGTGACTCTTTGTAAGCGCTTTTATACTTTGCAACTGATAGATTATTAATTTTAAAAAGGGGAAAACAATTGTGCTCCTTTAACACTTACATTTTCTTTGGCTTTGGACCTCATTATTTAGGGGATCATTTCAGGACGCTTTAGTGACCCAGCAGCAACACTTAGCAAAATCCTGGGAGGAGAAGGGACACCAGGTGGGAGGCCGATTACAAATCCCTGTTGTGAAGCATATACTCCTGTTCCTGCTGGTGCCACATCAAACTTTAAAACAAAAATGTTACTTACTTTCTTGCTGGTGACCACTGCCGAGCCACAGCAATCACTGAAGGATACTGAGCAGAGCAATTTCAACACTTATTCCATTCAACACCATCCAGTTTAGTACTATGAGATTTATACGAATGGTTCCAGGGATGAGGGTCTTCCGATAGTTGAATTTCATCCAGAATCTGGGGCTGTCCTCCTTAGAGAAGAAAGGGTTCGGAGGAGAGGTGTTTAAAATCACGAGGGGTCTGGACAGAGTAGATAGAGAGAAACTGTTCTCATCGGTGGAAAGGTCAAGAACTCCAAGGACACCGATTTAAGATGAACGGCAAAGAACCAAAGGCGACATGAGGAGAAACCTTTTTAAGCAGCGAGAGATTAGAATCTTGAATAATGCAGTACTGTGGAGAAAAGGTGGAAATGTGGCGCTATCTGAGTTGCTCTTGCAGAGATCCAGCACAGACATGACATGGCCCCCTTCTGTGCTATATCCATTCTACAATTCTATGATTCTGTACTAACTTTACTCACTTCTCTTTCCCCCTTTTCTTTCTCTTTGTCCTCCAATATATTCTCGAAACTACCCTCAGCATTGATGCTTCTTGAAGCAATTCCATTGCTGCAACTTAGGGGGAAATTCATGTTCCCACCTGCAATGTGCAGAAACAATGTCAATTAGATATAGAAGAGGTGTTGAGAGGAGTAGCAGCCAGTCCATACTGAATTTTGTCAGGAAACACTGAAACACAGTCCAGGCCTCCACAACACTGACTGTCAATCTGAAATCTTGGCAGTGGACATGTATTCATTCATTGGACTTCATTGGATTCTTGTGCATCAAGCAACTGCTGCATTTATTTACATGGAGTACGTGGAGCAACGCGGGACATCCTGGACGATGATGTAAAGTGTTCCACGTTCTTTCTTCAACTGACGTCAAACATCTTTTATTAAAAACATTTTTGCCCTATCTGTAGGTGTTGATCTTGTTAACAGCAGCAGGGTAAAGGGATACTTTTTAAAATGCTGCTAATAGCTCTGCTGCAGAATTTCGTCTGGTGTAACAGAAGAGTTGCTAACAACACATTGCTGCCAAGGACCCTGCTCAGATACTTCTTACCAGTGGGAGTCGCTCTGATGTGACCTTAGTTGTCCAAGTGTCCTTTAATCAAAAAATATCAATGAGGCCCACATATTAAATCAAGGCAGGAAAATAAGTTAACTGTTTAATCTAATTTGTTGTGATAAATATCAAAAATCTAGGGATAAACTACAAAGAACTATTCATTGCATTATTCCTCAAAGGGAAACTTAAATAATCCTTTTGTGTTTACATTCAGCACACAAATGGTTCTTTAGTATTCAGAGGGTTTTGAGTTTACGCTTCTTAAGCTGATGAAATGGTAACCCATGTAACTGAATAGAAATGTGTTAGCCTCAGTGGATTAAAGGCATAATCAGGCTCCTTAGCTATTGGAATAATGGGCTCCATCTTTACAACATGTCACATTATTGTATTTAATTTATTTTACTTTAGCTCTCACTGCCTGTTGGTAAAAAGGCTGCAAACGGAATGAAAAGGACAACATTTCGATAAAGATGTTAGTAATCACATTTGCTTTTATTTTCCTGCAGCTGTTCTGCTGCCTTGTGTTTCACACGTAGCATGTCAAATTGCCCCAAAAAAACAAATTCTACAGCAGTAGAGAGGCATTCACACTTCACTGACTATTGATTTATTTCATTTATTGACACAAGATGGACTTGAGGTAAGCACTTAGTTCCTCCATTTCCACTATTCTCCAAGCAGCGGTTCCGAGTAATCAGAGCAGTATTCCTAAACACTTCGGGTCAACATTTGCTATGGTTCCCTCATCACTGTGTGAAAAATCACTTAATGAAGAATAGGTTGCACAGACCTAACAAATTAATTGGTTGGGGCGAGACTGAAACTAATTGTTAGAGTTATATAATATAATTCTGCACCTGTTTACGTACAAAGCAAAGCTGGTAGCTGAAGATCTCAAAGCTGGTGTAAGCAGAAAAGCCATTAACTTGGATTTTAGATTTAAAATAATGCTGAAGATATCAGTGCTCACAGTTATTAAGGAATAAATTGGACAACAGTTTCTGGTGTCTGCACATGTGCAGTTAAACATGGAAATCAGGAAGTTGCTGTTCACTTTGCCCTGCTCCTCCACAAGCTTTACCACACCAATACCTCACCAAGACTCATAGCATTAAAACACATGAAGGGTGTGAATTTGCTGTATAACCACTAATGCATGATAAGTCCATTCAAGTCCCAGTTACTACTATATTGAATAGGATTTAAATAGAGAGACTGTGGAATGCAGGGGTACAGAGGGATATGGATGTCCTCGTACATAGATCACAAAAAGTTAGCACTCAAGTACAGCAAGTAATTAGGAAGGTAAATGGAAAGTTGGCATTTATGCAAGAGGGATGGAGTATAGGAGTATGGAAGTCTTGCTACAGCTGTACAGGGCATTGGTGAGGTCACATCTAGAGTACTGCACATAGTTTTGAATTCCTTATTTAAAAAGGGATATACTTACATTGGAAGCAGTTCAGAGAAGGCTCGCTGGGCTGATTCCTGGGATGGAGGCATTGGAATCATCCCAGATTTGCACCAAGTGCAGTAGTGGGTGGGTAAAACAATGTTTTACCCGCCAGCCACAATGGCAGCTTTGCATGCCACATTAATAATGCATTCCCGAGAAACGTGTCATTTCCACGGGGGCGGGCTCTCATTCACCCACCACGCCATCACCTCGCCACTTCACCTTTAAAGTCCAGCTGCATGCCCAGGTCTCAGTACTTCCAGCCCAAGACTGCTTCAGGGAAGATGTCCATGAAAGCAAAAAGACTGCAGCCCCCAGGTTTAATGACGTGACTGGAACACCTTTTGGATGCCATGGAGGCCCACCACGATGTCCCCTACCCCCCACTCTGGCCACAGGATGAGCAGAGGCGTGACCAACCAGGCTTGGGAGGCAGTGCCAGCAGTGGTCAGCACCAAAACCCTTCAAAAAAGGACAACCATCCAGTGCCACAAGAGGATAAACGATCTGCTCCATTCCGCCAGGGTAAATCTGGGCCGGCAGGCATCTCTCCTCTCTTACACTCTCTCCATCTCTATTCATGCAGGAGAAGCTGGCACACAACAAGAGGGAGCACTTGCAGACCAATGGAGGAACGCCTGAAATCAAGGTCCTCACGGACTTTGAAAACAGAGCCATCCAGCTGGCCAGCGACGATCTGGACTGTTCCTGTTCTGACGGTGAGGTCAGCGGTGCTCTACCAAGTGAGGGTCCAACAATGCAACATCCATTAGACAACCATGCCGTGAGTGATGTGTCCCGTTTCACAGGACACTGCCATGCACTAATTATCTTTCCTTGCTTCTGCAGACACATCTGAGAAACTGTCAAGAGAGTTCATAACTCAGCGCCTCCAATCAAGCCCCAAAGAAACCTCTGAAGAGGAATCAGGAGGCACCTTCCTTGGCGTCCCATCACAGCGCTCACCCACACCCTCCACCAGCACAGAGACACACATCTTGGTGGAACTTAGCTTTACAGTAGCCTTAGGATCATGGTCTGGTGAGCACATCGCACTGTCTGATCCACAACAGGCGGTGGCAGGGACTTCCCAGATGTCTGGCACTCGGTGGACTGCTGTAGGCTAGAAATTTGAATCCGAGTCAGATGATGAGCCTCTGGACTCGGTCATATCACAGTTGCTGGATCTGCAAAGGCAAGCTCGGGAACATCAGGAAGGGATGTCCGCTGCAATCCTCAGATTGCAAGGCATGATGGAGGAGTCCATCCGCCTTCAGGCTGAGGCAATTGTGCCAGCATTGCAACGCACCGAGGTAACTCTGGCAGGATGGCGGCCGCCATGAAGACCTTGCTCCAGGACTTCACTCCTGCACTGCTGCATGGGCTCAGCTCCATCGCTGGTGCCATAGTTGGCCTCCAACAGTGTGTACGCAAGAGGGGTGCCGGGTAGCTCGATCTCACTCCAGCTTCCCCTTCTCCTCAAGGACTGAGCCAGGGGCTCTCAGGCTCCCAAAGGGAGGAGGATCAGCAGGTGCACACTCCAGGACCATCCATCCAGGTGACTTTGGAAGTGTCCGGCCCATCTGAATCCCTCAGCAACTCCAGATCCACAGGCCGAGGAGGGTGCCACTGCCACACAGCAGAACCCCGAAATCAGGCCAGGGCCCTCTAGGTCTTAGCCCTCCAGAGGACACCCAGCAAGGTCATCACAGACAAGGAGTAGCAGTTAGCAGGCTGCCTCCACCTCCGCCTCCAGGGAGCAAGATGTAGCGGCAGGGTTAAGAAAGTTAAGAATTTCTAGTTGCATAGCCTAGGCACAGGTGTTAATTGCTTGTACATACTGTTCACTATTGTTAATAAACTCCCAAGACAGTCTCCCTGCCTATAGCTCCTTGTTCTGATGAGCGGTGTTCATGTCACTCAGATGTGAAACCTTTCTGCACAAGATAAAAGTAGGTGTCCAGTCCAGAGCCTCTTCCCTGTGCTCTATGCAGCCTTCAGACCAAAGTGATGGTCCGGCCTCACACTCCCTGGACACATTAGTGGTGCCTACACCTAGACAGTGCTTGTCAATGATCCCAGAATGTTATGGGCAGGCACAACAGAGTTCCAACATTCTCTCTGTGTGCTCTCAGCACCTTTTAAGATGGGGCTGACACTCATCTTTGCAGCATCTGTGACCGATGACTCTGTGCTCCTGAAGGGGTCATGTACAAAAGGCGGACAAAGGATCAGGCGCTTTTAAAGTTTCATGGCAGCGTCTCTATGATATGACGCAGATCACAGAGCGCAAGTGAACTGCCCTTGGCCAGACAGGAGCAGACATTCTCAGAGACATTGTGGATATCTATGGAGTGTCCTCACTTCATGTTGTCATCGTCCTCCTGCAATCGAGTGACTATTAGAGCCTCCACTGCATTTCCATGAGAGAAGCATTATCACAGAGGGTATGTGTGTTGCCATAAGCCAGACTGGAGTCAAATGTTCACAGATGCAACATGAGGATCTATGGTGTCTCCTCACTGCATGTTGTCATCATTCTCCACAAATCTAGCAGCCATGAGGGCCTCCCGTGCATGCCTGCCTCATCTGGCCAGTGTGAGGGCTTCAGCCCTGTCATTGTCACCTGTAAGGACCTCAAGGGAGGAGACCTCAAACTCTTCCATCTCCTCCTCAGCCAGCTTGTCTCCCCATTGCAGCGCCAGGCTGTAAAGGGCTCAGCAGACGACAACCATGGGTGACACCCTCTGTGGACTATATTGCCGGACTGCACCAGACCGGTCCAAGCACTGGAATCTCATTTTCAGCATCCCGATGGTCTGCTGCATCAAGTTGCGATTTGCAGCATGAGTCCCGTTATACCTTCACTATGCTGCAGTCTGAGGCTGCTGCATGGGTGTCGTCAGCCACGTCCTCTACGGGTAGCCCTTGACCCTGAGGAGCCAACCCTGCAGCTTCTGTGGACCCTGGTAGATGTCAGGGATCTGTGACCCACTGAGAATGTATATGTCGTGCACAATCCCTAGAAACCGTGCACAGACCTGAAGGATGCATTTGTGATGGTTGCATACCAGCTGCACATTCAGCAAATGAAATCCTTTGACATGGTTGACTGTGTGTTGTGACAGGGATCTGAGTGCCACTTGAGTACAGTCGATGGCACCTGCAACTGTGGGAAATCTGAGATCTGGGCAAATCATATCGCTCTTGTAATCTGGCTGTCCTGGTCCTGGGCAAAATATACAAAGTTGTGGGCCCTCGCGAAGATAGCATCCATGACCCCATGGATGCATTTGTGGGTGGAGGCTTGTGATATCCCACAAAGGTCACCTGTGAATCCCTGAAAGGAGCCACTGGTATAGAAATTGAGGGCCGCTGGTAGTGGATGCTGTCCATGTCCCTGTGGCACCAAATCCAGCAGTAGCTGGCAGATGCAACTGACCAGTTCCCTAGACATGCGCAGTCTTCGGTGATATTGGTTCTCTGTCATCTGCAGGAATGAAAGGCGGCGTCTTTCGACCCTGGGTCTAGCCAGGCACCGACAGTTCACTGTGGCTTCTCATGTGCAGGAGTCCCAATCAGTCCTTCTTCCTGAGGTGGCTGCTCCTCCCTCTGCGCAGCCAGGTGCCCCAGATGCTCTCTTCTCCATTGTCTTCGCTCTCTGTAAACCACGAGGCATACAGCTAGATCACAAGGTTCCATGCTCCTGATGTACTACCCCTACAGGATGAATGAGAGAGACGCATGGGTTAGCAAGGGGGTACTAAGAAACTCTCTTGGTTAAGTCTGAAGACCCCTTGAAGCATCCCATAGAGTTCTGGCCACCACAACATGGCCTGAACCCAACCCACTTCCGCCCCACTCCACCTGACCGATTGGTGGCAGCTTCATCCATTGGGCTGTTTGCTGGTCTCTCAGCTCAGGTGCAGGCATTCTCCTAACCCACACTGCAAGGCTACATGGTAGCTTGAACCATGGGGAAGACTGGTCCAAACCAGGATGATGACCTTGCAAGGGGTTGTGAGCACCTACACCAGTGACTGCTCCATGGCCAGCTTTAGCAAGGATATTGTACAACATGCCCAATCGTCCAACTGTTCTGCAGTCCACTAAAACGCTCATTAGTTTTCAGTCTGTACCCGAGAGGTGAAAAGCTCTGGAGCACTTGGTGGCACTTTGGTGCCTCTGCGTTGCTTGGGGCCCAACTCCAATCATATTAATGTGGCTGTGCCTGAACTGTCTCAGCTGCAGAGGTCATTTTATACAAGTTCTCTCTCATCCAGTCGCCCGCCCCCCACCCACACACCGCATGCGCTTGTCCACTACCTTTAACTGCAGGGCAGCCCTTGACTCACCCCCAAGACACCTCAACCATAGCGCAGCTCTTGCCCCCCACCCCCTGCCCCCCCACCTCCCAACGCACCTCAACCTTGAAGTCCAACAGATGACCCAGGTGAGCACTCCACAACATTGCTGCGTACTCACCTCCGAGTTCCTCTCAAAGTGCAGACCGCCAAGTGCACACATTTTATAAGCCATTGTGAAACACGTCAGCATGCAATCGCGCCAGCGTGAGCAGATGATCCAGCAGGGCAGACAATTCCAGTGAGCTGACCCTATGTGCAGATGTATTACAATGAGGTTCCCGACATCTGATGGCAGGTAACGCGCCCTGACATTGGGCAGAGCAGACCACCACAAATTGGTTTCACAACGTCTTGACACCGATTTTTGGCCCTCTCGTCATATTATCCACTCATGCCACCGAACATGCCTGACACAAGCAGGCATGGAAAATCCCAGCCATTGTCTTATGAGGAAAGGTTGAACCTACACCCATTAGGTCTCAGAAGATTGTGAGTATGATCTTACGGAACCATATAAGATTCTGAGGGCCTTTACAGGATAGATGCTAAGAGGATATTTCCCCTCATAAAGGAATCTAGAAATAGGGGGCACAGTTTCATAATAAAGGGTCTCCCATTTAAGATGCAGATGAAGAGGAATTTCTCTTAGAGCAGTTAATCTTTGAAATTCTCTACCCCAGTGAGCAGTGGAGGCTGGGTCATTGATTATGTTCAAGGTTGAATTAGACAGATTTTGATCTACAATGCAATTAAGGGTGATGGGGAGCAGGCAGGAAAATGGAGTTGATAGCACAGTCAGATAAGCCATGATATTGTTGAGTAGTGGAGTAAGCTCAAGGTGCCAAATGCCTACTTCCTTTCTTTAGTGAATTAGTAAGTCTTAATTACTACCAAACTGAAAATTTACCCAGACACTGAAATTCTACTTTCACAAATGTGGAGTCTCATACCTTATAATTTTAATTATTTTTGGAGATGGGTAAAAATTTTTATTTTATCTTTGTCGCTTTTATCTCTCTCTTAATCCCATTTTTTCTGTCTCTTCATTTCCCTTTCTGTACAATATTTTACATTGAATTAAATATTAAATACATTGAATTCTAACTTGCACTTCCTGGTTTAGATTCTGCATGCCTCAGTAAGGCTTCTTCCTTTCTGATTGGTGAGAAGACATGCCAATATTAGCCACGTTTTCATAGGTCCCAGATTCCCTGTGGACAATGCTGCATGGTGTCAAACTCCCAATGACCATAACTTGCTGCTTAAAAGCCCACAAATGATCTGTGGGCAACTTCAAGCACAATTAATGATGAGCACTGTTTATTCACTGACATCAAAATCCAGGTCATTATTATTCAGTCATTGCTAACTGGAATATCTGAAGCATATTCTGTAGTTGTTATTTTCAAAAGTTAATACCAAGCAAACAAGCCTTTAAATCAATGTTGTTACACGGTTCTCAGCAACTTAATAAACTTTGGTAAGCTTAATAAACTTTTGCTGTTCACAACAGGCAAATTACTGACCATACTCAACCAGCCCATGCAAAATTCAAAACATAGTGTCAAACATTAGATATGATTCCACAATTGGACAACATTTGCTAAACAATCTCGACCATGCTAAGAATTACATTGAAAACCGATTTAAGATTATCAGTCGGCTTGCAGTATGGCTCGCTTAAGCATGCTAGAAGCCACATATGTTCATGCACAGGGCCCTGTCCTTTGCAGGCAGAAGGGGCATGCCCATGCATTGTGCCTTTTCCAACTAAACAAAAGCCCTGGGGACAGCCGTTCCCTGGTTCATTTCCCATGGCAATGCTTTGACCAATTAGAGTCGACCTGTCTGGTTTGAATTCGAACAAAAGCTTGACAGTTAACTGTTCTCTGCTGCATTCTCCATGGCCATGCCTCAACCAATCGGAATCCACTTGCAAACCAATCAGCACTCTCTTCTTATGCAGTATAAATTGTTGTTTCCTTTACTATTGGTTTATCTTGTAAGCTGTCCTGATGAGTGCAAGATGAAAAACTTCAATAGCATGTCTCTTTTTTTTCAGCAATACTGTACTACCAAACAATGATTAATAAACCTGATCATACAAGATACTGGCAAAAGGTGGAAAGTAGTGTTCCACAGGGATTGGTACATGGACAACTTTTTTAAACTATTATAAAGGATTAGGAATCAAGAATCAGAGTACAATCTCAACATTTGGGTTGACACCAAATTGAGAGATGTAGTCAACTGAGGAAGACTGATAAATTCGAAGAAGATGGTAATAAATTTGCAGAATAGGTGTACAATTGGGAAATGAATTTCAATATAGATAACTTTGAGGTGGTACATTTTGGAAGAAAAAATGCTCCTTGGAAAATAAATCTAAATGGGGTAGAGGATAAAAGGATCTAGGGGCACAGATACACAAATCACTATATGTAGCAACACAGGTTAATAAGCCCACAAAAAAAAACAATAAAGCACTTGGTTTCCTTTCCAGAGATTGGAACTGAAATGCAGTTTATGTTAAATCTATACAGAACTTTGGTTAGATCACACTTAGAGTACCAAGCACAGTTCCGGCCTCCATTTTATAAAGAGGATTATAGAGGCATTGAGGAAGCGGCAAAAAAGATGTACATGTATTATACCAGAACTGAGATGATACACATGTTAAGAAAGCTTGAACAGGCTGAGATTCTTTTCTCAAGAAAAGAGAAGGCTGAGGGATGACCTGATAGAGGTCTTTAAGATTATGAAAGAGTTTGATGGGGTAGACATAGAGAAGATGTTTCCATTGTGGGCGTCCAAAGTTAGGGGAAAATATAAAATAGTAATAAATACGACAGGAAATACAGGACAAACTTCTTTACTCATACAGTGGTTAGAATGTGGAATTGTTACTGCAAAGAGTAATGGAGGCAAATAGTATAAATGTATTTAAAGGGAAGCTAGATAAACAGGGAGAATGGAATGGCTAGATATTTCGGTGGAGTTAAATGAAGTAGGGTGGCAAGCGGTTCACGTTCATGTTCATGCAAGCGGAGTATAAACACTAACATGGATCAGTTAAGCCAAATGGCTGGTTTCTGTTCTGTAAATACTATGTAATTCTATTTAACAGTGTGGCCTGATCTTCAAAACATTTACAACTACACCGTATAATTTGTTAGCACTTCTGTGTTGTCATGGTATGCTTATTTTGGAGCTGCATAGTAAGGGCTGGGAGGCGAAATGATTCCACAAGAAGGCATTTTCAAAAACAAGAGGAAATCAAAATATGGTAAACCGTGATGTCCTATGTTTAGAGTAGTACAGATAATATGTTGAAGAGTTTTTTAAGTTAAGAGTCCTTTTAAATTTAAAAAAAAGCACAGAACAAAAAAAATCACACTGTCATGATCCAGTGTATCCTGTTCAATCTGCATTACCATGGACTTCCAGCAAAAGTAATCATGAATGAAGTGAATTAAAAGATCAGGCAGTGACACTTCTCACTGATCCTGAAGGTAAGGCAACATAATTTACAAGATGCCCTATATAAACCCAGTTTTCCTAAATGTGATCCACTTTTCTTTTCCATGACTCACCCCTCCAACTGTATTGTCCTGTCCAGATTCCTCAGCTCATAAACACATCCCCTCAAATTCTTTCTTTCTAAAATTGAATATTTCTACTATACTCATTCTATTTACCAATGTTTTAATTTTAAATTCCAACATGTTATAATTACTGTCAGCAAGGTTTCCATGTCTCTGACCCACTCTGTGGTCTTTTAGTTATTACATAATAACAAATTACTAGTGTCTCTACTAGGGTGGTTTGCTTAACCATTCATTTTTGTCTTATTCATTCATGGGATGTGGGCATCACTGGCTAGGCCAGCATTTATTGCCCATCCCTAGTTGCCCTTGAGAAGGTGGTGATGAGCTGCCTTCTTGAACTGCTGCAGTCCATGTGCTGTAGGTACATCCACAGTGCTGTTAGGGAGGGGGTTCCAGGAATTTGACCAGCGACAGTGAAGGAACGATGATATATTTCCAAGTCAGGATAGTGAGTGGCTTGGAGGGGAACTTTCAGGTGGTGGTGTTCCTATGTGTCTGCTGCCCTTGTCCTTCTAGAGGTAACAGTCGTGGGTTTGGAAGGTGTTGTCTAAGGAGCCATGGAACTAAATGAGTTCCTGCAGTGCATCTTGTAGATGGTACACACTGCTACTACTGTGTGTCAGTGGTGGAGGGAGTGAATGTTTTATGGAGGGGGTGCCAATCAAGCAGGCTACATTGTCCTTAATGGTGTCAAGCTTCTTGAGTGTTGTTGGAGCTGCACTCATCAAGGGAAGTGGAGAGTGTTCCATTACACTCCTGACTTGTAGATGGTGGCCAGGATTTAGGGAGTCAGAGGGTGACTTACTCGCTGCAGGATTCCTAGCCTTGGACCTGCTCTTGTAGCCACAGTATTTATATGGCTAGTCCTGTTCAGTTTCTGGTCAATGGTAACCCCCAGGATGTTGAAAGTGGGGGATTCAGCAATGGTAACGCCATTGAATATCAAGGGGCAATGGTTAAATTCTCTCTTGCTGGTGATGGTCATTTCCTGACACCTGTATGGCATGAATGTTACTTGCCACTTGTCAGCCCAAGCCTAGATATTGTGCAGGTCTTGCTGCATTTAGACATGGACTGCTTCAGTATCTGAGGAATCGCAAATGGTGCTGAACATTTTGCAATCATCAGCGAACATCCCCACTTCTGACCTAATGATGGAAGGAAGGTCATTGATGAAGCAGCTGAAGATGGTTGAGCCTAGGGCACTATCCTTAGGAACTCCTGCAGTGATGTCCTGGAACTGAGATGAATGACCTCCAACAACCACAACCATCTTTTTGGTATGTATGACTCCAACCTGTGGAGGGCTTTCCCCCGATTCCCATTGACTCCAGTTTTGCTAGAGCTCCTTGATGCCACACTTGGTCAAATGCTGCCTTGATGTCAAAGGCAGTCACCCTAACCTTACCTCTGCAGTTTAGCTCTTTAGTCCATGTTTGAACCATAGTTGTAATGAGGTCAGAAACTGAGTGACCCTTGCAGAATCCAAACTGAGCATCAGTAAGCAGGTTATTGCTAAACAA
This sequence comes from Carcharodon carcharias, assembly GCF_017639515.1. Classification (NCBI taxonomy): domain Eukaryota; kingdom Metazoa; phylum Chordata; class Chondrichthyes; order Lamniformes; family Lamnidae; genus Carcharodon; species Carcharodon carcharias. Next base: position 161,428,682 of record NC_054470.1, read on the forward strand.
GTGCCACTTGACAGCACTGTTGATGTCCCCTGCCATCATTTTACTGATGATCAAGTGTAGACTGAAGGGGTAGTAATTGGTCGGGTTGGATTTGTGTAAAGGACGTACCTGGGCAATTTTCCACATAGCCAGGTAGATGCCAGTGTTGTAGCTGTAGTGTAACAGCTTGGCTAGAGGCAGAGCAAGGAACACAAGTCTTCTGTCTTCAATACTATTGCTGGAATATTATTAGGGCCCATAGCCTTTGCAGTATCCAGTGCCTTCAGCATTTCTTGATATCATGTGGAGTGAATCAAATTGGCTAAAGACTGGCACAGTGGTGCTGGGGCCCACCAGAATAGGCTGAGATAGATCATCTACTCGGCACTTCTGGCTGAAGATTGTTGCAAATTCTTCAGTCTTATCTTTTGCACTGATGTGCTGGGGTCCTCCATCATTGAGGATGGGTACATTTTTGGGGCAACCTCCTACAGTAAGTTGTTTAATTGTCCACCATCATTCATGACTGGATGTGGCAGGACTGCAAAGCTTAGATCTGATCCATTGGTTGTGGAATTGCATTAGTGAAGCAGATGGGTTTTTACGACAATCAACATGGTTTCATGGTCATCCTTAGAATTTTAATTGCAAATATTTCATTTGAAAACAAATTCCACCATCTGCCATGTTGGGATTCAAACTCGGATTCCCAGAACATTACCCTGGGTCTCTGGGTTACTAGTCTAGTGACAATATAAAAATCCCACATTAATTATGTAATTGCACATATTTGTGAGGTACAATTGAGACATGATTCTGATAGGAGATACATATTTTTGTGAAATCCTTTGCATTCTATTGTATATAAGGTACAAGGGTACCCTTCAAGGGTACTATTGCTTCTGACGGCACCCATTACATTGCTCTGGCAGTTTATTGGCTATATTTGGGGACTTCCCTGTATATTTTACCTAGAGTACTCCGATAGGCTCAGTGCAACCCATCTCTGCTGAAAGCATGCATGGGTCTTGTTGGGAATCCAAAACCACAGATCCTGAAGATCTCAATAGTGAATGATAATCAATTTCAGGAAAATCAATCCCATTCCTCAGTAACCCCTTCTGTCTCCTACCAGAAATATGACAAAAGCTTGTGTTTTTATTTCTTCAGCTGCTTCCAGGTCTTGGGCTCTCCCTTGCAGAATGGCAGCATGTTGTTCTGAGAACTGCCATTCTCATAGGGTAGCTGCCTTTGTTGAGCTGCTCTAAGTACACACACTCAACCCAGTTACATAAATGACTCCAGCCCTGTGATTTGTGATGGGATCATGACTTCCACGCCCATCCTGGCCCAGCATTTCTTTTTATGGTTTTCTAGATCACTGAAATCAACATGTATCAGTCATGTAGATTAATGAATCAAAAAAGGTTGGATATTTGCCAAGCTAAGGCGAATTAATATTGTCAATCTTTATGCGGCACAGGTGGCAATAAACATGAGCTCAATTTCTCTGCTACTGACTCATTTCACACTTACCCAGGTAACATCGCAGGCATCAGTCAGTTTCTTACATCTGGTAGTATTATTACCCAGGTAATGGCTGCTTTTGTTTTATTCATCCATGGATGTGGGCATCACTGGCAAGGCCAGCATGTATTGCCCATCCCTACTTGCTCTTGAGAAAGTTAAAAGAGCAGGTGCTCTATCTGTTTTTCCATGGGACACAAGTTTCAAACAAGGACAAGTTTTATGCCATTGCAGGATTTCAGAGAATGCTTTTGCAAAATTGATCATACTCTGAAACAAGGAAGAAGGGTTTCATTTTCTAGATATCAGAGTTTGTGATGTAAAAGACAATACCTTGCATTTCCTTGACAATTTCCAGGAATTTTAATATTATAATATTGCCTAAACTAAGCATTTTGTATTAAAGAAGTATGAGACGCAGAAACTGTTATGAATAGAATGGGAAGATAAAAAATAAATCTTCTGACAGACACCGAGATAAAAACAGAGAATGAATCCAAATTTTATGGAGCTGGAATAAAAATTTTTAAAATGGCTAGAAGGATTGCTTTGGAGGAAAATGTAGTATTACTAGTTCAGAATGATTTGAAAGTTATTGAAAGAGTAGTCTGTTCTGCAGGAGAGGTAGTATTTTGGGAGCTGCCGTGCAAGGGAATGTTTGCAGTCTAATTCAATATTCAACTAGTGACCTTCATTATCTCTATTTTCCAGTGGAGTTTCATAGAATCATTGAATTTATAACAAAGGGTGGTAGAAATCTGGAACTTACAACCCAAAAAGTTGTTGAGGTCAACTGAAAATTTCAAAACTGAGATTGATAGATTTTTGTTAGACAAGGGCATTAAGGGTTATGAAACCAAGGCGGGTAGATGGTGTTAAGATACAGACCAGCCATGATCTGACTGAATGGCAGAACAAGTTCAAGGTGCTGAACGGCCTACTCCTGTTCTTTTGTTCTGAAGGAAGCGACTGTTTGTTCCATGATGTATGTGCCAAAGGTAAAAACAAAAAACTATGGATGCTGGAAATCCAAAACAAAAACAGAATTACCTGGAAAAACTCAGCAGGTCTGGCAGCATCGGGGGAGAAGAAAAGAGTTGACGTTTCGAGTCCTCATGACCCTTCCACAATACTGAGTGAATATAAGAACAGGGGTGAAATATAAGCTGGTTTAAGGTGTGGGAGGGGGGAGAGAAGTGGAGGGGTGGCATGGCTGTAGGGACAAGCAAGCAATGATAGGAACAGATAATCAAAAGATGTCACAGACAAATGAACAAAAGAACACAGAGGTGTTGAAGGTGGTGATATTATCTAAACGAATGTGCTAATTAAGAATGGATAGTAGGGTATTCAAGGCACAGCTCTAGTGGGGGTGGGGTGGAAAGACTAGCGGGGCATAAAAGATTTAAAAATAATGGAAATAGGTGGGAAAAGAAAAATCTATATAAACTATTGGAAAAAACAAAAGGAAGGGGGAAGAAACAGAAAGGAGGTGGGGATGGAGGAGGGAGTTCAAGATCTAAAGTTGTTGAAGTCAATATTCAGTCCGGAAGGCTGTAAAGTGCCTAGTCGGAAGATGAGGTGCTGTTCCTCCAGTTTGTGTTGGGCTTCACTGGAACAATGCAGCAAGCCAAGGACAGACATGTGGGCAAGAGAACAGGGTGGAGTGTTAAAATGGCAAGCGACAGGGAGGTTTGGGTCATTCTTGCGGACAGACCGCAGGTGTTCTGCAAAGCGGTTGCCCAGTTTACCTTTGGTCTCTCCAATGTAGAGGAGACCGCATTGGGAGCAACGAATGCAGTAGACTAAGTTGGGGGAAATGCAAGTGAAATGCTGCTTCACTTGAAAGGAGTGTTTGGGCCCTTGGATGGTAAGGAGAGAGGAAGTGAAGGGGCAGGTATTGCATCTTTTGTGTGGGCATGGGGAGGTGCCATAGGTGGGGGTTGAGGAGTAGGGGGTGATGGAGGAGTGGACCAGGGTGTCCCGGAGGGAACGATCCCCATGGAATGCCACCGAGGGGGGGGTTAAGGGAAGATGTGTTTGGTGGTGGCATCATACTGGAGTTGGCGGAAATGGCGGAGGATGATCCTTTGAATGCGGAGGCTGGTGGGGTGATAAGTGAGGACAATGGTGACCCTATCATGTTTCTGGGAGGGAGTAGAAGGCGTGAGGGCAGATGGGCCGGACACGGTTGAGGGCCCTGTCAACGACCGTGGGTGGAAAACCTCGGTTACAGAAGAAGGAGGGCATGTCAGAAGAACTGTTTTTGAAGGTAGCATCATCAGTACAGATGCAAAGGAGGTGAAGGAACTGAGGGAATGGGATGAAGTCCTTACAGGAAGCGGGGTGTGAGGAGCTGTAGTCGAGGTAGCTGTGGGAGTTGGTAGGCTTGTAATGGATATTGGTGGACCGTCTATCACCAGAGATTGAGACAGAGAGCTCAAGGAAGGAAAGGGAAGTGTCAGAGATGGACCATGTGAAAATGATGGAGGGGTGGACACTGGAAGCAAAATTAATAAATTTTTCCAAGTCCCGACGAGAGCACGAAGCAGCACCGAAGTAATCATCGATGTACCGGAGAAAGAGTTGTGGAAGGGGGCTAGAGTAGGACTGGAACAAGGAATGTTCCATAAAGAGACAGGCATAGCTGGGGCCCACGTGGGTACCCATAGCCACACCTTTTATTTGGAGGAAGTGAGAGGAGTTAAAGGAGAAATTGTTCAGTGTGAGAACAAGTTCAGCCAGACGGAGAAGAGTAGTGGTGGATGAGGATTGTTTGGGCCTCTGTTCGAGGAAGAAGCTAAGGGCCCCCAGACCATCCTGGTGGGGGATGGAGGTGTAGAGGGATTGGACGTCCATGGTGAAGAGGAAGCGGTTGGGGCCAGGGAACTGGAAATTGTTGATGTGACGTAAGGTGTCAGAGGAATCACGGATGTAGGTGGGAATGGACTGGACAAGGGGAGAGAGAAGGGAGTCAAGATAATGAGAAATGAGTTCCGTGGGGCAGGAGCAGGCTGACATGATCGGTCTACCGGGACAGTTCTGTTTGTGGATTTTGTGTAAGAGGTAGAAGCGGGCCGTCAAAGTTTGGGCGACTATCACGTTGGAAGCTGTGGGAGGAAGATCTCCAGAGGGCATGAGGTCAGTGACAGTCCTGGAAACAATGGCTTGATGTTCAGTGGTGGGGTCATGGTCCAGGGAGAGGTAGGAGGAAGTGTCTGTGAGTTGACGCTCAGCCTCCGCGAGGTAGAGGTCAGTGCACCGGACAACAACAGCACCACCCTTGTCAGCGGGTTTGATGACAATGTTTTGGTTGGACCTGAGAGAACGGAGTGCAGTATGTTCAGAGAGAGACAGATTAGAATGGGTGAGAGGAGCAGAGAAATTGAGACAACTAATTTCCCGCTTTCATAGCCATATCTCCTTTCTCAGTGACTGTCTCCATCTCCAATTTACCCCAAATGGATTTCAACTGAAATTCCATCAAATACCGGCGTGACATTAGTCGTTTCAATTTCTCTGCTCCTCTCACCCATTCTAATCTATCTCTCTCTGAACTTACTGCACTCCGTTCTCTCAGGTCCAACCAAAACATTGTCATCAAACCCGCTGACAAGGGTGGTGCTGTTGTTGTCTGGTGCACTGACGTCTACCTTGCGGAGGCTGAGCGTCAACTCGCAGACACTTCATCCTACCTCTCCCTGGACCATGACCCCACCACTGAACATCAAGCCATTGTTTCCAGGACTATCACTGACCTCACGTCCTCTGGAGATCTTCCTCCCACAGCTTCCAACCTGATAGTCGCCCAAACTTGGACGGCCCGCTTCTAACTCCTACCCAAAATGCACAAACAGAACTGTCCCGGTAGACCGATCGTGTCAGCCTGCTCCTGCCCCACGGAACTCATTTCTCGCTAGCTTGACTCCCTTCTCTCTCCCCTTGTCCAGTCCCTTCCCACCTACATCCGTGATTCGTCTGACGCCTTACATCACATCAACAATTTCCAGTTCCCTGGCCCCAACCGCTTCCTCTTCACCATGGACGTCCAATCCCTCTACACCTCCATCCCCCACCAGGATGGTATGGGGGCCCTTAGCTTCTTCTGGAACAGAGGCCCGAACAATCCTCATCCACCACTACTCTCCTCCGTCTGGCCGAACTTGTTCTCACACTGAACAATTTCTCCTTTAACTCCTCTCACTTCCTCCAAATAAAAGGTGTGGCTATGGGTACCCGCATGGGCCCCAGCCATGCCTGTCTCTTTATGGGGTATGTGGAACATTCCTTGTTCCAGCCCTACTCCTCCCCCTCCCACAACTCTTTCTCCGGTACATCGACGATTACTTCGATGCTGCTTCATGCTCTCATCGGGACCTGGAAAAATTTATTAATTTTGCTTCCAATCTCCACCCCTCCATCATTTTCACATGGTCCATCTCTGACACTTCCCTTCCCTTCCTTGACCTCTCTGTCTCAATCTCTGGTGATAGGCTGTCCACCAATATCCATTACAAGCCTACCGACTCCCACAGCCACCTCGACTACAGCTCCTCACACCCCGCTTCCTGTAAGGACAACATCCCATTCTCGCAGTTCCTTCGCCTCCGTTGCATCTGTTCTGATGATGCTACCTTCAAAAACAGTTCCTCTGACATGCCCTCCTTCCTCCTTAACCGAGGTTTTCCACCCACGGCCGTTGACAGGGCCCTCAACCATGTCTGGCCCATCTCCCGCGCATCCGCCCTCACGCCTTCTCCTCCCTCCGCATGATAGGGTCCCCATTGTCCTCACTTATCACCCCACCAGCCTCTGCATTCAAAGGATCATCCTCCGCCATTTCCGCCAACTCCAGCATGATGCCACCACCAAACACAACTTCCCTTCACCCCCCCAGCGGCATTCCATAGGGATCGTTCCCTCTGGGACACCCTGGTCCACTCCTCCATCACCCCCTACTCCTCAACCCCCACCTATGGCACCTCCCCATGCCCACACAAAAGATGCAACACCTGCCCCTTCACTTCCTCTCTCCTCACCGTCCAAGGGCCCAAACACTCCTTTCAAGTGAAGCAGAATTTCACTTGCATTTCCCCCAACTTAGTCTACTGTATTCATTGCTCCCAATGCGGTCTCCTCTACATTGGAGAGACCAAAGGTAAACTGGGCGACTGCTTTGCAGAAGACCTGTGGTCTGTCCGCAAGAATGACCCAAACTTCCCTGTCGCTTGCCATTTTAACACTCCACCCTGCTCTCTTGCCCACATGTCTGTCCTTGGCTTGCTGCATTGTTCCGGTGAAGCCCAACGCAAACTGGAGGAACAGCACCTCATCTTCTGATTAGGCACTTTACAGCCTTCCGGGCTGAATAGTGAATTCAACAACTTTAGATCTTGAACTCCCTCCTCCATCCCCACCCTCTTTCTGTTTCTTCCCCCTTCCTTTTGTTTTTTCCAATAATTTATATAGATTTTTCTTTTCCCACCTATTTCCATTATTTTTAAATCTTTTATGCCCTGCTAATCTTTCCACCCCACCCCCACTAGAGCTGTACCTTGAGTGTCCTACCATCCATTCTTAATTAGCACATTCGTTTAGATAATATCACCACCTTCAACACCTCTGTGTTCTTTTGTTCTTTTGTCTGTGACAACTTCTGATTATCTGCTCCTATCATTGCTTGCTTGTCCCTACAACCACACCACCCGCACCCCTCCTACCCCCTCAGTCCCACCTTAAACCAGCTTATATTTCACCCCTCTCCTTATATTCACTCAGGTCTGTGGAAGGGTCATGAGGACTTGAAACATCAACTCTTTTCTTCTCCGCCAATGCTGCCAGACCTGCTGAGTTTTTCCAGGTAATTCTGTTTTTGTTATGTATCTGCCAATGTTAGTTTTACTTCTGGGAATGTCTGCTGGAATCCCATTTCCCCGTCTCATTATATTATTTCATTCCAAATATCTAATTCTATTTTAAATGCTGCTTATAGTCTTTGGCTCAATAGCCACTTGTGGTATTTGATTCTACCTCCTAATGACTCTCTGTATGAAAACAATCTTTTATAATACCCTTTATTGTTCTCATGATAATCCTCAGCATTGTCCCTTTGTTTTGATGATGAAAACCACCAGCATTTTCCAGCAAGCTACTGTGGCCACTAGGTTCCAGCCATGGAAGTACAGAGAGTTTACTACTTGCTTTAACAAGTACTGTGCTACAACTCACAACTCCATATGGTGGTGGTTTGAATTAGCTTTCTGCCCACTGCATGTAGGAGTGTGGAACACTACCTCCTAATTGCCGTCTGTCATTTTTAGATGCCTGGAGAAATTCTTTTTTAAAAGTAGGCAAAGAAAACATGGTTAGATTGAGGAAGATGCTGGGAGATCAGGGGGTGGGGACAGAGAAAGTCACTTCTCCAAGGGGGAGGGGGCACCATCTGGCAATCAAGTGGAAAAGGGAACTGGCTCAAAACAAAGCAGAACTAGATACTAAATATTCCTGAATTCAAGATGTTCATGAAAGGTAGGGAAGGAAAGAAAGGATAAAGGGTGACAGTATTGAATAAGGAGGATATTATAGTGGTGGAGAGAGAGGATTAAGGAGGGTATTACAGTGCTGGAGAGAGAGCATGTCCTATGGGAGCCAAGGACACATTTATTTGGTTATAGTTAACAAACAGTTAATGTACATTGCTGGGTGTATTCTATAGGCTACTAATTAGTGAGAAAAGTACAGAGGAGTAAATTTGCATGGAAATAACAGAGAGGTGCAAGAACTATAGTATAGTTATAGTGGGGGACTTCAAAGATCCTAAGATAGACTGGGAGAGTAATAATGTAAATAACAGAGAGGGGGAAGAGTTTCTCAAGTGTATTCAAAAAGTCATGTTGACTCTACTGCAGTACTGAGGGAGTGCTGCACTGTCAGAGATACCGAGTTTCAGATGAGACATTAAACCAAGACACAGCCTGCTCTCTCAGCTTGATGTAAAAGATCCCATTGCACTATTTCAAAGAAAACAAAGGGAGTTATCCCTGGTATCATGGCCAATATTTATTCCTCAATCAACAAGGCAAAAGCAGTTTATCTAATCATTATCACATTGTTGTTTGTGGGCGTTTGGTGTGCACAAATTGGCTGCCACATTTCTTAGATTACAATCGTGACTATGCTTCAGAAATACTTAAGTGGCCGTAAAGTGCAAGCAAACTACAGAAAAGTGCAAGACTGATAGAGAAGTTATAACGGGGCACTTTATTTATCTTAATATTGACTGGGATAATCATAAAGTAAAGGGCAGAGAGGATTAAGAGTTCCAAGAGTGTGTTCAGGAGTTGAGTTGTTTTGTTTTAGGTTTTGCAAGTGTGGGCTAGTTGAGTACTGTCTGTACTCCACCTATTACAAACAGCTTGTTTGATTTGATCAGCCAATTATTTCAACGTACAGCCTATATACCTGACATTGCATAGGCACTGGGATTCATATATGATGTTGCTCAATTGTGTGATAAGCAACAAACTGTTCACTGCTAGGTGTGGTTCCACAATTGGGCAGCAATTGCTTAACAATCCTGAGTACACTGAAAGCTACACTTATGCTTGTAAGAAGTGACATACATTCATACTCAGGGACCCATTCTCTGCAAACAAAAGGAATATGTTCAGGTTTTGCACCTTCTTTCAATTACCCAGAAGCATGAGGAGTCTATAGTTCCCCATTGCTTTCTCCATGGCAACATCGCAGCCATGTGAAATTTGGCTTGTCCTGATGAATGCAGACAAAAAGCTTCAGCAACATGTCTTTCTTTTCAGCAAGTCCTCAGTGAATTTTCAGAATAGATGTTGATAGAGTGTCAGTGAAATCTTGACCAACTGTCTCAGCAGGTCTCCCGATGTGTTTCAGAAATCCTCTTCAAGCCTCCAGTAGCAAGTGAACATTTAAAGGTGTTATTTAAGATGTGCTGTAAATCCTCAGTGATGATTTATTTTCTCCCAATCAGCTGGTCACTAGTAGGAGAAACTGTCAGGGGAAGATGATGGCGTAGTGGTAATGTTGCTGGACTAGTAATCCAGAGACCTGGGTTGATGTTCTGTGGACACAGATTCAAATCCCATCACAGCAGCTGGTGGAATTTAAGTTAATAAATCTGGAATATGAATCTGTGAAATTATCACTGATTGTTATTAAAACCTATCTGGTTCACTGGTGTTCTTTAGGGTGGCAAGTCTGCTGACCTTACCTGGTCTGGTCTGGTGACTCCAATCCACTGCAATGTGGGTTGGAGTAACATTCCCTGGAGGAATGATCCTCCAGGCAGCCATTCCTAATGCACACCTTTTTACTGAGATGTCATCTAGAGCTAAAGGCGGGGTAAAGCAGCATTTCAGCTTGCCACCCACCTTGGAGGCTATAAAGTATCTATCTAAGAAAAATCACCTCCACTATATTTAAGGCCTTTACTATTATTTTTATTTGCTTATGGGATGTGGGTGTTGCTAGCTAGGCCAGCATTTATTGCCCATCCCTAATTGCCCTTGATGGTGAGCTGCCTTCTTGAACCGTTGCAGTCCGTGTGGTGTAGGTACACCTGTTAGGGTGGGAGTTCCAGGATTTTAATCCAGTTACTCAGTACCAGCAAGATGTGTAAGAATTTTATCTCATGTCTTTCCCTACTTTTCTTAACTTAGGTTTTCTGATCATGAGGCTGATGGTAATCTATTCATTTTAAATTTATTAACATTAGGATTGGAAAATCTAGTCCATATCTCACAGGAACATAAAACAGGCTTGCATCTATAAGATTTCATTGCTCAGAATGTGCAACGGTTTCATTCAAATAATCTTCAACTCAAAATCCACAGTCAGAATTTTGACCAAACCGTTTAGCTCAGTGTTCAGCTCAAATGCCATCTTCTACCCAACCACCACCTATCCCACATGCCACTCAATGTAGCACAACTCCTCCATCATTTACCCATCAGCAATCATGACTCATGCCTAACATTTAGATGCTCCACATCACCTTCACACACCACTACGGCAAGCTATGACAGGCACATGACTCAAACACCTTGCAACATGCTCACTGGCAGCTTCCCTCTCACTGGCAGAACGAGGGCACACATAATAGGAGATAACAACAGAGAACGGATGTGGAACAGGCCTGACCTCTCCTGAGCCCTCTATAGGAGACAGTGCATGAATTACTGGTCCAGAAGTGACAGAATCTGTTGCCACTGGTTTCACCATTGGCATTCGGGATGATGGTATGTTCCTGTTTTATGCACCTTTTCAAATCCCACTTCACCCTCAACCCACCATCTGGTGTGAAATGCAAGCTGCAGATGGTGTGACCATGGACCTCCTGCTTTCCACCCCCTTTCCCTCACCCCAACTCTCCCCTTCTTCATTTATGCTTTCAGGTACCCAACAACTGCCACCTGGCCAACTGGTGCAGTTTCACTAAAAAGGGTGGAAAGAAGAGCAGGTTGCTGGAGAACAAATACTGTCACTTGATCTAACACTCTCAGCCAACAGCTCAGACATTGACACTGCACGTACCTTGATGGATAGTATAGAGATGGGCGAGTCAGCAGGCATGAGTGAGCTAAGGACATTCTGTATGCCAGTTGTCTAAAGAGTGAGATCACAGAAAAGTTCTGCTGCCAAGGACTCAGATGCCTAGTTCAATGCGGTGAGGTACAAGAGAAGGCTGATGGACACAGATGCTCTATGCATTGGCAGGCCTGCCGCAGAGTCTGTTATCACTGTCAAAGAGCAGGAAGCAGTCCAGCTCCAGAGTGGCACAGGACTTCATGCAGAGCTTGGGGGCCATCCATTCCAGTGTAAAAGTAGTGACGGACTTCGTGACAGTACTTGCGGACTCAACTGTGATACAGCATCCAGTGGCCAATGTCTCAGCTTCCATTGCAGCATGGACAGAACCAACCCAATGTCTGAATGCTGCAGTGGAAGCACAGACTGAAGTCATGGCTCCATGCTTGTTACTATGCAAGTCCAGTGTGTTGTGATACAGGATCAGGCTGCTACCATCATGGCTGTGGATACCAGTGCTCAAAGAGGCTTGCAGGCTCTCAAACAGTCCAGCACAGTGTCCTACAGATTACTAGGATTGCTGATAGCACCACCCTGGGGAGTGGCATCGGCTCTGAGGAACATGGGCCTGCTGTCTTCTCTTAGGATGACAATATTCATGCTTCCACCAATGCCATTCTACCACTACCCTTGATGTTGCCTATCAGCCAGCCAACCAAGAATGCTGCCTGAAGTTGAGCCCTCGAGACCCAGAGCTGCATGAGGGCATCCTGTAAGACCGCCTGCTGAAAGTCAGTACTCTTCCACCAGCCATGCTGCAGCCTGGCAAAGGCATCCATAAGACAGGCACAAAGGGAATGCACAAGGGTGAATAGTTCCATTTTGTGTGTACTATTGGAAGTGGTGTTGGATAAGGTTGTTATAGAATGGTTTTTGGGGTGTCTTTTATTTCAGGATTGTAACTAAGAGGGCACTGTGATTTTAGGGGAACTGGTTAGCTGCTTACAGAGAGCCTATCTGGAGCAGTGGGGTCCCACATGTCTCCTATCTTCCTCCTCCTCTTCCTAAGCAGCCAGCCCTCTAGTTCATTGTGGTGGCTCAAATATGATGGAAATGATTGATTGGCACCGAATGAAAGCATTGTGACTGCCACCAGGATATTGAATACTGACCGGCATATTGCTCTGTGCATGGTCACACATCAATAATACATCCCCACGTTGATATATGGCACCTGCAGAGCAATGTGTGTGCAGTTGATGAAGTCACCTCTCTTTGTATAGGGCTCTGTTACCTCCCTAATGTAGCGATGCATGGCGAACCACTAAATGTTGGCAATGTTGTTAATTCCAGACTGAAGTTGCTTGAGGTGTAGAAATTGAGTGTCATAATGATCTTCATGGCCTTGCTCAGCAGCAGCAGGTTCAACTGTCGAAGGTGTACAGTTCAATAACCAGTTCAGAGGCCCTGGTGAATGGTAGCCCCCTCAGGCAATGTTCTTGACTCAAGTGTAGGCAGGAAAAGTATTCGCTGAATACGAACTTACGAACTAGGAGCAGGAGTAGACCACTCAGCCCTTCAAGCCTGATCCGCATTCAATAAGATCATGGCTGACCTGATTGTAACCTCCCACCTACCCCGATAACCGTTCACCTCCTTGCTAATCAAGAACCTATCTGGCTCTGCCTTAAAAATATTTAAAGGTTCTACTTCCACTGCCTTTTCAGTAAAAGAGTTCCAAAGACTCATGACCCTCAGAGAAAAAATTTCTCCTCATCTCTGTCTTAAACGAGCAACCCCTTATTTTTAATTTGTGACCCCTAGTCCTAGATTGTCCCACAAGAGGAAGCATCCTCTCCATATCCACTCTGTCAGGATCTTAAAAGTTTCGATCAAGTCGCCTCTTACTCTTCTAAACTCCAGTAAATACAAGCCTAACCTATCCAACCTTTCCTCATAAGACAACCAATGCATGCCTGATATTAGTCTAGTAAACCTTTTCTGAACTGCTTCTAATGCATTTACCATCTTTCCTTAAATAAGGAGACCAGTACTGTATGCAAATGTGGTCACACCAGTGCCCTGTGCAACTGAAGCATAACCTGAAAGCATAATACTTTTGTATTCAATTCCCCTCACAATTAATAATAACATTTCATTAGCTTTCCTAATTGCTTACTGTACCTGCATACTAGCCTTTTGTGATTCTTGCACTAGGACACCCAGATCCTTCTGAATCGCAGAGCTCTGCAATCTCTCACCATTTAGATAATATGTCTTTTTTATTCTGCCTGCCAAAATGGACAATTTCACATTTTCCCGCATCATAATCATTTGCCTGGTCTTTGCCCACTCACTTAACCTGTCACTTTGTAGCCTCCATACTTACTCCCCACAACTTACTTTCCTACCTATCTTTGTGTCATCAGCAAATTTAGCAATCATACCATCTGTCCCTTCATCCAAGTCATTTATATAAATTGTAAAAAGTTGAGGCCCCTGCACTGATAAACCCTATGACACAACACTCATCACATCCCACCAATCAGAAAAAGACCCATTTATGGCTACCCTCTGTCTCCTGTTAGCTCATCAATCCTCAATCCATGCCAATATGTCCCCACCCCCACCCCACCACCCCCCCCCCCCCCCCCACCCACCCCCCCCCCCCCCCCCCACACCCCCCACACCATGAACTTTTATTTTCTGCAATAGCTTTTGATAACCTAGGTAGGGAGGCCATTCTCTTCTTCCATCTCTGTGCACAGCTTCTCCCCTCTGCTGCCTGTGTTCCAACTCCCTGTCTTACTGCAGCCCCAGAGGGACTACAGTTCTCGCCTCATGATGATAGTGGGGTTCGTGCTAACCAGCCTTCAAATTCCGCTGAACTCCTAGGAAAACTCCAGCACCACTCCCTCTAACCCCCAGCAACTTGTCAGAACTCCTCCAACAACACAGTAGCCAGTACTTCCACTAACTCTGTAGCAGCAAAAGGAAAATCAAAGCCCCTCACCTTAAAGTCCCCATGCTGATGTCTTGAACTAGCAGTGGTCGGGGGTCCCCCATGCACATGTTCAGCAGGGAGTGTTTAACGAGGGGGCGTTAACAGGAGGTCTGACATCCAAAAGGGAAGGACTGGCACCAAATCAGCGTGAGATGCTGAGTGGCACTTCTGCACACACAGCTAGTCCACGCTCACGCCCTTCCAAATATAGCCTGTTGGGAAGAATGTGTCGTTAGAGGTCAGGAACAGAACAACTGCTTTTTTTGAGGCTCCAGGCTCCTTCTGTGTCAACATCAGTGCCGCCATGGTGCCGAGTTTTGCAGGGAGAGTCTGGACGGAGCTTCACGGACAGGGGAGCCAGTGTATAAAGCTTTACTTCAGAATACTTTATGGCCTTTTTGAATGACATGGAGTGGCAAAATGCAGGTGCAGCAGCTCTGGTATCCTTAGAATAAGCACAAAAGTCTTGCTCAAGTGTTGACAATGCTTGTGGTGCTGCTCCAGTCATGATCTTATGGAGCCCTTACAGTTTGCTCTTTTTTTCAGCTGACCAGAATCTCTTCAGCTAAGTCACTAACGGACGCATAAGTTCCTCTGTCTAAATTATGTATTGGCTCTAGGGATGCAACTTTCAGTCCTTTTAAATCACAACATTCTACCCCATGCAACAATACTGAGAAACCGGTAACACTGTTTATCTTTTTTGGTTCAGAGTGAGATTTTATACTGCCTTTGGATACTACACAGGTCATTCAGCCCCCCTGCTGCTCTGGAAATCTATACATTGATCTACCTGACCTGTGAACCATTACCACAAATGCAATTTTCCATTTGAATACTGATCTGTTCCTAATATACCTTTATTTCCAAACAATTACTATATGAAGGAAAACTTGAACTTTTTATTTAAGAAAAGTAGATAAGAGTTTTTTTCCCCATGGTAGTATATCCATTTTGTTAATTGGTCTTTGCAGATTATACATTTATAGATATATATATATATTACTAAAATTATATTGGACTCATTAAATCTAATTTTCAAGTTCAATCTAGATAACTTATTTGTGGTGTGTAATTACAATATCTATAAATGAAGAATTAGGACTCCCACAATAATAAAGAGAATACTGATTTTTTTAATTCCAGGGAAAGATGGAGAGACATCCTGTTTGGAATATTTTCCCTTATTTTTCTTTTTTGACTGTTACTGTGCCCTATACGTCTGTATTCTATCTCTGTGACATTAAAAAACTGTTAAGGCTTAGACTCCTATTGAAGATAAAATATCTCACATTAAGACTAATCTACTATGTAGTTTAGAGCCTGACAATATTTCATTACGAGGACTCATTAGGCTTCTTGGAACTAGTAAATTAAAAAGTGATAACAGCAATGAATTTGTAAAGTACCTTTAAAATGCAGTGAAATACCTCAAGGCCCTTAAAAGATGAGTAAAGGAAACCCATGCACAGCCAGGGAGAGGGGGGTTAGGAGGAAGTTCTGAAAACTTAGTTGAAGATATAAGGTTTGAGCAAGAGACTGGGA
Organism: Carcharodon carcharias; assembly: GCF_017639515.1. Taxonomy (NCBI): domain Eukaryota; kingdom Metazoa; phylum Chordata; class Chondrichthyes; order Lamniformes; family Lamnidae; genus Carcharodon; species Carcharodon carcharias. Next base: position 161,444,298 of record NC_054470.1, read on the forward strand.
GGTGAAAAAAATTTAGGGAGAGAAGTAGAAAATAGGTAAGATGGCCTAAGGCTCTTATGAGGAAAAACAATGAAGAGGCTGAAATGAAGAGCAGACCCAGATGAACATAGGATTCAAGAAAGCTTTAAAAAGAAAATGGTACATTTTTATAGTGCCTTTCATGTCTTCGGGACTTTCCAAATAGCTTCATAGCCAATGAGCTACTTTGAAATCATATAGAAATTCCAACATGAGAACAGTCTAGTCAGTCTGTGTTGATTCTTCTGCTCCATATAATGAATAGTTCTAGTCGCATGTGGAGAGCCTGTTTCCATTGCTCTTTATTTCTACCTTTCTTTCAGCCTCCAGCCTAACCTATTCTTAGATGTTGGCATGACCTCTGCTTCAGTAAATCTGGTAGTATACTGCAGACCCTCCGCAAGTGAGATTTCTCCTTTGGCCCTACAATCTTCCAAGATATCCGTGCCCTTCCAGTTCTGGCCTCTTGAGCATCCCTGATTTTAATCACTCTATCATTGGCAACTGTACCTTCAGTTGCCTACACTCTTGAGCTCTGGAATTCACACCCTAAACCTCTTTGCCATTCCTATTGATGATCAAACTGTTAGTCATTTGCCCTAATATCTCCCTTTGTGGCTCTGTGTCAAATGTTGTTTGATAATGCATCTGTGAAGTGCCTTGAGGTGTTTTACTATGTTACAGATGCTATAAAAATATATAGGAGTACAGAGGATATATGGCACAGAAACACACCATTTGGCCTAACAGGGCAATACTGGCATTTATGCTTCACTCAAGCCTCCTTCCATCTTTTCTCATCTAAATCTACCATTGTAACCATCTATTTCTTTCTCCCTCAAATGTTTGTCTAAGTTGTTGTTTTGTGCTGTCTCTTATATTTAGCCTTATAGCTATGGTCCCTTATTCTACACTTCTCAACCACAGGCAGCAGTCTGGAGGGAACTTTTAACTTCATCAGGAGGACGGAGGATTAAAATGGGTGACATAGGATCAGCTGCCTTTTATACACTCTGCCTGATTTAATGAAAAGGACAAAGAGGCAGGAATATAATAACCAACCAGTCCAACATTAACTGTTTTACAACACACCATTGAAAGTTCTGGTGTCTGTTTCTATTTTGTCCCATTTTAAGTAGTTTTAAACACCTTGTAATCTCTTCTGTTCCAACGATAACCACCCCAATTTTTGAAGTAACTCTTCATATTTGTATTTGCTCATCCTAGTGATTTGCTGTTTATCAGCATGCACAACAGCCAATTTGTACACATGGTTCCACAAATAGCAATGAGATAAAGCAGAATAAGATTGTGAAGCAGTGCTCTGAATTTGTGTGAATTACACTGCTCATACTCTGCTACACATGCAGTTGTATTGAGAGTTTCTTTTTCTTCAGCAGTATTTGAAAGAAAAATAAGGCATAATACATGAGGTGGCTTGAGAGCTCGACTGGTTTCTATGCATATGTGGCAAAGTACAGCTTTAATCACCATGGTACAAAATATGCAAATACTCAGAATATGCAAAAAATCAAAGCCATTGGTTTTCTGCACATGCGTGGACTAGTGCAAATGCACAGACCGGTATCAACAGCTATTTTGCATGGTCATATCTTGCATGGCCATATTGCATTAGCAGGAGACACAATGTGAGATAAATGACAAGGTAAACTATTTTAGTGGTGCTAATTGAGGGATAAATGTTGGGCAGGACATTAGGAAAACGTTCCTACTCTTCTTCAAATAGTACCATAGAAACCTTTACAGCCACACAAGCAGACACACATGCAGCCTTGATTTAGCACCTCATTGGAAAGATGACACCTCCAACAAGACAGCATTCCGTCAATGCTGTGCTGAAGTTTTGCCTCGAGTGAGGTTAGAACCCACAGCCTTCTAGCATAGAGGCAAGGGTGCTACCACTCAATCAAAGCTAACAAATAAAGTTGGAGAAGTCTGCAGAGATGGAGGAGGAAAAAAGTCCTTGGTCATGGAGGAGGAGCATAATACATATGCTTTTTACATATCTTACCATTCTGACTCCTACCCTCTTCTATGTTATTTTTCCTCTTATTCTTTATTTCCTCACTTTGTAACGTATGTCCTACATTATGATCACCTTTATATTCTTTAACTGGTTCCCAATATTCAGATAATTTGCATTCTTGTCATTCAATGGCTGTTATTTTAATTCATGTAATATTTTTTCAGTGAGACCAATAACTGGTCTGTTACTTCTTAAATTGTCTTTCAATGCAGCCAATGTGAATAGATATGTTGATATGTTTATCAACAGTTTGCTGACTTATATAAGGGCTTGGCACTACAGGAGATGATACCCTCTCCTGTCTGCACCTATTAAATGTGACCCTGACATCGGTTTATGACCATCAATAGTTCATTACCGAAAGTCATTCAGCCTCGCACATCAGTGGCAGATAACAAGTTGGGATCTGCCTAGGCAGAACGTGTTAATAGTAGATCCTTTATGTCTAGCAAATGAATGACATTTTTTGTGGTTTCATCTGCCCTACTTGATCAATTTTACTGACTGAGGTTGGCTCAGTCTGCTGAGCATCACTGTAGAAGTGCCTGTGATACCAGAACTCTGACTGGTTGCCTTCGAAGACAAGAATGCACCAGGGAAATGTGATTTTCCAGGCTGCCTCAACATTCTCTTGATTAAGCATCGAAGCAAGCCACAGATGACAACAAGCTTCACCTAAAATTGTACTGACGGTCTAAGTACTCAGCTTATTGGGTCTCTCTGTTAATTAATAATGTACATTCTGTACTCTGGAACAGAGTATAATGTAATGGGAGGAGAAAGAGGCATAAGTGAATTCAGGGTGGTTACTTTTCTTTGGACATAGTTTCCTTTTGTGCAGCAGTTATCCCCATTTTCACTCCCAAAAATAGCCAGGAATTCCTGAAGAAAAATATCACAAGTGTGGCCAGCAGAGCTTTTTTTTGTCTATGTCAAAAGACAAGGCACTCATTCTATCCACGTCAGACACGGTGGGGGTGGGGGGGGGGGGGGGGGGGGGGGTTTGGTGGTGGTGGCGTCAGTGGCATTCCAACCTTGGGACATTCTGGTGCTAAAACTGATGCTCAATGAATCTCAGCTACCCTAATGTAATAAACCAAACAATAACAGACCATCTTCAATTCATACTATAGTACTCATGTGAGTATATTGCTGTTATGTGATAACGCCTGGGTATAAGAGAAAAAGTTACTGTATATTTCCTATTTCTTAGATCCTTTTCTGTTGCACTTTTCCATGCTAGAGAACAGAATGGACCCTGGTGAGTAGTTTTAAAGAACCGGAAAGAGTCAGTAGAAACCCCAGTAACATCAGAGGTGAAACACTCTGGCCAGACATATCAAGCTTGTATAAAGATAAAGTTTGAAAAACATTGGCTATGAAATATGTTTTTAATCAAATTTTAATGAAAACAGTGGAATAGCCATCTAACCAACGAATCATATGGAACCTTCAATAGGATCAAATCTTGCAATTTATTTTAAAATGTAGACCTTTGGTGTGTTCATTAAAATAAAGTGCTGGTTGTTTCTAATGAATTATAAGAAATGTAATGAATTATAGTTTATTTTTAGAATTAATATATTTCCTATTGTCATTACCCTCATGTATGTTACTATACCATATAGTTCAAGTCATTACTGAAACTATAAATTAGAATTTTGTAATTAAATATAAGAAATACTCTTTCCTGGATTAATAAACGCTATCAATTTCCTATGTTTTAAGTGTCATTTAATGTTAATCCTGTTGAAACAGGGTTAAATGTCCCATTACCTAGCACTAATCTAATGAGTAATCTTGAGTTCGAGCCTCCTCCTGTCATTTGCGGTTTCCTAAATATGCAATTGCCAAACCGCTATTCCTGCCATTCTGATAGGTTCCAGAAGGTATTTCAAAAAGCAAAGTATTGTATTATAACTATAATTATAAAGAGACAAAGGCATTTAACTACCGACGTGTATTCGCTCCACTACGAAGCAGGAGGCACACGCACAGTATAGGGAGTGACTACCCCACTGGGCACTCATTCTGACACCTTGGCCTACTCCCCGAGGAGAGAGCCATCGTGGGTGATAAGAGGCCCATAGAGCCAGAGAGCAGGCCTACACGGCACGAGCAGTGACTCCGCCACATACGGTGCAAGAAGCCAGTAAGGCTGAGAACTACCCGCATGTAATTCCCAGCTGCAGCATCGTCCCTCTAGGCCTGAAATAAACAGCAACTGACCATAATGGCACGTGATCATCCATAATTGTCATTAGGATCCTGGTGTTCCTTAACGTGCTCGTGTTTGGCAAATGGTTATCCTCATCATTGTACTCAGATTTAGTTTCCGGAAATCGGATCCTCTTAGGACTCGCTGCTAACACGCTGTTGGAATCAACTTTTTGGTGCAGACCGTGTATTTTCTGCACACATATTAATATTAATTTGAGCAAGATCTTCTGGTACTAATTGTGCACAGATTCCAATGTAGACCAGTAACCGATAGTCTTTGTATTTTGCATTCCAAAAATCCTGCATTTAATCCCTTGATTTAACCTGCCCACAAATTTATGCTAGAAGTAATGTTTGCTATTAAAGTACAAAGCATTATCAAACAATTCAAGGTTTGTTGGGCAAAATGATCTTTGGCTGCGAGCCGCAAGCCGTGGAAAATTTTTTGGCAAACACATCAGCCAACATATAATGTCTGCACATGTTACATAACATTTGGTTAACTTTGATCAGCTTTAATGGATTACGCACTAACATAAGACTTCAAGCTATTGTTTCTTTTTTAATTTCAAATGCTACGGCGCTTTGTTCGACGCTGTTGTATTACGTAACGTTTTGAAGGTAACTGGGCTCCGGTGTTAAATTTCGAGAAGTTTATTGAAAAAGAAACAAACTCGTGTAAACACATTTTCATTTGGGTTTTGTGGTCTTGAATTTAACCCATCACCGGCATGAAACACTATTGTGAAAGCGCTGAAAACAAGTTTGATGTTTCAATTTCCTGATTATTTGATAGAAGTTGTAGAATTCGTTCTGCTAGAGTGTCAAAACTATTTCATGCGCTGTTTATTCATGCTCGCCTCCCATATGATGCATGGTGCTGGCGCCTGCAGAGCGGCAACAGAACAAGGCGAACCAGATATCGGTTGGTTCCCACTATTCCGCGGGCGGTTGCCTTAAACGCGTATGTGCGTTCAAGTACAGCTCTGTACTTGCCTAAAACCGTTAATATCTAACATTTTCCAGTTCTGATGACAGGACATCGGCTTGAAATGTTAAGCCTGTCTCTGTTTCCACTGATGCCTCCTGACCTGCTGAGTATTTCCAGCGTTTTCTGTTTTTATTTCAGACTTCCAGCATCTGCAGTATTTTGCTTTTGTTTCCGAGCTTGCCTCTGATAATGCTGAGATTTTTACAATAGGTGCGTCAGTTCTTAGTTTGACTCTTTATCAATAAGCGTTCTGCAATCCCCAAAATTTACACCGGGAAGATAACCCATAGGTGTCCTTCGATTTGATCCGCTTGATAGCGCCGCTGCAGCATGCAGTGGGCGCACATCAAAGGCGGGTTTAAACCCATTTGCAATCGCTCAAACTATCCGCCTGTGCTGCAAGTTAAAATCTCCCTCGGTGTTGGCGTGTAGGTAACTGGAGAGAAATCAAATGAGTAATGGTACTACAAAGGTCAGCTGCCATTTTTATTAATGGACATATAAAACTTGACACTTCAGCATTCAAAACTTATTTGAAGAAAATACGTGCAAAGTCTTCAGGCTGCAGATACACAAGACTATGGCGAAAACCAAAGTTGAGAGAACTTGATAGGTACAAAACAAAAACAGAATTACCTGGAAAAACTCAGCAGGTCTGGCAGCATCGGCGGAGAAGAAAAGAGTTGGAAGGGTCATGAGGACTCGAAACGTCAACTCTTTTCTTCTCCGCCGATGCTGCCAGACCTGCTGAGTTTTTCCAGGTAATTCTGTTTTTGTTTTGGATTTCCAGCATCCGCAGTTTTTTGTTTTTATTATTGATAGGTACAATGTTCGATGCGTTTGAAAGCAGCGAATGGGGGGGAAAAACCATTCCCAATTTCTAAATACCACCCCGCTCACTCACAATTGATTTAATTTTGATGTAGGATGTAGTACGTTGGTCACCTATTCTTTTAAAAACTAACTCCGCATGCTTTCCATGATTTGGGCCATTACTGAATTCTCCCCAATTATAGAAGACTTAAAAAAAAAGTTATCTCCCTCCATGACCTGGTGAGGTTAAAAACCCATCTGCCTTTTATGTCCTCCTCTCTCACTTGTTGGTGAAACACACATGAAAAGGGCTGTGCAAAAATTGTAACGTCGAAACTTTTTTTTCCTGCAATGCATTGCATTCGTTTTTATTCAATTCATTTATTGAATTTCCACAGATCGAGTTGCACTTTTTTTAACGCGTCTGACATCTCTAAATACAAATAACTGTACATGAAATCATAGAGCTTTTCTTATAAATTCCGTTACAGGTTTAATACACATTGTGTATTAAAAATATCTGAAAATAATAACCATCACTTAGTTGCTAAATTGGGCAGTGATGAACATAAAAAGACATTCCTGTACTTCTGTGCTCGTTTAACTGTATTCATTTCCAATTGATACTGAGTGCGTGGCAAGCCGAGACAACAAATAGCCAGTACGTTGATTTTGAACAGTTACGATTTGCCATGTACCAATTTGTGGTGGTTTGATAATAAACATAATTCTGCGATAGCTTTGCTATTTCTAACACGTTAAACATTTTTAGTGCCTTACTGCTTCAGACTGCAGGTGACAGCTAAGAAGGCACAGAGCATACTAGCGTGCTCTCAGGAAGGGAATGTTAAGCCAAGATCACACACTCCGAAAATGTGAAGAGGATATTGTATATTACATATTCAAAATGCGGGGTTCTTTTTTCTTCTTCTTTATAATGAATAATTTCTAACCCAGCGCAAAAAAAATCAATAACAGATCAAACATTTATTAGGAAATCTATGTTCAATAAATAAGCACAGACAATAAGTTAAAACATATCACAAATTGACCAATGTATAACCAGTATGGTTATTCTACACAAAAAACATCCTATATCACAGCTTTGATCATTTTGTTCACATGAAACTTTCGCCCAATAGTTAATTCTGACCAGTTCATGCAGATGAAGGTTGTGGATTTTGTAGCTTAAGTGCTTCCAGGGTTCGAAATATCACATGCACATCGCATGCTGCGGACCTCCCCCTCTGCATGCTGTGCAAGTGGCATTTTTTTGACTGAAGAATATTTCTTCTTATACAAGCATTAAAAAAAAAGAAAATCACCCAAATCATGAGCTACGACCAAGGAGAAACAGGCCTCCCCAAGGCTTGAACATAGTGCATTGAGAAAATACTATTAGTCAATACGCGTTCTTACATTACCCACTCGAATTATCGTGGCCGCTGTAGTGCAAGACTAAAGTATGTTTCAGTGTGGTCTCTACATTGCCTTGCAAACCAAAACGTATTTTGTTGAGCCAATTGTTAAACATACAGAGGCGACACCGTGAGGGCCAACATCACAGATATATTTGCCATGGACCGCCCAGCCTCTTTGTATAGGGTCTTGCGTGTCGGTCAACCGAAATTTTCGAACATGAGGTCGATTTTATTTTGTTGAGTAAGATGGTTCAGGGATTTGGAACCAAGGTGGGCGAATGGAGTTGAGATACCGATCAGCCAGGATTTAACTGAATAGCGGAACGGGGCTCGAAGGGCCGAATGGTCTACTCCTGCTCCAATGCCTCGGGTGAGAGTGAGGAAATGGTGTAAGGATCCATCGGCTTCGAGATGTAAGAAGATTGGGATGGGGGGTGGGGTTTGTGAAGTCTACCCGGGTCATGAGATATATTGAGAATACAACTGTGCAGAAATTCAAAGTAAATAAATAAGTTCGCCTAAAGTTGGTCAGAGCTCTTTCTTTGTGTGATTTCACGTGTTATTGCAACAGGTCAAGTCCAGTGATCTGGAAATGTGATTCAGAAAGATGAGGCAGCTCAGAGTTCCAGATCACCGCCACTGATAGGAGTTCTTGAAGTTGAGTCCATATGGTGTTCGCTTTGTCCCTGGTGCCTCTAGTGTGTTCTTTACATATTAATATTTTAAAGAGTTTGACCAACCACCCTCCCTCTCCCTCCCACCTCCTATTTGCGTGTGGGTACTGAAGGATGCATTTCAAACCCTGAGTCGACTCCCTGGTTGCTGTGCTGGAGAGAAGGGGTGGGGGGAGCTGCATTAAGTGAAGCTCATGGAGACTGTGTGCTCGAGTGCTTTACGGCGCAGGGAGGCGATGCTGGTCCCTCGCCACACGTCGCTGTCCGGGGAGCTGCAGAGCTGCGGCGAGCCGCTTGTCACGTTGCCGGGGCCGGCCAGAGAGGCGGGCACCATGCCAGGGAAAGTGGGCTGGTAAAGGTGGGACTGCAAACCCCCGCCGTTGGCGCTGGCGAGGCTGTTGGAGAGCCCCATGGAGTTGGGCGGCCCCCCGAGACTGCACTGGGACAGGGACTGAGCCATGGCCTGTTGCCTGCCCAGGGCCGGGGGCAGCTGCAGCTGCGAGACCCCCACGCCCGCCGTGGCCCAGCGGGTGTCGTTGGCGTGGAAAGAGCAAAGGCCGTCGCCCATGCTGGCGCCCGGGAATTGGGGCAGGCCTGGCGTGGGCAGCAGCGTCCCAGGAGCTCGGAATACATTGGTGGTCTTCTTCCGCTTCTTCCACTTGGCGCGTCTGTTCTGAAACCAAACCTGAAAAGGAGAGCAAAGAGGGGGATTGCCATGAGACAGAAATGATACAAGAGTTGCACAACGTGAGTGAGAGACATGACCGTCCTGAAGACTATACCTGAAGCACCCGGGAGCGAGAGAGAGAGGGGCTGTGAATGACAGACTCTGGGACACAAACCTGGGTTGGATCCACAGTACAGATTAGGGAACATCCTCTTCACATAATCGGATTATGGGGTGGCCCCAGAAAGTCCTGATGAGGGAGGTTGAACATTTTTCATTCGTTTTACAGGAATCATGAAAATCCAGACTGGGGTAGGGGTAGGGTGGCTGGTGCTGGGAGCTCCATTTTTGACTGACCCTAACCAAACGCTGCAGCCTTCACTTTCACCCACGCAAGCTAGCGGTATAATGCCCAATTGCATCGATTAAGCCAAATTATGAAAATACATAAGAGCTAAAAGTATGTTTCAGTATCCCGAGGAGAAGATTCATCTCCTATTGACTTTGTGAAGGGGAGGGCGAGAGAACACCTGCCGCAAACATAATTCAACTGCCTCGTGTGAAAGAAGCATTGGATCTAGTACAACTGGGGAAATAAGAATTGTGATTTTAAAAATGTTTTAAAGACACAGTTAGGCAGTTAAACACTTAAAGTAGGGCAAATTAATTCCACCACATTGAAAAAAAAAACCCTTGTTCTAGAGGCGGGAGGTAATCGCCTCAGTTTATATTGGAAGGCTTGAAAAGCTCGTTGAAGAACAAGGAGGGTCCTTCACTATCTAGTATGCGCACTTTCAGAACTTTGCCTTGTAATTAATTGATCTTCCGCTAGTACATGGAGCTCCACTCCAGCACAGATGGATACACAATTAACACAGGATGAGATAAATTAATATATTTTTTTAAAAAAACATTTCGAAATAGAACGCTGTCACCCGTTGCAACTTATACCCAGAAAGAGCCACGAGTCAGGAGAGTTTACTTATGTTTAGATGTTGAACACGCCCTGCAGCAACTCAACGCGTGGGAATAGTTTGGAATATAGTGCCTTTGAGAAAGACTAAAGTTAACTTTTCAGCATTCAACTAAGAGGATTGCACTCGATATTGAAAATTATTGCAACGAGTGTAAGAAACTGAACCGAAAGAAACGGCGTTTAAAAACAACAGGGCTTTTTTTTAAAGAAAAAGGAGTGTTTTAAATCATCACATCTAAACCGCTAGAAAATCCTGCGCATTCAATGAAGCGAGACATTGCTTCTGGAATTGAAATACGATCTAGCTATATCTTGATTTAGAAAAAGAATTATTTCATCTAATAAGAAATGCAAGATGGGCAAGAAAATGAACCGTACAAATGATGCAAGATTAATTCATGCTAATTTTGCAAAAAGCTGCGAAATAATTTGGAACCAAGAATCGAACAGATAATGCAGTTATTTATCACAATAATGTAAACAGTGTTGAAGGAAGGGTCGACATGTTTTAGCCAATTTCAAGTTTTACCGAGGACAAAACTAACAGTAGAATTCATGGATAAATCAAACGATATTGAAGTCTGAGAAATAAATAGGTATTTGTATTACAATCAAATCTTTATAGTTAGGAAGAGTGATTTGTGTAAAGAATGGACTGACACCGACCAAAATACAGACATTCTAAGCGCAAATACTACAACCTGCCTGTCCAGGGTTTCATTTTTTAACCTAAGAGACCCATATCTTTTCATGTATTTTAACCTCCATTTATATATTAAAAAAACAATAAATGGCACAATATCTTAACGGCTGTGAAGTGGCTTTTAGAAAATACAGTGTTTGGAATGTTAAATTTTCCAGGAAACTGTTGGGTTTATGAAGATTTCATTGTAATATTTGCGATGATTAATGCGGAGATTTTGTGTGGAGTCTGAAGCTCTCATGTGCTCAGAGCACAGATTCATTCTGGCCAGTCAGCCGTGAAATCCCGGCGAAATTCATTACACTTTAATAGTGTTAGAGAAAATGCAATTTCTCATTCCATTAGAAAACTAGAAAATACTTTCAACTTGTCGCCTATTAAGATGTGGCAGGTGGCGGCGCATTGCATATCTACAATATAGAAAGGCAGGTTATCGTGAGAATTAAAACACCTAATTAGGACGAAAAGATGAGATCTCAAGGATCACTGTGCAGCGGTTATTTCACTGATGTGGGTTTTATGTAAATAAAGTATTGGAAGCTAATTAATACATGCTGGAGACTAATGATTATGCTGATTATATTGTATTTTATTGCATAATTTGCATTATTTTCACATTGCCATTTAATAAAACATTTCAGACGACAGATGATTCAGAAACGGGCTGCCAGTTGGTGTGAAATATTTTAAGTAAATAAATTTTGATATTCGTGAGGCAGGAATGTAATAATGTATAATAAACAGTCTTTTCGTTTATAGTGATTTAGAAATAGTGTGGAGTTAAACTGTAGATATATATTATGCGTGTATGTGTGAAGGAGAGGGTCTGAGGTTGTATCACGTTTTTGTTCAGCGGGTTCCTGGAAAGAAAAATGATTTATGTTATAATGTGTTGTGTGTGGAAATTGAATAAACTTTAGATAATGTCTCCTTTGTGGGAAATGACAGGAGCGCACTTCATGGCAAACATTAAGAAAAACAATAACACGTTAGATGAAACCAAAGGAGATGACCTTTTATAAAGTTTAAACAAGACCGTGCATAACATTCACCAAAAAAACGAAGAACTGCCTCGCGTTGGCAATAAGTACAAAGAAAATATTTTAACATTCCCTGCAACAGAATTGAACATTAATGATGTGTCCACGTTTTGTGTAAATTCGGTCAAAATGTGAAAGCGAAATGTTTTCCTCCATAAATGAATGCACATGGCCACTATGGATGGAAGAGGCTGACCAAATTCGGAAATTAGATGTGATAATCTCGCCGTACATAGTTGTCTAAACATATTGTGATCACTCACTGCCGTCCCTTTACTTAACGTTTAAGCTTAAATATAAGTTCACGGCTAATGTTATAATTTGACATCCTGGCTAATGTTATAATTTGACATCCCTTACACAGCTATTGGGAATTAATTTAACACTGAAGACTGAACAACACATGAGCAAAACTCCGTCATCCTGACTTTATTTGCGTGGTATCTGGTAAAAATTGCACTCTGTTCAGTATGGACAGGGCCCCATAATTTGTTATTGGGAACTTTCAACTCTGGAGGCATGCGCCGCTTTTCGTCAAGTTTATTGGAAAAGCTGTGATTTTTTAACGCTAATTTAGACGTGAGTTCTAACCATAAAATATTGAAGACCCAACGTCTAAAATAGCCCACGGATCCATTTATAAAGCCAGTACACTCGACCTGATTTATGTCAACATATCAAATTTGCTTATTCCTGTTTAATACAATATTGTTATATTTAACATTATTAAAATCCTAAATTGTGGAATTGAATTCAAAAAAGAGGTTCAATTCAGAAATACACCATTTCAATATGTACCAAAGTACTGCTGAAACTCGAATCCGTTCCTTTCGTTTGGAATGTTGAATATTTTTGATTTCTGACTGTGTTGTTTCGATTGTAGTCCTTTTTCTCTGGACTTTGTGTACTTGTACAGATTTGGAATTATAAGGTGAGAATTCTGCTAAGGTTTGGCGTGCAATCGTCTCTTCACAGGATGAGACACTCCAGAACTTTCAAGTCGCGTTTATTTACCTTGTATATTAATAGTGCACAGTGCTTTTTAGTTGCCTTCTCGGTGCACACATCTAAAATGTAATTCTTTATATTTTTCATTATCTGCTTTATCATCAGATTATAATTACTATCATTTTAAATCATTGACCAGCAGTTGTAATGGCCAATGTCAGTTGTAATTACAGATAGCCGCTCCGGGTGATTTACTGATCAAGCCTTACGGCAGAACCCGGAAATCTCACACCAGTCTCTGCGTTTCAAAAAAAAAGTTCCTTCTGCAGTCACCGTTCACAAGCGTACGGGAGATTAGTTTCGTTGGCTTGCGTTACTTTAAAAGGCGCAGGATATTGTGTACACTTGTAATTCTTAACAACACAGCCACAGATCCTAAGGTCGGAACGAGAAGCCGCTACATATTGAGAAGCTCCTTCACCTGATGAAAATGCTGAATTCCAGTTACGAACTGGAACCCTGAATTTTATGTTATAAAGCTACCGGCCGACAATTTAATCAGAAATTTCCATTAACTACAGAATTATCGTTCATCCCAATTCTAAAATATCTCTTCACAAGTGTTACGTTTCGAGAACTTAAATTTCAACTTTATGCGGTGTGTTACTTTGGTTTCAATTAGATTTTGCATTTCCACGTTTACACCAATCCTTTACCTCCCAATGTTTAATATTTCATGTCATTTGTGATTGGTCATCAAAGTTTGAATATTTAAATTCCACTCCTGACAATGGTATTGCAACGGAAATATATTACGACCGCTACATAAAGGCAAGCTACCAGAGATCGAAGTTTAGACAAGTGTGTTCCAATTCTTCATTCATTCAAGATCTTGCGTGGTTTAAAAATAAGTTTTCCCTTTTTAAAAAATATATATATTTGTTGTAGGCACATTCAGAAGGACAACTTCGCTGATTTCACACCTCAACATAGACACACAGGGAGTATATTAAACTAGTTCCCTTCGGTTTCAGATTATTATGGACGCCGTTTAGAATATATGGAAACTGGTCGAAAGGTCCCCCCCATATTTGATGCTGTGTTTGTTCAAACACCGGGTGCCTTTCCATTTCTATCTTTCAGGAGCCAGTCTTCATACTGACTTGATGACGGGTTGTTAATTACCCGAACCCTTGTCAAATTCAGCTGTCATTTCTCCTGGTCTGTTCTCGTGACCGCACGAAAACTTATCATTTTACTCATTTTATCGAACGATGTACTTTTCAGCAGTCGCTGCATTTCATGTCTTTTAAGCTCTGAATCTTTTAATCTCTAAAAGTCTGCATGTTCATCGACCCAAAGCAAAATTAAGGAAATGTGACGAACGAGAGATTAATATGCACGATATATTGTGCATCAGAAAAGAACATTCGAATACTGTTAAATAGTGGAGTTTAAAAGATGCTTTTATTCCCCGACTGCATACAGAATTTGTAGCGCTCAAACACACGTTAAATACTTTCAAAGTCTGTTCACATTTGCCTCCGCCCTTTCAGAATTTGATACAACCTCATTAAAGAAAACCTTAAGGAGGTTGACCTTAAGGAAGTAACTTGATGCGTAATTTTCCTTTTGGAAATGGGGTTGCCCCCGCCTTGTTCCCCCCACCAACCCCCCCGCCCCCCTCCTCTCCACTCGCCCTACTGCCCCTTCCACCCCAAAAGGGATCGCTTGTGGGAGATGTGGTCGCATTTTCATACCTGCACTCTGGACTCGGTGAGGCCGATCCGCAAAGCCAGCTCCTCTCTCATGAAGATGTCAGGGTAGTGGGTTTTGGCGAAGCTCCTCTCCAGTTCGTTGAGCTGAGCCGGGGTGAAGCGGGTCCGGTGCCTCTTCTGTTTCTGTTGGCTCTGTTGCTGCTGCTGCTGTTGCTGCTGCTGCTGCTGTTTGTCCGAGTCCTTGCCGCTCGCCGAGCCACCGCCGCCGCCTCCTCCCCCTCCTCCCGGGTTCGATCCGGCCGATGTGATGCTTTCGCCCGGAAGGAGGGTCGCACCTTCCACCGAGTCTGAGCCCGGAGGGCAGTCGCCTGGGTGGCCCGTATCGCCCCCGGGCCCCATCCGGCACTTCACCGCCTCCCGGTGCCCGAGCAATTCGGCTGCCGCATCTTTCATTCCTGATAAAGAAAAGCAAACAAGTACAAATCAGTTAGTAATCCCCCCAAAAAAAGGAGAGAAACAGAAAAAGGAGAGAGAGAAAAAAAAACTTTCTACCAGTTGTTGAGATCAGTGATAGATTTTCCTAACTCAAATAACAAGCACAATTCTAATAGATTGATTCTAAATCAAATTATTGCAGTAATTTGAAACTAAAATAATTACTTTTAGATAGAATTAACTAATTTTCGCTGCATTAAAGCGGAATAACAAGGAGCCTGTGAGTGGAAGCTGCTATCTAGCAGCCCCCGGTGATTCGTTCCTAGAGAGAGGGATGTATTTTTCGGTTTGGAACGGACTTTTGCGCAAACACTCACCCAGGCGAGCGTCCAGGAGGTCGGCGTGTGAGAGCATGGCGCACCGCTCCAGGGTGAGATTGCCCCTAAAACCGGAGAGGTTTTTTAAAAAATACAAAAAAAACTACAAATTTCTGTTTGTTGTAAAAGGGGGTCTCTTGCATTATAATCTCCTTTAGAGGGACGGGGTGGTGCTTAACAGTTGAATGAGCCCATGAGCAGCTCCAAATCACGGCCAATCAAAACTCACCGCTGTAAATGTCAGCGCAAAGTGAGACTCCATTACGCATGCCTCAAGGCAGCTCTCCCCAACCACTCAGAAGCCACTCGGAACATTTACAATTCTATTTCTGCTTTCTAAATCTGATTTATTAGCTTTCAACGTCAAATATTATGCCTTTAAATGACCTGTTCTAATTTGGATAATAGATACAAACCAAACATAATAAAGCCAATATTACAGGAATTATATTTATCTGACTATACCTTATCTGCTCGCTTCCCTTTCCAATGCCTTAATGTGATCTATTATGATTCGGAGTTTAAATATTGATGTTAACGCAATTTTATAACAGATCGGACCTACACACCCATTAAAAGGCTGGAATTGTTTCCCCCACGATGTTATACTGTTGAAACTTATACTTTTTAAGGAACAAATTCGGTTGGGGGAAATTCAACTTTTTTCAAGTATAGAGTGATTCACAAGAGGTTTTTATTTTGTTTTCCCATACCTCATTTGCAACATGTACCCCGTTCCTGGGTGTACGATCACAATTATTTCCCACAAGAAAGGTCCCGGTCCTCACGATAGGTTTGCAATTAAACACTTCGCAAATATTCGACCCTGGGAATATTTCTGAAAACTTATGCACGAGGCACAAAATTAAGCCCCATGTGTTTGGGGAGGGGGAAATCGAGAAATAATCAATAATAAGGTTTTTAACAATTTTATCACCGCTTGAACAGTTTGCAGAACTGTAAAAACACGTGAAGTCATCCGTTCCTAATCTTCTGATTTCCAAAATCAGTCAACAACAAAGTTTCTGTTAGTAATATATTTCAAACCAGACTAATTTTCAAGATCATTAGGCATTTATCTAATTAGTGCCAAATCTATAAGCTTTTATTACGATTATTAAAATAAAATCAGTATAAATGTGTACTAATTTGCTACTGGTTTAGACTTGGCTGTCAACTGAAAGAATCTGCTGTTGTGAATGATATCAGTGGAAATAGCGAGCAGATTACAGTGCGGATGTAATGGGTGTAGGAACCAGTCCATTCAAATAGTATTTGCACTGGAGAGATCGTATCTCCTAAGACATTCGGTTTAACACAAGCAAACAATGCTTAAGATGGGTAATAAGGCAGAATTGAGACTGATGTACTTCATTGATACAATTCATCTCGATTGTGATTGATTTTTTTAAAACAAAATTGATGCAATTAAGAGAATTTATTAAGTGGTAATAAAAGTACAAAACTGGTGTTATATAAAGTCGGTTAAAATAAGGTACAAAAGGCTAATTGTGCAGCAATTTAATGACTCTCACCAAACATTAGAAACCCCTAAAAGCAGGTGCAAGAGCGAGCTTTTAAAACGCTCTTTTTAGTGAGGAGCAGACAAAGGAGGCGGCGAGGCGCAGATTGTGCATTTTTGTTCTTTACTTTGCAACTTGGCTAGATTTATTCAATTCTGCTTTTAGACACGTCAGTCTTCAGAATGAATGTGAGTGTCGATAGCATCCACAGCAGAGCGTTTCAATCCTGATCTCGGCCAAACACACAGGCTTCTATCCCGAAGCTCCAGACTTGAGTTTGCTCGCTGTTCCCTTCAGTTCATTTGGGGTGGACTCCGAACTCTTGGTGTGCATATATATACGTCAATAATGTTAGAAAACCAAGGTGAACTGGAACCTGGGAAAAGAAGAGCAACCTACTAGTAGAGAGAGAGAGAAAAACAACACCATTACCAGAAGCCAGAACTGAAAAAAAAGACGCATGGAGTTCAATTCTGCAAAGCCGACAGCTGCATCCTCATTGAAGAGAAGGACTCAGGTGTTGGACAGACCCTGGTTAAAAGTATTCTTATCGTTGCATTGTGAAAACGTCGTTAATGGAATAGAATGTTAGAAATGTGCGTCTTGTTTTAATTCTGCAACAGCGTTTTGATTATTACCTGTGTATTTCCTTTTCTATTCGCCCTTTCTGTTCAAATTGAGATGGTACATGGATATTAAAATGTATCGACTTAGCGCTACAGTTAAGTATATTTTGTGTTATAGAGAGATCATTGGTTTTATTATTCGCTGTTTACTGCCGGCTGGTAATGGCAGCCGAGTGATTGATAACATGCTGCATTTATATGACTTCTTACACCGCTGCGGAGCCTCACGTCGGCACAAACAGAGCAATACTTGTACAGATTTGTACACTTCCTGCTAGGTCCAACGAAAAAGGGTTTGAAAAGTCGGGGGCGGGGGGGGGGGGGGGGGGGGGGCGGGGGGCGAGCGGGGTGGGGTGCAGGGGGGCAGTTGAGGGGGTACTTTGCTCAAGATGCGTCGAATGGAGAGGGCAAAATGTAGGGGCAATAAACACAGAAAATGGGATAATTAAGGTTGGCTGGGAGATAAAGTTTATATGAAGATATAAAGTGATATATAGTGTTCCTATAGTTTAAAAACGCCTTCGGGCATAGAGGACGGGACAAACTGAAATAAATCCCAACTAAAGAAATAATCCGGTGCAAATCTGTTTCTTTTTATTCCATTTTCCGCTGGATTCTAGCTCATCTGAGCTCCAGGCGAACTCGGCAGATCGCGAGCAGAAATTAATATCAAAAGCTTTGAGTGGATTTTATAGTTGCGCCCAGTTACTTTTGCTGGAGATAGGGAGCGGCAGTTAAAAGGAGCACAGGGCTGCGATTGTCTATGAAAAATGGACTCTAAGCAAATAATGTTCGGGCAGAAGCTGAGGCCGGGAGAAATGAGACAAAACTTACCGAATGGGTGTACTTTTGCGGAGGCTTGTTCAGTATACATTGCTACTTGTTCATCCTCCAAGAATAGACAGCGTTCTGGGGGCCTGTTAACGTTTCTTGAAGCAACATTTTACTCAGGCACCGAAGAGAAGTAAAAATGTTTTTCAGGATCAAACTCAAAAAAAAACGGAGAAAAGGGGTTATTTATGGTGGCGATCGGGATATTTTAAATAGATTTCAGATTGTTACTCGCACCAAAGGCAGCGGTGAAATAGCTGCCTGGAAACATATTGGTCGCTCGTAATATAATTTATTTATTGAGTTTGTTTCTATGGAACACAAAGATTCAATTTTACACAAACACAACGCGGTTAGGAGGTAAACTAGAGATAGGAGGGCGGCGCAGAACATTAACTCTTGTAGTCGTTTTTTACATTTTAGGTGAGGAAACTAGATATTTGGAATGATTAATTTTCTTGTTTTTGTCAACATTTCCATTTTCTTCTGCCCCTATCGGATGACGAGAAACAGGATTTGTCAAAAACACAAGAACAGGTGTGTTTACAATTGTAAACTGCTGCCCCTACTCTGGGTTATCTTTAGTACTTAACTCCTCAAATCTAGAAGTCTGAAAATCCCAACCAACTCCACTTAGAAAGGCGTAAAGCCTGCAAAGCGATACAAGACATAATTAATTGTAAATATTATACCTTCTTGTAAAACATAAATGAGCAGCAAACCTTCAAATTTTGGTCATGCACTTAGGAAACAATTGATTTAGAAATGTTATTGGTCAAATGCAATTGGAAGAAAAAGTCTTAGAAATAAAAGGGCTTCAGCAGAAATATGTTGACCGTCGTATAACCGTGTGCTATATATATTTCCTGGCTGAATAAACGTATTCGTTATGTCTTCCTGATAAATGGCCCTGCAAATAATTCACACTAATAAACGGATTATAAACTGTTGTAAGAGTTCCAGAAATCGTCCAGGCATTCAGTCAGATATTTAGCTATTTCTTCATCTGCTTTGCCTATTCGCCTGGTTTGATTCCACGTTTGTTGTTTTTTTTAAAAAAAAATGCTTATTCCGACCCCTGGCGTTTGAAATGAAGAGTCCGCTGCAATAATTAACGATCGCACATTTTCTTATTTTCTTGCCTGATGAGAGGAATCAATTTTAATTCGCCGGCAAATTAGAGCAAAGCCTTTCTGTGTCATTCAGTTATATAAAACAAGCCAGTGATTGGGGACTTTTATTTATTTTATGCAAAACTAGGAGAATAAACACCCGCAGAGAAACAAACTTAAAACGACCAGAATTTTAAATCCTTTTTAAAGATTATATATATATATATTTGAATATATTTTTTAAAAAACTTTAATTAGGCAGGAACTTAAAAAGCGCCGGCAGCGTCCTTTCTCCCTCCATTTGTTTCTTAACAAGATACTGATAATAAGAACACATCAATCTTTTCCCCCAAATAAATAAAAATAGACAAACAAACAAATTCGCCTCGAACAAGTTAATGCGGTGTATCTGAGTGGAAAGTAGATATTTTCACGCACTCTGGAGATGAGGATAGACTTTTAATAATATCACAAGAAAACAAATGTAATTCCAGCAATTCTCAGCTCGGTTAGTTAGTATTCTAACACCGTGCCCAGCTCTGCTTTTTAAAACCCAGTTAGTTCCAGAATATGACTGTCATTCAATCAGGGACCTTTCGATCCGCGTTCGTTTATTATTTGGCTATTCCAGAGGTAATATGGCTTATTTTACAAGGATGATTTTTGTTGACTTTTTTCCAACTGAGCTAATTCGGGCGTCTATATTCACTCAATTAGAGAATTCTAAAGAGAAAATCGATCTTCCATCTACAGAAATGCCAGGTTAACAAATTAGATTCTTGTTTCGTGCAGGTGATTTTGTGAGAGCGCAGACAGTTCATGAATTAGAAGTAATAAGTTGTTTGTGTGGATGTTTTTTTTTTCATTGTCGAGGCCAGGAGAATGGAGCGGGGCTGGAAGGCAGTCGCTTTGCCGGATCAGACTCTCTAAACCTCCGCCCCGCCCCGCATCCAACCGTCGCTAAATCTTCGCAGCAGCCTTCAATTAAGGGGCGCTGTGCCCCCGAACGTGTGCTCTATTAAATCGTGATTCAGCCAAAAGAAATATAATTATGGCTCCAAATAAAATAATCAGCATTGAAGAGCGATTTCGTTAATGAGATGGAGCGGCTGCATGTCACGGAGTACGGGGGTCTCATTAAACGCTGGTAATGAGGCTGGGTTTGTGGACTAGGCAGAACAGGAGGCTTTTTTAAAAATGTTTTTTTTTAAATTCCGCGTTTAGTGAGGGAGCCGGGCAAAGGAGGAACAAAAGGCATTCCAATTTGAGAAACAGTGCACTCGATGTGATGTTGTAGACTATGTTAAAGGGGGTTTAAACCAACGCTTCTCAGATTTCCCAAACTCGGGAATTCACCAGTAGACACCTCTGGGATTAACTTCGTGTCACTGCAGGCTGTGTATACGGGTCTTGGGTAAACTCTTGATACAACCAACCTGTACAATCTCTGGCACTCCTTAAATTGAATTTTGCTGGTCTGAACATTTTGCCTTCAGGGTTTGCTCTGCTATTGATTTGCAGGGACTGACCTAATTTGCTTGCAATTGTCCAAGTGACCCACTTCCTGGCTCTGGCCCAAGAATTTGGTTTGGTTCTATTTGTGTCCGTGCTTTGGATGGGGGATCGAATGCGCCTTATGATTTTGCGGGGCTATTGTACATTTCTCCTTGGTCAGAATTCGCAGGTCACCAAAGGCGGCTCGTGCCAAAGTCTTGTTTCCAAGCCTCCCGTTTAATCCAATAGCCGTGCACGCCAATGAGAGACACGCACCTCATCAACTTGCGTTTATATAACACATTTAACATAGCCAAACGTCCCAAGCTCCTTCACCGGAGCACTATCAAACACAATCTGACACAGAGCCACATACAGATATATTAGGACAGGTGACCAAAAATCTTGCTCAAAACGTAGATTTTAAGGGGCGCATTAAAGGATAGATAGAGAGGCTCAGGAAACCTGGTATGGGCAGACTGGTGAGGCTATGAGGGGATCTGAATATAAGGGTGGAAATTTTAAAATCCAGGTGGTGCAGGATACCACGTGGCGGCAGACCACCGACTGCTGACCATCAGTCATTGTTTCCATAACTTATTTAACAACTTATTTTACTGGAATTGTTCCTTGAATACATATAGTTGTCATTTTCATGAATACATTACTGTACTTCAAAGAGAGCTTGCCCTTCCCAAAATGTACTTCAAACCAAGAAATGCAGGCAGCCGCCCAATATCACACTTTCCTTTCGCAACGTGATTAACAAGAATATTGAAATCAGAGTGGTTGTTAAAAGGCCAGGCATGGGCGGTAATGTTTTTAAATAGTTTATTTTACACGCCAGTATGAAGGCAGAACTAAAATAATTAAAGGAATGCTTAAAATTGTGGATAGTTTCATACCTAACCCTGCAAAGATTGACATGCATCCACAACACTCTTGTAACAATATCAGGTTCATCAGTCCATATCATTGTTAGTTTGAAAAAAAAGTTTCTACTTTCAATCAAACGAGAATGTCCGCCGGTACAACCTAAAAAGGGACAGAAATTAACAAGGTCAAATGTGATGCTAAGATAGGAGTTATACTGCATTCTATGAAACTGTGCCAGAGACCATCCTTGTGGGGTCTCATACCTGCCTGTTTTCCTGACATCGCTGGCCCTTCGTGAATTATAGGGCGCATTTATACATATGTACTGCTCGACTATAAGCTAGGAAATACACTTGGCTAGAATTTTATCCCATTTATGTTCGAATACTTCCATTTTCTCCCAGCGGTGAAACATTTTATTTGCAAATGTTGAGGAAGAATCTGTGCATTTAAACATTTAAAGTCAGACCGAGCGCTTTGCCAACCACTGCCTGTATCCAGTGTTTCTCCTTCCGCTTCTCTCCGGAGGCAGGCAAGTCTCTGGCTCCGGTTACAGGGAAAGTATAGTGTCAGTATGAAGCTGAAATCACTTCGCACCAACATTAAATTTACAGTGTAAATCCAGCATCATACTGCCACTTTTGAGCTGTTTTAACAATTATTAATATACCGAAAAAAACTTAACACATAAGTTGGCATTCAGGTGAAAGTGACAGTAATTCTTGGATGCAATGAAAGGTCAGGAAACAAATACAGGACCAAAAAACACAACTTTTAAGAGGATTTGAAATAAATTGGTATTTTTATTAAAACACCACCTTGTGTAACTGGGATATATGTTTTGTGATCGGGAGTTCTGTAACTTTTGTAATTCTATTCTGCGTTTTATCCCTTGGAACACTGCTTTCCATCACTGTTCTGATATAATTATGCCATCCTCACCAACATTTTGAACGAACCGAGAATGTTCACTTCTTGCACCAGTTAAAAAAGTTATGAAAAAACTTCTAAGGCATGCAATAAATAATAACATAACTGCTAATAAGGATTTTTTATTAAAAAACGCCATGTTACAGGAGATATCGATGACTTGCCTCAGGCATCAATGGCTTATAATTCTCAATATTAAATTAGCAGGACCCCAACACTGCTTTCAGAAATGAGTCAAGAAACTTGTACAAAATTGTCTTGTTGCTTTAACTGTGTAAAGCTGGCTCAAACTCCTTTGAAAATAAGTTGAATACAGCACTTATGCAGCACATGGCAACTGGTGCAGACAGCCAGAAGGGGAAGAAACATAAACTAGCTGAGCTTTCCGTCATGCAGTGTGATAAATTTCATGGCACAGAGTGTTATTAGATTGTTAAATATAGAATGACTATTGTGTAACTAGAGAATATGCTATGCTGTGAAATAGGATTATTTCTGAGTGAATTATAGTTGATTTTACTTCAGCATATGGAGGTTTATTTAAATTACTCTCCAAATTCTATCTACACCGCTTGCTTAGTATAATTAATTATGGATTATCATTACAATATATATTTAAGCATGATGGGAAGTTTAATACTTCAATAGGTTGTGTGGCCTACTTCCTTCCTAATGTGGCCATCCAATATTTAGAAAATTCATTTGAGATTATATTCATGAGGCACATAGCCTTGCATACAGCATGTTTGCAAGTCGTATAGAGTCTGGAGTCTTTGAAACTGACAATAGTAAAAATAAATCTCAAATTTTGATGATATGGGTCTGTACATCTACAGGTGCTGGCTGCCATATTACAAAAAAAAGTATCTGTACAGTGCACCGCAAACCCAACAGACCCAAAGTACAGTATCAGTGGTCCTTGTAACAGGTTACACTCCGTGAAAAGGGGACAGTATGCATGCCTGCTTGGACAAATATGCAATACACCATGCTGAAAAGACGATTTTTAATCTTGCGAGAAGGCAGAGTTCCTAAGCAAGTGACTGGAATACCTGGGCATTTTGAGAATGGTGGCTTTGCACCAGGCTAGAGTTGAGCTGTGTACTACCGGGTGTAGCATAAGAAGTGCAAGGCTACTTAACACATACTGGCTGCAGTCTGACTGCAACCAGATTTAATATGAAGTCAAAGTGAAACCACCATATAAGTGGTTAGAGTAGTACAAATCAAATCGCCTGAAAACAGACAATAAAGCAGTTGTGGGCTGCCTCAGTTCCTGGATAAGTTGTTTTGTAGAGAAATATTGCCAGCATGCTTGGCCAATGATGTAGCAGCTGCTGAAATACAACTCAGTTGCTAGATCACAAAATATACA
This sequence comes from Carcharodon carcharias, assembly GCF_017639515.1. Taxonomy (NCBI): domain Eukaryota; kingdom Metazoa; phylum Chordata; class Chondrichthyes; order Lamniformes; family Lamnidae; genus Carcharodon; species Carcharodon carcharias. The sequence continues at coordinate 161,468,113 of NC_054470.1, forward strand.
CTCACTTTATCCTTCAAGTTAAAATGGAACAGATCTCTTAGCAATAGAGATTTTAACGTCAGATACACACACAAATTAAGACAATTCATTGTCAGCAGGTACATTTATTTAATGTTTCATTATTTCACCATGATGTGGCACAAAATTCATTTGGGTACACAATCTGCTGTGCAATGTAAGAGAACTCAGATTACACAGGGTTCATAGATAGATCCCAAGCATAATAATAGCAGGGTCATAATGCCTAAAACTGAAACTGGGAGGGAAATGGAATGGACACAGTGCAAGTATTTATAACAAAACATTATAATTAAGAAATAGGTTCTAGGCTTCTAGTTTGATTGATCCTATTGTGGCCTGGGCTTCCTTGTATTCCTCAGTGTCTTCCAATTCTTTCTCGCTTTCCTAGAGCAGGAAGAATACAAAATAGAATGTTTTCATTTTTGCATATATATTAATTTTATTTGCTAATCTTTTACTAAGTACTACAGCTAACTGAGATTAATACAAATACTATAAAACATTTACACTTAAAAGATAGTATTAAACAATAATGTAAAACACTAGCTGCTTTGGCAACTCATGCTTAATTCCAACTCTGTACTTTGAGCTGTAGCTGTTTTGGGGTTCCATATTATAAAACACCTATAATTTTAGTGACCTTTGACTAGCCATCATTATTTAGATGAAGTTGACAGCATAGACTACAGCTGGAGTGGCTTTCACTGAGCATAAAAATGTTTGATATTTATTTGATGTAATTAGACACCAGAAAAAGATTGCAATGATGATCATTATACAGGTTCTACAAGAGTTTTGAATTAAGTGACTTCTGTTTGGATGGGGACCACTGCTACTGAATATCCTTGTTGTGGAAATACTGTGGCCACTAACAAGATTACTTATGATGCCTGAAATTTCAACAAATATTGAAATAGGCATCATGCTCATCTGGGTGTAAAACATGCTTGTGGAACTAGCGTTCAGTCATCTACATGCCAAGTTTTAGAATGTAGGTCCTAGCTCTGAAATGTACCTGGTGACCCTGTTGGCAGAGGACGTAAGCTAGATGAAGTATTTATATAATGTGAAAAAATAGAAGGGAATAGAAATTAGTTAGAAATAAAGTAAAAAAAGTCTTCCCTAATGGCAGCTGAACAAGTCTACTCAGCACATAACTGATCCAACACAGACCAAGAAACCATAGACTTTTCTCAAGGCTGTAATGAACTATTTGATTTCAGTCAGGATTGCTTCAATTGGCCATGGCCCACCAATTAACCAAGGCCCTAATTCCACTGTTATTTAGCAACCCCTACAGCAAGGCTGGGGCTTGGCCTAAATAGCCAAGTGGTTATGGTACTGGGTTTGTAACCCCAAGATCAAGAGTTCAAATCTCACACTGGCAAACTATGAAACAATGTAACTTCATCTGAAACAGATGGAAACGGGTTTGTACTCGAAAGAGTTACAGCATGGCTGAAACATGAAGAATGGCTACTTCAGGAAAAGAGATTATAACTAGTGAGGACAAAAAGGAAAATGAGTGAGGGAAAGGAGAAGACAAAGCTGGCAAAATTTAAAATATTCTATTGATAGATGTGTTCTTAAACAGCATTGGATCATTAGTGAGATAAAGCTATTCTTGCCATCCGAGTAGCTTTATTACTGCAATATCAGAGTTTCATTCAGCATCCACACATTAGTCAACGACTCACTACGAAGTCTGAGGTTGCTAAAAGGATAGTGGTTAAGTTTCTAAATTCAGCTTTAAGGTAACGGGAAAAACAGAGAAGAAAAAGTGAAGAATATCAATTAACTGTAGATACAACTTAATAGGCCAAGGTTTTTCTATCAAAATACTTGTAAGGTTAATGGTGCTCATCGTAATTTATGCGTAATTGCACAGCAACTTTATGCAAGGGGCAGATGCATGGTTAAATGTCAAAGGCCAAAGGTTGCAGTCCATGTCCTGTCACTTTGCCACTAGTTTTGTAATAACTGTATTTTACTGTCTGCCTCACCATTGACATGCATTGAATGTCAGAAAGTTGCTGTACTTGCATGGTGTATACAAACTAAATCCGCCACAGATGTTTTAATCTAGCAATTACAAGCCTAACTACCATTTTGTCAATGGAATAAACATCAATCACTTCCAACTATTAGTTAAGGAAATACCCCCTTGTTTGTCCCTTGTTCACTCAGGTTGCAGATGCCCCATTTCCGTCTGCAGCATTATCAGCTTGCACTGTCAGCAACTTGAGTTTGAGTACACAAGAGCAAGTCTAACTAATGGCAAAAACCATTAGATGCCTCGCTACGGTAAAATCTGGCTCAATGCATTTCAATAGTTAAATTACGCCAAGAAAATTCATGCCTGTTTCAACACTCCCAGTTCAGAAATCTTTCCAAGAAAATTTGAAATCCATCTGGATAATTCAACAAAACCTTCTACATTTTCATAGATTAAAAGTTTCTGTTGAGTAAAAATGTCATATACGCTATGAACATAATTTTTTGTAATTATGCTGGTGAGTTGTTGAAAGTGACTTTTGGTTAGCTACCCTCTTCAATGAGAACACATACTGTAAATATACTGTCTAACAGCACTAATTAAGCAAAGATGGTGGACTTAAACATAGACATTAGAAATGACTCATCAGGGATATGAGATTTTGTTACAATTATCAACTTGAATGCCAAGCATAGTTCAACACCTCAAAGTTTAAAAATTGAGCTTTGTGCCAGTTCCTATTGTACTGTAATTGATGAAAAGCTGAAGCTGTACAAGCTCTCTCTACCTGAAGGTCTCACACCACTAGAAAAAAAACAAATCAAAATGACTTCAGTGCAATTATAATGTTCACCTTGCATTAGTGCCACACAAAAACTGCTTTACACCAATGTACGATGGTGACATAGCTTCCCTATCACGTTAATGTGGTGTCTTGACCATTGCCAAGGTAGCCAATTATCAACTAGTGTGGCAGTAAAATGCTTTAATTGGTCCCAATTTCTTTGGTGAGGCAGGAGGGAGCCATTAAGGCTTTTCATTGAACACATATAAATATTAAAAGAGGATGTAGTTTGTGCTACTTGTAGGCAATCGGCTAATACAAAAACAAATAAAATGCCAGTTTAGATTTTTAGTGAAAGAGATATGGTCAAAATATCATTTAACCCCAATCCACCCATTTTAGGGTTTGATTTTTATCAAATTTAAAAAAATTATACCCAAACTGCAGGTGTTAACCTGATCTTTCCTTCCTTCTCACTCAAAAATGTAATGCACTAAATATTTACAGATCAATAAATGACATTTAATTTCCAAAAAAATGTCAATTATGTTATACACAACAAAAAAAAATTACTTTCAAGACATGTCAATAGGGTTAAATGACATACTGAAGCCAATTTTATATACAAATGATAATGAGTAAATGCACTAGAATAGTTTTGGTCCAATTTCTCTAAAATTTATGTTTGTGGTAACCAGATTATACTAGGGAACTAGGATATTTAGAAACAGCTGGTATCATCTATTTTTCTCTAATCTTGCATTTATTATAGATTCAGAGACCTTATCCAAGCAAGCATACTTTAATAGACTAAATTCCCATACCATTTACACTTCCATTAAAATTATACTTCACAAAATATCTGAATTTGTACTTATTTTAGAAAGTACTTTAAGTGCAATTTTCCAAAATGAATATAAATTGCAATGGCTCATGCTTGCTATGAAAAATCTACTGGTTAATTTTTGTTTAAAGTGCATGTTCCCCAAACAATTTGAATAATAAAATGCATCTTATTGTAACTTTATTCTGGAATGTGTGGTAAATTCATTAAATGTTAAAGATAACTAGATAATTCAAATGAAGCCCCACAACCACAAATTAAGTCACATTTGAATGTTGTGCATTTCATATTTAGTTGAGTAAACCAAAGATACTCATTTGTTTAAAAATTGTTTTCTGATATAAATCGTTACTCTCAACATACACAGAAAATATACTCAAAAAATAAAAAGCAAGGCTTTCTTTATAGCACACCAAGCTCATATTTTTGAATTAAGAGGCAGAGAAATAACCGCATTCAGTAACCATCTTCCCGTAGATGCTTATATCCATAACAGCATTGGTAGGAGTGACCACTGCCTAGTCCTTGTACAGAAAAAGCTCTATCTTTACTCTGAGTATACCTTCCTCCTGAGACCCCCACCATCACAGCAGTTGTGTGACACTAGCACAATACTAAATGGGATAGATTCAGAATGGTTCTAGCAGCTCAAAACTTGGCACCCATCAGTCTCTGTGGGCCATGAGCAGCAGCAGAACCGTATTCAACCACAATGTGCAGCTTCATGGCCCAGCATATCCCTCACACAATCATTACCATCAAGCCAGGGAATCAACCCTGGTTCAATGGGGGTGTAGAAGCAGCATAAGACATACTTAAAAACAAGGTGCCAACCTGGAGAAGCTGCAACACAGGACTACATACATACAGGAACAGCATGCTATAGACAGAGCTAAGTGACCCCACAATAAATAGATCAGACCAAAGGCTCTGCAGTCCAGCCATAAATAGTTGAGAATGGTGACAGAAAATTAAACAACTAATGGGAGGATGTGGTTCTTGGAACATCACCACCCTCAAAGATGCTGGAGTCCAGCAAAGGTTGAAACATTTGCAAGCATCTTTAACCAAAAGTGCTAAGTGGATGATCCATCCCAGCCTCCTCAAGGGACCCCCACCATCACAGCTGCCACTTTTTATATCACTCGATTCACTCCATGTGATAACAAGAAACTGTTAAGCCATACCTCTAATCAAGCCGTTCCAGTACACTGGCATCCGATAAAGTGGGCAATTGCCTAGATATATCCTGTCTACAAAAAGCAGGTCAAAGCCAATCTGGTCAATTACTGCCCTATCAGTGGTTTCCCGCCCAGTTTGGTTGGCAGGACCCGCAACTGTGTCTGACCCATCCCCCGTGCCTCTGCCCTCACACCTTCCTCCCCCACCCTCCCAGAACCATGATAGGGTCCCCCTTGTCCTTACTTTTCACCCCACCAGCCTCCGCATTCAAAGGATCATCCTCAGCCATTTCCGCCAACTCCAGCATGATGCCACCACCATATACACATTTTCCCTTCACCCTCGTCGGCATTCCACAGGGACCATTCCCTCCGGGACACCCAGGTCCACTCCTCCATCACCCTCTACAACTCATCCCCCTCCCAAAGCACCTTTCCATGCAATCGCAGGAGGTGCAACACCTGCCCCTTTACCTGCCCCCTCCTCACCATCCAATGGTCCAAACACTCCTTTCAGGTGAAGCAGTGTTTCACTTGCACCTCCTTTAATTTGGTCTACTGCATTCGCTGCTCCCAATGCGGTCTCCTCTACACTGGAGACACCAAACGCAGACTGGGTGACCGCTTTGCGGAACACCTTCCGTCCGTCCGTCCGCAAGCATGATCCAGACCTTCCTGTCACTTGTCATTTCAACACCACATCCTGCCCTCATGCCCACATGTCCACCCTTGGCCTAATGCAATGTTCCAGTGAAGGCCAATGCAAACTGGAGGAACAGCACCTCATTAGGTGTCCGATTAGGCATTTTACAGCCTTCCGGACTTAACATTGAGTTCAACAACTTCAGACCATGAACTCTCTCCTCCATCCTCACCCCTTTTTTATCCCCTTTTTTCAATATTCATTTTTAATTTAAATTTTTTATCTACTAATTTTTTAAAAAATTATTTTCATTTTTATTCATTGTTTTATCCCCGCCCCACCTTTTATCCTATTTTAGATCTTTTTTCACATCACCATCCCCTCTTCACACCCCACCCCCATAGGGCTATCTGTCACTTGTTCATGTTGTTCTTTCCAGAGTGCTTACCCTTGTCCAGCTATTATCGCATTCTGCTTTCTATCCTTAATGTCACCACCAGCACCTCCTTTAGCCAGTACCACCGCCATTAACACGCCATTGGCCTTTTCTTCATGACATCTTCGGCAATCTCTCCTTTTCCTCCACCTATAACTGGCCTTCGATACAGCTTCACCTGCTCCACCCCCTTAAACAGTATAAATTTTACCACATTTTTACTTCTCTTTAGATCTGAAGAAGTCATACGGACTCAAAACATTAACTCTGTCTTTCTCTCCTCAGATGCTTTTGAGCTGTTGAGCTTTTCCAGCATTTTTTGTTTCAGATTTCCAGAATCTGCAGTATTTTGCCTTTATTATACTGTCTACTCTCAATCATTAGCATAGCAATGGCAGATGTCAGATGCCCTGGAATGGACTGGATGTCTTATGGAAGGAAGGTTAGATAGGCTAGGCTTGTATCCGCTGGAGTTTAGAAGAGGTGACTTGACTGAAACATATAAGATCCTGAGGGGTCTTGAAAAGGTGGATGTGAAGAGGATGTTTCCTCTTGATGGATAATCTAGAACTAGGGGCCACTGTTTAAAAATAAGGGGTCGCCCATTTAAGACACAGATGAGGAGAATTTTTCTCTCAGAGGTTCTGAGTCTTTGGAACTCTCATCCTCAAAAGATGGTGGAAGCAGAGTCTTTGAATATTCTTAAGGCAGAGGTAGATAGATTCTTGATAAGCAGAGGGGCGAAAGGTTACAAGGGAAGGTGGGAATGTGGAGTTGAGGTTACAATCAGATCAGCCATGATCTTATTAAATGGCAGAAGAGCAGGCTTGAGGGGCCTACTCCTGCTCCTAGTTCATAGGTTTGTATCGACACTGCTATCAAGTAACGCTTACTCAGTGATGCTCAAATGTAGGCTCTACAAGGACCATTTGGATCAATTACAGCATTGCTACAAACATGGACAAAAAACCTCAACTGCAGAGTTGTGATGAGGGTTATTTTTTATTTATTCTTTCATGGGATGTGCGCATTACTGGTAATGCCAGCATCTCTTGCCCATCCTTAATTACCCTTGAACTGAATGGACTGCTAAGCCATTTCAGAGGGCAGCTAAGAATCAACCATGATGCTGTGGGTCTGGAATCACATGTAGGCCAGACCAGGTAAGAATGGCAGATTTCCTTCGCTGAAGGACACTAGTGAACCAGACGGGCCTTTACAACAATTGATGATAGTCTCAGTAATGGTGACCATGAAACTATCAATTCCAATTTTTATTAACTGAATTGAAATTCCACCAGCTGCTGTGGTGGGATTTGAACCCATGTTCTCAGGGGATTGGCCTGCGCCTCTGGATTACTAGCCCAGTGACTTTACCACTACATCACCATCTCCCCTCAGTAACTGCCCTTGATGTCGAGGCAGTAGGGAGTCTTAGTAAAATTGAAGTTAATGGGAATCAGGGGAAAACTCTCCACCAGTTGGAGTTATACCTAGCGCAAAGGAAGATGGTTTTTGTCTGTTGAAGGCCAGTCATCTAACCCCAAGATATCTCTGTTCCTCAGGGCAGTGTCATAGGCCCAACTATCTTCAACAGCTTCATCAAGGACCCTCCCTCCAAAATGTCAGAAGAGGGGGTTATTCGCTGATGATTGCAGTGTTCAGCTCCATTTACAACTCCTCAGATAATAAAACTGTCTGTACCCACATGCATATTCTGGACACATTCAGGATTAGACTGCTAAGTGGCAAGTAACATTCGCACCATCTCCAACAAAAGTGAGTCTAACCATCTCCCCTTCACATTAAAAGCATTACTGTCACTGAGTTTCTGACCATCAACATCCTGGGTATTCTATTCCAGAAAACTGGCTGGTGAAGGATGATACAGAAATCAATCTCATCTTACATTTATTGACAGAGCAAAACATTACAAGCATACACCTAACATAAAAGCAAAATACTGCAGATGCTGGAAACCTGGAATTAAAACATTTTGTTTTTATTTCACCTTCTTACATAACCACAACACAGTTTTCAGTAAGTATCTCTTTAGGCGTGTTGAAGTGAAACCCCAATTAATGCTCATCACCTGCGTACTACAATACACAGGTCCAGGAGTATGATGGAATTTCCACTTGCTTGTATCAGTGCAGCTCTAACAACACTGAAGAAGCTCAATACCACCCAAGAAAAAAGCTGCCCACTTGATCGGCACACCATCCACCACCTCAGACATCCATTCCCTCTGTCACTGACACATGGTGTCAGCAGCGTGTACCATCCACAATGCGCAATGCAGCAACTTGCTAAGGCTTCTTTGGCAGCATTTTCCAAATCCACAACTTTTGCCACCTAGGAGGACAAGAACAGCAGACACAGACTACCACCTCCACATTGCCCTTCAAGTCACACATAATCATGAATTGGAAACAGATACTCATTCCCCTCATTGTCACTGGGTGAAAATCCTGGAACTCCCTAACTAATGGCACAATGGGAATGCCTACGCTTTCACAAGGGCAATTAGGGATGGGCAATATAAATGCTGGCCTTGCCAGCAATGCCCATATTCCGTGAACCAATAAAAAATGTTGAATTTTGTAGAGAAAATATCAGTTTGTTCAAGAAACAAACTACACACTTGCAGATATCAAATGTGGAATGTATGAATTTACAGTGACTACATCAATTAAAATCGCAGTTTTATATCTATTCCTCAATCCAATACATATACTAGACATAGAAAGGGCATCATGTTCTTAGAAAATGCCAAACTGAAAATAACAGACTCACCAATAGTTGTGCAAGGTCACTGTGGGCAGTTGCCAATCGACGCTGACAATCTGGGATCATCATCCGTGATTCTTGCAGAACCTCCATCTAAAGACAAAGAAAACAGGACACGGGGCGGGGAGGTAAATAAGGCTGAAAACAAGGAGATGATCAAGCTTTTATAAACACTCCAAATACCACTTGTTCTCTTTCATGCTTTGAACTGAATTGTGAGATATTGTAATCAGATGTTAAGATACTGACAATTTATTCAATCCTTTTTCAACACTTTTAGAATTGCCAGTAATAATTTGAATCATCATAGAGTTTCTACTGCTTCTTCATATATGAAAATCAAAATCAAAATGTTTAAACCAATTCAATAAATATATTGTTATTAATTAACCCAAATTTTTTTTAAGTTTATATTCATTATTCAGATACAAAGTCTACCTGTTTTACTAAAAAAAACAAAAGGATCTGCAATTGGCATAAAAAGCTTTTATCTTTGGGGTAATAAAGAAATGCACTGTCCAAGTAATATCACAGAGATAATTACTGCATGAAAAAAGTTATTGAGTTATTGATCGAACTGTGTGCTCACTGCAGGAGGTTCAGCCTGTGAAAGACAGAGGTCTACAGGAGCTCAGAAACAAGAGAGCGGAAACCAGCAGGTTCATCTTCATGGTCTTTATCATGCATAAGAAAGTTATTTCAAAAACTGTGCACATTAATTTTGGCTAAGACAATATGATTCCGTTCCCTTCAGGATGAATTGAAGAAGTAACAAATACAGTCTAACCGTTAAAAAGAGTGCCCAACCAAATGGTGTAGCATTAGAGCTGGAACAATGGCTTTAGATTAGAGAACCAAAGCTTCAGGAAAGTACAAAGGATTAGATTCTGTTTCCCCATGTTTAAGGCTTTGAGTGTATCGCATTGTCTGCAATGCTACTTTTGAGACCCAAGAGCTGCATTTTTTTGCCAGAAACATATTTATAGTTGTTTGATAGTATAGAACTTGAGTATTGCTGAAAAGAGACATTTTTGTCAAAGCTTTTCATGGGTCTTAACTCATCAGGACAATTCACAAGGATACCAAATGTAAAGGGAGCAACAATTTATACTGAACTCAACAATTTAGCTCAAGAAAATTCATACAGACTCAAAACATTATCTCTGTCTCTCTCTCCACATATACTGTCAGACCTGGAGTTTTTCCTGCATTTTTTGCTTTTGTTTCAGATTTCCAGCATCCACAGTATTTTGCCTTTATTAAACAATTTATACTGTATGAGAAGGGGGTGCTGATTGGTTGGCAAGTGGACTCTGACTGGAAACTACAAATATTAATACTTCAGGCCCCGCTCGTTGTAGACAGAAAGAACGTGTACATACATTGCGCCGGTTTCAGCTAAACAAAATAACTGACAGTTATTCGTTGGTTCATTCCTCAGGGCAATGCCTTGATCAGTCAGAGAGTCATGCTGCCTAGTTTAAATTTCAAACAATGCTTGGTAGTCAGTCAGTCAGTCACCATCAACTGGTGCATTCGTCATGGCAATGTCTCTACCAATCAGAGTCTACTTGCCAACCAATCAGCACTCTCTTCTCATACAGTATAAATTGTTGTTCCCTTTACATTTGGTATTCTTGCAAATTGTCCTGATGAGTGCAAGACAAAAAGCTTCAACAAAGATGTCTCTTTATTTCAGTAAGAAACATCTATTTTCACCTCAGGAACGTGTTATTAGTACACAAGAAGTAATGGTGTTAGTGTCATAGCTGAAACAGTTCACTGTTCCACAGTGTACTTGAATTAATGGTAGCTAAAGCCTCAAATCAAAGGAAATAGGTCCAGCCCGCAAATACCATAAAATCATAAAATCCCAGGCATAATTCATACATCTTTGTATTTTGAATTATCACTGGCAAAATAGTATATACGTGCACAAAATAGATGATACGTGGAGCACGCAAGCTCATGACATCAGTAGAAACGGCTAATAATCTGCTGTCTGGAGAGTAAAGTGCACTGCAAATTTAGCACATTACTTCCAGTAAAGAGCCAAAAAATAACAAATGTGGTCAATTACCAAGTATATATAAACAAATGTACGCAGTTAGATTTTGGTGCTGTTCAAGAAAGACTTGCATTTATATAGCACCTTTCACGAGCACTAAATATCTCAAAGCACCTTACAACCAATGAAGTACTTTCGAAGTCTAGTCACTTTTAATGCAGTCACTGTTTTAATGTCGAAAATGCAGCAGCCAATTTGCATTCAACAAGTTCCCACAAACTGCAAAGTGATAATGACCAAGGAATCTGTTTTTGTGAAGTTTTTTGAGGGATAAATATCGACCAGGACAACAGGGATAACTTCCCTGCTCTTCTTTGAAATAGATATGGTCATCAGATCTTTTAGGTCTACCTGAAAAAGCAGACAGGGCCTCAGTTTAACATCTAATCTAAAAGATGACACCTCTGACAGTGCAGTATTCCCTCAGAACTGCAATAGAGCACCTGAGGCTTGAACCCGAACCTTGTAACTCTGAGAAGAGTGCAACAGCTGATGAGCAAATATATTCCAATAAGCCAAAATGGGGTGCGTCAAGTAGAGATCCTGGGATATATTATTACAATGAAACTGAATCTTAAGATTGAAGATAATCATATGTAATATAGAAAGTGTTGCTGGGAGTTGAAAAAGAAGTTCAGAAGGGCTAAAGCTATGGTTCAATGGCCATTCTGTCTCAAGTCAGGTAGTTGTGGGTTCAAGTCCATTCCAGGACATAAGCATGTAATCCTGGCTGACATTTCAGTGCAAAACTGAAAGAGAGATGTACTGTTGGAGGTGCCATCTTTCAGATGAGATGATGAACCAAGGCCCATCTGACCTCTCAGGTGGACATAAAATATTCTTCGGAACCATTCCAAAAAACGTGTGGGAGTTCTCCAGATGCCCTCACCAACATTTATCCCCCAGGCAACACCATTAAAAGAAACAGCTTAATTGGTCATTTACGTCATTGCTGTTTGTGGGATCTTGCTGTGCATGAATTGGCCACCATGTCTCCCTGCATCCTAACAGAGACTACATTTCAGAGTGTAATTAATTGGCTTCAAATTGCTTTGGAATGTCCTGAGGTTGTCAATTCATAAGTATAAAAAGAATTGGGCTTTCATGTTTCCCTTTTGAATATGCACCTCCCCTAATCCCATCCCAAGTTGAGGCCATGATGCCACTTTCCTCAAAAGAACCCTTCCAGTATTTTGTAGTCTGCTCTTGACATACGGCCACAAAACTTATCTACCCATTGTGCCGGTAAGCTTCTAAAACTGGATCAAGTAATAAAAATGTGTAGCTCTGCAGACTATTTGCAGCAGTAGAAGGATGTGAATCATAGAAGGCAGCCCATTACGATTTGACTGTAAATCAAGAACACCTTTGTAGTAACTCTGCTCACAAGAACACAAGCAGCAGTGGAGAATATGGCCCATTGAGTCTGCTCTGCCATTCAATGCAATTACGGCTGATCTTGGGCTTCAACTTCACACTCCCGCCTGCTTCCCATATCCCAAAATCTGTCTGTACCAGCCTTAAAATATGGTCAACAATGGTGCATCCACAACCCTCTTGGGTAGAAAATTCCAAAGATTCACAGCCTTTTAAGTAAAGAAATTTCTCCTCATCCCTCAGTCCTAAATGATAAATCCTTTAGATAAAAACAAAAAACTGCGGATGCTGGAGATCCAAAACAAAAACAAAAACAGAATTACCTGGAAAAACTCAGCAGGTCTGGCAGCATCGGCGGAGAAGAAAAGAGTTGATATTTTGAGTCCTCATGACCCTTCAACAGAACTGATCTTTCTTTACAAGGAGAGGGAAATATAAGCTGCTAAGGTGGTGGGGGGGGAAGGAAGAGAGAGAGAGGAGAAGAAGTGGAGGGGGGGTGTTAGGATAGGAGCAGATCATCAAAAGGTGTCACAGACAAAAGAACACAGAGGTGTTGAAGTTGGTGATATTATCTAAACGAATGTGCTAATTAAGAATGGATGGTAGGGCACTCAAGGTATAGCTCTAGTGGGGGTGGGGGAGCATAAAAGATTTAAAAATAATGGAAATAGGTGGGAAAAGAAAAATCTACATAAATTATTGGAAAAGAAAAAAAAAACAAAAGGAAGGGGGGAAGAAACAGGAAGGGGGTGGGGATGGAGAAGGGAGATCAAGACCTAAAGTTGTTGAATTCAATATTCAGTCCAGAAGGCTGTAAAGCACCTAGTCGGAAGATGAGATGCTGTTCCTCCAGTTTGCGTTGGGCTTCACTGGAACAATGCAGCAGGCCAAGGACAGACATGTGGGCAAGAGAGCAGGGTGGACTTGGAAAAAATTATTAATTTTGCTTCCAATCTCCACCCCTCCATCATTTTCACGTGGTCCATCTCTGACACTTCCCTTCCCTTCCTTGACTTCTCTGTCTCAATTTCTGGTGATAGACTGTCCACCAATATCCATTACAAGCCTACCGACTCCCACAGCTACCTCGACTACAGCTCCTTACATCCCACTTCCTGTAAGGACTCCATCCCATTCTCTCAGTTCCTTCGCCTCCGTCGCATCTGTACCGATGATGCTACCTTCAAAACCAGTTCCTCTGACATGTCCTCCTTCTTCCTTAATCGAGGATTTCCACCCACGGTCGTTGACAGGGTCCTCAACCGCGTCCGGCCCATCTCCCGCGCATCCACCCTCACGCCTTCTCCTCCCTCCCAGAAACATGATAGGGTCCCCCTTGTCCTCACTCATCACCCCACCAGCCTCCGCATTCAAAGGATCATCCTCCGCCATTTCCGCCAACTCCAGCTTGATGCCACCACCAAACACATCTTCCCTTCACCCCTGCTGTCGGCATTCCGTAGGGATCGTTCCCTCCGGGACACCCTGGTCCACTCCTCCATCACCCCCTACTCCTCAACCCCCACCTATGGCACCTCCCCATGCCCAAGCAAAAGATGCAACACCTGCCCCTTCACTTCCTCTCTCCTCACTGTCCAAGGGCCCAAACACTCCTTTCAAGTGAAGCAGCATTTCACTTGCATTTCCCCCAACTTAGTCTACTGCATTCATTGCTCCCAATGCGGTCTCCTCTACATTGGAGAGACCAAACGTAAACTGGGCGACTGCTTTGCAGAACACCTGCGGTCTGTCTGCAAGAATGACCCAAACCTCCCTGTCGCTTGCCATTTTAACACTCCATCCTGCTCTCTTGCCCAGATGTCTGTCCTTGGCCTGCTGCATTGTTCCAGTGAAGCCCAACGCAAACTGGAGGAACAGCATCTCATCTTCCGACTAGGCACTTTACAGCCTTCCGGACTGAATATTGAATTCAACAACTTTAGGTCTTGAGCTCCCTCCTCCATCCTCACCCCCTTCCTGTTTCTTCCCCCTTCCTTTTGTTTTTTTTCTCTTCCAATAATTTATGTAGATTTTTCTTTTCCCACCTATTTCCATTATTTTTAAATCTTTTATGCTCCCCCACCCCCACTAGAGCTATACCTTGAGTGCCCCACCATCCATTCTTAATTAGCACATTCGTTTAGATAATATCACCAACTTCAACACCTCTGCGTTCTTTTGTCTGTGACATCTTTTGATGATCTGCTCCTATCCTAACATCACCCGCCTCCACTTCTTCCCCCCCCTCAACATTAAACCAGCTTATATTTCCCTCTCCTTGTAAAGAAAGATCAGTTCTGTTGAAGGGTCATGAGGACTCGAAACGTCAACTCTGATAAATCCTTTATCCTGAGACTGTTCCATGTTCTCGATTCCCCAGCTGGAGAAAACAACCTCAGTGTCTACCATGTCAAGCCCTTTAGAATATTTTGATCTCTCATTTCTCTTAACTTCAGTGATTTACTCAGCTTCTGATCATGGGACAATCCTCTCACCCCAAGGATCAATCCAGTGAACCTTCACTGTACTGCCTCCATGCAAGTATATCCTTCCTTATATATGGAGACCAAAACTCTACAGTACTCCAGGTGTGGTCTCACCAAAGCCCTGTACAAATGTAGCAAGACTTTCTTATTCTTGCACTCCAATCCCCTTGCAATAAAGGCCAGCAAGCCATTTGCTTTCCTAATTGCTTGCTGTACCTTTCTAATCAAGCTAACTTTCTGAGTCCCTTCTATGAAGTCTATCTGAACATCAACATTTAAAATATTCTTTTTTAAAAAATTTGTTTTTCTATTCTTACCACCAAAATGAATAACCTCAACACCTCCCCACAATATACTCCAACTGCCATCTTATTGCCCACTCACTTAACCTGCCTAGATCTCTTTGCAGTCTCTGCGTCATCCTCTCAACTTAGATTTACATTTGCTTTGTATCATCAGCAAACTTAAATATGTCATTCCATCTCTTTGTCTAAGTCATTAATATACCATAGATTTTAAATAGCTAAGACCCTAGCACTGATCCTTGCAGCACTCCAGCAGTCAATGCCTACTAACTTGAGAATGGCCCATTTATGCCTATTCTTAGTTTCCTGTCCAACTCCTGCCACCAAAAGACACTAAACTACTCTGTTTAATTAAAATGGATTAATCTTCTGCATTGCAGTGCTGCAATGTACTCTTTGGGGCTAGAGAAAATTAACAACTCAAAAGCTTTTCTCAAGAACTGAATAACTTCCCAACCTCAATGACAATTTTTAAAAGTATGTAAATTAAGCAAACAATTTTATAAGCAATAACACCCAAATATCTAAAAATTAAACTTTTTGTCCCTAAAAAGTTCAAAAAGATGACAGTTAGCATGCATTTCCTTAACCATTTTACAGACAGAATAAAATCAACAAGTTCAATATAATCATTACTGGACTCCAGTCATCTCAGCTCCAGGACATCACTGCAGGAGCGCCTCAGGGTAGTGCCCTAGGCCCAACCATCTTCAGCTGCTTCAATTACCTTCCTTCCATCATAAGCTCAGAAGTGGGGATGTTTGCTGATGACTGCACAATGTTCAGCACCATTCGCGACTCCTCAGATACTGAAGCAGTCCATGTCCAAATGCAGCAAGACCTGGACAATATCCAGGCTTGGGCTGACAAGTGGCAACTAACATTCATGCCACACAAGTGCCAAGCAACGACCATCTCCAACAAGGGAGAATCTAACCATCGCCCCTTGACGTTTAATGGCATTACCATCATTGAACCCCCACTATCAACAACCTGGGAGCCAGCATTGACCAGAAACTGAACTGGACTAGCCATATAAATACTGTGGCTACAACAGCAGGCTAGGAATTCTGTGACGAGTAATCCACCTCCTGACTCCCAAAGCCTGTCCACCATCTACAAGGAGCAAGTCAGGAGTGTGATGGAATACTCCCCACCTGTCTGGATGAGTACAACTCCCACAGCACTCAAGAAGCTGGACACCATCCAGGACAAAGCAGCCTGCTTCATTGGCACCACATCCACATTCACTCCCTCCATCACCGACGCACAGTACAGCAGTAGGTACCATCTACAAGATACACTGCAGGAATTCACCAAGGCTCCTTAGATAGCACCTTCCAAACCCACAACCACTACCACCTAGAAGGGCGAGGGCAGCAGATAGATGGGACCACCACCTGCAAGTTCCCCCCCAAGTCACTCACCATCCTGACTTGGAAATATATCGCCGTTCCCTCACTGTCGCTGGGTCAAAATCCTGAAACTCCCTCTCTAACAGCACTGTGGGTGTACCTACATTACATCGGCTGCAACGGCTGAAGAAGGCAGCTCACCACCACCCTCTCAAGGGGAACTAGGGATGGGCAATAAACACTGGCCTAGCCAGTGAAGCCCACTTCCCCGAATGAATTTTTAAAAATTACTAGCAAAGACAGGACTGTAGATTAAGCTTTAGTCTAAAGACAAAAAGATGAAGGAGCTGGAATTTGTAAAACTATTAGCCCAGTTGAAAATGATTTAATTATCTAATTCACCAGAGAATTAAGGAAGAGGAAGGCATTTGGCCCAAGTTTAATAATCTATCCCAGATTATCCAAACATACTCCCAAATATAAATTCTAGACGCACAAAGTGAGGTTAGAAAATGTCACCGCATCTCATGCTACTTTCATATAATACACACGCGTTTAAAATTAAACCATGTTGCCATTTCAGTCGGGATCAAGTACGGAAAAAGCAGATACATTTAAAAGCATTACTCATGACACAAAGCTAATGTTAATTAGAAACTGAGCATTGTTTTGAAAGTTTTTTAAAAAAGCACAATCCTTAGCAGATTGCTAAAGTTACACCATCATCAGTGATGGCTAAAAATATCTAATCTAGATTATTACAAAGTGCAAAATAGCCATGCTATTCACTAAGTTTTTTTTTAAAAAAGTGCAGTTCAAATTGTGCTCAAAACAAATACCTGTAGCTTTATACACGTTATCAGAGCAGCAAAAAATAGCTAATGCAAATTCAAAGTCGTTACTTCCCTGCTCTTATCACCTTTCAAGTTCACATTGAAGTCTCCAAAACTATTAAGTTGCACTTAAGGAAAATGATTTGAATTTTAATATAATTTCATGTTAGAAAGATAATGGCATTATAACTAAGAGTTACAGTCAAAAGTGGTCACTGACAAATACAATACCAGACACCCAGAAATATTTGATTTTTTAAGTATCAGCTTGGCTCATTTAGTAAAGCTCTCAAAAGATCATGCTTTCAAGCCCCACTATGGAATTTTGATATTTTAGTTCAGTACTGAGAATGCTGCATTTTCTTAGGTTGCAATTGTTGGATGAGACATCATACTGTTAAGCCCTCTGCTTGGTCAGGAAGATGAAAGAGATTCCAAGACATTATCGGAAGGGGCGCAGGAAGCTTCTTCACATGTCCTGGCCACATGTCCCTAAGCCAACACTGCCAAATATAGATTACCTGGTCATTCATTCATCTGATGTCTGTGGGATCTTATTATGCACAAATTGGCTGCCACACGTCTCAGAGACATAGGAGCAAGAGTAGGTCATCAGCCTCTTGAGCCTGTAGCCATTCAGTCTGATCATGGCTGATCTGACCCTCAATTCCATCTACCTGTCTTGGTTCCATAATCATTAATGCCCTTGCCACATAAGCTTATACATTATTAGAGGTGGCACTTCACAAAGCAATCCACTAATTGCAAAGTGCTTTAGAATATTTTGAGGACCTGACATTGTGATTTTATAAACAGATGATGTTTCATTCCTTTCTCAGACACAAAAGGAGGTGTGTAAACTATCAATTCAGCTTTTTGAGGCACCAAGAATATTATTCAGTCTTTGCGGTTCCAAAGGACGCAATAAAGAAAGTATGCAATTCCCCATCACTTCCCATAAGCAGCAGGTTTTTTTTTTGGCAATAACAGGCATAATGTCAGTCTGAAACAGACTACAAGATGCACATAAGATATATTTTGATATAATTGAAGGGAAGTTGGCACCGCTTCAGATTTCACCAGAGAATTCACATGACCATTTTCAACCAAAATGCAACTTTTACAATCATCATGTAAATGATATTAGCTTTTTTAAAAAATATATATACTCCTTTCATATTAGGGTATTTCAATTTTCCTCAAGGAGAATCTAAGCTTTCAAAATATCAATATCTAAGTGCTTTTATAATAATATCACACTGTTGGCGGCAGCCAAATTTTACACCTTCAACAAGATGTTGGATCCAACTTTTGTGTGGTCCCAAGAGTAATTACTCTTGGCTTTCCAATCCCACCACAGGCACTGCTGCACAGCATAAATGGAAGGACCATGCTTAGAGGTCATTAGCATTACTCCTGAAGCCTCAGTATCAAGAGGAAAACATTTATCCAACTTCCATAGATTACCCACAAGGAAATTTCTCTACCCAGATGTTCAGTCATTGAGTATATATATCACAGAATTGTTATAGCACGGAAGGCCATTTGGCCTATTGTGTCTGCACCTGCTCTCTGACTGGGTAACTTACTTAGTGCCATTCTCCCATCTTTTCCTCAAAATCCTGCAAAATTTCTCAAGATGACAGTCTAACTCCATTTTGAATGCTTCGATTGAACCTACCTCCACCACACACTCTCACAGTGCATTCTGAGCCTTAACCATGCACTGTATGAAAATGTTCTTTTACTAAATCACTTTTGCTTCTTTTGTCAATTACTTTAAATCTGTGCCCTCTTGTTCTCGATCCTTTCACAAGTGGGAACAGTTTCTCCCCATCTAATCTGTCCAGACCCCTCATGAATTTGAATACCTCTAACAAATCTCCTCTCAGTCTTCTTTTCTCCAAAGAAAACAGTTCTAACTTCCCCAATCTATCTTTTATGATGAAGTTCCTAATCTCTGGAACCATTCTCACAAATCTTTTCTGCACTCCCTCCAAGGCCTTCACATCCTTTCTAAAGTGCGGTGCCAAATTGGACGCAATACTCCGGCTGAGGCCGAACTGGAGTCTTAGAGCAGGCAAAAGGAGGATCCGGAGGCAGTCAGCAACACCTAGAAGAGCTATCCAATCTAGTCCAGTCTGTGACTCCAAGGAAGAGCATTGAAAAAAATCAAAAGTGTGACATCAGAGGAAAACAAGTAAATGATTGGTTGGTGAATATTGTGCTAATTTATCTTCAAAACCTGTGTAATCTATTAGTAATTGTAAAGTTTTATTAGTTGTAGGAAGATTTACTAACAATAGTAAAGATTATTGGGAGTACTTGTGTTTATTAATTATAAATTAAGAAAAATAAATTAATTAACATAAAGATGGCAGGACAGGTGATGTATTGATACTACAGAATGTGGGAGCACCTGGATGCCAGTGGAATCCAGGGCAAACATATCTGTAATAAGTGTCTGCAGCTGGAAGAGCATCGGCTCAGAGTCATTGAACTTAAGGCCAAGCTGCAGACACTATGACACATCAGGGAGGGGGAAAGCTACCTGAACACTTTGTACCAAGAAGCACTCACACCCCCTTAGGATAGAATCTTCTAATTTGGTCAGTGGTCAGGAACAGGAGGGTGTGATTGCAAGTGAGGCAGGTATTTGGGCCCAAAAGGCAGAAGTGGAGGAGCCTCAGCCTTTGCTACTGTCCAACAGGTTCGAGGTGCTTGCAAGTTGTTTGGTTGAAAGTGGGGGCTGCATGGTGGATAATCAAACTGACCATGGCACAAAGTACAGGTGGCCATTCAATCAGGGGGAGCAAATAGGAATGTAGTGATAGTCGGGGACAGTATAGTCAGGGGAAAAGACACAGCTCTCAGCTGCAGGGAACGAGATCCCGGAAGGCTTTGTTGCCTGCCCGGTGCTAGGGTTCGGGACATCTGCTCTGGGCTGGAGAAAAACCTACAGCGGGAGAGGGAGGATCCATTGGATGTGATCCATGTAGGTAGCAATGACATAGCTAGGACTAGCGAAAAGATTCTGATTAGGGCGTATGAGCAGCTAGGGACTAAATTAAAAAGCAAAACTTCAAAGGTAATAATCTTTCATTGCCTGAGCCACAAGCAAATTGGCATAGGGTAACTGAGATTAAGGAGTTGAATGCATGGCTCAAAGTTTGGTATGGAAGAAATGGGTTTCGATTCATGAGGCACTGGCACCAGTACTGGGAAAAGTGGAAGCTGTACCACTGTAATGGTCTTCACATGAACTGTGCTAGGATCAGTGATTCTGGTGAATCATATAACTAAGGCAGTAAGGAGGGCTTTAAATTATATAGTGAGGCAAGAGATCAACTGTGGGAAGATGTGATCAATTAAAGACAGAAAACAAGACAAGAGAGTAAGATAGCAGTAAGATAAGTCATAATCAGAGCACGGCAGGAAGGAACAGAGCGTACAAACTTAAGTATGTGCCAGCAGATAAGGCCAGAGATTGCAAAAAATGGTAAAAAGACAGTTAAAGGCTCTGTATCAGAATGCATGTAGCATTCATAACAAAACAGAGGAACTGACACGTCAAATAGAAATACAGTAGGTCTTCGTTTTACGTTGCCCTGCTTTAAGTTGTTTTGGTTTTAAAGTCATTCTTGTTTCTCCAATTTAGGTTGCGATTTCTGCTTTAGAATCGTTTTGTCATTGCCTTCCTCACGTCATCACTGCTCACCTTCCTTGGTGCGTGCATCATTGTCGCCAACCGTCAACGCTGTTGGCTATCTTCATCTAATATTGGATCCTGTGACTTGAACGGCCCATTGTTCAGAAGGCTGTTCCTATTGTATTCAAGGCACCATCCATTTTTTAAAAACAAAAAATAGCCCCAACAGCTTCAAAAGCCAGAGTTATTTTTTTAAAGCAAAAAGTTTAATTTAATTTGATTTAGATTGTGAAGTTTCAAGAGTGCCTGATGTTGGTGAGGCTTTTGAATTACCTTCAAACGTGAGCCAGGAATTAAACCGAACATACCACCCGGCATCGACTCAGGCACTGGAAATGACAACAGCAATCTCACCCTGTCGATTACCACGTACCAGCCTCCCTCAGCTGATGAATCATTACTCCACCATGTTGAGCACCACTTGGAGGAAGCACTGAGGGTGGCAAGGGTGCATAATGTACTCTGCATGGGGGACTTCAATGTCCATCACCAAGAGTGGCTCGGTAGGACCACTACTGACCGAGCTGCCCAAGGTGAGGTGAGGGTGACGGCCCTTGACATCAAGGCTGCATTTGACCGAGTGTGTCATCAAGGAGCCCTAGCAAAACTGAAGTCAATGGAAATCAGGGGGAAAACTCTCCACTGGTTGGAGTCATACCTAGCACAAAGGAAGATGGCTGTGGTTGTTGAAGGTCAGTCATCTCAGCTCCACGGTATCACTGCAGGAGTTCCTCAGGGTAGTGTCCTCAGCCCAAGCATCTTAAGCTGCTTCATCATGTGACTTTCCTTCCATCATAAGGTCAGAAGTGGGGAAGATCTCTGATGATTGCACAACGTTCAGCACCATTCGTGACTCCTCAGATACTTCAAGCAGTCCATATCCAAATGCAGCAAGACCTGGACAATAGCCAGGCTTGGGCTGACAAGTGGCAAGTAACATTCACGCCACACAAGTGTCAGGCAATGACCATCTCCAACAAGAGAGAATCCAACCATTACCCCCTGACATTCAATGGCATTACCATCACTGAATCCCCCACTATCAACATCCTGGGGGGTTACCATTGACCAGAAACTGAACTGGGCTAGCCATATAAATACTGTGGCTACAACTGCAGGTCACAGGCTAGCAATCCTGCGATGAGTAACCCACCTCCTGACCTGATGCCCCATAGCCTGTTGACCATCAACAAGGCACAAGTCAGGAGTCTGATGGAATACTCCCCACTTGCCTGAATGAGTGCAGCAACCACAACACACCATCCAGGAAAAAGCAGCCAGATTGATTGGCACCACATCCAGAAGCATTCACTCTCCTCCACCACTGACACACAGTAGCAGCAGTGCGTACCATCTACAAGAATTCACCAAGGCTCCTTAGACAGCACCTTCCAAACCCATGACCACTACCATCTAGAAGGAGAAGTACTGCAGATAGATGGGAACACCAGCACCTGGAAGTTCCCTTCCAAGTCACTCACCATCCTGACTTGGAAATATTTCTTCACTGTTGCTGGGTCAAAATCCTGGGTCTCCCTCCCTGGCAACCTATAAAGGCTGCAGTGGTTCAAGAAGGCAACTCACCACCACCTTCTCAAGGGCAACAAGGGATGGGCAATAAATGCTGGCCCAGCCAGCGAAGCCTACACCCCATAAATGAATTAAAAAAATGCCCACTAAGTGCTAATAGTGTACCTGCTGCAAAGAAAGCAAGAAAAGCCATCAGCATTGCAGTGAAATTGGATGTTTTAAAATGTCTGGAGGCTGGGCAATTTTACCTAATTTTAATTTATACAGGATTTCTTTTACACTTTGTGATTTATTTTATTTTGCAAGTTATTTCAGCTAAGAATGCACAGTGCTGCACATGTATGGTACAGTATTTGAATTTGTACATTGTTTTTTCCCAGACGAGAATTGCCCAGTAGAATCTATGGGAAGTAATGATTCACAACGTTGTTTCATTTAAAGTCACAATTTTCAAAAATGCAACCACAACTTAAAATGAGGACTTACTGTATGTATGATCTGACTGTTATCTTGCATTCATGTCTCTGTAATGGCTAAGGTTGGGACCGGAATATTCAAGGGTACATGTGAGAGAATGGATGGCGTTTTAAAATATATTTTGGGGAATATTGTGTTATTCTATAAAGTAGGCTTGGGTGTGTATGTGTGGTTTATTTAAACTGGGCAGAGTTTAAAAGGAGTCAGGTTGTCTGGGGCGGGGGGGGGCGGGGGTTTGAAACATGAAAAGGATAGGGGTGTTAAGTTTGAAGTACAAGTAAATAGGTTAGATCTATCATTTGCAGTTTTATAAGTTGGGAGTTTATTTGAATATCAAAGGGGATTCAGAGTTGACAAGAAACAGGGTTGCATCTTGCAGCAGTTCCACAGTTAAACAAATAGTGGGGATATTATTTTTTATTAATCTGAAAACAAAAACAAGATAGAGACATAAAAGATTTTACATTTGGAAGGATTTGAGTTTCAAAGAGATGTAAGAACAATGGAACTGGAGATGTAAGGGGGAATATATATTTTAAGAGTTATTGTGGAGAACTTAGGATAGAGATAGCTGCAGCTCTGGGCTGGAAGAGGATGTCATTTGAACCAGTCATTCAGTCAAGCCAGAAAAGTCTTGGGCTGCAACAGGCAGTTTTATTCTGAAGTGGATTCCACCGCAGAGTGGAAAAGAGTAGAGGTCATGTGGTGTGCCTTTATTGAAGCTACAGCAGTTTGCCTTGGATAATATTACTGGATTTCATATTTAAACACCTATAAGGGAGTGTTGCCTGCAAGGTGTTTACTTGTGGGTTTGACCAAGTAGAGTTTTTGTGGGCATGTTTTGCAAGGTTAACCTTAATTGTGTAACTGTAATCTTGTGTGCTTAAATTTTCTTTTATTCTTGTTAATAAAACTTCTACTTAAAAAAAAATCCAAAAAGTGTTACTGGGGACCTCTTACTGCTGAGATTGGTATGTCTTCTTCTCGCTTTCAGAATAAAAAAAAGGTATGGCCCATAAGCCATATGGGATTTGGCTTGCGTAGCAATTAACACCGGCTGTGGTCATAACACATCACATTTTGGAAGGACAGGAAGCTAGAAAACTGTGGATGAGGTAGCTCTGTTAATTAGGGATGACATTAATACAATAGACAGAGATTACCTTAGTTCTAAAGATCAAGATGTAGAATCAGTTTGGGCACAGATAAGAAACAGAGGAAGGAAGCCACTTGTGGAGGTGGCCCTTTAACAGTAACCAGACTGTAGGACTGGGTATACAGGGATAAATAATGGGGACTTGTGAAAAAGGTATGGTGATAATCATGGGTGATTTTAATCTACATATAGAATGGGTGAATCAGATTGGCAAAGGTAGCCTGGAAGATGAGTTCATAGTGGTTTCAGGACAATTTCTTTTTTTTTTATTCATTTACCAGATGTGGGCTTTGCTGGGTAAGCCAGCATTTATTGTCCATTACCTTTGAGAAGGTGATGGTGAGCTGCCTCCTTGAACTGTTGCAGTTTGTGTGGTGTAGGTACACCCACAGTGCTATTAGGGAGCATGTGCTCTTAGAGCAGCACATGCTAGAGCCAACCAGAGAGCAGACAATTCTAGGTCTGGTAATATATAATGAGACAGGATTAATGAATGATCTCATAGTAAAAGGGCCCCTAGGTCACAGTGATTATAACATGATTGAATATCACATTCAGTTTTAGGGAGAGAAGAGTGGGTCAAAGATTAGTGTTTTGAACTTTGAAAAGGGCAATTATGAGGATATGAAGACAGAGCTGACTAAAGTGAACTGGGGAATTAGGTTAGGGGAAAAGTCAGTAGAGATGCAGTGGCAAACATTTAAGGAGATATTTTGTAACACTCAAAAGATACATTCAGTGAGAAAGAAAGACTAGGGGAAGGACGTACTATCCATGGTTAAATAAGGAAGTTAAAAGATAACATCAAATTGAAAGAAAAAGCATACAATTCCACAAAGATTAAGACAGAAAAAAGATTGAACAAAAAAAAAGAAACAGTAAAGAATGGCTAAAAAAAAAACCAGAAATTAGAGTACAGGAGAAAGTTAGTTAAAAATATAAATATAGATAGTAAGAGTTTCTACAAGGTATTTAAAAGGGAAAAGGGTAAGTAAAGTGAATGTTGGCCCTCAACAGTGTGTCTGGGGAATTAATAATGGAAAATTAAGGAAATGGCAGATGAATTTAACATGTATTTTGCCCATCTTCACTGCAGAGGATACAAATAACATCACAGAAATAAGTGTGCATCAAGAGGTAAAAGAAATGAGGAACTAAAATAATTACAATGACCAGGGAAAGCATACTGAGAAAATTATTAAAAATAAAAGCTGGAAAGCCCCAGGTCCTGATGAACTTCATCCTAGGGTCTTAAAAGAAGTGGCTACAGAGGTAGTAGGTGCATTGGTTTTAATTTTCCAAAATTTCCTAGATTCTGGAAAAGTCCCATCAGATTGGAAAATATCAAATGTAACCTCCCTGTTCAAGATAGGAGGGAAACAGAAAGCAGGAACCGGGAACCTGTGGACGTGGTGTACTTAGATTTCCAGAAGGCATGTGGCAAGGTGCCATATCAAAGGTTACTTCACAAAATAAGAGCTTATGGTGTAGGGGCTAACATATTAATATGGATAGAGGATTGGTTAGCAGACAGAAAACAGAGTAAGCATAAATGGGTCATTTTCGGGTTGGCAAGATGTAACAAGCAGAGCTCCACAGGGGGCTGGGGGCTCAACTATTTACAATCAGTGACTTGGGTGGCAGGACTAAATGTCTGGTTGCTAAATTTGCTGATGACACAAAGTCAGGTGGGAAAACAAGTTGTGAAGAGGGCATGAGGAGTCTGCAAAGGGATATAGATAGTCGTTTGGCAGTACAGAACTTGAGTATTGCTGAGAAAACACATTTTGTCAAAGTTTTTTTTCTTGCACTCCGGAGGACAATCACCAAGAATACAATGTCAGGGGAAGACTTTATATTGTACGAGAAGAGTGCTGATTGGTTTGCAAGTGGACTCTGGTAGAAGCGTTGCCATGGAGAATGCAGCGGTTAATGTTGACTGACAGTTAACTGCCAAACATTGTTTGGAATTTAAACCAGGCAGCTTGACCCTGATTGTCAAGGCTTTGCCTTGAGGAATGTATCAGTGAATGACTGTCACTTATTTCATTTAGCTGAAGCAAACACAATGTGTGTACATGTTTTTTCTGTCTGCAAAGAATAGGGCCCTGTGTATTAATATATGTAGCTTCCAACACTGCGAGCCCAACTGACAATCTTAAATTGATCTCCAAAATGATATAGATGGGTTGGTGGAGTGGGCAGTAAAGTGGCAGATGGATTTTACATAGAGAAGTGTGAGGTCATACATTTAGGGAAGTCAAACAGATACAGGGATTACACAATAAATGGGAATATACTAAGAGGGGTAGATGAAGTGAGAGATCTTGATGTACAAGTACACAGGTCCCTGAAGGCAGAAGTTCAAGTAGACAAGGTTGTAAAGAAGGCATATGGAATGCTCTCCTTCATTGGCAGAGGTATAGAATATAAAAGGAAGGATACAATGCTGGAATTGTATATAACACTGGTGAGGCCACAACTGGAGTAGTGTGTGCAGTTCTGGTCATCACATTACAGGAAGGACACAATAGCTCTGGAGAGAGTGCAAAGGAGGTTTACAAGAATGGGTGAGAAAAGTGTAGCTATGAGGAGAGACTGGATAGGTTGGAGTTATTTTCCTTAGAACAAAGAAGGCTGAGAGGTGACTTGATTGAGGTGTACAAAATTATGAAGGGAATAGATAGAGTGGACAGGATAAAATTGTTTTCCTTGATGGAGATTTGTAGAACCAGGGGACACAGATTCAGGATAAGTGGCAGAAGGTGTAGGGGGCACATGAGGAAGAATTTTTTTGCAGAGGGTAGTGGGTGTCTGGAATTCACTGCCCAAGTTGGTGGTAGAGGCAGAAACTCTAAACTTTTTTAAAAAGTACCTGGATCTGCACCTTAAGTGCTGTAAGCTGCAGGGGTACGGGCCGGGTGCAGGAAGGTGGGATTAGAAAGGGCACCTGGGTGTCCTAGGGCTGGCATGGGCAAGATGGGACGAATGGCCTCCTTCTGTGCTGTAACCTTCCTATGGTTCTATGGTCAGCACAACTCTTACGACACTGAGGATCCTTTAGTAAATATTGCCCAATTGCGGAATCAGATCTAATGTTGGACACTGTGTTTTGAGTTTTGCAAGCACGGACTGGTTGGGTATGGTCTGTACTTTGCCCACTGCAAAAAGCAGAAGGGACATGCTGTTTGATACGGTCCGCCAGTCTTTAGGACATACGGCCTACATACCTAACATCACATTGGCACTGAAGTTCATATATAACATTACTAATTTGTGTACGATAGGCAGAACATCTTTTTGGTTGACAGCAGCATCCTGTTAGTGGCGATTACCACTCGTGCTGCTGCTGCACAGTAGCAGCATGAAACAGCTAGCTTCACCTATTGCTCAAATGTTTGAGTTACCTTACCTTTCCAGGGTAATCAGAAGTAGACTGGACACTTTTTAGTGCTGAAAGTGGCAGCCTTAGGCCCGTTCATGAGTTTGCATGATATACAGCGCAAAATGATCTGATCAAGATAGCCATTATCCTGCAGGTGTCTTTGATGCGCCTTATTTCAGCATCAAGCTTGCATGGTGAACAAATGGCTTTGGCACTATTTGAGGATGCCCATAAGGCCAATTTCATAGCACATGGAACTTGTAAGAGTTCCAACGCGTGTATTGACCAACGAAGGTAGGCTTGTGGTAGAGAAACCCCTGGGAGATTTCTCAACTAGTACATCAAGGAAAGGGAGTTATTTGACTGCTCCATTTCAAAGGTGAATTTGAGCACAGTATGGAGCCTACTAAGACTTGCAAGGAAATTATTACATACTGCTACGGATTTAAATATAGCAAACATATCATGCACATAGCGGAAATATGCAAGAGAGATTAGGCATCATTCCATCGAAGGCACGTTCCTCATGGGACCCAACAAAGATGTTTTCGAAAGCTGGGCCTAGAGGGGATCCCTTGGCAACACCATCTATTTGGGCACACATGGTGTGGTTAAAGCTGAACTCAACTGCATTGGGTTGTCAAGTTCATTAGCTCAATGAATACTGATTCAGGCAATGGTGGCGGATTCAGATAGCCATGATATAGTGCTGCAGCACAAATTTCTATGGCTTCCTTAAGTGGGACATTGGTGAATAGGCTAGCAATGTCTAATGAGCACATATGCAAGTTCTCTACAGTACTTGCAAAGGTGAAGGAATCACTTGCCATCCAAATCAGCACCCTCTTCTTGTACAGTATAAAGTTGTTGCTTCCCCTCACATTGGTATTTTTGTGATTGTCCTGATGAGTGCAAGACAATAAGCTTGGATATAGATAGATTAAATGAGTGCAAAAATTTGACAGATGGAGTATAATTTGGGAAAACACGAATTTCGCCATTTTGGCAAGAATATAAAGCAGCATATTATTTAAATAGGGAGAGGCTGGGGAGCTCTGAGCTACAGAGAGATCTGGGTGTCCCAATATATGAATTACAAAAAGTTGGGGAAAAGGTACAGCAAGTGATTAGGAAGGCAAATGGAATGTTGTTGTTTATTGCAAGGAGAATGGAAAATAAAAGTAGGGATATTTTGCTACAGCTGTATAGGATATTTGTTGGACCATACCTGTAGTACAGCGTGCAGTTTTGGTCTCCTTACTTAAAGGATATAATTGCATTAGCAGTTCAGAGAAGGTTCACTTGACTGATTCTTGGGATGAGGGGAGTTATCTTATGAGGAAATGTTGGACAGGTTGAACTTGTATCCATTGGAGTTTAAAAGATTGAGAGGCGATCTTATTGAAATATAAGATCCTGAGGGGACTTGACAGGGTGCATGCTGAGAGGATGTTTCCTCTCGTGGGAGAGACTAGAACTAGGGGACAGTTTAAAAATAAAGGGTCTCCCATTTAAGACAGAGATGAGGAGGAATTTTTCTGAGGGTCACAAGTCTGTGGAACTCTCTTCCCCAGACAGCGGTGGAGGCGGATTCATGGAATATTTTTAAGGCTGATTTAGATAGATTCCTGGTTGACAAGGGAGTCTAAACTTATCTGGGGTAGGGAGGAAAGTAGAGTTGAGACCACAATCAGATCAGCAATGATCTTAATGAATGGTGGAGCAGGCTCCAGGGCCCAAATGACCTTCTCCTGCTCCTAATTCATATGTATGTTCAACATAACTTCCTTGCTCTTATACTCTTTGCCCCTATTAATAAAGTCTAGGACACTGTATGCTTTATTAACCATGTTCTTAACCTGTTCCACAACCTTCAATGACTTATGTACATGTATATCTGGTGTCTCTGCTCCAACACCCTTTTTTGAATTGAACCCTTTGTTTTATATTGTCTCTCCATGTTCTTGCTACCAAAACAAATCACTTCACATTTCTCCATATTGATCTTCATCTGCCACATGATCAAAAGGGCACAGACAAGTTAATGGAGTGGGTGATGTCCTACACTATCCTCCTCACAGCTCATAATGCTTTCAAGTTTCCAACCATCCGCAAACTTTGAAATTGCGTCCTGTGCACCAAGGTCATTAATATGTGTCAGAAAAAGCAAGGGTCCCAACACTGACCCCTGGGGAACTCCACTACAAACCTTGCTCCAGCCTGAAAAACATCTATTAGCCACTACTCTTTCCTGTCACTCAGCCAATTTTGTATCCATGTTGCTACTGTCTTTTTCATTCCATGAGCTATAGCTTTGCTCACAAGTCTGTTGTGCGGCATTGTACCAAATGCCTTTGGAAGTCCATGTACACAACTTCAACAACATTGCCACCATCAACCCTCTGTTACTTACAACTCTAGCAAGTTAGTCAAACATGATTTTCCCTTAAGAAATCCATGCTGGCTTTTCTTAATTAACTCATATTTGTCCATGTGACTATTAATTTTGTCCCAAATTATTGTTTCTAGAAACATATATTTTGAGTATATTCAATTTGAGTATATTCAAGGCAGAGATCGATAGGTTTCTAGATATTAGCAATATCATGGGATACGGGGATAATGCAGAAAAATGGCATTGAGATAGAAAATCAGCCATGATCTAATTAAATGGTGCAGCAGGCTAGAGGGGTTGAATGTCCTACTCCTATTTTCTATGTTCTATAGCATTATTGTTTTGTGGTATCACTACATTTGGGAAATGCTAAATCTCCATTGATTCTGGCTAACTGTTTTGGTTGTTATGGGCACTCTTATCCAAAGCTTTCCTTTACCCTTCCACATATCTTGATGCTACTAGAGTTTTTTTGTTTCAAGAAATATCAGTGGACACAATTTCCATAGAAATTAGAAATGCATACTGAATTTTAATTCATCCAATAAAGATCTTCATCCTTTTAGGGTCTCTAAATGCTCTATTAGCTTTGTATTCTCCTAGGTGATTTGGCACTTTGTTTGCCTTTTCTCTAAAACTGGTTAACAAATGTTACAAGGCATTTTCTTTCTTACTTTCCTATTCTCTATGAAAATAATCTGCATGGACCTAGAGCTGGATGCTCTACTCTCATTCCCGTCTTATGCTCAAATAGAAAAAAGTTCTAGGTGAATAATATTAACCAAATTATCCACTCGTAGAAAAATAAAGTCCTATTTTTAAAAAATGGAGTCCCTGGGCTTTAAACTTTGGCTAATTTATCTTATGTTAATACTATTCATGCATGCATAGAAGACTTTGTCTGCAATACTAAAGAAAAGGAAAGGAAATCAATGTGCTATCTGAATGTAGCAGAGCACCTGGATCAATGGCTTTTCTTTCCAATTCTGAAAAGGTCCCTTGTTTCCATTTCTGGCTGTTAGCCCATGTGGCATCATCTGCAGACTGAGTCAGTTGCCTGACTGGCTCCATGGCCTCCCCCCACCATAACTCTAACTTCTTTCAGCCCTGCAACCCCTTGAGATCTATGTGGTCCTCTATTTCAGGCCTTTTGCATACTGCTGAATGTAATTGCTCAGTCACTGACAACAATGCTTTCCGCTGCACAGACTCTAAACTCTGGAATTCCCCCCTAAACCTCTGCCTCACTCTCCTCTTTTAAGATACTCCCTAAAATCTGTCCGCTTTGATCCAAGCTTTTGGTCACGTGTCCTAATATCTCAATGTGGTTCAGTGTCAAAGTTTGTTAGTGAGCATTCCTATGAAGCATGCAAGCTGTTGTAAAATGCTGAAACTAGTACAGTATTGTTCTTGTGAAGAGCTCCACCTTCTAATTGATGCCAAATGGCTGCTGCTGGAAAATGTCGATGTGGATAGCCACGTAAGGACAGGACTATGCGTGACTGTAATCTTCTGAAAGTCTGCTGAAACTCAACAGTGAAGATCTGAACTGAGAACACAATACTGTTGTTCAGAAATTTGAAGTAATTACATTTCAAACAGTTTTTTAGTTCAGGATTTTTTGTTTCTGTGCCCAAAACATTGGAGTTTTGGACATGAAAGAGACTCCAAATAAAATGGTTACTACATCAGCCTCCTTGAAAAGCAACTGAATGAATATATGGTTAAGCATCAATTAAGGGTTAATGCTCTCCTGTTGATTCAACTGGCATCCATCTATAGCCAAAAATCTCGGCTTTAATTACCAGTCCATCCCAAGTTAGAATACCTGAGCCAAGATGGTACATTGTGGGTTAAGGGATAGGGAGAGAAAAGAACAGATAACATTCCTGCATGCAAAAGCTATCTAAGCCATGCTAAAAAGTGCATGTGTTTGAAGATTGGGCAAGAACAGCTCAACTGTTATACCTCATCATTTAACAATCTATTAATGCTCCCCAGCTAAGCTCACACAATGAATTAGGAGTTTTACAAGCTTGTGTAAACAGAGTAGCTATTATCTGAAGAATTCGAACTGGGGACTGAAGAGCCTATCACTGGCCCTCTATCCAACTCTCTTGTCCTAACGCACCCCCCCCTCCTTAAACCAGCTTATATTTCACCCCTTTTCTATTTTTCCTTAGTTCTGTTGAAGAGTCATGTGGACTCGAAACGTTAACTGTGCTTCCTTCCACAGATGCTGTCAGACCTACTGAGTTTTTCCAGGTATTTTTGTTTTTGATTTCCAGCATCCGCAGTTTTTTACTTTTATTTTACTGAAGAGCATTGTTCCCCAAAGATCGATGTTGGTTCATTTACAATTCATTATTTTTATCAATGATCTTGAAGCTATATGTAGAATAATACATAATAAATTAGGAAAAATAGCTTAACAATGTAGAAGTCGGTATTAATATCTTTTTATTGAGAACGTATTCTGTTATAGAGGCTAATGTGTGATTTAGATTAGGTCGTTAGGATTCCACACATCAAGGCAAAGTAGTAGGAGTTATCTGTTTAAAGTAATTTAAGAAGCATCAAAGGGTTGTGCATAGAATTATAGCCAGTTTGGAAATAAAACATCCAATCTGAGTTATTTAAGACCATAAGACATAGGAGCAGAAATTAGGCAAAACGGCCCATCGAGTCTGCTCCGCCATTCAATCATGGCTGATAAGTTTCTCAACCCCATTCTCCCACCTTCTCCCCGTAACCTTTGATCCCCTTACCAATCAAGAACCTATCTATCTCGGTCTTAAATACACTCAATGACCTGGCCTCCACAGCCTTCTGTGACAATGAATTCCATAGATTCACCACTCCTGGCTAAAGAAGTTTCTCCTCATCTCTGTTCTAAAAGGTCTTCCCTTTACTCTGAGGCTGTGCCCTTGGGTCCCAGTCTCTTCTACTAATGGAAACATCTTCCCCACGTCCACACTATCCAAGCCTTTCAGTATTCTGTAAGTTTCAATCAAATTCCCCCTCATCCTTCTAAACTCCATCGAGTATAGACCCAGAGTCCTCAAACGTTCCTCATATGTTAAGCCTTTCATTCCTGGGATCATTCTCGTGAACCTCCTCCGGACCCTCTCCAGGGCCAGCACATCCTCCCTGAGATATGACGCCCAAAATTGCTCACAATATTCCAAATGTGGTCTGAGCAGAGCCTTATATAGCCTCAGCAGCAGATCCCTGCTTTCTAGTCCTCTCGAAATAAATGCCAACATTGCATTTGCCTTCCTAACTACTGACTCAACCTGCAAGTTAACCTTAAGAGAATCCTGGACTAGGTCTCTCAAGTCCCTTTCCACTCCAAATTTCTGAATTCTCTCCCCAGTTAGAAAATAGTCCATGCCTCTATTCTTCTTACCAAAGTGCATGACCTCACACTTCCCCATGTTGTA
Source organism: Carcharodon carcharias (assembly GCF_017639515.1). Lineage (NCBI taxonomy): Eukaryota > Metazoa > Chordata > Chondrichthyes > Lamniformes > Lamnidae > Carcharodon > Carcharodon carcharias. The sequence continues at coordinate 161,501,327 of NC_054470.1, forward strand.
CTCCATCTGCCACTTCTTTGCCCATTCTTCTAACCTGTCCAAATCCTTCTGCAGCCTCCCCGCCTCCTCAATACTACTTGTCCCTCCACTTATCTTTGATTCAGCTGCAAACTTAGCCAGGATGCTCTCAGTTCTTTCATCGACATCATTAATGTATAAAGTGAAAAGTTGTGGTCCCAACACTGACCCCTGCAGAACTCCACTAGTCACTGGCCGCCATCCTGAGAAGGAACCCCTTATCCCCACTCTCTGCCTCCTGCCAGACAGCCAATCTTCTATCCATGCTAGTAACTTGCCTCTAACACCATGGGCTCTTATCTTACTGAACAGCCTCCTGTGCGGCACCTTGTCAAAGGCCTTCTGGAAGTCCAAGTAGATAACATCCATTGGCTCTCCATTGTCTAACCTATTCGTTACCTCCTCAAAGAATTCTAACAGACTTGTCAGACATGACCTCCCCTTGATGAAACCATGCTGACATTGCCCGATTTTACCATGCACTTCCAAGTATTCTGAAATCTCATCCTTAATAATGGACTCTAAAATCTTACCAACGACCGAGGTCAGGCTAATCGGCCTGTAATTTCCCGTCTTTTGCCTCACTCCCTTCTTAAGCAGGGGGGTTCCATTAGCGATTTTCCAGTCCTCTGGGACCCTCCCTGACTCCAGTGATTTCTGAAAGATCACCACTAATGCCTTCACTATCTCTTCAGCTATCTCCTTCAGAACTCTGGGGTGTAATCCATCTGGTCCAAGTGATTTATCCACCTTCAGATCTTTCAGTTTTCCTAGCACCGTCTCCTTGGTAATGGCCACCATACTCACCTCTGCCCCCCGACTCTCTTGATCTTTGGGGATGTCACTCGTTCCTTCCACTGTGAAGACTGACGCAAAGTACCTATTCAGTTCCTCCACCATTTCTTTGTTCCCCACTATTACTTCTCCAGCGTCATTTTCCAGCAGCCCAATTTTGCCTCTCTCTCATCTTTTATATACCTAAAAAAACTCTTACAATCTTCTTTTATATTACTGGCTAGTTTATCCTCATATTTAATCTTCTCCCTCCTTATTTCTTTTTTAGTTGTCCTCTGTTGGTCTTTGTAGGCTTCCCAATCCCCTGGTTTCCCACTGCTCTTCGCCGCATTGTATGCTTTCTCTTTAGCTGTTATGCTGTCCCTGACTTCCCTTGTCAGCCATGGTTGCCTCGTTCTCCCTTTAGTATGCTTCTTCTTCCTAGGGATGAATTTTTGCTGTGTCTCCCAAATTATTCCCAGAAACTCCTGCCATTGTTGTTCCAATGTCTTTCCTGCTAGGCTCATCTCCCAGTCAATTCTGGCTAGCTCCTCCCTCATGCCTCTGTAGTTGCCTTTATTCAACTGTAATACCGTTTCATCTGATTCCAGCTTTTTCCTCTCAAATTGCAGGGTAAATTCTATCATATTATGGTCAATTCCTCCTAGGGGTTCCTTCACCCTAAGCTCCCTTATCAAATCTGCCTCATTACACATCACTAAATCTAGAATTGCCTGTTCCCTAGTGGGCTTCACTACAAGCTGCTCCAAAAAGCCATCTTGTAGACATTCCACAAATTCCTTTTCTTGGGATCCACTACCAACCTGATTTTCCCAGTCTACCTGCATATCAAAAACCCCCATGATCACTGTAATCTTGCCTTTCTTACACGCCTTTTCTATCTCCTGGTGTATCTTGTGCCCCACATCCTGACTACTGTTCGGAGGCCTGTACATAACTCCCATTATGGTTTTTTCACCTTTGCAGTTCCTCAACTCTACCCACACAGATTCTACATCATCTGACCCTACATTATTTCTTGCTATCGATTTAATTGCATTTCTTACTAACAAAGCAACCCCACCCCCTCTTAACCTGCCTATCTTTTCAATAGGATGTTTTTCCTTGGATATTTAGCTCCCAGTCCTGATCCCCTTGCAGCCATGTCTCCGTGATGCCCACCACATCATACCTGCCAATTTCAATCTGCGCCACAAGCTCATTTACCTTATTTCGTATACTGCGTGCACTCAGATACAACACCTTCAGTCCTGTATTTCCCATCCCCTTTCTCATTGTCGTCCCTTTATCTGATGTGCTTGAAGTTAGAATCTGAGCCCTTTCCAAACACTCTGTTCTATTTTTTGTTCTGGAGATTTTAATAGCCTCTCCTGGGCTCTCCTTTCTTTTAAGTTTTTTCCATAATTTCCCATGAAGTTGAATCCACCCCCCCACACGCTAATATGCTTTGTTTCCCATTAGTCATACTTCTTGGAGTTTTACCCTTCCCTCATCACACCGCCCCCGCCGCCGCCCCCCCCACTTCTAGTTTAAAGTCGTCCCAACGGTACAGATACCTCCTGTTCCAATACTGATGCCAGTGTCCCACAAAATGGAACCCCTCTTTCCCGCACCACTCCTTTAGCCACATATTTACTTCCCTTATTCTCACGTCCCTATGCCAATTTGCACATGGCTCGGGTAGTAATCCGGAGATTATAACCCTTGAGGACCGGTTCTTTAATTTAGTTCCTAGTCCCTGATAATCCCCAAACAGGTCCTCTTTCCTAGTCTTATCTATGTTATTTGTCCCGACATGGACCACAACAACTGGATCCTCCCCCTCCCTCTCCAATATCCTTTCAAGCCAGTCAGAGATGTCCCTCACCCTGGCACCGGGCAGGCAACATACCATGCAGGACTCTCGATCCTGCTTACAAAGGAAGCTATCAATTCCCCTAATTATAGAATCCCCTACAACTACCACTAGTCTTTTTGCTCCCCCCTCTTGAATAGCCTCCTGTGCCACAGTGCTGTGGTCAGCTGGCTCATCCTCCCTACAGCCCTCTTCCTCATCCACACAGGGAGCAAGTACTTCGCACCTGTTGGATATGGTCAAGAGCTGAGGCTCCTCTGTTCCTGATCATAGGATCCCTCTACCTGCCTCACTTGCAGTCACACCCTGCTGACCCTGACCACTGACCGGACTTGAGGTACTTAATCTACCAGGTGTGACTGCCTCCTGATACTATGCGTCCAGGTAACTCTTCCCCTCCCGGATGTGCCGCAGCGTCCGGAGCTTGAACTCCAGATCATCAATTCTGAGCCGGAGTTCCTCCAGCAACCAACACTTGCTGCAGATGTGGTCACTGCGGCTCGCAATGGGATCTGCCAGCTCCCACATCATACAGCTACAGCACATCTCTACTTAGATAATTAATTTAATAATTAGCTTTGCAGTGTTTTTTTTCAAATTTGGTGCAGATTTCCTACCAACCAATCAAGTCACCGCTTTCCTGTGATGTCACTTTTTTAGTTTTGGCTTCAGGTACTCTGTGCCCCGAGGTCACTGCTCCGGTGCTCCTCCCTCCGAGTCTGCTCCCTAGAGACAAGGCCGCGAATCCCCAAGGTAAGCTAGATTTATACTCACCGTTCCAGTGCTCCTCCCTGGAGACAAGGCCGCGAATCCCCGAGATAAGCTAGATTTATACTCACCGCTCCGGTGCTCCTCCCTGGAGACAAGTCTGCAAATCCCCGAGGTAAGCTAGATTTATACTCACCGCTCCGGTGCTCCTCCCTCCTAGTCTGCTCCCAGGATTACTACCAATCAGCTGCTTTTTCTTTAAAATCCACTTTCAGAAGAGTGTCTCTCGCAGGTCTGGTGCACTCCTGAAGGCACTGTCTCTTCCTCTCTCTTTTTTTTAGGTTTGAAGAGGAGGGAGGGATGGAAACACTGCAGCAATGTAATGTTTGGGGCTATTCCATTCCTTGACAGTGGGTCCTCCTTGAATCCTTCCTGAGTCGCGGTGGCTGCAATGACTTCTCCCAGAATGCTTCAGTCACTTCTCACCAGCGCCCTCTGTTGGATGCCCTTCCTCCTGTTGAGTGCGAGAGTCCTTCTCCTCAGTTCTCTCCTGAGTCACGGTGGCTGCGATAACTTCTCCCAGAATGCTTCAGTCACTTCTCACCAGCACCCTCTGTTGGATGCCCTTCCTCCTGTTGAGTGCAAGAGTCCTTTTCCTCAGTTCCCTCCTGAGTCGCGGTGGCTGAGATGATTTCTCCCAGAATGCTTCAGTCACTTCTCACCAGCGCCCTCTTCTCAGGTAAAAGATGATATTTATAACAATGAAAAATTGTTCAATTTTTAGCCAATAAAAAAAATGAAACAATGAAACACCAGCCACATTTCAATGAGAATGCAGTGTTTGTGGTGCAACAATTGCCGTGTACTAGTGCGGTAGCATATGACCTCAGAATTGTAGGTTCAAAGGAACTCTTCTGGCATTGTCCATTTGTGTTTATAAATATGCTCACTGTCAATCATTCTAAGGTATTCTGTGCTGAGAATTAGCCTGGATTGGTTTGTAGTCTGAAGACCCAAATTGATATCCTATGTGTAAGCATATAGATGTGTGAATCTGCTTATATTTTATTAATATTAATAAAACTAACAAATTGATTTATTTCTGGCATCCAAACCTAAATAATTTGGGTAACTGTTCAGTTGATCTAATACTACAGATTATTAAATTCACAGATGAAATGCAAATGGACACAAGGGTTGGCAATAAGGAGGTTGAAATTTGATTTAGGTAAGTGAACGAATTCATAAACGACTGACCTAATTTATTAATAAAAAACAGCTGTGCTATACATTCAAGATCAAGCAACTCAAAGCATTCCTACTTCATGCATGTGTGTCCACTAAAAATAGGAGCAGAAATGGGATTTGGAGCAAAAAAATCAGTCACGATAGGTTCATAAGAGATATGCTGTAGCTGAAGAAAATCAAATTGGATTCTTAGAAGAATTGTTACATCAATAAATCTCAGAGCACTATACATTAGTTATACAAGGTTTTGATACTTCCGCATGTGTCAAGAAACCAAAACTCTACAATCTAGAGTGCTAATTATTAAGGGAAAACCTCACATATGTAAAATATTAGATGGCACAAGGTGGATCCAGAATATTACTTTGTCAGTCAGCCAGTAGAACAAGAGGATATAAAATTAGTGAAAGATAAATTTAAAACAGATCATAGAAAAATATCATTATGTTTAATCCCATGAATTAGCAGACTTCAACCACCGCAGTGGTAGCAGTGCTAGAATTGGTCTCAGGGTTCTGGGTTAGGAAAGGGTCAAGAAGGAAAAAGATGATCATGGTTCTCTCTCTCAATTGCTACTCAGTGACCCCTTCTATTTAAAAGTGAGTGTGCAAAGACATTGGATGAAGACAAGGTTAGGCTCAGCTGCACTTCCTCTAGATTACCATAACAAGGTTAACATGAATATGGCTACTTGGTTTTATTAGGACAGAGTAATTGGTGTCCATGGAATTGCACCCCAACAAGAAGTCAATGTCTTCAGGGCATGTTAGGACAGCAGAAAATTGAAAAGAGATGCATAACAGTCAGTGATGGCATCAGATCCATCCATCTAACATAGTCAGCTAGATCTTGCAGAAGTCAAGCAATTCTCCAGAATATACAGCAGTTCAGGCAGTGGTCATGTGTACTGAAACTAGAGTGGAAAAGCAATGATATTTAAAATACTTTTAATTTCTTTAGTCAACAATTTTTAACCTAGTTTGAGATTAGATGTAATATTTGTTAATGGTGGTACGGATGGTTAGAAAGGAGAATCATCAGTCCCATGGGATCACTGGCCTGAGTCACTCATATGAACCAGTGAATTAACACAGGAAGTGACACTAAGAAGGGTTCAGGTTATAGTGAGCAGGAAGTCTGTTATTTGCCCCCTTTTAAGGAAAGATAAAAAGAAAAGGATTTGGCTACACACGGCTAAATTACTTGAAAAAATCCAATTTAATCATACTTCATTTTTCAACCATTCAAGCAATATAGCAGTCCATTAAAAACTATAGTCAAAATTATGTACAATAAAGCTCTCGTCCTTATAAGAAGAAAGGATAATAAATAGGGTCTGAGCTCTAAATTTAATGCAAAATTGAAAACAAAAACTTGCACTCAACATAATTTACACCTCATTTAATATCACTTTTGAGAGTGGTAGGGTGGCACAGTGCATTAGAACTCTAACATGTGGTACAAGAGCAATGGGACACAAGGTCAAAGAAAAAAATGTACTCTCAGCTATGCTGCCGCAGGAGGCATTGAGCAGCAGCAGGGAATTCTCCACTGACCATCTCTTGAAGATATTTTGGTACAGAAACCAAAAGTGACATGACATTGCTAACTCAATGTCAATTTAAGCATGTCAGTTATACTGCTAGTTTTACATTGCTTTACATGTCAGAAACTGGAACCATAAATATGCACCCAAGTGTTTATGTTGCATTCGCTGAAATTTCAATATCTGATGAGAGGTCACCGACCTAAAACGTTAGCTGGTTTCTATCTTCACAGATACTGCCAGGCCTGCTGAGTATTTCTAGCATTTTCTGTTTTTATTTCAGATTTCCAGCATCTGCAGTATTTTGCTTTTGTGTTCTATTAAGTTAATGTTGGCCCTTAATGGCAGGGGAGGAGGGGAGAGAAGTGAGTAAGAAAAGGGAAAAGAGGAGACACAAAAATACAGCCAAGTTAACAGGAAAAAAGAAAGATCCATGACAATGTTTTGTCACAATTTTGATTACTTTTAACATTTTACCATAAGTAACTTCAAGCGCCTACCCCACTTTTTTTTTTAAATCACATTACAACCTTTGCTGATCATGTACCCCTCTTTAAAGCTGAAAAGTGGGACTGACCATGAAACTGTTTGGTTGCTGCGTTCCAGCAAAAAAAAGCACAAGACTCAGAAACTGAAGAGATAGGAAATAAACCAAATAAACGCAAAGGAGGGAAGTAATGGAAAACAAAATGATTTCTGTTACATTTGTGAACACAATACTGCTGAAAAGATAATTTGGATATTTCACCAAGACAGTAATTCTTACAAACCTGATTCAACAGAGTAATGACCAGCCCAGTTCCAGTTTTTAAAACCTATAAATTATATTACATCACACATTTAACCAAAGTAATCTCTTTTCAGAAGTGCTATTCAATTGTATTTTATAAAATGCAGAGTATAGGGCAAATATTCTACACCCCAACTAGAAATTTTCTAAGAATCCAATGACACTATGCAAACAGCGGTAATGAAGACAGATTACAGACATTTAGCTGCCAAGGTCAATAACTGAAGTCTATCTTCACTACTAATCTAGCTCAAACTCATTTGGTAAAAGCAATTTTTCATCGATTTCAAAGGATTTTGTTATTTGCTTCTATGCATCTACAACGAAATTCCTCAAAATGGTCAAACACATTATAATTAGATACAGAAGCACAAATTGCATAATACTGTGCCTGTATAAATATAGGACTCTGGCTATGTACAGGAATAAGGGATAAAGTGTAAAACGAACCCAAAGCAGGAACTCCACCCAGGATTAAGAAAGTGGTGCTTCTTCTCCTAATTAAAGCACCCATGTCTATCCTATATTCACAGAACACCAAAGAAATCAATTTCAGATTAATATTCTTTAATATCAAGGTGAAACACCAAGACCCAGTCTAGGGCACTAGCAAGATTGAAAACAATAAGGCAAGGATGTAGTGATAAGGTAATCCTGGCTTGGAAATTAAAAGCTTAGATTACACAAGGAAGATAAGGAATTTCACAATTTTGAGATCAAAAAAGAAGAATGAGCTAGAGAAGTCTGCCAGAAAAGTCAGTTTCAACATAGTGGAGATGTAGAGAGGAAGGAAAGCGTTTGGCAAAACATATTGGAGCTTCCAAAGAAAGTTCCAAAGGAAGACTACTGATCCTTGTATGAGATAAATTAAAGAAAATCCACATACAATAGAGACATACACATATAAGCCAGAATATAATGGAGTAAGAGATCACAAGAGGTCTAAGGCAGGAATGCCAAAGAACTGCTCACATAGCTCTAATTATTTTTTGAGCAACTGATGTCTGGCACATCATGGTGTTTAGGAGTTTGCATTGCAAGCTGAGAAATTCACACACATTTGTCACGACTCACTGGGGATAGTGCGCTGCAATATCAAGCCCCACTGCTCCCTGAGCCACAGCAAATGTGAAAAAGTTTGATCAACCCACCTAATTATTTATTTAGGTTAACAGAATCCAAGCACTAGGTTTGTAAACTTTATAAGTAAATGTCTGTTTATTGAACAAATTGTCTTTAACCAATGGCAAAAGAAAGAAATATGAACTGCTAATTTCTAACTCTATACCTTAAACTCTACCCCTTCTTAAATCCCTATACACACATATACAAGAGACACAAGACACACAAAAACATGGATTTTAAGGGTGGGATAAAGCAGTTCAATAGCACCAATTCCGGAGTACAGGATTAGATGGGTTGATTTTGATCGATGTCTTCCAAATTCCTTTCAGTTCTTTGTTGATGACACAAGGTGGTCTTCCAGCACTTTAGAAAATTTAGATAATTGGTTAAGCATTTGCCTTTCAACGTCTCTGACAGTGATTTTTCCCTTTGCTTCTTGACAGGGGCTTTCAGAGAGAGAGAGAGCAGGTTTTAGGGATATGAGGGAGAAAAAGCCAGCTAGCTATTGTTGTAGAAATACTGGAATTTTACACACACAGGAGAGAGGGGTTTTAGGTCTTTTTCCTTTCAGGGTAGGAGCTATTCTTCTGTACTGCTCTCACACAAACTCTGGTCACCTGGTCAAGAGCCAATTAAAACATTATTGCCAGGCAGTTCCCTTTTAGACCAGACTCCTCCTCGGCCACTATCTTGTCTTTCATGGCACACTGTTTCAGAAGAGCAACATTGTCTATATCCCTCACACTGCTCCAGCAGACATGTCCTTCAAACTGCAGCCATTGTAATTTTAATCCACAGTCCAACAGAAATAAAAAAATATTTTCTTTACACATTTCTGTTTGCCACATATGGGGTGAAAATTCACTCCTACAGTTAGAATGCACACTACCTACCTAAATCCTGAGAGTTATACTATAACTGAAGAAAGGCAAAAAAGATTAAAGTGCCCTTTGGCCCATCTCAGGTCAATTGTAAAATGAATGAAGTTAGTGTCTTGCACAAACTGCCCCCCTCCCCCCACCTACACAGGCACCACTAGCAACAATGGAAAAACTACTTGTATTTTCCAATTAGTATGTTTACTATTAGTATCTCCCATTGCTAGGCCCACAATTAAAAATGGTCAGCTGATAATGGAATAATACTAAATATTGGCTTCAAATTGATATTTTTAGCTGGTGAATATAGCCTATCACCATCCTGACATTATCACCACTTATCTCATCACTAAACCCAATATCCTCCTCAACCACACCCCCTCCCAAAAAAAAACTCCAATTTGTCCAAAATTTCACTACGCACTTTAACTATAACTACACCTGCCCATCACCACTATCCTTGCTGATCTGCACTTGCTCCTCAGTGAATTTAAAATCCTTGCCCATGTTCACAAATCCCTCCCTGGTCTCACCCAACTCTACTTTAATCATCCTAACCTCTCCTTCAATCTCTCATCTCTGGCCTCCTGTGAATCCCCTCCCCTCTGCTTCACTCTTAGTGGCAACATCTTCAGACTTTCCCAAATCCCTCTCCCTGCTTTGCCACCCTTGAAAGCTATCTCCTTTACCAAACTTTCAGTAATCTAGCTCAGAAGCTTAGCACCCACTCCTTTCTTCTGCTGTTGGACATCCATCTATGTTTAAGGTGCTATATAAATGCAAATTGCTGTTGATAGATCAAAATTGCATATTAGTGTGAAGAATCAAATATTTTGAAGCAGTTTTAGCAGGGAAGGTGTGAGAGTTCCACTTGAGGTCAGATCCTGATGCAGATAACATTACCAGATGAAAGAGTCATGATGTGCTTAGAGGAGGAGGTGATAGTTGCTCATTGAGAATTCTAAGAGAACATAAGAGTTGAAGGCAAGATCTTCATTGCTCATATTGATGGATTAATTAATGCAGAATGGAATGATCAGAAAGTGGTTGGGATTAGATAACATCAATACAAAAAAGGACCAGAATGTTGAGAGAAGGCAGTGTCTAGAATGTTCAGGGAGGGAATTCCAGAGCTTAGGTTGTCAGCAGCTGAAGGGATGAACTGGAGACCAGGAGACCAACCTTGGTTCAATGAGAAGTGTAGGAGAGCATCCCAGGAGCAGCGGACATCTAAAAATGAAGTATCAATCTGGCAAAGCTACAACATAGGACTACGTGCATACTAAAAAGCAGAATCAGCATGTTACAGATAGAGCTAAGTGATCCCACAGCCAACAGATCAGATCAAAGCTGTGTAGTCCTGCCATATTCAGTCATAAATTTGGGGGGGGGGGGGGCGTTGCTGGTGAACAATTCGACAACCAACTGGAGGAGGAGTCTTCAAAAAACTCCATCCTTCAATGGTAGTGGAGACCAGTACACAAAGAGAGAAGGCTGAACTATCAACTATCAGCCAGAATAACCAAGAGGATAACCGACCTTGGGCTCCTCTGGAGGTGCCACCATCAAAGATGCTAGTTTTTAGACAACTCAATTCACTTCACATGATATCAAGAAATGGCTGAAGCCACTAGATACAGCAAAGCTTATGGATCCTGATGACATCCTGGCTGTAATACTAAAGACTTGTGCTCCACATCTAGTCAAGTTGTTCCAGTGCAGTTACAACACTGGCATCTACCCAACAATGTGCAAAAGTGCCCAGGTATGTCCTATCCACAAAAAGCAAGACAAATCAAAATTTGGCCAATTACCGCCCCATGAAGGCTATTCTCAATTAACAGAAGAGTGATGGAAGGCATCATCAACAGTACTATTAAGTGGCACTTATTCAGCAACAAGCTGTTCACCAATGCTCAGTTTAGATTCTGCCAGGGCAACTCAGCTCTGGACTTCATTATAACTTTAGCACAAACATGGGCAAAAGAGCTGAATTCCAGAGGTGAGGTAAGATTGACAGCCCATGACATCAAGACAGCATTTGACCGAGTGTGGCATAAAGGAGCCCAGCAAAATTGAAGTCAGCGGGAAAACTCTCTACTAGCTGGAGTCATACCTAGTTCATAGAAACTGGTTGAGGTAGTTGGAGGCCAATTATTTCAGCCCTAGGACATCACTGCAGGAGTTCCTCAAATAGTGTCCTAGCCAACCATTCTCAGCTGCTTCATCAATGACCTTCTCACCAACATAAGATCAGAACCAGAGATGTTCGCTGATGACTGCACAATATTCAGTACCATTCACAACTCCTCAGATACTGAAGCAGTCTGTATCCCGGATGGTGTTGAGATTCTTGAGCAAGACCTAGACAAGATTCAGGCTTGGGCTAATAAATTTCAAGAAACATTCATGTCACACAAGTACCAGGCACTGACCATCTCCAATTAGAGAGAATTTAACCATGTCCCCACGACATTCAACGGTCTCCATCTCTGAAACCCCTATCATCAAAATCTCGGGAGTTACCATTGGTCAGAAAGTAACTGGGTCAGCTATTCAAATACTGTGGCTACAAGAGCTAGTCAGAGGCTAGGAATTCTGCAGCAAGTAACTCACCTCCTGTCTATGCAAAGCCTGTCCATCATCTACAAGGGACAATTCAGGAGGGTAATGAAATACTCTCAACTTGCCTCAATGAGTGCATTTCTAACAGCACTTAAAATGCTCAACACCATCCAGAACAAAACAATCCATGATCAGGACCCCATCTACCATCTCAAAAATTCAATCTCGCTACCGCTAATGCACAGTGGCAGCAGTGTGTACCATCTACAAGATGCGCTGCAGCAATTCACCAAGTTTGCTTCAATGGCAGCTTCTAAACCCATGACCTCTGAACAGGGGCAGTAGACAAAGGAGAACACCACCACCTGCAAGTTCCCTGGTAAGTCACATACCATCCTGACCTAGAACTAAGGTGCTGCTCCTTCACTTTCACTGGGTCAAAGTAATGCAACTCCCTAACAGGTCTGTGGAAATACCTATATCATGTGTACTGCAACTGTTCAAGAAACCAGCTCGCCACCAAACTCAAGGGTATTTAGGGATGGGCAATAAATGTTGGCCTTGCCAGTGATGCTCACATCTCAAGAACAAATTTTTAAAAATAGGGTATCACAGAGATCTCAGAGGACTGTAGGATTGGAGGAGATTACAGAAAAATGGAGGAGCAAGGCCAAGGAAGGATGAGGGTGTAAAATACTGTTGGACATGTTTTAAAGAACTTTAAAAAATGCCTAACAGCAATGGCAGTAACAGTATGCATGTCTCTGAAAAAAAAACTTTTAAAAAATATGATCTTGGCAACTGGGCAGTGGGACATAGCCACATTCATTGCCCATCTCTAGTTGCCCTGAGTGGTCACAGGCCTTAGTCTTGAACTTGCAGTCTTTATTGTACAGAAAGCCAAATATTTGATTTTCTACTTTTTGATTTGCAGCAATCGTTTATAACTGAATGCTCCTTTGCTAGGGCACTTGAGGGCATAAATTTTAACCATGGTATGAGGCTGGAGTCACATGTAGGCTACATTGAACTGGCATGGCTACCTTACTTTCCTGAAAGGCATCAGTGAAACAGTTTATGACAATCCAGAATTTTATTTTTCTGGTGCTAGCTAGAAATTACCAGGTTTCTTGAACTTAATTACACAACTTGCCACGATGGGATTTTAACTCTCAATCGCTGGGTTACTAAATCCAGTACCATAACCACTTGCGCAAAAAAGTCAGGAATGACGGAAGAGCAGATAAATGTACATTGTGATCTTTATACCAGATTTTATGACATGGGCTCCATGTATCCCAAATCATTTGCTCAACCTCTCTACAGGAGTTCAGATAGAATGAACTTTTTCACCTGACAAACCCTCGTGTAGTTCTTAGAAATTAGTGTTAACAAATGTACTTATAAACAGTCACTTGATAGTACAGAACTTGCTAAAATATTGCTGAAAAGAGCGATGTGTTGCCAAAGCTTTTCATCTTGCACTCATCAGGACAAACACAAAAATGCCAAATTTCAAATAATCACATCAGTTTACAGTACAGGAGAAAAGGGGGCTGATAGGTTGGCAAGTCAACACTGATTGGCTGAGGCATGCCAAGGAAAAAGCAACAGGGAACTATAGACCTCCCAAGCTCTCTGATAATTCAAAAAAAAGATGCAAGGCTTGAACCCCTTTTGTTTGCAGAGAAAAGCAGGTCCCTGTTTTTGAATGTGTGGGTCTCCAATCAAGCATAATGTAATGAGCCCATTACAAGCTTGACTAATTATCTTAAATTGCTTGTTAGTGTAGCTGTTAGTGCACTCAAATTGAAACAGGCCAAAGGCTACCACTTTAGGGCCTGAAAAGTATCCAGTCTAACTCAAATTACCCTGGAAAGGCAAAGTATCTCAAACATTTGAATAGGTTAAGCAAGCTGTTTCAGCACTGCTACTATGCAGTGTCTACGGGAGTGGTGTTTTCTACTAACAAGATGCTGCCGTCAGACCGGCTACTACACAATGCAGCAACGTCATGTATGAATTTCAGTGCCCATATTTGACCTCATGCCATGAGACTTCATGGGCTCTGGAAGGAACGTTGAACTCCTTTCCAACTGTATGCCAGTGTGTCACCATCTCGGGTGGATATATCCTGCCAGTGGGACAGGGCAAACCCAGGGATAGAGGTGTCTGGGACATGGTCTGTGAGACATCATTTGGTGAGTATGACTATGTCAGGCTATTGCTTGACTAGTCCGTGGTACAGCTTTCCCAATTTTGGCACAAGCCTCAGAAGTTAGTAAGAAGGACTTTGCAGGGTCAACAGGACTGAGTGTGCAGTTCTCATTTCTGGGCCTAGGTCAAAGCCAGATGGTCCGTCCAGTTTCATTCTTTTTGACTTTGTAGCTGTTTTTGGTACAACTGAGTGGCTTGCTAGGCCATTTCAGGGGACATTAAGAGTCAACCATGTTGCTGTCGGTCTGGAGTCACCTCTGGGGTCAAACCGGGTGTCATGAAGCTATTAATGTATATATTTTGGAAAATATTTTTCTTTTAAACTAGAAGCTTAGTCTATAGGTGTATCTTAATTGGATTAAAGCCAGCCAGTCTGGGTGCTTTGATGTGTACGAGTTTTGATATGTAAGAGAGATAGTGTGCATTTGCATTTTTTGAATAGAGCATTCAAGAAGTGGGGTGAAAACTGACACCTATCTAGCAGATACCAAACAATATAATTTATATTACTAATAAAATTGGTACTATGAAAGGGGTTTTATTGTTAGAGAGGTTTAGTTCAGAGGTTGGTGATACAATGAGAATTTACATACAATGGGTGGTGGTAGGTATAACTTTAGCAGTTTTTGGGTATGCAGAGCAGAGGCAATGTGAGATCAAAAATAGCTGTAAGCCTCCAACTGTCTCCACAGGAACCAAAGTGAAAAGAACCTTATTTTGAATTCGTAAGATGAAAATGCTTTGCCTCATGTCTGGTTAAATCTATGGGTTGCTGTTGCCTTAATGGAGATTAGTTTGGGAATTTGTTAAAAATTATGATAGTAGTAATGTGTATATATATTTTAACCTGTCTAAATTAATAAAATGTTTCATTTAGTTTAATGCAAAACCTTGAGAACCGGTGGTCTGATTCCTCAATTTAGAGTCGCATCTCAAACATAACACTTAAAATTATAGATTATGACCAGTTGTTTAAAGTTTCCCTCTGGGAATTTTAAATAACTGTGCTTTACCAACTGCATCGGTCATAACACCAGGTAAGGATGACAAATGAGCCAGATGGGCTTTTACGACAATTGACACTAGTTTCTTGGTCGCCATTACTGAACTAATTTTTTATTCCAGATTTATTCATTAATTGAATTGAAATTTCACCAGTTGCTGTGGCATTTGAACCCATTAACCTGGGCCTCTGAATTACTAGCCCAGTGACATTACCACTATGTTACCATCTCCCCAAATACGGTCGACAGAAAAATGCAATAACTTATGAAGGAGTTTACTTAAGTTGACATGGAAAAGGGTTACAACAAGCTTACTGAATTTTTATAATAATTCTGAAATTATTGCTTTACCAACTTTAAATGTTGGACACATCAACAATTGACAATCTGAGTTAAACATTTGTTTTTTAATTCTACTCTGCTTAAATTATTTTTTCCCATTTGGTACTAAACACTAGTATTAGAACAAAAATATTTTTGACTCTTATGTTCATTAAGCAGTTTCCGAATACACCTGAAAACTGAGAAGTAAACTCACCTGCTTTTTAACCATATATTGATCATTCCCATCAACTTTCATTTTTTCAACTTTTTCTTCTTGTTGTTTGGCCTCTTTTTCATACATAAGCTTTTCCTTTGCCAGTCTGTGTAAAACAATTACAACAACAGTCAAGTCAGATTTATAAAATTAAAAACTTCTCATTCCCAAGTAAATGTGAAAAACTCAGAGCATTTGGGATACTTAGTGCTTGAAAAAATATGCCACAGTATCAGTTCGTTACTTAGGTCATGATTTCCCTCCTACATC